>NW_023416288.1:53926048-54532733 GCF_014176215.1 Rousettus aegyptiacus
GGTCCCCTTCCTGAGCGGCGCAGGGAGCTTTGTGCACAGGATGTCGTTGACTCTGCGGGGCTGTGTCTTTGCGCTGGCGCAGAGATACAGGGCCGAGTCTCAGTCTCCAGCGAGTGCATGTTGAGCTCGGAGCGGGAGTCATTGAGCGGCCCTGCACCGAGAACCGGGCTGGGAGCTTCCATTTCACATTCTCTTTCCGTTGTAACTCCACGAGGAACTCGGGGCCCTGCCCAGGGCCCTGCTCGTACCAGTAGACTGAACGGTGCCCAGAGACAAAGGAACCACTCAGGGACGCTGTCTGTCCTCCTCGCTCTGACCAGGTGACTTGGGCTCTGCGTGACCCCAGAATCCGCTGGGCCTGTGAGGAAGCAGATGGGGGCTGGAGAAAGAGCCCGGGGGGACCTGAGGGTGCCTTGGATTAGGCCCCTGTCAGACTGAGAACAGAGATGTCCCACCTGGACGAAAGACATACCTGCTCCCAAGAGACAGAGGGCCACACAGCAGAGGAGCCTGGAGCCCATGGTGGGATGAGGGAGTTGGGGTGTGGGTGGGTGCAGGACTGGGCAGGCTGTCCCTGCTCAGAGCTCTGCTCCTCTGAGAGCTGAGGTTCTGGGAGGCGCTCTCTGCTTAGAGCATCAGCGGGGGACATCTTGCTCTCGGGTCATGATTCTCTGTTGGTTCCCATGAGCCTCGCCTCCCTCGCCACCTCGCCAGGCCCCTGGCTCAGGGGATCCAGGCTCCCTTCCGTCTGCAGAGCCCCCTACGGTGTGTGGCGTGTGGGGGTGGCTGTTTTCCGGCAGCTGCCCGTCCCCACAGCCCCTGAGCTTTTTCCTCGGTGCTTGTTCTCCTCTGGTCCTTGCTCCTGGGGCGTGGGGCGTGCAGGCCACCCCCCTCCCGGCTCTGAACCCTTCACTTTCCCTTGTAAGGCAGAGAGCCTCCCTAACCACTGCACAGCTGAAGTTCATGGCCCCCGGCTGGGAGGGCACCTGCAGATTAGTGTCTGTGCTATTAGGCCTTGCAGCAGGTGCAAGCAGCAAACAAGGCTGTTCCTTAACTCTCCTGGTCCCTGGCTACTAGCTGGGTCCCTGTGCTCTGCCCCAGAGAATTTTGGAGATTAGCAGGTCCACAGTGCCCCCGTGTGGTGCATTGGGGCGGTAACCAAGATTTTGCCTTTGTCATGAAGCAAGTTCAAGAATCCTGGCATGTGCTTCATTCAGGAACTATGTTGCCATTTGCCCACTGTACTTGTTGTGTTTGTTTCTGTTAAATTTAAATTTCTATTAAAAATAGACTAGAGAAGAAGTAAGCTAAACAGAGAAAGACTGCAAGATTGTCAAGAAACATCAAAAAACAATATGTGGACTTGTGTTAATGTGCGTTATTGTGTGTGACAGTTGTTTCTGGACAATTGATTTCAACGAAAATTTTTACTAAGGTTTCTAACTAATTTATTTTTAAGCCTGCTAACTACCTGTGCCCTTAACAGTGTCCTGGACCCGCTGGCCCACACCTGGGCAGAGTTTGGTCCGAGTTAGTGACACCTAGTCCCTGTATCAATGATAAATGTGCTAGAACTTTAGAGTTTTACAAGAGAACAGTCACTGTACTCACAGACACTGAACTCTGATATTGAAACTCAATTGCAGAATCTCAAACAGTACAAAGAAAACGAGAAATCCACAAGCCAAAATTACGACTGACTGAACATTACTTGTTCTGGTATTTCAGAGGTTATGTCCTGACCCCCACTGTTAGCAGCACAGCGGACGTCCCAAATGAGCTTCTTCCCCTTGAGGAGGGGCGAACAGGGCCAGCCCTCTGTGTGGGGATTCTGGGAACTAGGAGGAGAGGCGAGAACGTGAGGTTTGTGAGCAGGAAGCAGGTGACTTTGCCACGCTGTGGCTTCACTGCTGGCACAGAGATACACGGCCGAGTCCCCCGGCTCCGCACGCTGGATCGTCAGATTGGAGTTCTTCCCCCGGACCTCGTAGCAGAGAACCGGTCATTAGGCATCCCTGACTTATCTAAGGGTTTCTCGTATTGGAAGTAAATCAAAAACTCCAGGTTCTGTCCCAGCATCTGTCTGGTACCAGTAAAGGTACTCATGGCCAGAAATCGGATCACAGCTGAGAAGGACCTCCTGGCCCCTCTCTGTGACTTTGTGCCTGGGGGACTGGGAGACTCTCGCTCCTGTGTGACCTGTGGAGACAGAAGCTGGGAACAGAAAGAGGAAAACAATTGTCATCATCCTCACCCTCTGTCTGTCTGTCTGTCTTTCTCTCTCTCTCATATACACAGAAACAAGGCCAAACTGCTCAGTGCTCTGAGGACTCAACCGCCCCCAAGAGACAGAGGGTCACACAGCAGAGGAGCCCGGTGCCCATGGCAGGGTCAGGACTGAAATGGGAGGTTCACCAGGTCGGGGGGCCCTGTGAGCATGAGCAGAGGGGAGGGGCGTCCCTTCACCCTCACAAGGCGGTGCCCACAGTGACATCACTGTCTCTGTCGGTCCCCGGACCTCAGGGTCACGTGATTTCTATTGTAGGGAAGCTGGACCACTAATGGGTCACATAATACTCATGTGGGATGATTTCTGTGAGCATTAAAACGCATCGCACCTGTGAGCGGCAGAGGGTCCGGGGAAGGCAGGCACTGTCCTCAGGCCTGAGCCCGTCTGGCTGGCAGCTGCCTCCCCCGCGGTCCCTTCCTGAGCCGGCGCAGGGAGCTTTGTGCACAGGATGTCGGTGACTCTGCGGGGCTGTGTCAAGGCTGCTGGCGCAGAGATACAGGGCCGAGTCCCCAGGCTCCAGCGAGCTCATGTTGAGCTCAGAGCGGTAGTCGTTGAGCGGCTGCACCGAGAACCGGGCTGGGAGCTTCCCTTTTTCTCTCGGTTCCCCATTGTAATACTGCACGAGGAACTCGGGGCCCTGGCCCAGGGCCTGCTGGTACCAGTAGACTGAACGGTGCCCAGAGACAAAGGAACAGGTCAGGGTCGCTGTCTGTCCTCTCGCCATGACCAGGTGACTTGGGGTCTGCGTGACCCCAGAATCCGCTGGGCCTGTGAGGGAAGCAGACAGGGGCTGAGAAAGAGCCCGGGGGGAACCTGAGGGTGCCTTGGATTCCACCCTCGTCATGCTGAGAACAGAGAGGTCCCACCTGGACGAAAGACATACCTGCTCCCAAGAGACACAGGGCCACACAGCAGAGGAACCTGGCGCCCATGGCGGGTGGGGAGTTGGGGTGTGGGTGGGTGCAGGACTGGGCAGGCCTGTCCCTGCTCTGAGCTCTGGTCCTCTGAGAGCTGAGGTTCTGGGCGCCGGTCTCTGCTTAGAGCATCAGCAGGGACGTCTCTGCTCTCAGGTCATGATCTCTGTTGGTTCCCACGAGCCTCTCCTCCCTCGCCAGGCCCCCTGGCTCAGGGGATCCAGGTTCTCTTCCGTCCTGCAGAGCCCCCTACAGGATGTGGCGTGTGGGGCTGGCTTCAGGCAGCTGCCCGTCCAGACAAGCCCATGCTTTTCCTCGGGCGCTTGTTCTCCTCTGGTCCTTGCTCCTGGGGTGTGGGGGTGCAGGCCGCCCCCTCCTGGCTCTGCACCCTTCACTTTCTCTGTAAGCCAGAGAGCCTCCCTAACCACTGCACAGCTGAAGTTCTTGGCCCCCGGCTGGGAGGGCACCTGCTAATTGGTGTCTGTGGTATTAGGCCTTGTAGCAGATGCAGGCAGCAAACAAGGCTGTTCCTTAACCCTCCTGGTCCCAGGCTGCGGGCTCTGTCCCCTTGCTCAGCCCCAGAGGCTTTGGAGATTTGCAGGTCCACAGTGCCCCCATGTGGCGCATTTGGGCGGTAACCAAGATTTTGCCTTTGCCATGAAGCAAGTTCAAGAATCCCGGGATGTGCTTCCATTAGGAACAATATTATTTCACCATTTGCCCACGATACTTTTCGTTTCTTTTTCTGTTTTTCTTTTTCTTAAATTAATAACAACACTAAAAAAATAGCCAAACTCATTCGTGATTTCTTATTATAAGAGAAAAAAATTGTGTTTTAGAGGAATAATTTTGCCTTGAGAAAATAAATTCCAATGAAGGGGACGGTACAAACCTCACCCAGGGTACACGCAGTTGCTAGAAAGAACTCGGCAGAGGTTACACAGGGATTCGTGCCTTTGCTGCCAAAGTGGGACTCCAAACGATTTCTGGAAAACTGCTAATTAGCTGAAGTGGCTTTCTCCTTGGTGACCCCACACAGCTTGCTCAAGGCAGAGCAGACAGGCCTCTTAGCAAGGTGCCCGTGAATCAGCTTCTCCCCTAATTAAAAAAAAAAAATACTCGCTGTTTCCACATGGCTGGACGATTTGTTTCCTTCCGTCCTACCCTCTTTTTGAAACCCTCTTTTTCGATCTGTCCATAAAATAAATAACATCCGTCTCCCCATATACTAGCATACGGGTGTAGGTGATTAAATTTCTCTAAGTTTTTCCTCTGATACCCAAGTAGGAAATAAAATATTCCAGCCCCCTGCACTGAGCATGCTAGTAGGGAGAGGCCAGTCTGGGTGAATGTAGGATAAAAAAAAATGAATAGCGGGACCTGGGAAAACAGGAGCTGATGAGGATTCGATTCCAGAGCCAGGGGCCCAGCAGTAAGACCCCCAGGAGCTGGCGCTGGCCGCAGAGAAGAGCCTGCGCCGGGGTGGCGAGGATGGCCGTGAGCCTGTCACTGTACACACGGAGGGCCGTGCACCCCGCCCAGGGCGAGGGACTCAGTCTCGCTTGCTGAGGACGCAGAGCCGGGCGATGAGACCTAACGCTGCATCTTTCTGAGACCCGCGGCTGCAGACACAGCAACGGGTCCATGAAGCCAGCATCGTCTGATGGACCCGCCTCCGTCCCTCTACTGTACAGTGCAAAATGGTTCGTTTTCTGAGAACATTCAAACATCATTTTCTTTTCCTTTTTATTTTTTTAATTCAACGATAGGGATCTTGGTGCCTGTTTGACCTTGGCATCTGCGGGATCTGTCAGAGACGCATAGGTAAGCTAAGACTGAGACAGGAAGCCAACCGTTGTGCAATTGAAGGAAATACCGAAGATCTGACACTGGAAGCCCACATGAAAGTTTCCTTCTGGTTCCTGGACTCGCCTCACCCAAGAGACAGAAGCCCACAGAACGGAGAGGTCGGTACCCAGAATGCATAGTGTCTCGTGGGAAAATTGCCAGGCCTCACGCCGATAGGAAGATGTCAGAAGAACTTAGACTTGATCGTTTCTGTCCTACATCAACTGCGGACACAGCCTTGTTCAGGCAGAGCCAGGCCACAGGCTGCGGTGTCTGGGCAGGGAAAGTCCTTACTTAGCATCGCCAAACCCAGTGAGCGGCAGGCCGTGCCCCGCCCCGGGTTTCTGGCGGGGGTCCCCCAGGAAACTCTGGTGAGCCTTGGCTGCCCCACGGCTTCTGGCTGGAGCCCCGAGGTTTCTGCACAGGCACAGGGTGACTCTGCAGGGCTGTGTCTCTGCTGCTGGCGCAGAGATACACGGCGGAGTCTGCCGGCACCAGGGCGCCCACGTGAAGCTGTCAGTGGGAGCTGTCCGGGCATTCAGGTGTGAAGCGGCTGGGAACGGTCCCGTTGTCAGTCATTTTCTGATAGTTGTAGACAAACATGACGGCTTTGGGGCCCGCCGCTCACCCGCACACCCAGGACATTCCACTCTGACCCAGCGGAGATCGGCTCTGCCTGGATTCTTGGTAATGAACAAACACGGCCCTGCGAGCACCCACGAAACGTCTACAGGGACAGGGTGAAAGTTTGAACGGACACAAATGAAGTGATCTGTAAATGCTATCTGATTTTTCCTGTTTTTTTCCTCATGTTAGATATTTATTACCAGACTGGAAGGACAAAAATTTAGAGAAATCTACACTGGGGGTCGAGGGGTAGTTACCCATCTTCCTGAGTTAAAGAATTCAGGGAAATTATTTCAAATCAAAAGACTAGGACACTGCATAAGACACCCAGTCCTAGAAATGAGATTTACCCGTGGAATCAGGACGCAACTGCATAACCCGTAAACTGTGTTTCATCCTGACTCCCAGGACAGGTGCGATGGGAGAACGAACCCAAAACACAGAGCAGGGGCCACTTCAGCCGGGCACAGGAAACGCCATCCCACTGTTCCCACCGCTGTGGTCACCGGATCACGGATCACGGGCGCAAGGTGGCGACCTCACTACCAACGCGAGGCGGATTGGATAATTTCCGGCAGAAAGCTTCCCGTGGGACGGGGGCAGAGGAGGCGCAGAAGACAGAACCCGCGGGAGGCGGCAGCCGCGACCTCTCCAGACGCCGACGGCGACACAGAGGAGGAGGGTCTGTTCGCTCCGCACAACCTCAGCTGCGTCGGGCACAGCGACCTCACAGCCCTGCGGAGACGGCTGGGGCCCGGGACGCCCAGGCCTCGCCCTCGACACCGAGCTGGCTCAGGGACAACCAGCCGTAATTACGTTCATTCCCGGCCACAGTAGTCGGGGGTTAACCAGTCGTCTCCTTGACTCAAAGCACAGGCGATGTCCAGATCTTCTCATCTCTGGGGAACGCAGAGCAACGAAGGGCCCCGGCAGGGTCTCCAGGAGTGGCAAGGGGAGAGGAGCGCGAGGTTTGTGAGCAGGAAGCAGGTGACTGTGCCGCGCTGTGGCTTTGCTGCTGGCACAGAGATACACGGCCGAGTCCCCCGGCTCCGCACGCTGGATCGTCAGATTGGAGTTCTTTCCCCCGGACCTCGTAGCAGAGAACAGTTCTTTAGGCATCCCTGATCTGTCTGTGACATCCTTCTTTACAAAGTAAATCAAAAACTCCGGGCCCTGTCCCGGCATCTGTCGGTACCAGTAAAGGACATCGTGTCCAGAAATCGGATCACAGCTGAGAAGGACCTCCTGGCCCCTCTCTGTGACCCTGTGCCTGGGGGACTGGGAGACTCTCGCTCCTGTGTGACCTGTGGAGACAGAAGCTGGGAACAGAAAGAGGAAAACAATTGTCATCATCCTCACCCTCTGTCTCTCTGTCTGTCTGTTTGTCTCTCTCATACACACAGAAACAAGGCCAAACTGCTCAGAGCTCTGAGGACTCACCCGCCCCCAAGAGACAGAGGGTCACACAGCTGAGGAGCCCGGTGCCCATGGCAGGGTCAGGACTGAAATGGGAGGTTCACCAGGTCAGGGGTCCTGTGAGCATGAGCAGAGGGGAGGGGCGTCCCTTCACCCTCACAAGGCGGTGCCCACAGTGACATCACTGCCTCTGTCGGACTCCTCGACCTGTGGGACACAGGATTTCTATGGTAGGGAAGCTGGACCACTAATGGGTCACATAATACTCCTGTCCCATGATTTCTGTGAGTAATAAAACACAGCACACCTGTGAGTGGCAGAGGGTCCGGGGAAGGCAGGCACTGTCCTCAGGCCTGAGCCCGTCTGGCTGGCAGCTGCCTCCCCCACGGTCCCTTCCTGAGCCGGCGCAGGGAGCTTTGTGCACAGGATGTCGGTGACTCTGCGAGGCTGTGTCAAGGCTGCTGGCGCAGAGATACAGGGCCGAGTCCCCAGGCTCCAGCGAGCTCATGTTGAGCTCAGAGCGGGAATTGCTCAGTGGCTGCACCGAGAACCGGGCTGGGAGCTTCCCTTTCGCTCTCTCTTTCCCGTCGTAATACTCCACGAGGAACTCGGGGCCCTGGCCCAGGGCCTGCTGGTACCAGTAGACTGAATGGTGCCCAGAGACAAAGGAACACCTCAGGGTCGCTGTCTGTCCTCTCACTCTGACCAGGTGACTTGGGGTCTGCGTGACCCCAGAATCCGCTGAGCCTATGAGAGAAGCAGACGGGGTCTGAAGAAAGAGCCCGGGGGGAACCTGAGGGTGCCTTGGATTCCACCCCCGTCAGGCTGAGAACGGAGATGTCCCACCTGGACTAAAGACATACCTGCTCCCAGGAGACACAGGGCCACACAGCAGAGGAGCCTGGAGCCCATGGCGGGTGGGGGAGTTGGGGTGTGGGTGGGTGCAGGACTGGGCAGGCCTGTCCCTGCTCAGAGCTCTGGTCCTCTGAGAGCTGAGGTTCTGGGCGCCGGTCTCTGCTCAGAGCATCAGCGGGGACGTCCCTGCTCTCGGGTCATGATCTCTGTTGGTTCCCACGAGCCGCGCCTCCCTCGCCAGGCCCCTGGCTCAGGGGATCCAGGCTCCCTTCAGTCCTGCAGAGCCCCCTACGGGGTGTGGCGTGTGGGGCTGGCTTACGGCAGCTGCCCGTCCCCACAGCCCCGTGCTTTTCCCTCAGGGGGCTTGTTCTCCTCTGGTCCTTGCTCCTGGGGCGTGGGGCTTGCAGGCCGCCCCCTCCTGGCTCTGCACCCTTCACTTTCCCTTGTAAGGCAGAGAGCCTCCCTAACCACCGCACAGCTGAAGTTCATGGCCCCCGGCTGGGAGGGCACCTGCAGATTAGTGTCTGTGCTATTAGGCCTTGCAGCAGGTGCAAGCAGCAAACAAGGCTGTTCCTTAACCTTCCTGGTCCCAGGCTACTAGCTGGGTCCCTGTGCTCTGCCCCAGAGGCTTTGGAGATTAGCAGGTCCACAGTGCCCCCGTGTGGCGTATTTGGGCGTTTTCCAAGATTTTGCCTTTGTTATGAAGCAAGTTCAAGAATCCTGGCATGTGCTTCAATCAGGAACTATGTCGCCATTTGCCCACTGTACTTGTTGTGTTTGTTTCTGTTAAATTTAAATTTCTATTAAAAATAGACTAGAGAAGAAGTAAGCTAAACAAAGAAAGACTGCAGGATTGTCAAGAAACATCCGAAAACAATATGTGGACTTGTGTTAATGTGCGTTACTGTGCGTGACAGTTGTTTCTGGACAATTGATTTCAACGAAAATTTTTACTAAGGTTTCTAACTTATTTATTTTTAAGCCTGCTAACTACCTGTGCCTTAACAGTGTCCTGGACCTGCTGACCCACACCGGGGCAGAGTTTGGTCTGAGTTAGTGACACCTCGTCCCTGTTTCAATGATAAATGTGCTGAAACTTTAGAGTTTTACAAGAGAACAGTCACTATACTCGAGACTGAACTCTGATATTCAGACTCAATTGTAGACTCTCAAACAGTATAAAGAAAACCAGAAATCCACAAGCCAAAATTATGACGCAGCATCACCTCTGCCGGTATTTCAGAGGTTATGTCCTGACCCCCACTGTTGGCAGCACAGCGGACGTCCCAAATGAGCCTCTTCACCTTGAGGAGGGGCGAACAGGGCCAGCCCTCTGCGCGGGGATTCTGGGAACTAGGAGGAGAGGCGAGAACGTGAGGTTTGTGAGCAGGAAGCAGGTGACTGTGCCGCGCTGTGGCTTCACTGCTGGCACAGAGATACACGGCCGAGTCCCCTGGCTCCGCACGCTGGATCGTCAGATTGGAGTTCTTTCCCCCGGACCTCGTAGCAGAGAACCGGTCATTAGGCATCCCTGACTTATCTAAGGGTTTCTCGTATTGGAAGTAAATCAAAAACTCCAGGTTCTGTCCCAGCATCTGTCGGTACCAGTAAAGGACATCGTGTCCAGAAATCGGATCACAGCTGAGAAGGACCTCCTGGCCCCTCTCTGTGACCTTGTGCCTGGGGGACTGGGAGACTCTCGCTCCTGTGTGACCTGTGGAGACAGAAGCTGGGAACAGAAAGAGGAAAACAATTGTCATCATCCTCACCCTCTGTCTGTCTGTCTGTCTTTCTCTCTCTCTCATATACACAGAAACAAGGCCAAACTGCTCAGTGCTCTGAGGACTCAACCGCCCCCAAGAGACAGAGGGTCACACAGCAGAGGAGCCCGGTGCCCATGGCAGGGTCAGGACTGAAATGGGAGGTTCACCAGGTCGGGGGCCCTGTGAGCATGAGCAGAGGGGAGGGGCGTCCCTCCACCCTCACAAGGCGGTGCCCACAGTGACATCACTGTCTCTGTCGGTCCCAGGACCACAGGGTATTGTGATTTCTATGGTAGGGAAGCTGGACCACTAATGGGTCACATAACACTCATGTCGCATGATTTCTGTGAGCATTAAAAGATCACACCTGTGAGCGGCAGAGGGTCCGGGGAAGGCAGGCACTGTCCTCAGGCCTGAGCCCGTCTGGCTGGCAGCTGCCTCCCCCGCGGTCCCTTCCTGAGCCGGCGCAGGGAGCTTTGTGCACAGGATGTCGGTGACTCTGCGGGGCTGTGTCAAGGCTGCTGGCGCAGAGATACAGGGCCGAGTCCCCAGGCTCCAGCGAGCCCATGTTAAGCTCGGAGCTGGAGTCGTTGAGCGGCTGCACCGAGAACCGGGCTGGGAGCTTCCCTTTTTCTCTCGGTTCCCCGTTGTAATACTCCACGAGGAACTCGGGGCCCTGGCCCAGGGCCTGCTGGTACCAGGACACTGACAGGTGCCCAGAGACAAAGGAACACGTCAGGGTCGCTGTCTGTCCTCTCGCCATGACCAGGTGACTTGGGGTCTGCGTGACCCCAGAATCCGCTGGGCCTGTGAGGGAAGCAGACGGGGGCTGAGAAGGAGCCCGGGGGAGACCTGAGGGTGCCTTGGATTCCACCCCCGTCAGGCTGAGAACGGAGATGTCCCACCTGGACGAAAGACATACCTGCTCCCAGGAGACACAGGGCCACACAGCAGAGGAGCCTGGAGCCCATGGCGGGGTGGGGGAGTTGGGGTGTGGGTGGGTGCAGGACTGGGCAGGACTGACCCTGCTCAGAGCTCTGCTCCTCTCCGAGCTGAGGTTCTGGGCGCCGGTCTCTGCTTAGAGCATCAGCGGGGACGTCCCTGCTCTCGGGTCATGATCTCTCTTGGTTCCCATGAGCCTCGCCTCCCTCGCCAGGCCCCTGGCTCAGGGGATCCAGGCTCCCTTCAGTCCCGCAGAGCCTCCTACAGGATGTGGCGCGTGGGGCTGGCTTCCGGCAGCTGCCCGTCCCCACAGCCCCGTGCTTTTCCCTCAGGGGGCTTGTTCTCCTCTGGTCCTTGCTCCGGGGCCTAGGGCGTGCAGGCCGCCCCCTCCTGGCTCTGCACCCTTCACTTTCCCTTGTAAGCCAGAGAGCCTCCCTAACCACTGCACAGCTGAAGCTCATGGCCCCCAGCTGGGAGGGCACCTGCAGATTAGTGTCTGTGCTATTAGGCCTTGTAGCAGGTGCAGGCGGCAAACAAGGCTGTTCCTTAACCTTCCTGGTCCCAGGCCTTTAGCTCTGTCCCCCTGTTTGGTCCCAGAGGCTTTGGAGATTACAGTACCACAGTGCCCCCGTGTGGTGTATTTGGGTGGTAACCAAGGTTTTGCCTTTGCCGTGAAGGTAGTTCAAGAATCCTGGGATGTGCATCAATTAGGAACTATTTCACCATTTCACATTGTACTTCTTGTTTTTTTTTTTTTCCCCTAAATGGGGTAACTGATCATCCCTTTGAGTCAAAGCACAGGCGATGTCCAGATCTCATCTTGGGGAACGCAGAGCAACGAAGGGCCCCGGCAGGGTCTCCAGGAGTGGCAAGGGGAGAGGAGCGCGAGGTTTGTGAGCAGGAAGCAGGTGACTGTGCCACGCTGTGGCTTCACTGCTGGCACAGAGATACACGGCCGAGTCCCCTGACTCTGCACGCTGGATCGTCAGAGTGGAGTTCTTTTCCCCGGACCTCGTAGCAGAGAACCGGTCATTAGGCATCCCTGATCTGTCTGTGACATCCTTCTTTACAAAGTAAATCAAAAACTCCGGGCCCTGTCCTGGCATCTGTCGGTACCAGTAAAGGACATCGTGTCCAGAAATCGGATCACAGCTGCGAAGGACCTCCTGGCCCCTCTCTGTGACCCTGTGCCTGGGGGACTGGGAGACTCTCGCTCCTGTGTGACCTGTGGAGACAGAAGCTGGGAACAGAAAGAGGAAAACAATTGTCATCATCCTCACCCTCTGTCTGTCTGTCTGTCTGTCTCTCATACACAGAGAAACAAAGCGAAACTGCTCAGTGCTCTGAGGACTCACCCGCCCCCAAGAGACAGAGGGTCACACAGCAGAGGAGCCCGGTGCCCATGGCAGGGTCAGGACTGAAATGGGAGGTTCACCAGGTCGGGGGCCCTGTGAGCATGAGCAGAGGGGAGGGGCGTTTCTCCACCCTCACAAGGCGGTGCCCACAGTGACGTCACTGTCTCTGTCGGTCCCCGGACCTCAGGGTCACGTGATTTCTATGGCAGGGAAGCTGGACGACTGACGGAAACAGTCGTGGAGTCCGTGCGTGGGCCGTCACGGTCACCCCGGTGCTGTCGGGGCGCGCAGGTCCCCGCTACGCGCATCTCTCGTGCGCCCATGGCTCCTCGGTCTGCTGGCCTCTCACTGAGACCGGGGGCGACACCTGCAGCCCGAGCCCCGGAGGGGACGTCACCGTCTTGCCTGCACGGCGGGGTCGCCTGTGCCCGTGTCTCCCCCCTGGCCAGCGCGTCCTGTGCAGGAAAACGGCCCCTTTCCCTGCGGATGCCCCATTCCCTGTGCTCTGCGGCCTGGAAGCACATCCGGGACCGTCCCGCACACGGGGCTCCGTGAGAGGTGCCGCGTGGCTGAAAACCGCGCCTCTCTGTGTTGTCACAATAAAGGGTCAGCGGATATTCGTTGGTTGAAGTCAGATGTTCCTTTGCGGCGTCAGGGGAAAGGCTCCGACAATCACAGGGGAGGCCCAACCTTCCCAGGCCCGCTTGTCTGGGCCGGGACAACGGAAGCTCCACTGCACCTCGGACAGGACCCGGTGTCGCTGCTCTATTTGCCACTCCCTGTCCTGCCCAACCCCTCTACACAGGGTGGCTGTGGGGTGAGCACCGTCCCCACATGCCACACATACCTGCCTCTCCTCTGCCTGTCCCCACCTGACCCCGATGACACAGTCCCTGCCACCCACCCCTGCACCCCCCACTTCCCCCACTGGCTCAGGGAGCCCTGCTCCTCGTCCTGAGCCCTGAGAGGTCCCTGTGGCTCCCTGCTTCCCAGGGCCACCTCGGGAACTCACACGGCCTCCGGATGCAGACACGGAGCCAAGAGTCCCTTCCGCTGTCCTCTCCTGGGCCTCGTCCTCCCTCCGTCCCTCCCTCCCGGGGGAGCAGCAGCACTGTGGGTCCGCAGCGCGTCCCAGCGGACACGGCCTCCTGGATGCACAGACACGGCCGCCCAGCCCTCCCCCTGCACCCCCACACCCTGCTCCCCCCATTCAGTCGCTCTCCCAGACTGGCCCATTCAGGGTGGATCTCTAAACGCACGAACATTTCGATCAGAAGAAGTCATTGCGGAAAGGGCCGCTGCAATAGGTAAGTTAAGACAGCAGAGACCAGCTCCAGGATAACACGGCGCATGAAACGAACAGCCTCACTTTCCGTTTTCTGGGCATCGAAACCTTTGGGAGGGGGAGAAAAGTGACCATGTTATAAGTAATATAGTTTTTAAAAAAACTATCTTGTAACTATTTTCAACCATTGTTAATCATTTTTTCTGTCCTAGACTTCTCCAAAATTTCAGTTATTCTCCCTCGATTACATAAATCTCATCCCTGTGATTCCATCTTCTAGTCTACACACTCAGCCAACAATTTTGGTCCCCAAATGACTCTCCCTCCCGGGAGAAATGAGGGTGCCAGCCCCTGGATTGACAATCCGTCCTCTGCCCTGAGGCACAGAGAGCCAGGCAGGGAGGGGCATTTTGGAGTGAACCTGCTGATGTGGCCTCATCCCCCCAACAGATCTCTGTGTCCTCCGTGGTCCCAGGAGAGCCCGAGGCTGCCCGGCCCAGTGCCCTAAGCCATTCCCCTTTCCCACTGCCAGAGCCAGGTTCTCACAGGCCTGTCTGGCTGGCAGCTGCCTCCCCCGCGGTCCCTTCCTGAGCCGGCGCAGGGAGCTTTGTGCACAGGATGTCGGTGACTCTGCGGGGCTGTGTCAAGGCTGCTGGCGCAGAGATACAGGGCCGAGTCCCCAGGCTCCAGCGAGTGCATGTTGAGCTCGGAGCGGGAGTCATTGAGCGGCTGCACCGAGAACCGGGCTGGGAGCTTCCCTTTTTGTCTTGGTTCCCCGTTGTAATACTCCACGAGGAACTCGGGGCCCTGGCCCAGGGCCGGCTGGTACCAGAACAGGTAGAGGTGTCCAGAGACAGGGGAACACCTCAGGGTCGCTGTCTGTCCTCTCGCTTTGACCAGGTGTCTTGGGGTCTGTGTGACTCCAGAATGCACTGGGCCTGTGAGGGAAGCAGACGGGGGCTGAGAAGGAGCCCGGGGGGGACCTGAGGGTGCCTTGGATTAGGCCCCTGTCAGACTGAGAACAGAGAAGTCCCACCTGGACGAAAGACATACCTGCTCCCAGGAGACACAGGGCCACACAGCAGAGGAGCCTGGAGCCCATGGTGGGATGAGGGAGTTGGGGTGTGGGTGGGTGCAGGACTGGGCAGGCCTGTCCCTGCTCAGAGCTCTGGTTACTGAGAGCTGAGGTTCTGGGCGCCGGTCTCTGCTTAGAGCATCAGCAGTGACGTCTCTGCTCTCGGGTCATGATCTCTGTTGGTTCCCATGAGCCTCGCCTCCCTCGCCAGGCCCCTGGCTCAGGGGATCCAGGTTCCCTTCAGTCCCGCAGAGCCCCCTACAGGATGTGGCGTGTGGGGCTGGCTTCCGGCAGCTGCCCGTCCCCACAGCCCCGTGCTTTTCCCTCAGGGGGCTTGTTCTCCTCTGGTCCTTGCTCCTGGGGCGTGGGGCGTGCAGGCCGCCCCCTCCCGGCTCTGCACCCTTCACTTTCCCTTGTAAGCCAGAGAGCCTCCCTAACCACTGCACAGCTGAAGCTCATGGCCCCCGGCTGGGAGGGCACCTGCAGATTAGTGTCTGTGCTATTAGGCCTTGCAGCAGGTGCAAGCAGCAAACAAGGCTCTGTTCCTTAACCTTGCTGGTCACAGGCCTTTAGCTCTGTCCCCCTGCTTGGTCCCAGAGGCTTTGGAGATTGCAGTACCACAGTGCCCCCGTGTGGTGTATTTGGGTGGTAACCAAGATTTTGCCTTTGTAGTGAAGGTAGTTCAAGAATCCTGGGATGTGCATCAATTAGGAACTATTTCACCATTTCACATTGTACTTCTTCTTTTTTTTTTCCCTAAATGGGGTAACTGATCATCCCTTTGAGTCAAAGCACAGGCGATGTCCAGATCTCATCTCTGGGGAACGCAGAGCAACGAAGGGCCCCGGCAGGGTCTCCAGGAGTGGCAAGGGGAGAGGAGCATGAGGTTTGTGAGCAGGAAGCAGGCGACTGTGCCACGCTGTGGCTTTGCTGCTGGCACAGAGATACACGGCCGAGTCCCCTGGCTCTGCACGCTGAATCGTCAGAGTGGAGTTCTTTTCCCCGGACCTCGTAGCAGAGAACCGGTCATTAGGCATCCCTGACTTATCTACGGGTTGCCCATATTGGAAGTAAATCAAAAATTCCAGGCTCCGTCCCGGCGTCTGTCGGTACCAGTAAAGGGAAACATGACCGGAAATCGGATCACAGCTGAGAAGGACCTCCTGGCCCCTCTCTTTGACCCTGTGCCTGGGGGACTGGGAGACTCTTGTTCCTGTGTGACCTGTGGAGACAGAAGCTGGGAACAGAAAGAGGAAAACAATCGTCATCTCATCCTCACCCTCTGTCTGTCTGTCTGTCTGTCTCTCTCTCTCATACACACAGAAAGAAAGCGAAACTGCTCAGTGCTCTGAGGACTCACCCGCCCCCAAGAGACAGAGGGTCACACAGCAGAGGAGTCCGGTGCCCATGGCAGGGTCAGGACTGAAATGGGAGGTTCACCAGGTCGGGGGCCCTGTGAGCATGAGCAGAGGGGAGGGGCGTCCCTTCACCCTCACAAGGCCGTGCCCACAGTGACGTCACTATCTCTGTCGGTCCCCAGACCTCAAAGTCACGTGATTTCTATGGCAGGGAAGCTGGACGACTGACGGAAACAGTCGTGGGGTTCGTGCGTGGGCCGTCGCGGTCACCCCAGTGCTGTCGGGGCGCGCAGGTCGCCGCGCGCGGCTACGCGCATCTCTCGTGCGCCCATGGCTCCTCGGTCTGCCGGCCTCTCACTGAGACCGGGGGCGACACCTGCAGCCCGAGCCCCGGAGGGACGTCACCGTCTGGCCTGCACAGAGGGGTCGCCTGTGCCCGTGTCTCCCCCCTGGCCAGCGGGTCCTGTGCAGGAAAACGGCTCCTTTCCCTGCGGATGCCCCATTCCCTGTGCTCTGCGGCCTGGAAGCACATCCGGGACCGTCCCGCACACGGGGCTCCGTGAGAGGCGCCGCGTGGCTGAAAACCGCGCCTCTCTGTGTTGTCACAACAAAGGGTCAGCGGATATTCGTTGGTTGAAGTCAGATGTTCCTTTGCGGCATCAGGGGAAAGGCTGCGACAATCACAGGGGAGGCGCGACCTTCCCAGGCCTGCTTGTCTGGACCCGGACAGTGGAAGCTTGACGTGGGGATGGGGCGGGGGCGGGGTGACGACCCCCGTGTGGGGAACAGCCTTGCGTGTGATTTCCTGCTCTGCCGGTTGTGAAATGTGAGACCTCTGCACATCGATGGGTCACATAACACTCGTGTCGCATGATTTCTGTGAGCATTAAAACGCATCGCACCTGTGAGCGGCAGTGGGTCCGGGGAAGGCAGGCACTGTCCTCAGGCCTGAGCCTGTCTGGCTGGCAGCTGCCTCCCCCGCGGCCCCTTCCTGAGCCGGCGCAGGGAGCTTTGTGCACAGGATGTCGGTGACTCTGCGGGGCTGTGTCAATGCTACTAGTGCAGAGGTACACGGCCGAGTCCCGAGGCTCCAGCGAGCGCATGTTGAGCTTGGAGCTGCTGTTGCTGCGCGGCTCCACCGAGAACCGGGCTGGGAGCTTCCCTTTCACTCTCTCTTCTCCCCTGTAATACTGCACGAGGAACTCGGGGCCCTGGCCCAGGGCCTGCTGGTACCAGGACACTGTCAGGGTCCCAGAGAAGAAGGAACACGTCAGGGACGCTGTCTGTCCTCTGGCTTTGACCAGGTGACTTGGGGTCTGCGTGACCTCAGAATCCGCTGAGCCTGTGAGGGAAGCAGACGGGGGCTGAGAAGGAGCCCGGGGGGAACCTGAGGGTGCCTCGGATTCCACCCCCGTCACGCTGAGAACAGAGAAGTCCCACCTGGACGAAAGACATACCTGCTCCCAGGAGACACAGGGCCACACAGCAGAGGAGCCTGGAGCCCATGGTGGGATGAGGGAGTTGGGGTGTGGGTGGGTGCAGGACTGGGCAGGCCTGTCCCTGCTCAGAGCTCTGCTCCTCTCCGAGCTGAGGTTCTGGGCGCCGGTCTCTGCTTAGAGCATCAGCGGGGACGTCCCTGCTCTCTGTCATGATCTCTGTTGGTTCCCATGAGCCTCGCCTCCCTCGCCAGGCCCCTGGCTCAGGGGATCCAGGTTCCCTTCCGTCCCGCAGAGCCCCCTACAGGATGTGGCGTGTGGGGCTGGCTTCCGGCAGCTGCCCGTCCCCACAGCCCCGTGCTTTTCCCTCAGGGGGCTTGTTCTCCTCTGGTCCTTGCTCCTGGGGTCTGGGGTGTACAGTCTGCCCCCTCCCAGCTCTTTCCCTTGTAAGCCAAGAGCTTCCCTAACCACTGCACAGCAGAAGTTCTTGGCCCCCGGCTGGGAGGGCACCTGCTAATTAGTGTCTGTGGTATTAGGCCTTGTAGCAGGTGCAAGCAGCAAACAAGGCTGTTCCTTAACCCTCCTGGTCCCAGGCTGCTAGCTGGTTCCCTGTGCTCTGCCCCAGAGGCTTTGGAGATTAGCAGTACCACAGTGCCCCCCTGTGGCGTATTTGGGCGGTATCCGAGATTTTGCCTTTGTTATGAAGCAAGTTCAAGAACCCTGCGATGTGCTTAAATTAGGAACGATACTATTTCACCATTTGTCCACCTACTTTTTGTATTTGTTTTTTTTTCCCTAAAGGGACAATAGCACACGCACAACAGCCCAAGCTGATCCCTGATTTCTCATTGTAAGAGAAAAAAATATGGTGTTTATGGAGGAAATATTTTGCTTTGAGAAAATTCCAATGAAGGGGACGGTGTGAACCTCACCCAGGGGACGTGCAGTTGCTAAGAAAGAACT
This sequence comes from Rousettus aegyptiacus, assembly GCF_014176215.1. NCBI lineage: Eukaryota > Metazoa > Chordata > Mammalia > Chiroptera > Pteropodidae > Rousettus > Rousettus aegyptiacus. Next base: position 53,944,176 of record NW_023416288.1, read on the forward strand.
CGGCAGAGGTTGTACAGGGATGCGAGGCTTTCCTGCCAAAGTGGGACTCCAAACGATTTCTGGAAAACTGCTAATTAACTGAAGTGGCTTTCGCTTTGGTGACCCCACACAGCTTGCTCAAGGCAGAGCAGACAGGCCTCTTTGCAAGGTGCCCATGAATCAGCTTATACTCGCTGTTCCCACACGGCTGGAGAATTCGTTTCCTTCTGTCCTACCCTCTTTTAGAAACCCTCTTTTTGCCTCTGATCATGGATAATTAATAATGTCCATCTCCCCATATATGAGGATACGGGTGTAGGTGATTAAATTTCTCTAAGTTTTTCCTTTGATGCACAAGTAGGAAATAAAACATCCCAACCCCCTGCACTGAGCATGCTAGTAGGGAGAGGCCAGTCTGGGCGAATATAGGATAAAAAAAATGAATAGCGGACCCTGGGAAAACAGGATGTGATGAGGATTCAATTCCAGAGCCAGGGGCCCGGCAGTAAGACCCCCAGGAGCTGGCGCTGGCCGCAGAGAGGAGCCTGCGCCGGGGTGGCGAGGATGGCCGTGAGCCTGTCACTGTACACACGGAGGGCCGTGCACCCCGCCCAGGGCGAGGGGCTCAGTCTCGCTTGCTGAGGACGCAGAGCTGGGCGATGAGACCTAACGCTGCATCTTTCTGAGACCCGCGGCTGCAGGCGCAGCGACTGGTCCGTGAACCCAGCATCATCTGATGGACCCGCCTCCATCCCTCTACTGTACAGTGCAAAATGGTTCGTTTTCTGAGAACATTCAAACATCATTTTCTTTTCCTTCTTATTTTTTTTAATTCAACGATAGGGATCTTGGTGCCTGTTTGACCTTGGCATCTGCGGGGTCTGTCAGAGACGCATAGGTAAGGTAAGACGGAGACAGGAAGCCAACCGTTGTGCAATTGAAGGAAATACCGAAGATCTGACACTGGAAGCCCACATGAAAGTTTCCTTCTGGTTCCTGGACTCGCCTCACCCAAGAGACAGAAGCCCACAGAACGGAGGGGTCGGTACCCAGAATGCATAGTGTCTCGTGGAAATCTCCCAGGCCTCACGCCGATAGGAAGATGTCAGAAGAACTTAGACTTGATCGTTTCTGTCCTACATCAACTGCGGACACAGCCTTGTTCAGGCAGAGCCAGGCCACAGGCTGCGGTGTCTGGGCAGGGAAAGTCCTTACTTAGCATCGCCAAACCCAGTGAGCGGCAGGCTGTGCCTCACCCCGGGTTTCTGGCGGGGGTCCCCCAGGAAACTCTGGTGAGCCTCGGCTGCCCCACGGCTTCCTGACTGGAGCCCCGAGGTTTCTGCACAGGCACAGGGTGACTCTGCAGGGCTGTGTCTCTGCTGCTGGCGCAGAGATACACGGCGGAGTCTGCCGGCACCAGGGCGCCCACGTGAAGCTCTAAGTGGGAGCTTTCCGGGCATTCAGGTGTGAAGCGGCTGGGAACGGTCCCGTTGTCAGTCATTTTCTGATAGTTGTAGGCAAACATGAGCTCTGGCGGCTTCTGGGCACTGTGTTTATACCAGTACATAGCATTATGTCCCAGACGTTGTTCGCACTTCAACGACTTCTTACTGCTCGTTCCCATGATCAGGTGTGTGGGTTCCTGTGTGACTCCAGTGTCCATGGAGACTGCAGGGGCAAAGGGACAGAATCAGAACAGCTCAGAGGGATGGCCAAAGACAGCAGCCCGTGTGAGGCCAAGACTCACCTGCTCCCAGGAGGCAGAGGGCCACCCAGCAGAGCAGCCCGCAGCCCATGGTGGAGTCAGGGCCGAGGGGGTGTCAGCTCATGAGGAGGTCCTGGCAGCGGGGCTGGGCTCTGGTCTCCCCAGACCTGGTTGGTGGTTTTGCCTCTGACGTCACTGTCCCTGACAGTCTCCCCAGCCCTAGGGGACATATCTCCTCCTCCTTTCATGTGCAAGGTGGATTTGAATGACAGGGGATGGGCGATTCCCCGACAGCTGCTCCTTTGCCATTAGCTGCCTCCTCCCCGGTCCACAGATTCTCTCCCCCTCCCTCCGGGACCGGTCCTGGGCAGCAGCCCGTTTCCTCCCGGGATCTCCTCCCTCCCCTGCTCCCTTGCTCGTGCAGCGCCTCATCGCACCTGCCTCCCTCCGTGTCTAGACGTTCACAGCTGGTGCTCTTACAGCTGGTGCTCTCACTGACATAAGGACTCAGCCCCAGGGCCCTAGCTCCCCTTGTCCCCACATCCCTCCTGTCACCCCCAAACCCCACCCCTCGCCCCTGCCTCAGCGGTTTCAGTAGGACCACAGCGCCTCCTTGTGGCCAGAGCAGCACATGTCCAAGTTCGCTGGCCTCTCACCAGCCCAGGGGGCGCCAGCGACCCAGACCCAGCCCTGAGCCCACAGACAGGGAGCTGCGGCGATGGGCATGAACACCCAGGGCGGAGCGAACAAGAAAGCAGCCGCCGGCACAGCGGAAGCGGCTGGCGACGACGCGGCTCATCCGCACGCCCAGGACATTCCTCTCTGTAATTGGTAAATGATTTTTACCGTTTATACTCATGTTTGATATTTATTACCATACTAGAATCACAAAAATCTAGAGAAATCTACGCTGGGGGTTGGGAGGGCAGTTACCCATCTTCCTGAGTTAAAGAATTCAGGGAAATTATTTCAGATCAAAAGACTAGGACACTGCGTAAGACACCCAGTCCTAGAAATGAGATTTACCCGTGGAATCAGGACGCAACTGCATAACCCGTAAACTGTGTTTCATCCTGACTCCCAGGACAGGTGCGATGGGAGAACGAACCCAAAACACAGAGCAGGGGCCGCTTCAGCCAGGCACAGGAAACGCCATCCCGCTGTTCCCACCACTGTGGTCACCGGGTCACGGGCGCAAGGTGGCGACCTCACCACCAACACGAGGCGGATTGGATAATTTCCGGCAGAAAGCTTCCCATGGGACGGGGGCAGAGGAGGCGCAGAAGACAGAACCCGCGGGAGGCGGCAGCCGCGACCTCTCCAGACGCCAACGGCGACACAGAGGAGGAGGGTCTGTTCGCTCCGCACAACCTCAGCTGCGTTGGGCACAGCGACCTCACAGCCCTGCGGAGATGGCTGGGGCCCGGGACGCCCAGGCCGCGCCCTCGACACCGAGCTGGCTCAGGGACAACCAGCCGTAATTACGTTCATTCCCGGCCACAGTAGTCGGGGGTTAACCGGTCGTCTCCTTGACTCAAAGCACAGGCGATGTCCAGATCTTCTCATCTCTGGGGAACGCAGAGCAACGAAGGGCCCCGGCAGGGTCTCCAGGAGTGGCAAGGGGAGAGGAGCGCGAGGTTTGTGAGCAGGAAGCAGGTGACTGTGCCACGCTGTGGCTTTGCTGCTGGCACAGAGATACACGGCCGAGTCCCCTGGCTCCGCACGCTGGATCGTCAGATTGGAGTACGTTCCCTTCAACCTATCTGCTGAGAACCGATCTTTAGGCATCCCTGACTTGTCTAAGGGTTGCTCATCTTCAAAGTAAATCAAGAACTCCAGGGACTGTCCCGGGGTCTGTCGGTACCAGTAAAGGGACGCATGACCAGAAATTGGATCACAAAAGAGAATGACCTCCTGGCCCCTCTCTGTGACTTTGTGCCTGGGGGACTGGGAGACTCTCGCTCCTGTGTGACCTGTGGAGACAGAAGCTGGGAACAGAAAGAGGAAAACAATTGTCATCATCCTCACCCTCTGTCTGTCTGTCTGTCTCTCTTTCTCATACACAGAGAAACAAAGCGAAACTGCTCAGTGCTCTGAGGACTCACCCGCCCCCAAGAGACAGAGGGTCACACAGCAGAGGAGCCCGGTGCCCATGGCAGGGTCAGGACTGAAATGGGAGGTTCACCAGGTCGGGGGCCCTGTGAGCATGAGCAGAGGGGAGGGGCGTCCCTCCACCCTCACAGGGAGTGCCCACACTGACGTCATCGGTCTCCTCGACCTCAGGGACACAGGATTTCTATGGTAGGGAAGCTGGACCACTAATGGGTCACATAATACTCATGTGGGATGATTTCTGTGAGCATTAAAACGCATCGCACCTGTGAGCGGCAGAGGGTCCAGGAAAGGTAGTCACTGTCCTCAGGCCTGAGCCTGTCTGGCTGGCAGCTGCCTCCCCCGCGGTCCCTTCCTGAGCCAGCGCAGGGAGCTTTGTGCACAGGATGTCGGTGACTCTGCGGGGCTGTGTCAAGGCTGCTGGCGCAGAGATACAGGGCCGAGTCCCCAGGCTCCAGCGAGCTAATGTTCAGCTCGGAGCGGGATTTGCTCAGTGGCTGCACCGAGAACCGGGCTGGGAGCTTCCCTTTTTCTCTCGGTTCCCCGTTGTAATACTCCACGAGGAACTCGGGGCCTTGACCCAGGGCCTGCTGGTACCAGAACACTGACAAGTGCCCAGAGACAAAGGAACACGTCAGGGTCGCTGTCTGTCCTCTCGCCATGACCAGGTGACTTGGGTTCTGCGTGACTCCAGAATGCGCTGGGCCTGTGAGGGAAGCAGACGGGGGCTGAGAAGGAGCCCGGGGGAGACCTGAGGGTGCCTTGGATTCCACCCCCGTCAGGCTGAGAACGGAGATGTCCCACCTGGACAAAAGACATACCTGCTCCCAGGAGACACAGGGCCACACAGCAGAGGAGCCTGGAGCCCATGGCGGGTGGGGAGTTGGGGGGTGGGTAGGTGGAGGACTGGGCAGGCCTGTCCCTACTCAGAGCTCTGCTCCTCTGAGAGCTGAGGTTCTGGGCGCCGGTCTCTGCTTAGAGCATCAGCGGGGACGTCCCTGCTCTCGGGTCATGATCTCTGTTGGTTCCCATGAGCCTCGCCTCCCTCGCCAGGCCCCTGGCTCAGGGCATCCAGGCTCCCTTCCGTCCCGCAGAGCCCCCTACAGGATGTGGCGTGTGGGGCTGGCTTCCGGCAGCTGCCCCTCCCCACAGCCCCGTGCTTTTCCTTCAGGGGGCTTGTTCTCCTCTGGTCCTTGCTCCTGGGGCGTGGGGCGTGCAGGCCGCCCCTTTCCGGTTTGCACCCTTCACTTTCCCTTGTAAGGCAGAGAGCCTCCCTAACCACTGCACAGCTGAAGTTCATGGTTCCCGCTGGGATATCACCTGCTGATTAGTGTCTGTGGTATCAGGCCTTGTAGCAGATGCAAGCAGCAAACAAGGCTGTTCCTTAACCCTCCTGGTGCCAGGCTTCTGGCTCTGTCCCCTTGCTCTGCCCTAGAGGCTTTTGGATATTAGCAGTACCACAGTGCCCCCTTGTGGCCTATTTGGGTGGTAATCAAGATTTTACCCTTGCCATGAAGCAAGTTCAGAATCCTGGGATGTGCTTAAAGAGCCCGAATTAATCTGTGATTTCTCATTGTTAGAGACAAGAAATGGTGGTCATGGAGGAAATATTTTGCCTTGAGAAAACTCCAATGAAGGGGACGGTACAGACCTCCTCCAGGGGACGTGCAGTTGCTAGAAAGAACTCAGCAGAGGTTACACAGGGCTGCGTGCCTTTCCTGCCAAAGGTGGACCTCGAGCAGTTCCTGGAAAATTGCTAATTAACGGCCGTGGCTTTCTCTTTGGTGACCCCCAGACAGCTTGCTCAAGGCAGAGCAGACAGGCCTCTTCGCAAGGTGCCCATGAATCAGCTTCTCCCCAAATTATAAAAAATACTCGCTGTTCCCACACGGCTGGAGAATTTGCTTCCTTCTGTCCTACCCTCTTTTAGAAACCCTCTTTTTGCCTCTGATCATAGATAATAATGTAACGTCCATCTCCCCATATACAAGCATACAGGTGTAGGTGATGAAATTTCTCTACATTTTTTCTCTGAAAACCAAGTAGGAAATAAAATTTTCTACCCCCTACACTGAGTATGCTAGGAGAGGGAGAGGCCAGTCTGGGTGAATATAGGATAAAAAAATGAATAGTGGACCCTGGGAAAACAGGAGGTGATGAGGATCTGATTCCAGGGCCAGGGGCCCGGCAGTAAGACCCCCAGGAGCTGGCGCTAGCCACAGAGAGGAGCCTGCGCCGGGGTGGCGAGGATGGCCGTGAGCCTGTCACTGTACACACGGAGGGCCGTGCACCCCGCCCAGGGCGAGGGGCTCAGTCTCCCTTGCTGAGGACGCAGAGCCGGGCGATGAGACCTAACGCTGCATCTTTCTGAGACCCGCGGCTGCAGGCGCAGCGACTGGTCCGTGAAGCCAGCATCGTCTGATGGACCCGCCTCCGTCCCTCTACTGTACAGTGCAAAATGGTTCGTTTTCTGAGAACATTCAAACATCAGTTTCTTTTCCTTCTTATTTTTTTAATTCAACGATAGGGATCTTGGTGCCTGTTTGACCTTGGCATCTGCGGGATCTGTCAGAGACGCATAGGTAAGCTAAGACTGAGACAGGAAGCCAACCGTTGTGCAATTGAAGGAAATACCGAAGATCTGACACTGGAAGCCCACATGAAAGTTTCCTTCTGGTTCCTGGACTCGCCTCACCCAAGAGACAGAAGCCCACAGAACGGAGGGGTCGGTACCCAGAATGCATAGTGTCTCGTGGAAATCTCCCAGGCCTCACGCCGATAGGAAGATGTCAGAAGAACTTAGACTTGATCGTTTCTGTCCTACATCAACTGCGGACACAGCCTTGTTCAGGCAGAGCCAGGCCACAGGCTGCGGTGTCTGGGCAGGGAAAGTCCTTACTTAGCATCGCCAAACCCAGTGAGCGGCAGGCCGTGCCCCGCCCCGGGTTTCTGGCGGGGGTCCCCCAGGAAACTCTGGTGAGCCTTGGCTGCCCCACGGCTTCCTGACTGGAGCCCCGAGGTTTCTGCACAGGCACAGGGTGACTCTGCAGGGCTGTGTCTCTGCTGCTGGCGCAGAGATACACGGCGGAGTCTGCCGGCACCAGGGCGCCCACGTGAAGCTCTAAGTGGGAGCTGTCTGGGCATTCAGGTGTGAAGCGGCTGGGAACGGTCACGTTGTCAGTCATTTTCTGATAGTTGTAGGCAAACATGAGCTCTGGCGGCTTCTGGGCACTGTGTTTATACCAGTACATAGCATTATGTCCCAGACGTTGTTCGCACTTCAACGACTTCTTACTGCTCGTTCCCATGATCAGGTGTGTGGGTTCCTGTGTGACTCCAGTGTCCATGGAGACTGCAGGGGCAAAGGGACAGAATCAGAACAGCTCAGAGGGATGTCCAAAGACAGCAGCCCGTGTGAGGCCAAGACTCACCTGCTCCCAGGAGGCAGAGGGCCACCCAGCAGAGCAGCCCGCAGCCCATGGTGGAGTCAGGGCCGAGGGGGTGTCAGCTGATGAGGAGGTCCTGGCAGCGGGGCTGGGCTCTGGTCTCCCCAGACCTGGTTGGTGGTTTTGCCTCTGACGTCACTGTCCCTGACAGTCTCCCCAGCCCTAGGGGACATATCTCCTCCTCCTTTCATGTGCAAGGTGGATTTGAATGACAGGGGATGGGCGATTCCCCGACAGCTGCTCCTTTGCCATTAGCTGCCTCCTCCCCGGTCCACAGATTCTCTCCCCCTCCCTCCGGGACCGGTCCTGGGCAGCAGCCCGTTTCCTCCCGGAATCTCCTCCCTCCCCTGCTGCCTTGCTCGTGCAGCGCCTCATCGCACCTGCCTCCCTCCGTGTCTAGACGTTCACAGCTGGTGCTCTTACAGCTGGTGCTCTCACTGACATAAGGACTCAGCCCCAGGGCCCTAGCTCCCCTTGTCCCCACATCCCTCCTGTCACCCCCAAACCCCACCCCTCGCCCCTGCCTCAGCGGTTTCAGTAGGACCACAGCGCCTCCTTGTGGCCAGAGCAGCACATGTCCAAGTTCGCTGGCCTCTCACCAGCCCAGGGGGCGCCAGCGACCCAGACCCAGCCCTGAGCCCACAGACAGGGAGCTGCGGCGATGGGCATGAACACCCAGGGCGGAGCGAACAAGAAAGCAGCCGCCGGCACAGCGGAAGCGGCTGGCGACACACACCTCTGGGCCGCCGCGTGTCCGCACTCCGCCCACGGGGCGGGGCGCGAGCATGCGCCCTGCGCTGACTGTAAACGAGACTTTCCCGACGTCCCCGAGAACGGACGTCTGGCACACGCAAAGTACAGACGAGAGCATTTCCTGAGTCTGAAGACTTTCTGAGAACTTTCCACCCGGTTCTCCGGCGCCGCAGCTCACGGAATGACTCGCAGTAGCTCAGAAAGAAAGGGCGTCCGGCAGGTCCCCGCTCGCGCACGATCACGCAAGGGGTGGCCTCCCCCGACTTCTCCACCCACTTTCCGTGGATGACCAACGCGCGCACCATTCCCCTCCCACGTGCAGGCAGCCACCGCCGCCACCGCCATCGGCGACCCCTGGTGTGTCCCGCTGTCACGTTTTGTCCAACCGTCTGCCCCACGTTTGGCGCCTACATCGCTAGTCATCTTCGACGTGGTTTTAGATGGTGCATGGAGGACCAGCTTGATTTAAACAGTTCTTTTGTTAAATTGCACGTGTTCATTTTCACGTGCATTTGATAAAAAAAAAAATTCATCTACATGTGAGATATCGATGTCTTTGCTTAAGAAGAACCTCGGAGGGATAAAAATCTACTTAACTATCCAAATGTCACTTACGTTTCCCGCCCTGTGCTGTGGTGTGCGTGCGCCACGTGTGCGTGGCGCATGGGAAGAAGCGAAGGCTGTAACCCGCCACCTGGCATTTCCCCCGCCACCTGGCATTTCCCCCATCACCTGGCATCGCCTTGGATAACAGAAGAATCACCCCGCTGCGGCCAGGCAGCCCCACTTTGAGACCCCACTTTGTCTCAAGATGTTTATTTAGGAATTTGCAGTTGATCTGAGTGAGATCAGCCCCCTTCTCTGGGAACTCGAGCTCTTCCCTTTCCTGGAGAAAGGCAGCCAAGCGAGAGCGTCCAGGACACCCCACGGAGAGCTCTCTGGGACGCCGGAGTGGACCAGCCGGTGACTGTGCCAGCTCTGCTCAAACATACGCTGCTTTTTTTTTATGGGCCACGACCTCTGGTGAGGTCCCGGGGAAGTTTCAGGGGTGACGCGGAATCACGCAACCTCCAACGCGGGCCACGGAGGTGTCGGCGTGGAAGGTGACTGAACGGGATGAGAGGACGCGCCCCTTCTCGCTCCGAGTGGACCCTCCTTACTCCTTCGTGTCTCCTGGTTGTTAGGGAACAAGGAAAGGCAACTGGCTGCCTTAAGGGCCACCCCCTCAGGGCACTTTCCTGCGGGGGGGGGGGGGGTCCCCTTGCTATATTTTCTCTTTAGATCTGTTGTTCTCAGCTCTGGGTGATTTTGACCCGCAGGGGACATTTAGACATGTCTGCGAAGAGGGACAATGCTACTCATAACTGGAGGCCAGGGATACGGAGAATTATCTGGCCCAAAGTGTCGATGACGCCAGGGTTGAGAAGCACTGCCTTCTCGTAAGCCCTCTTCGCATGGGCGAAACTTCAAATGTAAAAGAAACAAACTGCTTTCAGGAGGGATTTCTGCTGACGCAGAAACGGCGCCCTGGGATGCCATTCCGACGGACCGTGCGGGTGTGGCATCTGACTGTAAGTAGCTGCAGGTTAGTTCTCACCGAGAGTCATTTATTCTAGATACTTCTGCCGTGCCCCATTACAATTATGGTAATTCCTGCTCTGCGAACCCATTTCTTGGATTTTTCGGAATGCTGTATGCACCCTATCGTCGTCATCCCGGAATTTGGCGGAGTTCCCACTGTTCTCCTTGGCCACGCTTACGGCATCGCAGCAGAGGGCGTGCGCCCCGAAAGGAGGCTGCGTGAGTGTGAACCCTGCATGAACCACAAGAGCCATAAAAGGTAGAGCGAACCCTGCAACTTCGCTGAGCCTCGTCCCCCTCACCTGCAGCATGGTAAAAATTATAACGCTACTTACGAAGTCGGTGGTGAGGACCGAAACGAGCTGGTGTGTGCGAACCCCGTTCGCAGCACCGGACACATAGTAAGCACTCTGTAAATTTCAACTGTATTATCGTTGGTCAATAATTCTGTCTTGTCTTGGTCTCTAGGCCTTGGTGAGTCTGCGGGGAAGGGGTACGTAGTGGTTAAGAGCGTACCGTGACGCCGGATTTCCTGGGTGAGAGTCCTGACCCTACCACGTACTTGCCGTGTGATTTTGGTCAAGACCTCTACATTTTTGTGTGCCTCTGTTTTCCTACCTGTCGAGTGCCGATGACAGTAGGGATCTTGTGGGGGTCGTTATGAGGTTTACTAAATTAATATAGGCAAAGTATTTAGAATAACCCTAATATATAGTAAGTTCTAGGTAAATGTAAGACATCCTTTTGCTCTCCTGTTTAGATGTTTTGTAGTTTCAAATCGGAATAATGTTTCCTTTCCTACTGGTAATGAAAAGTGAACATGAGTGTACAAGGCCAGAGCTACAAGAAAAAGTATCTAATTGTAAAAGAGCCAATGTTAATTAAACATCAAGGGTGTAGCATTCAAGACAGTCTTCAGGATAAAAGTCTACAGTGGAGACGCCAAGCACCTCAAATTTTTGTCTGGGAATCAGGACATCTGTAGCCCTGTTCCGTGACCTTATACCAACTTCCTTTTCTATTCTGAGAAACGGTTCCCACCGGGTGGGTTCTTTACTTTCCTTCCCGTAACCTTCTGGAAAAGTGGACAAAGGTTGATGTTTAAATGTAAGGCTGAGGTGAGCAGTCACAAAGAGAGGAGGGGACAACAGGGAGAGGCTATGTCACAGAGCAGGGGTGGGGAGTGGCCGCGGGCACATCCAGACTCCCGAGATTTGGGGGAGCAGAGCACAGGCACCAGGGGCTTGACTCTGCTGGCCCCTCCCTCTCGTCCACCCACCCCGGAGGCAGCTCCCAGCTTTCCTTATAGAAGCAGGTTTTGAAAAAAGACTAGTTTGAAGATCGCTTCTCGCCCACAACCCCAGCTGTTCCTGCCAAGGACGTTTGGACTAAAGACTGCGGTTGTAGCTGGTCTGATTCCACCGGTCTGCTCCTGGCGAGATCGCAGGCTGCCATGAAGTGCTGTCTCATCTTCACAGTTGTGGGCGCAGCTGGTGAGAGCCTGGGCCCTCGCCGCGGCCCAAGGGGAGACGGGGTGGTGCAGGTGGGGCCGGAAAGGGGGGCACAACCCAAGAGACAGGGGGGGCACTTCCTTCAGTGACCTGCTGAAGGAAGCAGAAGGAGCCATCCTTCACGCACAGCTCCTCCCATCGGCAGTCGCCCCGAGCCCCCAGGGCCTGGGAGCCTGTCAGGATGTGTCCCTAACAAGTGCCCTACACTCTTCTGGGACTCCTGAGTGTGTGACTTCCTAGACTGTCACGTTTCCCGGACAGCCACAGGAAAAGCATAGCTTCCCTTTCTCTAGGAAGAAGGACATAGATGGATGAGCACAGGAAAGGAAGGGGGGCTGGAGCAGGGACCCTAAAAGCCTCACGTCCCTTCCCTGAGGTTTTCCATTCCTTTCACCTCCAAAGTCAAGGAGTAAATAATTTTCCACTTCTGTGCCTGACAAAGATAAGTGTCGGTTTCCTTAATGTGTACAGCTCGGGTGACATGCGTGATTCCACCCGATCTAAAAAATGTATCTATTTAAAGCAATCTGAAGACCTTGATATTATCTCTGCGAACCTTAAGCTGGGAAGAACTCCCCTAGCCACGCTCCCCTCTCAACCTCCTCGTCTCTCTCTCCTCCTATGACCCCATCAATGCTTTAGGAGTCGTTCTGGCCGCAGATTCTCAAAGCGATCATTCGAACTCGCCGGACGATCTCAACATTCCCTACATGGCGTATCTGCAGTCCAGCCCCGAGCCCTGTGTGGGGACCCTCATTCACCCTGAGTGGGTTCTCACGGCGGCTCACTGCCCCTTACCGTAAGTAACCCTTTGCTCTCGTGGGGCAGGAGGGAATCCATTTAAACAAGAGCAGGTCTGGTGAGGCATTCGAGCAAGTTCTAATGGCATTCGAAGGGAATGAGAAGGCCTAGGGAGAGAGAGGATCTTCTTCCCAATGGGGAAAATCATCCGTATTTGGTTTGTTTAAGAGGTGATGAGTAGGAAGGTGTCAGAAGACTGTCCCGAGGAAAGCAGATAACATTCCTGCACTTGACATGTTTGTCGAACACTCACTATATGCCAGGGATTGCTTAATACACTGAAAAAACAGCAAGGGAACAAGATGGACATGAGTTAGTTTTCCCTCATGGAGCTCACATTCCAAAACAAAGGGCCAAAAACAAACAAAAAAACGAAAAACACAAGAACATGAAGACCGTTCATCCCCTCCAAGAACTGGAGTTGAAGACTTTTTTTTTACATTCTTTTCTCAACTGGACCTAACGCACGAACTGTGTTTAGTAGGGAACAGCTCTTGCATCTGTTGCACGACTGGACGCTGACTATGGACGTGAGTGGGCTTGAATTTGTCCACAAAATATATGGAAAATGAAGTCCTGATAAATTGAAGTCCTAATAGACTCTAAGAATCTTGTGGATCTAAGATCACTGTAGGAGGCACATGGTAAACATAGTGATGTGGGCCTGAGTGGAGTTGGGAAGGGCCTAAGAATATCTAGAAACGAAGGTTCATACGACATGCTTGCTCAAGGCTGCTTGAGACAGGTGTAGTACAGGCCCAAAGCTCCGGAGGAACAGGCTGTGGTGCCATCTCTATTACCTGCTCATTCAGATTATCCAAATCATTGTTATCACCACCATCATCACCATCATCACCATCATCACCATCATCACCACCATCACCATCATCACCATCATCATCATCATCACAACAACTAGACTGTACACTGTATGTTCTATGTAGTGGATACCATGGTAGAGAAAGTAAGCTGAAACAAATAAATGGCCAAAAAAAAAAAAAAAAACCAAAACAAAAAACAAACAACAACAACCAAAAAAAAAAAAAACATGAAAAGAACGGCAAGCTGTAACATACAGGAATGAAGCGAGAGACCTGCTTTAGTCAGAATGGTCATGTCAGGCATCTCCGAAGACATGACGTCCACAGGAAGAGGAGGTGGCAGCCAAGTAAATAACCCCAAGATGACAGCCCTGTAACTGTCTTCGTGACTCTCATAGACCAAGGCAGGTCCCTTTGGTTCTCAGGTCTAAGAGATAAAGTTAAGATAGATACTGGAGAAGTTAGTGCGGATATTTCTTGCAGTTCTGACATTCTAAGACCCTCTTCTTTTCTCCCTCCCTACCCTCTTTCTTCTAAAGCTTTAAAATCCGGCTGGGAGTTTATCGACCCAGCATCAAACACAAGAGCGAGCAGATACGGAATTACTCACTGACCGTGCCCTACCCTGAATTCGACGCGCACACCCTGAAAAACGACCTGATGATGATAAGACTCTCCAAGGCTGCGGCACTCAACAGCCATGTGGGGACCGTAGCTATCGCTTTGGAAGACATGGCACTGAATGATTCCTGCTTTATCCCCACCTGGAGGTGGAATGAATACAAAAACCGTAAGTGTTCGGCTCTGTTCTTCGTCCTCAGGTTCTGGAGCTGGGGAGGCGCGCAGGGGTACCCCTGAAGGACACAGCTGCTCTGAGATAACTGTTCTTGACCCCAGAGCAATTACTTCCAGGACCTAATATGACTGACATTAGAGGCCAAAAGATAGAATTCCAGGAGACGGATACGGGCTGGCCAATCTGATACCAATAAATGGAGCAGGCGGTTATTGTTACAGCTCTAGAACATTCCAGATCAGAGCCCAGGGAACTGAATTTAAATAAAGGCGGGGACAGTTATCTCACGCTGAAGACAGCATTGAGGCAGCCTGCCCTCTCGTGCACAGCAACTGAAAGTCCACCGAGCGATTAACGACACAGTTAACGGGAAAACAGAAGCAAAACGAGTGATACGGGCGTCAGTGGAGGATACTTCCCGCCGCCCACCACAGACGGGCCAGCCTCCGTTGGTGGCAATGCATTCGAGTGGACCCAGGGACATCAGAGGGAGCTGTACCCATGCAGAGCGCCACTCTTAGACCCGCGGCTCCACCACGAGTTCCCACGGAGGGGCGGAGACCAGGGGCTCACGGGGCAGTTGGTCATCGTGACAGGCTCCTGGTGTCCCTGCCCTGCCATGCCTCTGGGAAAACTGTCATAACCCGTGCTGCGGGCACACACTCCTCCGCCCTCTGAGCTCTAATCGGTCTGAGCAGAGACGACCTGGTCTCCGAGGGGGTCTCATCTTACTAGGCGTGTTTCATGAAGAAAGCTGCTTTCTTAGCATTCGTTGTTCCCCGTGGGCCTTTACTTCATGTGGTGGCTGCTAATACCCATTACGCTCTCTTTAGGTACTGTCACCCATTGACAGACATCTGACATGCAGTGACAAAGCCAAACATATGGCTTGGGACAGTAGTAAGAACAATGGGGAGCCGGCCTGGCTCAGACGGGGTCTGTGGGCAGCTCTCTGCACGGGGCCTGGAGGACCTTCACAGGCTTGAGGGAGTTGAGCTCACCTGCAGAGGCATGGGGACTTGCCTGAGACTGTCACTGCCTGGCTGGCACTCTGAGGCACGTTTATGGGAGGGAGACCTGATGGGCTGACTGGCTCGCCGAAAGCTGTGTTCGCTGAGGCACGCTGTCGTGGGTATCGATCGGGTTTAAACGCCACTGGTGGCCACAGGACAACCCGTCTGCTCTGCGAAAACAAATGAAAAGGGGAAACTTCTAAAAATCAGTCTGTTTTGCAAAAATAAATAAAAGTGGGAACTTTTATAGTCTATTTGGCAACTTAATTTTCAATGTAGAAGCAATGTTTCTGGGGATCTAAGGGAATGTCATTTTCTGAACACATCGAAGATTTATGACTTTTATTTTTGACCTTAGAAGTCTTATTTAAAGTAGCGGCATCACATTTTACAAAAGAAATGCATTGCATACCACTGAAAACCATAAAGCTGCGAAAAGGCTTCCTCGCATAGGCTCTGCATGTCGGAATCATAGTGACACACTAATTCTACAAGATCTCTGGGGTGAGGCTCCCTGCGCTTATTAGGAATTCATTATTCCAAGAAACTAGGTTGCTTTCACTAGCTTGTTCTATATGTTTCCATTCAATTCCCATAAAAATGTAAAACTCTCTTTCCTGACCTGACACATTGTGGCATTCGAATCTGCTTTAAGACAGTCAATTGGATACACTCCATGAGAACCATCCTGCTCTATAAGTAACATTGGGCTTAACTTGAGCAATCTCTGATCAGTTTTTTGTTTCTCCTTTGCTACTCTCTAGCAGAGATAAAAATTATATAATACCTTGGTTCGAATCCTTAAATCCTGAGGTTACCAGTAGTAACAGTATAGTTGCAATTGCTATGATGAAGATGAGTAATATGACTCCTTAGGGGAAAAATATAGACACAGAGATACACACACTTATAAATAATCCACCTCTAAATAACTTTTCTCATTAAAGAGCAGTTTTAGAACCACTAAAAATAGTTTTAACCCTTTACGATTAAATGTAAATAAGATGATGCAGGTACCAAAAATAAGGACTTTTCGGAGACAGAGGCTGTGTGTCTGATTCTTCCTATGGTTATTGATAATTTTCTCATGAGTTTTCAGAGTTTTCCAAATTATGCAGAGTAGAGAGAGAACTACAGATCCGATGTCTGATGTTAGGGCCCAACACTCTGCAGCCCCGGCTCACAGACTCAGACACACTGGACACGGAGCCCTAAGGAGGTGGACTGCTCGCTACCGGCGATGAGCATCCTCGGGGACCGATGCCCTTGCGAGTGGCCGATCGCCAGAGTGTGTGGGATGAGAAGAGTGACCCTGGACTTCGTTTCTCTGCTCTTTCCCACAGTTAGTGACCCTGACATCCTGACGTGGACAAACCAACATTCTCTCCCCTTCGTCGAGTGCCAGAATATGCTGGGACGAGAAGTGACAGTCAACATCATGTGTGTGGGACAACCGCTAAGCACCACATTTGAAATGAAGGTATCTCTCCTCTCCCCAGACAGGGGGAGAGCGAAGGGTCCATGAGGAGGCGAGGGGACTGTGGGCAATCCCCAACGGCCTGAGGCCCCTCCCCTTTCCCCCCTCAGTCTCTGGGTTTTAATTCCCCTTCCCCCCCCCCTTTTTTTTAGAGTGGGAGAGATTCTGGGTACAGCCATTTGTCCTTTCTCCACCTGCTTGCTCTCTGGTTGGGTCAAGCTTGACCCAAGAGAGGAGAGACCTATGTGGATGTGAACAGAGGGTTGTCGTCTCTCATGAAAAACGAGTGCAGTCCTTAAATGCCTCTGCTCCCACCCTGTGCCACTCGTTGGGGGTTTATTCTTGGTCCACGGGGACAAAGCAACAGTGACCTTCTTGCTTCCTCCCCCTGGCAGGAGGTTTCAGCTGCTCCAGCCATCTGCGGTGGGAGGGTGCATGGAATCTTGTCCTGGTCAAAAGGAAGTGTCACCCTGGGAAGTGAAGGCTTCTTCACAGAAGTTCATCCCTATGCGAAATGGATCATGAAAACCATGAATGCCTACTGAGGCTCCTCTGTCCCCCTGTCCCCTCAGAGCAGCCCTCATGATCGTCCTTGTTCTTGATCAGAATCCAAATAAAAGACATCCAGTAAAAAAAATAAAATGACAATAAGAACTCATGCTGTGACCTCTGGCCACTTCATCACATAAACTATGAGAACAATGAGAAATTTAGCGACAACCCACCATCTGTTTATTCAAAGCTCTCTGGTAGGCTCTGCACATGCTAGGGAGACATGAGTGACTCTGAGTCGCTTATCGATGACCGACTATGACACCTGGTGACGGCCGCTGTAATGGGGATGAGGATCCGTGAGGACGCGCCGAACACACATTCTGGCGGTGGCGGCGGTGGCAGTGTCCCCAGAGAGGCAGGCGAACCAGGGGAGAATATTATAAGACTGAGGCTATGGTTAAATGAAAGTCGGAAAAGCATAAAAAATGTGGCACGTTCTAGAAAATGGATTTAAATAAGTAATACTGGAGAGCAGAAAATACACTGTCTACAGAGGGGAAAGGAGAATGTGAAAAAAAAAAATAAATTTATCTGTAGGTGAGCGAGAGACAGACAGCAAAGGGCCTGACCTGTCTGGTAAAGGAATTAAGGTTTTTGTCTTGTAGAAGTCAGAGGAGGTGGCAGTAATACGTCCATGGTAGAGAAACATCATCACACTTCTGAACCGTGAAAGGCAGCATCTGTACAACCGAGATGTACTGACTATGAGGAGAAAAACAAGCAAGGTGTCTGGGATAACATCCATGCTTCTCACTTGGGCAACTGGATGGAAGATGGTGGTTCTTGGAGATAATATGAGCAAAACTAATGTTTTTACGTGTCAAGGATGAGAAGCCTGGCCGTGAATTAGGAGAGGCGGGGCATGTCATATCTGATGTCCTTGAAGGAGACGGATGGTCATTTCCGCAGACAGCTGGACACCAGGATCTGGACCTCAGATGCTGTCTGGGCAATAACCAGGGAGTTCTATGTTTATGGGTAGCAGCTGCAGGCTTTGGTAGGGCCCCAGGCTACTGGGAAAAGCTCTGATGAGCACATGGCCCCCTTCCCTCACCTAGCATATGGTGGGCAGAGGCACAGTATCCCAGACCCACTGACTGAGATACATAAAAATACAGAACTGAGAGGTTTTCGAGCAACACAGAAGTTGGGGTCCAGAGTGATATACGAGTTTCATGCAGGGGAGGAACAATATGACATGGGGGTCACCTGTTAAAAAGGCAGAGGGATAGAGAAAATAGTGCCACAGGAGCAAGAAACTCTGCAAAGAGTGAAGGGGGTTGGAGCTCCATCCCATGGGGAAGGCGGTCAACCGGTGTGTCTGCAGAGACTGCAGGGGCGGGTTGGTTCTTGGACATGGATATCCCCTGAGCCTGGATGCTGGATCTGGGTTATGACTAAGACCCACAGCTTTATCCTCACACATACACAAAAGCCACCTCAACTTTCCTGTACTTTTCAACTTCCTCTATGGACTGGCTTCTTCCTGTCACCACCCGAGCAAGATAAAGCCTCTCCCATCTAAAGTACAGAGCCCAAGGACAGCTTCCTTTATCTGCTCGCTGGGCCCTCCTCTGTCTTCTTTGCAGGCAGCCCTCACCTGACAATTCCTGAAAGGTCTGTTCTGTAGGGTCCGTCTATGTCTCTCTTCATACTCTTGTATGTGCGCAGCTCTCTTCTGAGTCCTCGTTCAGAGTTCCACAGATTTCTTCCACCATGTCTTCATTTGGTCAGCCTCCCCTCATCCTTCAAGCCTCAAACATCGCCTTCCCAAGGAGGTCTCCTTTTGACCCTTACATGGAGGTGTTTCTCTACCTCCCTCTACTTCCCAGCAGGAAGACTCTCTGTGCATGCCGGCAAGATATATACATATGTATCGTGTTAGTGTTGATATTACTGTAATCATGGGGGTGACATCTTGTAGCTTCTGCCATATTCTGTTAGTCAGAAACAAGTCACAGGTTCCGCCCACACCCGAGGGAGGCAACTGGGGATTTTGCAGGATATAAACATGGGCTTTCGGCTCTGTCCTCCACGACATTCCATAGAATTTTGTCAAAAATGAATGTATTGGCTCCTTACCTCCTACACTATAAAATCTTATGTAATAAGGTTGCTCATGATCTAATTCCTGTTCCTCCCTCCACCCAGCTCCTAACGCTCCCCATAGAGGATGTGGTTGTAGCCGCACCAACGCACCATGTTGTTTCACATAGTCACGCTTTTACGGAAAACTTTCCCTCTTTCTGAATTTTTTTTCCCTCTTCTTTTTATGCCAGACAAGCTCTTCCCCTTCTCCAAGACCCAGATAAAGCATAACTTCTGGTCACTCCTCCCTTACACACAACAGACTGAAGAAGAGTCTTTAACTCTAAGTCACATGCCTCAATTAAAAAAAAATTTTTTTTTCTACCAAATTTATGAAAAAATTTAAGCACACCACAAAGCTGAAAGAATTTTACAGTGTTTACCTGTATACCTCCCACCCAGATTCTACCAATATTTTTATTAACCTCTTGCCTTGGTGTTACAACTGATATATTTATTACAACTGATGAACCAATATAGATACATTATTAACTAAAGTCCATAGTTTGTGGTAGGGTTTGCTCTGTATATTATACAGTCCTGTGGGTTTTGACAAACGCATAACGTCATGTATCTACAATTCAGAGTTTCACACAGAATAACTGCACCCCCCCCCAAAATTACGCTGCGCCCCACCCACGCACCCTTCTCCCTTGCTCTCTGAACTCCAGCAACCACCAATTTTTTTTACCACCTCTACAGTTTGCCTTTCCCAAAATGTCATAAATCAGAATCATGCAGGACATATTACTTTCACACTAGCTTCTATCACTTAGTAATATGCATTTGTGTTCTAATACTTTATAGTTCATTTTTTAAAAAATTCACTGAATAAATGTTTCATGGTATGAATGTGCCACACTTTGTTTATCCATTCACTTATTTAAGGACATTTTGGTGGCTTCCCAAGATTTGGCAAGTATGAATAAAGCCACTACAAACATTCATGAGTCTATGGCCACGCCACCCTGAATGTGCCCGATCCTGTCTGGTCTCGGAAGCTAAGCAGGGTCAGGCTCAGTTAGTACTTGGATGGGAGACCACCTAGGAAGACTAGGTAGGCATTAAAAAACAACACAACAAAACATTCATGAGCAACTATTTCGTGGGTAGAAGTGTGGGTAATACCTAGGAATGTAAACTGCTAGATCGTGTGTTAAGATTGTTCAGTGTTGTAAGAAACCCCCAAACTCTCCCAAAGTGGCTGCACCACTTTGCACACCCACCGGCGAAAACGAGAGTTCCTGTTGTTCCACATCCTGCCAACATTTAGTGGTTTTGGTGTTTTGGATTTTAGCCATTCTGCTAGGTGTGTAATGGGTGTCTCATCACTGTTTTAATTTGTAATTCCCTAATGACACGCTGAGCATCTTTTCGTAGGCTATTTGCCACCCGTATATCTTCTTTGTTGTTATGGGCTGAATGGTGTCTTCCCAAAATTCGCATCCGAAGCCCTCAAGCCCAGAGTGATCACGTTGGGAAAGGGGGGGGGCGGGGTTCCAAGGAAGTAGTGAAGAGTGAAACGAGGTCACGAGGTCACTGATCTCACAGCTCTGTGTCCTCCTAAGAGAGCCAGAGCACCGGCTCCTGTTCTCTGTGATTATTATACACAGAGAGGAAAGACCATTAGCGGACACAGCGAGGAGGCCGCTGTCCACACGCCAGGAAGCGCGCGCTCGCCAGGCACGGCATTTTCCGGCACCTGGATCATGGGCTTCCGGTGGCCAGAACTAGGAGAAAATCAGTGTCCGCTGCTGAAACCGGCCCTCCCCTGCCCTGCCACCCCCTGGTCTGTGGCGCTTTGTTACGGCCACCCGAGCAGACATTTGGCCCGCTTTTTAATTGCGTTGTTTGCTTTCCTGATTGTTGATTTTAAAGATCTCCTTATATATTTTGGACGCAAGTGACTGAACAGATATGAGCTCTACAAATGCTCCCACCCAGATGGTGGGATGCCATGATGCTCAGCTCTGAATACTTCGGTTTGCAATTGCCGTTTACGTCCCCATCGGTCCACTCGGCTGAAGTGGGGAAACAGTGTCTGCACAGCCGGGCGCCCTCGACGGTGGGCACAGACCGCGGGCGGGCGGGCTGAGTGAATAAAGAGATCAGCAGCGACCTGAGGGGGCTCATAAACCTCGAGGAGGAGTTTAGGCTCGGGCAGAGGGGTCAAGGTCAGCAGAGGAGGGCTGGAGATGATTGTCGCTGGCACACAAACGGGGCCGGCATCACACAGACGGGTGGGGCCGGTATCCTGCATGCAGTTCGGAGAGGGACCTGATTTCAGGGGCGACCAGAGAGGAGGAGGCTGCAGAAACTCCAGGAACATCGACAGCTCTCAGACGAAGCACTTTCTTCTCTGCAGAGGGAGAGCAAAACACTGAGCCACTCTCTCCTGCATCAGGGCCCAAGTCGCCTGTCCTCCGCTCTGGTCCCTCTGACGCTTGGCGCCGCCTTCTACTCTGACGGGTGGACACCTCTTCCGGAACTGAATGCTGCTGCTGAAAGAAGTCAAATGATAGTTGGTTTTTTTTTTTTTTTTTCCCAATTGCAGAACCTTTTCTTGCCTTATTTTAGTTAGCGCTTTACTCTCTCCTCTCCATCCTTTCCAGAGACCCTGAGCTGAACGGACCTCATCCTCCGAAAAAGCCCGTTAACGTCACTATGAAGTCTATCCACTTCTGGGTACTCTTGAACCTGCCCCGTGAGTGTCTGAATTTTTCTCTTGGCTTGCCGAGGAGGAGTCCTGGGGGGACGGCGGAAGGTGCATAAAGTCGGGACCAGCGCGCCGGGACTGCGTGTGCTGGACGGACGCCCCGGCCCTCACCGCCGCCCCCAGCCCCACCCGCGTCCTCCTGCCTGCCTCGCCTCTGGTTGATCATCGTGTGCTCTGTGGGGGGCGCGTGGGCACTGGCCCCCTAACACCAGCCCTGCTCCTCCTGGGAAGCCTGCGAGCGGGCTCTGGGCCTGCCTCGGACAGGACGGGTTTGGGCGTGAGACAATGAGCAGTGGAGGCAGGGGCGATGGCGGGGGTCCGGCCAGTGGCCACGGCAGCATTCAAGGGGCTGTTTAGGTCCCGTCCAGGCCTGGTGCAGGCAACACCCTTGGAGGTATCCATGAATCCTTCCTCGCACACCCCACATCCAATCTGTTTGGAAAATTGTGTTGACTCCATCTTCTAAACGTATCTCAAATCCAATCACATCTCACCACCTCCACGGCTCCCCGTGGTCCAAGCCGCCACCTGCTGCCCGGATGACCGAATCGTTCTCCCAATGAGCCTCTCTGTGCTATGCGCCTCCACGCGACCCTCCTCCTTGAGGCAACGATCCTCACTCACTCCTCCATGGCGCCTCGCACACTGCACCCCTCGCGGGGCCCCCCCCTCCTGCTCTTCCCCCTCGCGCGCCCAGCCAGCCACGTGAGCCCCTGCGGGGCTCCTCACGCGGCCCCTCGCGCTCGCGCTCCGGCCGTTTCCGCTGCCCGGGATCCCGCTCCCCGGGTGGCCGACTGTCTGACCCCCAGGACACCGCCCCTGACGACCGACGCAGCACCGCGCGATGTCCCCGGCACGCGCGCACCTGCTGTGACCCGGCCCCCGTGCCCTGTTCCACTCCCCGCGGCACCGACAGCCACCGGGCGCGCCACATCGTTTGCTCAGGTGGTGTGTTAACCATGATCAAACATCGCCACTCACTGGAACGTACGAAAGCACGTTTCTCTGGCTTCGTTCACGCTATGGACCAAGCACCTCAAACAGAGCCTGGCGCACACTGCTAGGTGCTCTGTACGTACTTGCCGAATGAATGGATGGATGACTCCTCCCTCCCCCTCCCCCACCCCCGGCCCCCAACCCCCAGATTCTGGTAGCATTTGGGCTGTTCTTTAAATGACACTTACAGCACTTTGCCATGCTCTGCGGTTGGGAGTCAGGGTGAGACTGGTCAAAGCATTCCAAAAATGATCAAAATAGTGAAGTTCTCCATGAGCTGATTCGACACCTGACCACTGAACTGTGGAAGGTAGTTAAGAAAACTTGTGTTTGAACTTGAAGAATACTGATTGACACTTAAAAGGGAAAATGCCTTTTAGCTTTTAAAGTAAATACGTTTCCATCGTTTTTACGTTTTAGAGCAGAGTAAGCCAGTTTACAGATTCGGCTTGACGTTAAAGGTACTAGAGAGAAGGGTCGGGGGAACTTGAGCCTATCGAGTCATTTTCCTTTGTGCTTTCTAGTGATCCCTGAAAAAAGAAAAAAAAAGAAAAACCTCGGCATTTCCTGTCTATGTCTCTCTTTCCAGTCGCTCTGGCCTTTGACCCAAACTACACGGCTGGCATTACGCCCCCATACCTGGTCTACCTGAAATCCAACTACCTGCCCTGCGTGGGAGTCCTGATCCACCCGCTGTGGGTGATCACAGCGGCGCACTGCAACCTGCCGTGAGTAATGAGCCCCCGGCCCTTCGCGCTCGGGGTCCTCGGACTGGGCACAGACCCGGACCCCAGCCTGGACCACTGCCCAACTCGGTGGGCTTGGGGAGGCCTGTGGGGAGGAGCTAGTGACAGTCCAGAAGGATGGACGAGCCGCCTCCGTGAAGGCCTCTCAAGAACACCCATATTGCTCCAGGAGACTCCACGTGGTGCTGGGGGTTACAAACCCATCGAGCCTCACCGAACAGTATGTCCAAGTGGTTGGCCACGAGAAGATGATTTATCACCCGAACTTCTCCATCACGTCTATGGAGAATAACCTCTTGCTAATCAAGCTGAAAAGATATATTCAACTCGATGACCACGTGAAGCTGGTCGGCCTGCCCCGTGAACCTGCCCCTGAGGCGGCCAAGTGCACCGTCTCCACCTGGGCCTTCAGCTTGTGCGATGTCTGTGAGTGACTCCAACATTCTTCCCCCAGAACGGGACATGCTTGCAGCCCTTCCCCGCTCCTGGCTCCCGCGGTTCTCCCTCATGACTTCTCCCAGCCTCTCTGTTCAGCCTTTTCCTCTCCTCCCTCTTTCCCTGCCCCTCGTCGAGGGCGTCCTCCGCCTCCCCCCTACTGGATCCTTCCACCATCTTTGTTTTCCTAGTGGAAAGACGCCATTTGTACCCTGGTCCTAAGGCATTATTGTGTGACGGCTGGTCACTTCGCCTTGGACCCTTGATTTTCTTAACTCTAACACGTGGCACAAACTATATTGGCTGTTTTCAAACTATTCCAGGCAATGAAAAAAAAACAAGTAAAGCCTTGAAATATCATGAAATAATACGACTGTATTAAACGCAAAATACATAATATTGTGCTAAGTCAGGCAGACCTTCCTTGTGTAAGACTGTGATACAAATAATAAAAAAGTTTAAGAAAAATATTTCTGAAACACTTTTAACTGATTATATTCACTCATTTGTTCAGATAACTGAAAAATTACTACCATTTTTTCTTACTAAATTTATTGGGGTGACAGTGGTTCATAAAATTATATAGGTTTCAACTGTACAAGTTGTAATTTCATTATTTTTATTGGTAAAAGTCTTCCATGCATAATTTGAAATCACCAAACTACATGTTCCACCTAAGTTTTCTATGTCGCATTCTTTATGTTCTATAAAAATAACTGAGTAAGTTATGATGTTTTTCTCTTTTCTGTCTGCCTACTATCCTACTCCAGAATTTTCATGCAAATACTAATCAACTATCTATAGTCATGAATCGAGATGGTAATGAACACCAGAGAGGGGGCTGATTAACTATAAGGAAAACGAAATTATGATACGGTCTGTTCGAAAAACTAATATAATGTTACTCATGATTAAGTTTATCTGCGTATATTTAGTGTACATCATACATTAGACGCCACAGTACAGAAAAAAAGAGGCATTTTAAACAAGCTTGGCGGGTTACATTCATCCATCCGCCCCTTACTTTTTTTTTTATAGAAGCCAAGAGGTGGCTCTACACTCATCTTAGTAATGCCGCCATTACTCGGATCTTTTTAAAAGGCACTCTGGTAAACACCTGCAGACCTTGGGGTGCATTTTCTGGAATATACTAAAAAGGAGAAACTCTTGTTTCCCCACCTTTACAGAGGTATGATCGACAAGCAAACACTGCATGTATTTAAGGTGTGTAACTCCATGTTCTGATACATGCGTACACGGTGAAGGGATGTTCCCAGTCGAGCTAACTATCCGTCACACGGTCACCTTGTGCGTGTGCGTGTGCGCACGCATGTGTGTGGTGAGATCATTTAAGATCTACTTCACTATTTCGTGAGCCAGAACAAAAAATAAACTGCATTTTTTCCCATAAGTCACATCTCTTTCGGCACAACCATACTGCTCCCCCGAGGGACACTTGCCTATTTCCAAAACTCGAGTTGATTCTCAAAGGACAAAGAAGTTTTACTTATCTAGAGAAAATCAGGCCATGTGAAATACGCCAGACACGGAAAGACAAATACTGTACGACCTCACCAAAGGCGGACTCTAAACGAGCCGAACTCACAGAAACAGAAAATAGAATGGCTGCTTCTGGGGCTCAGGTTGGGGACATGGGTGTACGTGTTGATCAAAGGGACTTGCAGTTCTAAGGTGAATTAAGTCCTGTTGACTGTAGTTAATAATGCGGTATCATGTACTTGAAATTGTCTCAGAGCGTAGATCTTAAATGATCCCGCCACACACGCGCGCACACAGGCACAAGATGACCGTGCGATGGAGAGTTAACATGACTGGGGAGGTCATTTCACTGTGTGCACGATGCCAGAACATGGCGTTACACATCTTAAATGCCTGCAGTACGGCAAGGGGAGACGTAAAACTCGCACAGTGAAAAACTGTTACTCTGATCATTTTCCCGTTATCCTGATGGCTACAGTTCTGATTTCTCTCAGCATTTGGTCTCTTTTTCGTTCTGCTGGGAGGTGAAGAAACACGTTGAGGATGAGGGAGAGGAGTAAAGCAGGTGTGTGCGACCTAATGACGCTTCAGGCAGTTTGACTTCTCCCCTTGCTACAGCCAAGGACCCCGACTCGCTGCAGAATGTGAACATCTCCGTGATCTCCAAGCCCCAGTGCCAGGAAGCCTATAAAACCTACGACATCAAAACCAGCATGCTGTGCCTGGGCATTGTGCCGGGAAGAAGGCAGCCCTGCAAGGTGAGGCGCTCCCCATGCCTTTGCTTCCCCCACCTTGCTCCCTGTGCCTTTCGCCAGAACGAACCCGGTTCCCTTCTTCCCGGCAGGAAGTCACGGCTGCCCCCGCAGTCTGCAATGGGATCCTCCAAGGAATCCTGACTTTTGCAGATGGATGTGTTTTGAGAGCTGATGTCGGCATCTACACCAAAATCTTTAGCTACATGCCCTGGATTGAAAATACGATCCGAAACAACTGATCCCGCGGCAGGAGTTCTGCACCACGTGACGCAGCCTGTACTCACGTCCAGTCACATGATCTAAATAGACTCCATGGGCCGCATGACGCATACCTGTCTCACTTCCGCCCGATGGAGTGGGTGACGTGTACACCCCTGTCCTGTGACTACGCATGATAACCTTCCCTCTTCCCCTACCAACGAAGATGACAAACTCAATGCCCCGTAGGTAGCTGGAGTTTATATAGAGCAGCATTGTGTTCTAACACACCGACCATTGACTTATTGAGAAAAAGGCCACTCAGTAGCCATTTGGGGTGACAAAACCCCTATGACTTGCATTGAATTGACCCGCATATGTGCGAGTTACACATGCCGAGTGGAAAAAGGAAGTTCTGAGGAGGAGTGAGCTAAACGAAAACACAGGCGAGGGGAAAGGTGTCGGCAGGGAGACTGGGAGACGCTGCCCTGCTCGTCCGACTCCCAGCCCCAGGCAGAGATTGTTGGTCGTGCATTTTGCGGCATTCTGGATAGGGACTTGGACCAGGAGAGGTTATGACAAAAGTTCCCTGGGGCTTATGACATAAGAAGTAAATATTCCAGCAGTAAATACTGCCCTCTCTAGGGTTCTAAAACCCCTAAGCCATTAACACCTCGCTCACAGTGGGGAAGGGCAGCTTTTCACGTATGGATTATTAAGTGCAACTGTGAGAACTTCACCTTCGTGTACGTTGTTCACTGAAATTTTAGCCGTGGGAGAAACATAATTTTTGCCGGCAAGCACCTCTGGAGATGTTTTGCAGCTTGAAATGGTGCTAAGATTTCAATAGGTCACACCGGTGTCTATAAGGGTTCTAGGTGATGACGCATTCCATGGGTATCACCTGCTTGTCTGACCACCATCTCTGTAAGGTGACGTTTTTGGTTAGAAAGTGCATTCCTTTTGTGTGGAAGACATAAATCATCCAGTGAATTCAAGGATGGTGCTGCTGGGAGTGGCGATGGCAGGAGGGAAAAAAAACATCCAATTCTAGAACATGTCCTTTTCAGTGAGGACAAAGTGCTACTCCCTCCACGAGGAGGGGCCCGCCTACCACCCTCTGGCCGGTGAGATCCTGGGGCAGAGTGTACAGGTCAGTACCACATCAGGGCTGAGGCTGGTCACGGAAACTGGCGAACTCGGTCTTTGGCAGTGGCGGTAGCCAGGTGAGACTTGCAAGAAGTCTCTGCATTTGGTCCCATTGTTCCTTTTGTTTATGAAGTCATTGGGAAAAAAAAAAGGAAAAAGAAAACATACTTGGGAGAATGAGAGAGGACTTTAGCACTAATATGTTAAACGGAGCCATGCATAGATGAGATGCAGTCTTTTCACCCTCGGTGAACTGTTCAAGGAGGAATCTCCTTGAGGTCGTGAGTGCGGGCTGAGGAAAGATGCCCAGAGCAATTGCTTATTTGGGTCTTTGGGGCCTAATTTACCTCTGTTCCATTTAGGCTTCTAGCTGAAGATGAAAAACTGCTGAGTGTATCCAAATTAATGACAACGAGATAGCGTCACCTATGTGCTGAGTCTACCAGTCACATTAAGTCAGGAGCTTTAGTCTCGACCAGACCCTAGCGGCAAACCAGAAGCTATTTCCCACAGAGCAAAAAGCAGCATGATTTTGCTGCCACGTTTAGGGATCTCTGTTTTGATTTTCTTATCAGGCTTTGCTATAAGCTTCATGTAGGATGCTAAAGATACTTTTAGCACCACTGGATCTACAGAGTTTAAACCCAAGAAATAAAGCATTTCTACCTGTACTGGCTGGATTGCTAAATTTGCAACTTTCTAGATCCCTCATTAAAAGGCTCAGAGCATGATGTCCTAATGAGATATATGTTGTTACTTATAAAAATTTAGAGGCCTTCAGACATCGTTCTCAACAGTAGAGAGCACAAGGTACACCAATGTGTTCATTCCTGTGGAGGAACCTGACATCCACCCACAAGTCTCACAGCAGAAGCAGGTGACCGGATTTTCCCTGGTTATGGCACCTGCCCACTACCCTGTATCTATCTTAGGAAACTTGTTACTTCCTGTTATCTAGTCCTATCAACGTATCGTCAGTATAACAGACCAATATGGTTCCCTTTGAACCAATATGATACCCTTTGAGATTGTCAAACTCAGCGCCAGAGAAATGGTGACTGTCTGTGAGCACGGAGGTAAAACTATACTGCTGTCCCTGCCAAACGAAAGCGGACTAATTCCAAGCTACTCGAAGACAACGTCCAAAACTGTGCTTGCGCGCTGAGGGCCAAATATGCAGGACAGTATTTGCTTTAGTGAGGACACAATTATGGAACAGCACATATAACTGGCGCCGCCACCTGATTACCCAGTAATCAGGCACCATCATTCCCCATTACTCTTTTGACCTGGCCAACCCGAAGAACCGACCGTGGTCGTAACAGAAATTATCGGCCGGCATATTTCAAGTCTGTGTTGGTGGTACTGATCTTTGCGGCGTGCTAATGTTTGAACGGGGATGGCACCAATGTCTCTCTCTCACCCGGGAGAGACTGCAATAGTTGTGGGGATCCTACCAGCTGTAGAAAAAAAATTCCACCTGCCCCTCACCCCACGGTATGCTTAAGAAATAGGGATATAAGTTCTAGATACTTTTAGAGGCCCCCTACTGAATTACCCTAGGGAGCGCTTAGGTTAAAAATCCATCTATTCCTCCATTTCCATACGCCCTATTCTGATCTGAGGAGAGCATGGATAAGAAGCCTTCCTCACCCTCACTGCAAATTCGTGCTAATTCCGAACCAGAATCTCTCAAAAAATTTAGCTGTGTTCAGCACAAGCGGCTAAGTAAACCGGCTCGGGAGCTTCTGTACAGACTAGAAGGCTCTTGGCAGTAGAAAAGGGCCTGCTAGGCACCCAGGCTCCCCGTCATTCAAGGGGCATTGAATCGGCCAATGTAACTGAGGGTTGTTGACTCACATCGGTCCGCTAGGACCAAATCTATCAGGTGTCTTGTTTGTTTTGTTTTCTGGTTAAAAATGACCGAATTCACACTCGGAATCCTGACTGGTGGGATGTCATTCTAAGTTTAACTGGCAACAGAGAATTCTGATGTAGCCACACATCCCAGCCATATTCTTCACCTGCTCTTTAAATAATTTTGCTAGAAATTTCCTTCTCCACCTCCCTTACTCCTTTATCTCAATTCAGATTTACGACGTAGGAAAATATATTGCTTTTCCTGCCAAATGATTAGATTCGGTTAGTATAATTCTGTCTATTCTCATCTGGTCCTGTTGAATTCCCGATACTAGAAAGCACTAAATGAGAAAATAAAGTCGAATGGGCAAATCACTCTTAACAGCCTGAAGGCGGGAGACACACAGATCGGTATTTCCTATCTGAATAATGAAGGGATGACATCATCCATTCGATCATAAAACACTGTTTGTTAATATAACATTGAACACCAACAGTAATTGAAAAAATTTTTTTTTAATTTAAAAAGCAAAACGTGATCAGATCGGATCACGAAGCAAAACTATAAACAACGTCTGAAAAGGTATCAGTAACAACACCACCAAAAGCGTTGTTTGCACCCCCAGCATCTGCCGGTCCAGGAGGGTTCGATCAACCGCCATGGAACCAAGGAACTAGGCAACAGGAGACACAGGTCACGGTACGAGCGAGCAGAGCCGCACCTGGGAAGCGTCCAGGGCGCGCTCAGGGTCTGGCTGACTAGGTAAAAGGGAACCAACCAGCAGAGCGAGGAGCCTTCCACCGCTCCGGCCAGACGCCGGCTGCGGCTGCTTCTGCGGCTGCCAGCAGAGGGCGTCGGCTGACCTTTAAGCGCAGGCGGCCAGGTGGTCGGTGCCCGGCCCTAGCCTCTTCCTCCCAGGGCCGGTGTTCTCAAACACAGGTGCCCTTCCTGGAGGAATGAGGGAACACAGGTACGAACACGTCCCCGGGGACCTGGGCGGGCGCCAGACCTCCTCCCACTACTGTCTTTTCCTCTAGAGACGAGCAGGTGTTCTCAACACTTGAGAGAGGGGGGCTGAGAGAAGACCAATTCCGGGGACAGGTGGCGGGCCCCAGTCTGGGCAGATTATGGAGAACTGTGGGCACATGGCACCCCCTGGAGGAAAAAAAAACAAAACTGCCCCCTCCGCCAGCCTCTGCGCTGCACAACGACCCGCAGCGCCGCCGTTAGAGGCCGAGGCGCCTTCGAAGCGCCCTCTCCGCGCTCACGCCCACCTTGCGCCCGTTACCTGCTCATCTAGGTAGACTGAATTCCGCGGGGACAGAGAGGCCCCGAGCGAGACGACAGTGGCTCGAGCACCGGACCCTCCGGGTCTCCCACCGCAGCCGGAGCCCCGGGCTCTGCGCCCCTCCCCCACCACGCACCCCCGCCCAGTCCCCGGATGTTCGCCCCCCCGCCCCGCCCTCCTCGCGCTCAGGTGCAGACCCGGCTCGGAGCCTTGGCCTTGTGGGGCAGCGCCCCAGCTGGCGGTCCGGTCCGGACCTTCGTCCTTTCTAGCTCGGGCCTCCCGGACGGTCTCGCTTTTAAAAGGCGCCACCTGAGACTGGGCCGTGGGTCATTGAGGTGGCGCTGAGCGGGAATCTAATGGAGAACGGGGATCGAATTGGAAAATGGTGTTTACTTCTTCCCCAGGAGCAAGTGGGGCCACACTGAGATGTTCATTCTCCCCCTTTCCAGGCTCCCAGAGTTTCTCCGGGTTTCTTTCCGGCACCTGTCTGGGCGGATGGTATTAAATCGAGGATGGTATTAAATGCCTTGTGCTTTCTTGGGCACAGGCTGCGCAGACGACGTGGCCAACGCCGCTTAAGCGCTTCCTGCCTACCTCAGCCATACGGGAAAGGCTTCACCGGAACTGTGACGTTTGACCCTCGCAGTGACCCTCCGGGCTGTGTGTAGTGACCATCTGTACTTTACAGACGCTGAAACTAAGCGTCAGGGAGACTGAGTCTTCCCCACAGCTCACAGGTGGCAGAGCCAAGGTCTGCACCCCGGTCCCCCAGCGTCTGGGGCTCTGTGGCTCCTCGCTGTGCACGCGGGTAGAGGTCACTGAGGGCAATGGGGAAGCCGCAGGCAGACTCTACTTGCAGCAAAGCCGCCAGAAGGGAGGGTCTGGGGCGGGGAGCAGCGAGCTGGGGGCTGTCAGGGCGTAGGAGGAGCTGCTCCGGTCTGTGGGTGGGAGCCGGGGTTGGTTTTTATTCATCTGCCGGAGGAGGGTTTCTCGCCGTGTCTTTGCTGCAGGCGCAGTACAGGGCTCTGCCCTGCGTGACGTTGGCCACACGCAGCCTCAGCTCCGTGTCAGCCACCCGCACGGCCTGGTAATCCGCTCCGGGCAGGGATACGACCTGCTTTTCCCCAGGACTCCGCAGAATGGCCAGCACCTGCAGTTGCCCCTGGGTATCCTGTTGGTACCAGCTCATCCAGGGGTACTGGGAATTCTTCAGGAAGCAGTACAGGGTTTCAGCCTGTCCGCGACGGACCAGGGCCCATGTGGGCTTTTGCTCCACCAAGCTCGCAGTGGCCTCTGAAATACACAGGCAGGCCAGGCTGAAGGTGCTGGGCCGGGGGCGGGGGAGTCACCCCCAGAAATGACTAGTGAAGCCAAACCCTCCAGGGGATGAGGAGCTGTGCCTGGGAGGGTCTTGGCAAGGCTGGGGTCAGCGAGCGGAACTTTCTGCGCCTCCCGGCGCCCCAGCCCCTCCTTCCCTCCCTCAGCCCACCGAGTGGCTTCCTCTGCCTGGCCTCTGACCTGTTCTCATGGCGGCCGTGAGAATCCAGCCCCACAGAATGGGAAGTGGTACCATTCCCTGGCCCCGCAGGCCCTCTCCAGCAGGGCAGTGGGACGGGGGGTCTGGGACACGGCCAGCCAGGCAGGAGAGCAGGATCCTGGCCTATACGGTGGCAATTAGAGGCTGACACTCTCTCGGCCTGAAACTCAGAAGGGAGTGGCTTTTCCAGGAAACTCACTCAGTGTCTTGTCTCATCTTCTCACTGAGGTCCAGAACCTCAAACTGGAGAGCGTTTCCTGTTTCCTGCGCACCGGCGCCACTCACATGCATACGAGCACACGCCCCGCATTTTACCGGGTGCTTCCGTGAAGGTACTGGGCCCTGCACCCTCTCATCTGTGTCCCAGCGGTGCATAGGACAGTGGTTCGAATTTGTGCCTCGAATCTTCCTAAGGGATTAAAATATCTCAGTGCAACCAAAGGATACTAGTCGATTGAACAAAGACCCCTCTCCCCCACATGCTACGCAGATGGGCAGAGGCTGCCGCAAGGCCACCCTGGGCAGTGGACAGTGGTCACTCATCTCCAGTGAGCAGTGTTTTCCTCTGCAAGAACAAAGCCAAATTCAACATAAGAGACTTAATTCTCCCTGTTAAAAATAAAGGAAAAGATTTCCTTCCCATCCATTTTCTTAGAGCATTTACTTTAGAAAACTTGTGGGTTCTTTCTCTGTCTCTTGGAAATGTATGGAAGGTCTTTTTTTTAAAGCTAAGCAACCTCTTGCCAGGGTTAAGACCCAGCCTGGCCACCCTGGAGAGGGATGAAGCCCTGGGAAGCACTGCGCAAGTCACACATCTTGAAAACCAGAAAAATGTACAGGCCAAGAAGGATGTGTCCTTACCCCAGCAAGCTGCATGCATTTAATTCCGAGTTCTTGGAGAGTGTCACTCTGGGGACTAGATGACGAGAGGAAGGGGGGCTGGCAGAGGGGAGAAAACTGTGACTGGGGAGGAAAGGGAGAGAAAGGCCTCATGGGAAGCCGGGCAGACCGGATGCAGGTTCCCTGAGGCGCAGTCGGAGGCCCCAGCCGCTCCCTGAGACCGCGGTATGAGAGATCCTGGGCCCATCTCAGTTTTCAGGGCCGGCTGTCCTCACTCCAGGCCACCTCCTTCCTGAGCCTTAATCCCCAAAATGCGATTGGGATCAGAGTGTCTCTGACAGTCCCGTTATCTCCTCCCTGAATTCCTGCTCCTCAAGGTCATCGCCTCCCCAGGCTCCTATGGTCTTGGCCCGGCTCCCGTCCTGGGCCAAGGTAAGCCTCTTCCTTCCAGATGGCTGCCCAGCTCCCTACCGTCCCCTGTGCCCAGAGCTGGGCGTTATGGTTGCCCCCTCGGGAAATGTGTTTTTTCCCCTCAGTTGCTGCTCAGGTGCTCACGGCAGCTGCCCACAACCTCAGCTGGGTCCGATCCAGCTTAAAGAACCAGGAGGTACTGAGATGTACATGCCCGGATGGAGACAGATGCTGAGCGCATCCATCCGCGTGAGCACCGGATGCCTGCGCGGGGGTGTGCGGTCCAGGCTCTGTGCCAGGGATGTCCGTGCGCATTTCCCCGAGCCTCCCCACTGACTCATGGAGGAAGGACACTGGGGCTCAGTGAGGTGATTCCCAGCTCCGGGTCAGCCGAGTCCAACGCGTCGGGGTCAGCCTGAGACCTGGGTCCGCTCCCTAGGAAGTGATCAGCAACGACCGACTACCTCCAGGACACGCTGGGGCGGAAACGCTCTGCAGGGAGCCGGCGTGCTGCGGCTGTCCATGACCTAAGTGAGTGCCAGGCCCTGGGCCCCAGGTCGGCTCTGCCTCTGGCCTACAGCGGTCAGGCGCCGCTCACGCCACCCTTTTGGCGTTCCCATCGCCTCATCTAAAAATGAAGTGGACAGGAATTTTTGGAAAGTTAAGTGGATCTAAAACTCCTTTTTACTCCTCTAATATTATAACATTCCTTTTGCACTTGTATTATTTGCACAGCACCCATGTGCTGACCTGGGGGGGGGCAGGGTCATGGGGGGCCAGACCTCAGCAGGGAGTCATTGAATGCGACTTCTCTGAAAGGCAGTTTGCCGGAGTGAGGGTGCAACACAAAGCCTCCCAAAGGCACGTTCGTTCCCCATCCATTCCCTCCTCTTCCTCCTCGCTCCTCCCCAGAAACGCGCAGACACTCAAAGCTACCCAGACTGGCCCATCTGGAAGCTGATTATGGTTCCTTCACCTCTAGGTGTCCTTTCCGGGATTAGTGGCAAAGTCTCCCCCAGGAGGTGGAAATCACGGCCTTCCCCTCCCGGCTCCCTGCAACCTCGGTCCTTCCTGCTGCGCCTGGAGGCTGATGGGCAGCTTCACGGGCAGCCCACGGCACACCCCCGTTCTGTACATAGACAAAGTCAAAAATGCCCATAAAATGGGGCTGGGGGACACGTCCCGGCCAGAGGGCAGAGTGCTCAGTAAGGACATCCAAGGATACAGGGATGGGGGGAAAGGAAGAGAGAGAAGGGATGGAAGGAGAGAGAGGGAGGGGGAGGGAAGGAGGGAGAAGAGAGGAGAGGAGAAGACAGGAGGGAAGAGGAAGGGGAGGAACTAAACCCCTCGATTCTGTGGGGTCCCCACTGGCAGGACGCTGACATGGAGTGGGGGGCGAAGACTCTGGACGATTTACTCCTGAGACTTGCAGGCCAGGCGCCCACTCCGGGACAAGAGCGATCTGCGCTCTGCACCCTCTCTGGACACCTCACCCCTCCAGGGTTATGTAAGTGGCACCACTCTGAACCCAGGGGATAATCGGACCAGAAGAGCCCCAGTCGGTCCCTCCCTCGTGGCGCAGTGCCTGGCACAGCGAGAGGCACATATAAGGCCGCCCTTCGCGAGCGCTCGCCTGCAGGAGAGATGCTCCAGGCCCCGGGAGCCATGGCCCGTGTCCTGCTCCTCAGGCTTCTCCTACTTACAGCGCTGGCAGCCCCCTCCCGAGGCGACCGCCTCGGGTCCACGTCTCCCCTGCGCTTTTCTAGGTTCCTAGATCCTTCCAATGTCATGTTCCTGCGCTGGGACTTTGACCCCGAGGCCGAGATCATCACTTTTGAGCTCCAGGTCCGGACAGCGGGCTGGGTGGGCCTGGGTGTCACGCATCGCTACACCAACGTGGGAGGTGACCTTGTCGTCGGAGCGGTCCTGCCCAATGGCAGTGTCTATTTCTCGGTGAGTGTGAGGGCGATTTTCTTCCAAGGACGAGGGTCTCTTGCTGGGGTTCAAGATGACTCTGAGTCCAGGAGGGATTCACGTGTTCCAAACACACCCAGGCACACACCCAGAACCCCCGCTGGCTGCTGACCGCTCCCTACAGAAATGACCCACTGGAGAGCATGTCCCTGAGGTGCTAAGGAAGGGACCCCCCGGAGAGAGAGTCCCTCGCTACTAGATGTAGGTCACGGCTGTCAGAGACACTGTCCTCATCCTCAACTTCCTTTAAGCTCAGGTGGACCACGATGTAAAATAGTCTAATAACAACAGCAGCCAACACATCCTAATAGTGTTTGTTAACTTGCTATACACCCTTGATTAACCAAGCGTCGTTCCCAATTCTTTACATCTTAAACCTCACGGCATCACGAGGTGGATGACTGTGACCCCATTTGACAGCTAAAGCAGCGGCTCACGCATCTCCCAATCTCATCCATCCGAACGGCACTTATCCAGGAAAGTGTCAACGTGGAGACCCATGCGACAGGATATAGGATGGAAAGCACAGAGAGTTCAGAGACCAAGTGAACTGCCGAGGGTTAGGGATACGGGAATATTGGGACTTATGGAGAGGAGATGTGGAACGGGAGATGTAAAGCCAGGCCAGGAGGTGAAACTCCGCCAGACAGTCTGTCCCTCTGCCCCGAGGCTCCACCCCCGATGCCATACTCTGCCCTGGGAGCCAACTATGCAGTAAAGAAGATCTGGGTCCTGCCCACCTAGTACTTTGGGTGGGGGCTAAAGGGACACCGGTTGCTCCTAAGTCACGACCACTTGGTGATCCTGGTTCTGACGCCCTTGACCTCCGCTGGGCCGCAGGACCAGCACCTGGTGGATGAAGACACCCTGGAGGAGGACGGGAGTCAGGACGCCGAGCTGCTGGGGCTGACGGAAGACGCCGTCTACACCACCATGCGCTTCTCCAGGCCCTTCCGCTCCTGCGACCCTCACGACCTAGACATCACGGTACTTTCGGGAGGGGAGGAAAGCTCTGGATCACGCGCAGCTTTTCCTCCTGG
This sequence comes from Rousettus aegyptiacus, assembly GCF_014176215.1. Classification (NCBI taxonomy): domain Eukaryota; kingdom Metazoa; phylum Chordata; class Mammalia; order Chiroptera; family Pteropodidae; genus Rousettus; species Rousettus aegyptiacus. The sequence goes on from NW_023416288.1 coordinate 53,980,260, forward strand.
AGGGGCTGGCGTGTCCCTGCACATCCCTCTCCACCTTCCCGGGTCGGCCCCAGCTGTGCCCGTCTCGAAACCCACACGCTCTCGGCAGGGTGACGTCCCACTGACTCGGCACCCGCCCCGCCCTCCCCAGAGTTCCCCTCTGGAAGACTCTCGCTCTGTTTTGCTGAACTTTAGAGTGTCATTTGCCAGGCGTGGACACGGGCAGAGAGAGGGGACATGGGGAGGGGTGTGACTTGCTCTGAGCACCTCCCTCACACTGGCCTCTGAGGCAGAACTAGAACCCGACTAATGCTGGCCCCCGGCCTGAAGCCCTTTCCATCCCACTGTGTAGACGTGAGCCAGTGGCTTGTGTGGGTCCTTGGGCATGGGTGTGCGTGTGACGTGCCGCTCATGGGCACAGCACCTCAGTGCCCACGACGCCCCCAGGATGACACCGTGAGGGTGCTGGCGGCCTACGGCCTGGACGACACACTCAAGCTGGATCAGGCGCGCGCTTTTGTCAAGTCCGTCTTCCTGCTGCAAGTGGTCCACCCAGATGCCCTGGATGTGCCCGCGGACACCATCATCCATGACTTGGAAATCACCGATGTAAGACCCTTCCCCAGACCCAGCCTTCTCCAGACCCCTGCTCGTCTTCTCGCTAAGTCCACACTCTTCTTGTCCCCAATACTCAGTCTGTTTCTTGAACCGAGGTCACTCTGACCTCCCTCAGTCCCCTGAGGATGGCGGAACTGGCCTCGCCCCAACCCCCTTCCCCGGCCCCACCCTGCCGGGGCGCCTCGCTCCCCGCCCGGCTCAGCCTCTGTGTGTCCTTCCGCAGTTCCTCATCCCTGAGGACGACACCACATATGCCTGTACCTTCCTCCCCCTCCCCATCGTCAGCAAGAAGCATCACATCTACAAGGTAACGTGGGCCGCGTGCCAGGACATCGTCGGGGCGCTGGAGGGGCCCACGCTGTGCGTGGTGGACGCTGAGGCAGGAGTGACCGTCGGACAATGGCTGGAGGGGAAGTCGCGGGGCCAACGAGGGGGCCGGACCACGTTGGGTGGGGTGGTGGCTTCATGATTTTCTGAGCCAAAACGATAGCTCCCGTCGCTGATGAATTCAAGCCCCAGAATGCACCTGAGGTTTTGATGATGCCCGTGGATTAATATGCACTTGCAGAGAACAAAGTATAAGCCCCACCCTCATCCCAGAATTGGGCTCTTATCCCAGTAGGGAGGACGTGGCCAAGGGCCGCCATGTCAGGGAAGTCCGGCGAGAGGGAACTTGAAGCGTGATCTTACCAGAAGTGGCAGATGCGTGGAGGGCGTGTTTTCGTTAGGGGGAGAATCCTGCGAGGTGTGGTCTACAGGTGCTCAGACAGCATAGACTGATGAGGTTATTCAGGGAAAGGCACGGCGTGATCTGGGAAGGGTTCGAAAGGACGGGGCCTCAGAGAGGAGTCAGACAGAAGTTGGTGGGGGGGGGGGGAGATTGGGGAAGAGTAAAGAAAGCGGAAAAGAAGAAGGAACAGGGAGGAGTGGGGGATGGGTATAGATTTACTTGGTGAGAAGGAACCGGCCGGGGATAGGACTCGGGGCAGGAGACCTTGACCATGCTCCGCCCTCCGCTCCCCCAGTATGAGCCCAAGCTGACGGACCACAACGAGACCATCGTGCACCACATCCTCCTGTACGCCTGCGGCAACGCCAGCGCCCTCCCCCAGGGCATCAGCGACTGCTACGGGGCTGACCCCGCCTTCTCCCTCTGCTCGAAGGTCATCGCGGGCTGGGCCGTCGGGGGCCCAGTGAGTCCTCGGATGAGGGAAACAGGGGGCGGGGGGGGCTGCCGGCCCACGGAAGGCCGGGAGATGGGGCGCGGGGGGGGGGGGGGTCTGGGACGAGGCCTTTGTGGCTGCCCAACCTCCCTCCATCCTACAGGGTTACCAGTTCCCAGACGACGTGGGCTTGTCCATCGGGACGCCCTTGGATCCCCAGTGGATCCGGCTGGAGATTCATTACAGCAATTTCCACAACCGTCCCGGTGAGCCCGTGGAGCGTGTAGATCTCGGGGCGCACGACCTGCCCGACCCCTCCCCCCTTCCTGGGCCTCTTCCTCGCCCCACGTGACCCCTCTCCGCCCTCTGCGCCAGGCCTGCGCGACTCCACGGGGATGCGCGTATACTACACCGCGCAGCTGCGCACGCACGACATGGGCATCCTGCAGCTGGGCTTCGTCACGTTCCCCATCCACTTCATCCCGCCGGGCGCCGAGTCCTTCCTGTCCTACGGGCTGTGCAAGACCGAGAAGTTTGAAGAGGTGATGCCCCGCGGGGCAAACCCGCTCCACGGCCCGAGCCCCCGCCTCTGCGTGCCTGCGGCCTGGCGCTCAGGGAAATCGCTAGCCTGGGTCCTGCGAGGGAGCGGAGGGGTCCGGGCTTCGAGATCCCGGGGGAGTGGGGGGGGGGTGGGGGAAGACGGGCCAGGAGGGCCCGGAAGGACCACAGGGGTTTGTGTTGGTCCTAAGAGTTAGGGTCCTATAGTAAGGGGGAGGCAAATCAAGGAGCAGGGCGAGGTGACAGTTCTCAGCGAGCAGATGCGCCTCCTCCCTGTCACAGATGAACGGGGCCCCCGTGCCCGACATGCAGGTGTATGCCTACTTGCTCCACACCCACCTGACTGGGCGGGCCCTGCAGGCCGTGCAGTACAGGTAAGGGGGGGCGGAGGGTGTGGAGTTGAAGCTTTCTCTTCTGCGTGTGGGAATCCGGGGGTACGTCTTGGGAATAGCGAGTTATTCTGCAGCACAAGGCTACGCTCGGCTGGGAGTGAGGGGCAGCTGGAACTGTCCGCAGAGTGGACGTGACTGGAGGAGGACCGGAGGGGGAGGCGAATTGCTTTATGGACAGTCCGGACCCCAGGGTGACCCCACACACGGCCCCTCCCCCACTTCATCCCCTTCCTCTTCCCGTCCCCTCCCCCTCTGTCCCTCTAGAAACGGAACGCAACTCCGAAGGATCTGTAAAGATGCTTACTATGACTTCAACCTGCAGGAGACTCGAGATTTACCTCGACGAGTGGAGATCAAGCCGGTGGGAGCCCGCAGGGCGGCCTGGCTGGGGCTGGGGGCCAGGTGGGCTCAGGGCGCGCAGCTGTTCGCAGCTGGAGGTGCAGACGCTGGGCCCCGGCCTACTGCGACGTAACCCTCAGCCTTCCCGATTCACTCCGAATAGGGAGATGAGTTGCTGGTTGAGTGTCAGTACCAGACGCTGGACCGCGACTCCCCGACTTTTGTAAGTACCTCTCTCCTCACCGGGGTCACCGCGGGCAATAGCCTCAGAATAGAGCCCCCGCCCCGGCCCTGGCTACCAAGTGACTCTGCTTGTTCCAGCGGAAGCCTCGCGCTTCTCCACGGGTGGCCCCGTGCGCACGAGGCTTTTCAGGTTCTCGCACCACAATGATTAGAAGGTGGGTACAGGGTTCTCTCTCTACTTCCTCTGTCAGTGGCTCACTGAGACCATGGAAAGACAGCAAGTCATCGAGACTAAGAGCATGCACTCTGGGTCTCGTTGCTTGAGTTGGGATGCCGGCACAATCGTCAAATGATTCAACCCTTTTAGGTCTCGGTTTCTTCATTCATAAAAACCTGTTGCATAAGATGGATGTGACAGTCAGACTAATACGTGCCAAACATCTAGATCATTGCCTCACCCGTGATAACAGGTGCTCACTTATCCTTATCGTCACAAGGACCACGACCCATTCTGTGTCCGGAATGGTCCTGTGCTTGTCGTATTCAAAAGGAGTTGCTTGCTGTTAACGAAAAAAACACAGCCATACAAATGATCATAATGCAAGGTAGAAAGTGTCATTTACTCATGCACTAGGGGAATTCACAGGAGAAAATCCTAAGGTCCTGTTACAGTGAAGAGAACATGTGATATATTTGAGTGGGTCTTGCTTTGAACGGGTGGGGTTGGGGCATTCTGGAGATGCTCAAGAGGGAATGGCTCCCCCTGCTGCCCCCCAGGAAACTCAGTATTTTGTTGTATCTTCTCAAACCGGGACAGTAGCAGTGGAAATAAAGAGGACAGGGCAGTTATGTGGGATATTTCTTTAGAAATAATAATAATTGTCCACCGATTGGGACTAGAGGAGGAGGAAGGAAGAGGTGTGGTAAGCAGCAGTAAGTGCCCATCAGCGAGCTGGCTCTAGGCTACTGACGACAGCATCGTTGGTAGACTGGCCGACCACACTGTCCCTGCCCGCCTTGTCCCCCTCTCTGCATGTCTCTCCGTCTGTCTCTCTCTCCTTCTCCAGGGGGGTCCCAGCACCATTAATGAGATGTGCCTCATCTTCCTCTTCTACTACCCCCGAATCAACATCTCCAGCTGCATGGGGTACCCTGACATCATCTACGTGGCCCACGAGCTGGGGGAGGAGGTTTCGGAGTGAGTCATCTCGCGTGATAAGACCCTCACGTGTGACCTCTAGAGTTAGGTCACTTACGTATGAATTTTCTACCTGCCTTTTTCTCCTGTACTACCCAATTCAGGCAAAGACTGTGCTTACTTACAAGTAGTGACCCGGAATTATTCGGGGGGAAGGGTCCTCTCGGAGACTCCGGTGAAAGCCCTGAAACGCCTCTCCAAGAAAAACGTGCCTCTGTGCAGACATGCCTCATTTCACAGACAGTGCCAGGGCATTTGCTGGTTCCCCGAGTCACCCCATTAACTTTCTCAGATGTCACGGCCCCTGACTTAAGAACCAATACTTTAAAAGAGTCGGAAAGTTCTTTTTCTTTTTTTTTTCCACTTAAAAAGTGCTCATCTGTGAGTTCTCATGATATTTTTCCTTTCTGCCAAACTCATGATTGTCTCGCCAACAAGGAACCGATGCTAACAAAAGTGGGGACATTTTATATATGCTTTGTCAAAGCCTCGACCCTAAACTAGTGTCTGTCCGCGCCCCCCCCCCACGGCAGTTCCATGGAGGGCATGATGGCCATGAACAATGTCGAGTGGACCCCGGAGAGCGTTAGGAAGGCCGAGAAGGCCTGCAAGGAGGCCCAGCAGACAGTGATGATAAAGACTATTGATGTGAGTGTCCCAGGACACACCACCTCTAGGGGGAGGGATGGAGGGGTGTGGGGCGGATCCGGGGGAAGCCAGGGAGGGGGAAGAATGAGGGAGGGGCCTGACAACGAGGGCAGGGACACTGAGGGACACAGGGAGGGAGGGGCTGGGGAGACAGGAAGTTGGGCTGATGCAGCTGTGGGTCGTGGTTGGGCGGGGTGGGGGGCGGGGGCCTGGGGTCTCCCAGTTAGCCTGTGAGGCTGCAGGGGCTGGGGATAACCATTAAGATCTGAGGAAAGGAAACAATTGGGGCGTCTACCTTCGCCCATCCTTCTCCTTCTCCTGCAGGAGGTGGTGGAAAACACGACAGGTCTGATTCCAGAAATCGTGCCTACGCCCCGGGGGCCCTGCGTGCAGTCCTCCGGAGGCAAAGTGGAGCCCCAGGACGAGAGCCCTGCGGGCTTCAAGGCTTCGCCAGTGGCCCTCTCGGGCGCGGGCACTGCCACCCTGAGGTGCCTTCCCCTGGCTGCCCTCTTGTTTGGGCAGGGGGCCCTCTCTTGGCTCCTCGCTGTGCTGCAGGCTAGAGCCTGACACTGTCTCCTGGGCATGCCCAGGCCCTTCTCTGCTCGGCCCTGCCCTCAGCATCGAACGCAGAAACTACCATCCTGCTCTGGCTCCCCAAAAGTCCCCCGTCTGTGCCACTTCCCATGACCCAGGCCGTGACACTGCAGGCCTGGGCGCTGCTCATACTCCACACAGGCCCTTCCACGACCGGCTCTGTGGTTCATCCCTTAAAGCCTGAGAATCGCTGGTGGGACCACACATTTTCTCACAAGATCCGGATCCAAGGCTGGGTGTGAGGTAGTCACCACCCACTGAGAGGTCCGATGCCCCAGCGCATTTGAAGGGATGCCACGTGGGGAGGAGGGGGCTGGAATTCAGAGGAGAGCCCTGCGAACCATCCTCAACGCTGGCCCTGGCGGGGGACCCTGTTGCTTCTTCTAACATTTTTGCCCCATCCTCCCTGCGAGAGGCTGTGTTTGTAAGGGACTAAGCTCAAGACATCACATTAAATAGAACTAAACCTGCTTCCCGTAGCCGCCTCATTCCTTCAAGTCTTTGATCCGGGACAGGCAGCTGGGACGTCTCTCGAATCACTCAGCCTAAATAAGGCATCCAGAGGACCCTGGAGGACTGCGTTGCCCCAAATGCCACATCCGATGCAGTCCTTACTCTCCTCACCTGGACCTCTTACTTTCAGTGACATTTATTTATCCCACCGAGTGTCACATTCTCAACGCTCAGGTCACCAGGTGTGAAGAGCATTGACTGGTCAGGTCGGCTGAACGGGGCTCTGAGGACACAGGTCAAGGGCCAGGGGGTGAGAGGTACTCCTTAGCTCTGGGGCCCAGGACGTGCCATGGAGGTTTACACGGGCGGAGCAGGGACGGGGGGCCAACAGTTTGTGGAGTCAGGCTGCAGTTTGTAACCACGGCTGACAGGACAGGCTGTGGTGGCGGCTGCCCCGAGGGCTTCTGGGGCATTCCTGGGCTTCCGAGCTCGAGAAGCTCTGAACCATACTTTCCTTCGAGGCTTAATGTTGCTGCGAACTAACTGCCTTGCTCGTCGTTCACGTCCTCTAGAAGGGACCCCTACTCTGGCTCTGCCGAGGTGCTGAGAGGGATCTTAATCCCTTGGAGACCAGTGTTTGGGGGGCTAAGCCTGGGTTAGTGCCACAGCCCTGCCTCCCTGCAGGGCAGAGCCTGTCCTCTGTCCTCTAATGATGAAGTACGTGGCAGGTAATGAGCCCATCACCTTTGCCGTTATTTCTTCCGGAGAATTCTGGATACTCCATTCTAAGGTTCTACAAAATCTTCCGTGTTCACATCCAGCTCCCGCCATCTCGGCTGGTTGTTTTCAATGCTTGGGGTTGCTTCTGGGCCTCGGGACGTATAAGCAGAGGGACTTGTTATCCTGAAATCAAAGAGACTTTTTGAAGCTCATAATTCTGGAAAGAACTAGGCTCCCCTGAAGCCAGAAGGTTGTCCGTTCACTGTGTGGCATCTCTGTCGTCACCATTTGAGGGCAATGGAGGTTTTCCTTTTAGATAGGAATCCTAAGACATGATTGATGGCATGTGACAGCTGCTCAAGGCACATGAATTGCCATTGACAGCACAAAAAATCACACAGATAAAGATGGGATCGAGATAGAAACTGAAAAGGACCAGTACCGACCACGTCTCTCTTTGGCTGGGCTTTGCCAGTTTTGGCTTTGACCTTCTGCTCCAATCTGTATGACTCGGTTTAGAAAAATGTCAGTTTTTCCAAGCAAGAGTTTTCGACCACTCTGAGCGGAGAACTTCCAGTCTGCAAGATACGATATACTCTTAATTTCAGCTCTCAGGCCTAACAGTGATGATATTATTTCTTAGAGATATAATAACCACCAGAATTTTGTAGACAATTATTTAAATGGCCACAAGGTGACGACATTTAAATAAGAGTAAACAGGACTTTGTAAAACAAAGCACAGGTCATGAGGGAGGTTGCTTGAGAAATTGGGGGGGGAGGGGCACTTTAAGCTCTGTGATTTGCAGGAACACACCAGCCACCACTGAAGAGGTGAAAGGCTATCACAGAGATAGTTTAGGATGTAAAATTAAAGCTCGCACATGTAGACCTCTCAGAAGCCAAACGCTATCCCTGTCCCAGGAATAATGCTTTAAAGACGAACACTGCCCAACAATTCGATGGGCTGCCTTTTGAGGAAATAGTAAATCAGATGATGATGTAGATTGGAAAAATATGGTTTAGAGGAAACTGTTTTGTGAGCTGGAGATTTTAAGCTGCATAGGCTCTAAAGTCTGTTCTGACTCGGTGTGCTTTTACCTGGGCATGTACGGGGAAAATGAACTTGTATTGCATCCAAAACACAGCTGGTCGTCTGCATTACCAACTTTCTCTCTGACTAATCATCTCTTTAATTCAACAAGAGACTAAATTTTTCTCAAGCTGGAATTAGAAATACAAACCTTCACAAAGGTGTTAGGAATTGTTATCATTATAACATTATAACTTTCCAGGAAGAAAAGAATAATCTCCAGTCTGATCTGAAATTAGGATACCTTGTATTACTCTTGTCATTACCATATGATAGAACTTCCAGCCTTGGGTAAGAGTAACTTCCGAAGATCTTTAGGCATCTAGTACTCAAACAAGCAACGCTGCCTGGATGGAGATCAACTTCTCTGATGTGTTACATCACCTGGTGTCATCAAAACACCTTCAGCCAGGGGAGACTGTGGCCGGCTCCTCCAGGTACAGTGCCAACCCCATGACACCCCACTCACCGTGGTGTACGATTGTAAAAGGTATATGTGTATTTCAATGCAGACAAAACCTAAGTGAACGGGAGTTTAACCACATGCAGATAAGTTGAGGAGCAAGTATCGTCCTGTCCACGCCTCAAAGTCACCTTTGGGAAAATATCGTGAAACTCAACACCTCACTGTTAGGACAGAGGCTAAGCCAGGTCTTCACTAAGCAATAGTGCTCTTAGCTATTCAGAAATCGATATCAAACAACAGTGCTCTCTGAAGAATGTGATGAAAAGCTGGTAAGTTTAATTTCATCACATAAATCAAATAAAATTTTACTGGTTGAAAATATGTTTGCCATACAAAATCACACACACACACACACACACATAGTCCATATGAAACTCTCTTGGCTATCTCAAAATTTTTCTTCTGTTATTTGTTCCTACATTTTATTTTTAACTAGAAGGCAACAAATTAATAGCAGAAAGAATAACAAGCTTATGGAAAATAACATAAAACTGGGATAATTATATCCATTAACTTAATTATTTTGTAAAGTGAAGAAAGATGGGCATTATTTAATTTAGCAGTAAAATGTTTCGTTCCAGCTGAAAACAAAACAAAACAAAACAAAACAAAATAAAACCCCTTTTCCCCAGAAGCACAATTTGAGACATACTTGAGATACCTCTGGAGAACAGCTTTCCTTTACAAAGCCTCAAAAAAACAGAGAGAGAGAGAGAGAGAGAGAGAGAGAGAGAGAGAGAGAGAGAGAGAGACAGAGAGAGACAGAGAGAGAGAGACAGAGAGAGACAGAGACAGAGAGACAGAGAGACAGAGAGACACTCAGAGCAGCCTTATCATCAAGCACCAGTGCCAAGGAGAAACGGAAAATCTAAAAGGGAGGAAGAATAAAAAAGTTGAAACAGGCGTAAGAACACTCAGGGATTTACGCAATAGCAATAGTAATAAACCTTCGTAGACTTTCATGGACTGAAAATGCATTTCCATGTACACTGAAGTTCCAATGTTGACTCCATCTTACAGAAGAGGAAACTGAGGCAAGGCAAGGCACACCTACCTGAAGCAACAGTCGGTGCTCTTAGACCCGGGCCCATGGAGTCACCTGTGTGCAGTAGGGTCTGAGGGAAGCGCAGGAGCCAGCGGTGGCCGGGACTCTGACACGGCATGGGGACATTTCCCCTGCCTGTTCCGTCTGCAGCTTCCCTGCTGCCTGGCCCACGACCACATCCCACCACATCCCCACATCCGGGGCTCAGACTCTCAGTTCAACTCTCGGGTCTCTTCAAACCTCTGACATTAAGTCCAGGTTTCCTTTTTTTCTGTTTTGTTGTCGTTTAATTTTTTTCAGGGCTCTGCCCTGGCGTGGGGCTGGCAGCAGGTCCCGTGTGCTGTTGGACCCAGGGCACTGTCACTTCTCAGGGTTTGCGGTGCCCACCACACAAGTCCCCTGGGGCTCCCTCGGGAAAGATACAAGGAGGGAATCGATGACCACATCCACCGCACGGTTTAGAATTAGGAGTTTCGTTTTGTTCTGAGTTGGAAGGTCAAGTTCAGAGGTGCATATACTCTGCTGTAAGGTCTATTAGCTTTGTTCAGAGGACCGTCACTTGTGGGTAGGTTCCCAAAGGCAAAGGCAACTAATGGGCGATCCGCGCCCCTCACGTGGAACCCCATCAAGCCCCCCAGAGAGCAGCACGGCTGTGGACGTTGGTCAGGAGACTGCGGTGAGTGTGCTCATGGCGGGTGGGACCATTCACGTGCTGCAAGGACCTTAGGCCACGGATGCCAGGGGTCCTACGTGCTGCGAAATTCATAGTCTATTTGACCGAGGGAAATTATCCCCAAACTCTTTGGTCTCGGGACCCCTTTATGTTCAAATTTAGTAAAGATCCCATGCTTCATTTATGTGGTTTATATCTACTCATATTACTGCATTATAAATTAAAATTGAGTCATTCATAAAATAGTTTATAAAATATTTATTTTTTCATGCATTAAAAACAATATATCGCTACGTTAACATAAATAATATATTTTTATGAAAAACTGTTTTCCAAAACAAAAGAAAATCAGTTAAAAGAATGACATTATTTTATATTCTGTAAATCTGTTTCATGTTTGGCTTAAGAGAAGACAGATTCTTGCATTTGTCTTATACGCATGTATACACTACAGAATATAGAGTTTCTAGAAAATGCTACTGTATACTAATGAGAGAACGAGAGTGAAGAAGGCAAATTACAACATAGTGTTATGAAAATAGATTTGACCTTGTGGACTCCAGAATAAGTTGGGGGCCTCCCACGGGGTCTCAACTATATTTTGAGACTACTATCCTGGAATTGAGCCTCCAATAGCACCCAACTACTGATATTTGGTTATGATCATGAGTCTATCTATGGGAGCCAGAGTGAAATAATAGATCAAAGGTAAATGGTGAATTTGGATGTGAAAGATCGAGAGCATGCTGAAAATCCTAACGCACTGGACAGTCTGGACAGTAAAACAGTAAGGGAAAAGCCGGTCGGCAAAAGAAAAAGCAAATGAGATGGTAAACCCTGATCCCAGGCAGACACCGTCTCCCCCACAGCACATCTTCACGGCCCCGTCTCCCTCAGGGATTTCTGCTCTACGGAAGACTTCCAGCCCAGCAAGTGAATCCATTCGTTAGAGGTAACGGAAAGATCTCTAAGTAAGATTAATTAATTTCCTGGAAGTACTTTAATGTCCTCGAATAGAAGTACTTATCGAATCTGCAGTAAGAGTATCCATTATACCTATAGAAGTACTGGCTGCAAAGTTAGGGAAGTTATGTTTTTACTATCTATAATCATGTTTTTATTTGCTACGACAGTAAAAGTACCTTACAGTAGTCCTAATTTAATTATTTTGGTTCCTGGGTTCAAAGTGTATAGAAGCTCTACGATGGTAGCATTTTTCATATCTATAGTTCTAGACAGGCTCTCTTTAGAAGCAGTCGTATTTTCAGTATGTGTAATAGCAAATTACTGTATTGGTAGCCGTGGTATTTGAAAAAGTCCATAGGAGAATACAGTGCAATTTTTAGCATTGCTAATTAAATAATATTCTTAACTATTGCGACGGCAGCTATTGGAGTGCCGGGTACCACCAGTGCTTCAGGTTGCAGTCTTAGGTTCTGTAACCCAAGAACAAGTTGGGTCATTTCAATGACCGCATCTGACACAACAGTATTGACGGAGCCAAAAGCATCTGTGAAGTCGGGAGCAAGGATATAGAAAGTGCCCAAAGTTTACTTAAAAATAGTAGTATATATTTTGGTTCCAAAAGAAGTAGTTATGGATACATCTTTTGATACATCTTCACTGTCTCCAGTGCTTGGAGTAGCTCCATCTGTAAAAGCTAGGGCAAATATTTGTGAAAGCATATGAAGCATAAGATCACGTATCCGTTGATTGATTTTTCTATATCTGCAATAGCTGCTTTAAAGAGATGTCAGTAGTAATTGTCTTGCCTTGGGTCGTAATCAGGGGACTGGATCGGTACTTGTGGTATTTACGGTAGCAGATGCGGCAGCAGAAGCGTCCATTGTTGTTCTATCAGGAGTGGTAGTGTTTAAAGCATATATGGTAATACCTGTAACATCTGTGGTGGCATTAGTTGTAATGGGTAAATAGCTGGCTGAAGGATTTACCACCAGATGCTGAGTCTCTGTATCTAGAAGAGCGGATGTTAACGTGTCTGTGTCTGTTGTGGCATTTGGAACAGACACACGTGGAGTGTCACCTGGAACACTGCTGGCCTTATCTGCGTCACTGACATCTACTGCACGTCCTGTACTGGGAATAGCCATGGTCCTTGGAGTGTAAGTATTCGTAAGGGCTGGGTCAGAAGCAGGCAATGAATTTGTTCGTGTGCTGAAAAGACTTGTAGAGCTGGTGGTAGTGTATGTTGTAACGGCATTTCTAGTGGCTTCAGTAGTAGATTCAACTTCTGTAGTTTTTATGTGTGAGGACGTGGCAAGGCCTTGAGTACTATCAATTACTGTGTCTGGAGCAGTAGAAAAAGTATTCACGCTAGGAACAGTTGTGAGTTAACACCAACAGTCGTGCTGTCTCTGGCGGGAGTGCTGATGTCATTGGTAGTATCTGCATCGGTGGCGTTTTTGGTGCTCGTGGGTGTGGTAGGCGGAGCACGCGTCGGGGGAGCTGGAGGATGTGTAGTGCTAAGGGACCCGGTAAGTGCCGTCGGAGACGCGTTGTCTGCGGTCGTGGTACCAGGCGTGCCTGTAGGAGGCCGAGTAGAAATGACCCGAGCGGTACCTTGTACAGATGTAGCGTTTGTAGTCATAGTAACTGTGGTGACACCTGGAGTTGTTTTTGTGTTTTCTGCAGCAGTGCTATTTAAAATTCCTGTGGTAACTGAACCCGTGCCCACGGAGGCGGTGCTTGCAGTCGTAGTGTTGACGGCGCCCGGGTTGAAAACATGTGTGGACGTCGAAGTCGTGTGGCTTACGGCCTGTGCTGCGGTGGTAGCAGAATGGAGAGCGGCGAGCTGCGCGAGGTCCGCGGCCACGGCGGGAAAGGAAGCGCGGTCACGGGGGGCGGGGACCAGTGTGTCTGTGCCTGCAGCCGCTGCGGCAGATGCAGGATCTGGGCCGCTGAGCGCACCCGCTGCCGTCCCATCTGTAACAAGGCTATTTACTGGTCATTACCGGGGAGGTTCCATCGCCCGGGTTTGCAGAAGGTAACTCTGCGGTATTCGTGGTGCTGGGGGAGGCGGCAGTTGTTTCCTCTGGAGAGAAACCGCTTACGAAATCTGATGTGGCAGGTTTGGCGCGCACAGTGAAGTTGTCTGTGAAAGTAATGGTGGTGTCTGTGCTACTGGCATCATCTGTGGTGCTTGTAATAGCAACTGCAGCATCTGTTAGTGTGGTGTTTTGTGTTTTCAGTGTCAAAACGGGTGGTGTGTGAATTAGTAGGAGCAGTCAGAGTAGAAAGAGTATTAGTGCTAGTAGCATAAATATTTGTAGACAAAGGAGAAGTCATTGAAGAAATAGTATTATTAGTACTAATACCACCAGCACCAGTTGGGGAAAGAGTAGTGGTTATAAGAACAGTAGTATCAGTGCTAGTATTAGTGACAGTTGTTGGGGCAAAAATGGTTGTGAAAGGAAGAGTAACATAAGTGCTATTAGTAAAAATATTTATAGGGGAAGGACTAGTAATTAGGAACAGTGGTATTAGTTGTAACTTCAGTAGTACTTGTTGGGAAAGGAGTGGTTGTGATAGGAAGAGTAATACTAGTACTGGCAGCAGTAGTACTTGTAGGGAAAGGAGTAGTTATATCAATTATCAGTAGAACGAGTTATAACTTCAGTGGTACTTGTGTGGAAAGGAGTAGTGACATCAGTATCAGTAGTACTAGTTGTAATTTCAGTAGTACTTATAGGCAAAAGAGTAGTGACATAAGTATCAGTAGTACTGGTTGTAAGTTCTATAGTACTTGTATAAAAAAGAGTAGTGATATCAGTAACACTAGTTGTAAGTTCAGTAGCATTTGTTGGGAAAGGAGTGGTTGTGATAGGAAGAGTCATACTAGTGCTGGCAGCAGTACTTGTAAGGAGAGGAGTAGTGGTGTCAGTATCAATAGTACTAGTTGTAAGTTCAGTAGTACTTGTAAGGAGAGGAGTAGTGATGTCAGTAGCACTCATTGTAAGTTCAGTAGCATTTGTTGTAAGTTCAGTAGTATTTGTTGTAAGTTCGGTAGCATTTGATGTAATTTCAGTAGCATTTGTTGTAGTTGTAAGTTCAGTAGTAATCGTAGGGAAAGGAGTAGTAATATTGGTATCAGCAGTGCTAGTTGTAACTTCAATAGTACTTGTTGGGAAAGGAGAGGTTGTGATAGGAAGAGTCATACTAGTGCTGTCAGCAGCAGTACTTGTAAGGAGAGGAGTAGTGATGTCAGTATCAATAGTACTAGTTGTAAGTTCAGTAGTACTTGTAAGGAGAGGAATAGTGATGTCAGTAGCACTCGTTGTAAGTTCAGTAGCATTTGTTGTAAGCTCAGTAGTATTTGTTGTAAGTTCGGTAGCATTTGTTGTAAGTTCAGTAGCATTTGTTGTAAGTTCAGTAGCATTTGTTGGGAAAGGAGTGGTTGTGATAGGAAGAGTCATACTAGTGCTGGCAGCAGTACTTGTAAGGAGAGGAGTAGTGGTGTCAGTATCAATAGTACTAGTTGTAAGTTCAGTAGTACTTGTAAGGAGAGGAGTAGTGATGTCAGTAGCACTCATTGTAAGTTCAGTAGCATTTGTTGTAAGTTCAGTAGCATTTGTTGTAAGTTCAGTAGCATTTGTTGTAAGTTCAGCAGTATTTGTTGTAAGTTCGGTAGCATTTGATGTAAATTCAGTAGCATTTGTTGTAGTTGTAAGTTCAGTAGTAATCGTAGGGAAAGGAGTAGTAATATCGGTATCAGCAGTGCTAGTTGTAACTTCAGTAGTACTTGTTGGGAAAGGAGTGGTTGTGATAGGAAGAGTCATACTAGTGCTGGCAGCAGTACTTGTAAGGAGAGGAGTAGTGATGTCAGTAGCACTCGTTGTAAGTTCAGTAGCATTTGTTGTAAGTTCAGTAGCATTTGTTGTAAGTTCAGTAGTATTTGTTGTAAGTTCAGTAGCATTTGTTGTAAGTTCAGCAGTATTTGTTGTAAGTTCGGTAGCATTTGATGTAATTTCAGTAGCATTTGTTGTAGTTGTAAGTTCAGTAGTAATCGTAGGGAAAGGAGTAGTAACATCGGTATCAGTAGTGCTAGTTGTAACTTCAGTAGTACTTGTTGGGAAAGGAGTGGTGATAGGAAGAGTCATACTAGTGCTGGCAGCAGTACTTGTAAGGAGAGGAGTAGTGATGTCAGTAGCACTCGTTGTAAATTCAGTAGTATTTGTTGTAAGTTCAGTAGCATTTGTTGTAAGTTCAGTAGTATTTGTTGTAAGTTCAGTAGCATTTGATGTAAGTTCAGTAGTATTTGTTGTAAATTCAGTACTATTTGTTGAAGTTGTAAGTTCAATAGTAATCGTAGGGAAAGGAGTAGTAATATCAGTATCAGCAGTGCTAGTTGTAACTTCAGTAGTACTTGTTGGGAAAGGAGTGGTGATAGGAAGAGTCATACTAGTGCTGGCAGCAGTACTTGTAAGGAGAGGAGTAGTGATGTCAGTATCAATAGTACTAGTTGTAAGTTCAGTAGTACTTGTAAGGAGAGGAGTAGTGATGTCAGTAGCACTCATTGTAAGTTCAGTAGCATTTGTTGTAAGTTCAGTAGCATTTGTTGTAAGTTCAGTAGTATTTGTTGTAAGCTCAGTAGCATTTGATGTAAGTTCGGTAGCATTTGTTGTAAATTCAGTACTATTTGTTGTAGTTGTAAGTTCAGTAGTAATCGTAGGGAAAGGAGTAGTGATATCGGTATCAGCAGTGCTAGTTGTAACTTCAGTAGTACTTGTTGGGAAAGGAGTGGTTGTGATAGGAAGAGTCATACTAGTGCTGGCAGCAGCAGTACTTGTAAGGAGAGGAGTAGTGATGTCAGTATCAATAGTACTAGTTGTAAGTTCAGTAGTACTTGTAAGGAGAGGAATAGTGATGTCAGTAGCACTCGTTGTAAGTTCAGTAGCATTTGTTGTAATTTCAGTAGCATTTGTTGTAGTTGTAAGTTCAGTAGTAATCATAGGGAAAGGAGTAGTGATATCAGTATCAGCAGTGCTAGTTGTAACTTCAGTAGTACTTGTTGGGAAAGGAGTGGTTGTGATAGGAAGAGTCATACTAGTGCTGGCAGCAGTACTTGAAGAGAAAGGAGAAGTGATATCGGTATCAGTAGTGCTGGTTGTAATTTCAGTAGTACTTGTAGGGAAAGGAGTGGTTGGGACAGAAAGAGTAACAGTGCTGGCAGTAATAGTACTTGTAGTAACAAAACTAGTGGTGATGGTCTCAGAAGTGGTAGTCTGAGTAGTAGTTAAGGAAGGATGCAGAGAACTCATGGAGGAAACACTTGTCGAAGGTGTAGTAGAAACTATAAGGCCACTGTGAATCCAGGTAACCTCAGTTAACTTTTCCAGGCTGATTATCTTGTCGGTCAATTGAATAGTTAGTGTCTGCCAGAAAAGAGATAAAGTTGGTATTTTACAATATCTTAAAGATCACACTTACCTTACACTTAACAAAAAATGATGTATTCATTCTTTTCCCAGAGAGCGATAGAAGGATAGAAAGACTCCCTCTCAAGTCACACTGGTTCCAGACCGAACTCGTGGGGAGAGGTGCTGTATGCATAATCCTTGTGCTGTAAATGTTTCCTTCTACTTCATTTAGTCAGAACCACACTGCTTGCAACTATTTGCAGCTTTGATTAAAACTGATGTTCATAAAAGTCTCTTTGCTCTGCCACTAGGTTGTAACCTTCCTGAGGGCATCCTGGTTTTAGGTTTTCACCATCCCTAACACTTAGTATAACACCTGGCAATGTTAGTAGAGTGCAAACCCTGATTTTGATTTTGATTTCTTTGTAAAGCAAGCACCTGACTTAAGCTTTAACTGCCAGAGGTGTCCATTTCAAAGAGGCATCCAGTTCAAGACCATGGAGGTGCCTCTGCGTCCGTGATCTTGGTTAATTTCAACAACTGACCATTTGGGCTTTTTGTTTGTTTTCTCTTCCCCTGCTTTAATTTCCCACTCTTATGTTTTAAATTCGCCAATAAGGAGTGAGCCCTGGAAACCCTCGGCTTCTACCCTTGACCTCAATAAAAGCAGAACCCCCAGGCCCATCTCACGCTCAAGCTAGTTCGTTCTCTCTCTCTCTCTCTCTCTCTCTCTCTCTCTCTCCTGCTCTTGGCCCCCTCCCCTTCCTCTCCCCGATGGCCTCATTGTGTGGCCCCATCAGTACTGTGTAATTTCCAAGTCCTGATGCGTATCATTGAAGGGCGTCTGGCAATCATTATGAGAACCATGAGAGCTGCTCCACCACAGTCTTGGTTATTGACAGGCTAAGACCAGCACAAAACAAAGATGTATCTGATATGCTACAAAGTTTTCCAAAAAGGCATTCAAAGATTTTCCACATCAGTCTTAACTGTCAGTAATTACTTGCAAAGGGTGGTTTTGAATGCAATAGTTCAGGGAAAAAAAAAATTTTTTTTGAAATAGACAATTAAAAGACACTAGAGAGAGAGAATCTAATTGAGTGTTCAAGAGGGTCATTTTCCAAAATTCAAATACCAGCAGGATACTTTCCCCTTTTAGAAAGCAGCAACTGTACTTTTCCATTGTCACTTTTCTAAACCACCCGCAGTGGGTTACTGGATCCATATTTACGATAGATCCAGTGTTCCGAGGCGGGATGCCCTTCCCTCTGTGGTTGCTCCTGGCAACTCTACTGGTAATTTGCCTTCCAAATAGTTGGTTCTGGCAACTAAAGCAAACTCTACTGAAGGGTCTAGTAGGGCCTGCTGTTTATGTCCCTCTGCTCTGTTAACCAAATAATTTTACCTCACGTCATGGGTGGGGCACATTCATTTTGATGAGGACCACAGTTTGCTACCATTTTTCGCCAACCTGTAAGATCTATCTATTTGACCAGGGATATGAGCAATTTCAGGAAGGAGGGGAAAACTTCCAACAATGGTTTTATGGGCTCATTCTTTCCTTGTTTGAGGCTCTGCTGCAGGTGTCAATAAGTTTTCTTATGCTAGGCTGGGAGATCAGCTTAACACAGCACATGGAAAGGACTTCATCACACCACTGATCATTGACTGCGGTGTGCACTTTACAATATGATTCTTCACTCGTGACTTTTCAGGAACATATCTATTGCACATATCTACAACCTTTCAAATATAAGTAAATATGACAATGATAATAGTGGTGATAACTTTCCCCAATAATAAAATTAACTTATGATACAATAACATTCCTTTGAGACATACCTGATTGTAGGGGTCACTCTTGAAATTCATCTCCGTGAATTGCTGGTTGTCATAGGTGACAGTGACTTGTGTCACATAAGTAGAGTTTGTCCCCCAGATTCTAATATATCCAACTTTCAGTGGATTCGAGTCACTCAAATACTTATTGTGTATGGTCTGAATGTGCAATACATTCTATAAAAGATGTAAAAGGAGAAAAAATACATAAGGATGGGCTACATTCCACATTGAAATGTTATAAAACCTCAAACTACTACTGTTGTACTGGTTTGCTGTCTTATCCTTATACATTTCATGAACACATACTTTCTGAGCACCTGCTACAAGAAATTTGATGATGCCAAATACTGATGGTAGTTATCATACTGGATAGTGCAGCTCTAAGATATTCTCTCAGTCTTGTGCACCATGTTCTAAGAGAAATCTACACTAATTGTAGTCCAAACAGAATAATCAGACCCAGAAACCAGTTTAAGCACAAAACAGAGGAAGTGTGAGGTTAGCCTGGGGGCAGATAATTTCAAGAAGAGAAGACAGGGGAGAGATACGATAGACATCTTCAAATACTTGAAGCGCTGTTATGTAAAAAAGACAAATAGATTTGTGCTATGCTATTCCTTAGTTCGAATCAATAGAAAAAATTATAGAGAAGCAGATTCCAGGTTTGACATAGAATGAGCCTTCCACTGATTTGAATTATATAGGTTATTCGTGGCATCACTAAACGTGCACGGTGGCTTGACTGCATCACTGTCCCCAAGTATTCACTCCTCCATATCCATAGCCCTTTCCCTGGAATTGTGCAATGCCTTCCCTCTCTGGATGGGGCATTCTCTCTCGACTTTGTGTCTGGACTTGGCCGTGTGACTTTGCTTTGCTAATGGGATATTAGTCAACTTGATGCAAATGGAGATTTTAAAAAGTGCTCAGTTATTTCTCTCCACTACCATAATCATGAAAAGGTCATGCCCAGACCTATCCCTAAGACTGTCTAAGGTCATCTAACAGCCAGCTGACCCCCCCAGATATGTGAGTGAGTACGGCCAGGATCATCCAAGCAGCCTAAGAGACCCCTGCCTGATTGCAGATGCATGAGAACCACCCAAGATCAGCCAAGTCCAGCTTATATCACCTGAACACTGAAAACTCATGAGCTAAATAAGTATTTTTTGTTACGTGCTGCTGAAGTTTTAAGGTTGTTTGTTATGTAGCACTGTTGTGCAATAGATAGCTGATCTAGCACTTATCTTTCAAAATTTTATCAGCCAGAAAATGCTGTCTCAGTTCCAGACATGTAAGCACTCATTTTTCCCCCAGCATTACATGAATCACAAGTTTCTTTTTGTAGAGTTACGGTATACTAGTAAATTGTCAAAATAAGGACTGTTTCTTATTTATTTTAATTAAGATGTGGGATGTTACATCGATACAATTAACTGATAATGTTTAATCTGCAGCTTACCCCCCCCAAATTTATAAAATTAAAAAAACAAAAATCATACCTGAGCTGCTGTAAACTTTGCCAAGAAATAGATGCCATTTTCATAGGTATCTGCAAGCAAAAATAATAATAATAATAATAATAATAATAATAATAATAATAAGCAACCACTCATTACTTCAGCTGTAGCAGATAATCTTCATAGAGTCAGACAGTGTCTCAATGGGATCACAGTTAGCGATCGGGGTAATTATGACTTCTCTGGGGAGCACGACAGAGAGCGGCTGAGGGAGTACTTTATCCCAGGTTAGTGTGGAGACGTGTGCATGGCAAAGGGTGTTCAGAGGTGCAAGACCAGAGAACCTGGGTAGAACCTGGGTAGAACTGAGGTCTCTACCACAGGAGAAGACGTGTGGAGGCTCCTGATTTTTTTTTTTTTTTTGCTATGTGCCAACACAGCAAGCACACAGCCATGAGAGTTCAGATTGCTGTGATGCTAAAGGCTCAAAGCAGAGGAGTGTGGTCAGGAATTCAGACTCTCAAGTCAGAATGACATGAATTCAAATCTCTGCTCTTATACTTAGTAGCTGTGCAAACTCAGGCAAGTTATTTAACATTATGTTCTAAGTCTGTTTGGTGAAAAGGGACAAAGAACTTCTCTATGGAAGTTAAAAAGTGAAAAAAATTTACAACTTTCACGGACCATTGATTTTTTCACCTTGAGATTGAAATACATTTGTTGTAGAAGCCTAAAGTTTTGTAGAAAATTCATTTTTTCTCATAGATTTTTGAAATATATTCCTCTTAAGGGGCTGATTTTGTATATCAACTGTGGTGTTATTAACCCACTATGACACCCCATCAATCATCTAGTCCTAATTAGCTCAAGCTGTATAAAAGAACTCTAGATTCCCATAAAACACTGGTTCTCGACTGGCAGTGATTTTGCTGGTGGACCATTTGGCAATATCTAGAGACACATGTGGTTGTTACATCTTGGGGTTGGGGGAAGTGCTTTTGGCATCAAATGGGTAGAGGTTGGGGGTGATGCAAAACATCTTATCTTTAACATTATCAATAACATTAACATTATCATTATCATTAACAGCCCAGCCATCACCACAACAAGGAATGATCTAGCTCAAAATGTCAATACTATCAAGGTTGAGGAAACCTGTTTTAAAAAAGGCATTTTCTTGAAAAACAGAAAGAAGGTTGGAAGACTCTTACTTCCTGGTTTCAAAACTTATATCAAAGCAACTGTAATAAGAGAGGTGGTAATTGCATAAGAATGAATGATTTTTAAAATATAAAGATATATATTTTCATTTGAGAAGGTTTTTTTCTGTGTTCTCAATTAACACTTCCACATTTAAAGTAAACTGATTTTCAACAAGGGTGACAAAACAATTCAATGGTGAAAGATTAATCTTTTCACAAAATGTACTGGTTCTGCTGGATGTCCATATGCAAAAGAATAAAGTTGGATCTCACACCATATTCAAAACTTAACTCAAAATTGCTCAAAGACCTAAATATAAGAGCTTAAACTATGAAACTTTTAGGAAAAAAAACCAGGGTAAATCTTAGATCTGGTGACATATTTTTAGTGTAACATAAAAAGCACAAGCAAAAAAACTAAATAAATTTGACTTCATCATTTCAGTATCAAAAAGATCCTCTAGTTTCAAGATTGATATAGGATATGAATACATATTTCCCCAAAGAAGATATACGAGTGGCCAGCAAGTACATGAAAAGATGCCCAATGGCATTTGTTATCAGGGAAATGCAAATCAATTGAAACCACAGTGAGCTATTACTTCCCACTGGGAAGACTACATACAAAAAGGTAATAACAAGCGCTGACAAGAATGTGGAGAAACTGGATCCCTCATACACTGCTGGTGAAATGTAAAATGGTGTAGCCTCTTTGGGAAAGAATCTGGAAGTTCCCCAAAATATTAAACATGGTTATCATATCACCCAGAAATTCTACTCCTAGGTTTGTACCCAAGAGAATTGAAAAAATATTTCTATACAAAAACTTGCACAGAGATGTTCATAATAGTGAACAAGTAGAAACAACCCAAGCATCTATCAGCTGATGAATGGATATATGAAATGTGGTATACACATACAAGGAAATATTATTCAGCCATGTAAAAGAAATGAAGTACGAATATATGCTACGCCGTGCTGGAACCTAGAATACATTATGCTAAATGAAATAGCCCGTCAGAACAGATCACATTTATTTTATTTATATGACTCCACATGACTCCCTTTATATGAAATGTTCATTATACATAGATATGCAGCAGCAGAAAGTAGATTAGCGAATGCCTAGGGCTGCATTTCCTAGGGCTAGAGAGAATGGTGGGTGTTGGGGAGGAGTGAGGGGAGATATCTAAGAAGGTACAGGACTTATTTTAGGGATGAAGAAATTGTTCTAAAATTGATTGTGTAATGGTTACACCACTGAAGTCAGTGAATTGTATCTCTAAGTGGGTGAATTGCATGGTGTGTAAATTATATGTTAATAAAGCTATTACAAAATAAGTTAAAGTCAAGCCCAAGAAGTAAAAGAAAAACAAAAGGCATTTCTTTTTCATAAAAATGTACTTTTCAAAAACAATTTCTACCGATTAATCTTTAAATCCGACGTATGACCTTTGTGTGTTGTAACACACCACTCCTCGCCAGTCTTGCCATGATCACACCCACACTCCCAGAATCTGTGCTGTCACGGGGGATCCCACGGACACCTCAGACTCTCGTTATCTCTCATCGTTCTCTAAACTGGCTTCATCGCCCATGTTCCACGCCATTGTAATGGAATTACTTCCTGCCTAATCACCCAAGTATATACTTGGCACGACTTGACAGTGCAAATAGTCTGCAGTCACCTTGGCGAGAGTGTCACTGAAGTGATAACAGTATTCACTACCTCGCCATGGCCACTAACTCCTTTTGCTATAATTTCTTGTTCACCAAACAAATTCCTTATTAAAATTTCATCTTTTACACAGATTTAATTTAAGGAAAATATGTAGATGGGAACATTCTAGCCCATTAGTCAAAAATAGTTCTTAAACTTAAAAATTGGTATTGTGGCATGTTATTCTCTTACTGGGTTTAAGTCCTGCTACTTCCTCAAACCTGGTTCAGGTGACTGTTAATCTCCTTTCTCTGGCTTTTGGACTTTCTGTTGTTATGTTCACCACACTGATTTAAATGTAAAACATCTTAAAAGCTTATAATACATTTTATTCAGTACCCATGTGCCAGGAATTCTCTCTATATATTAAATCATGTTATCTGCCTTTATAATGAAGCCTTTATACGCCTTATAAAAACATTCCACGATCCTATTGTGGCTGTGGCTATACAACTATATACATTTGTCAAAACGTATGGAACTGTGTATTTAAAATGGATATGTTTTATTTGTGTAACTGTAACTCTATAAAGTTGATTAAAAATAATTTTACTTCTAAGAATTTACTGAATGGAAACAAAGGTTAATAATCAAGGTTGTTATTTATAACAATGAAAACTGAAAATGTCCTCTATCCTGGGTAGAAAGTAATGACAGAAAGTTAGATAAATTATACCAGATTCTCTCAGTGGAATGTGATAACCATAATGGTGTTTACAAGGAGCATATAATAACATCTAGACATATTTCTGTCATATGTTAAATGCAAAGAAACAGGATTCATAAATTAAATAGGCGGTATGTTTTCAACAATATAAAAAATTTAAAATTTTTCTTAATATGAAAGCAGAAGGCAATATAGCAAAAAATATTAAAATGATTATATTTTTTTCTAATTTTTTATCTTTAAAATGCCTTTCTTTAATGAGAATGTTACCCTTATAATAATGAAAACTTAGAGGAGGAAATCTTTAGAAAGATTGCTAGTGAAAAACAAGCTATAATTTTGGGAACTGTGACATGTTACAAGCCTGGAATGTTCTGGTCTACGGTAATAAATATTGGAAAATGGCATTGGTTGATAACGGTGTGTCAGTGTTTCTATAGAAACACCTGAGGAAGAGGTTATTGTGAGTATGGTGACAAAAACTGATTATCCAAGGTAGAACTATCATGACCCCTAGATTGGGGAAAGAAAGCATGAATAGTAATATTTCATTGACAGAGTTATCCTTGTGACAATCCTTAATTCCCTGTTTCTGAGACACTGAGAAATTTTCAAAGCTCTGATTTGTCTCTAGTGGGTCTTCCTTTAGAGGAAAAAGATGCCTGGTGATCGATGTCTGGCCTGAACAACTTAGCCAGGTTTGTGAACCACTGAGAACGAACTGTCGGCCTGATGTTTGCGTCCACACTCTGTTATTGCAGGGAGACAGCTATACGGAGTTAGTCCGCCCCTGGCTGAATCCACGGCATCGGCTTGCTGGACCTACAAAGCCAGGGACCACAAACTCTTCCAAAATAACTATGGTGTACTATAAATGAGCAGGCAAAAGTTGTAAAAATTGTCCTGACACCTTTCTTTTGTTAACAGTAGCAGAAATGAGATAGGTTGTCAGTTTAAGTCAATTATGTCCTGAGCTCGTAGGGCATGGCTTTTCTGAATGCTGTATTGAGACTGTGGGAAGTTCACACTCACCAATGCTTTGTCCATCATCCCAGAACATCTGACCTTCGGCTGCGCCATTGCCATCCAAAGCAACAGTCAATCCCATAAATTTTTGTCGACTATGAAAAAAAAAGTTATTTTTCTCTAGATCATAGGTTATAAGAATGAAGGATAGCTTCTGTTGAAAACATTATTCATCCAGAACAAAAAAAGGTAATGGATTAAAAATGCACATTAAAAAAAAAAAGCTAATGGAAAACTCATTTAAATTTTAATGAAACATTTGGTAAAACTTCAACTTTCAAAAATCAAATACACTTACTCTACTTATATACATATTATAAGTAACATGATAAGAAACGACTTCCTCTTTAAGGAAAAGACCACCCCCCTCCAAAAAAAAAAGCATAAAAGAAGCACTCTTAGTAGCTTCCAGATTGCTACAAAATAAAATGCAACATACTTATCCCAGCATTCAGAACTCTCCATGACCTGACCCTAATCTGCTTGAATTTTATTTATTTTTATCCCTCTTACTTCTCTATGTGCCGGTTAAACTGAATGGCTTACTATTCCTCAAAGCCAACTCACTTTTCATCTTTAGTTCTTTACCCTCCTAGAATATCTCTTTCCCTTGTCTTCAAACATTTAAAATCTGTTCATTATTCAAGACTCAGCTCGAAGTCCTCTTTCATATGAAACTGCGCTTTACCCTGAAAGGCTGAAAGTTAACGTCTCTCCTTTTATGCTGTTATTGTTCTATCTATGTGTGTCTCTCTTGGCATAACAGGTTCTCCTTAATGTAATGTGTATGCATGTATGCATGCATGCATACATACATACATACATACACACACCCACACACACACACACATAATCTCTCCTCGGGTCAACCAAAGGTGACCCGGGAATGAGCACTAAATCCCTGGAGAGCCATCACGAATCAAAAAGCTCATTAATAGCCCCAATTTTTAATAGTGTGGAAGAGAGGTACATGCTGCTGCTCTTGAGAATTTTTTCCCCGGACCTTTGACAGAGCTATAGATAGAGTAGCGGTTACTAGTGGGGTGGGGGAGGAGGGGGGAGGTAGACAGGATAAAGGGGGTCAAATATAGAGGGGTAGGGGAAGGGAGAAGGAGGTAAAAGGGGTCAAATATATGGTAGCTGAAAGAAACTTGACTTTGGGTGGTGAACACACAATAGAATAGACAAATGTCAAATGATAATGTACACCTGAAAATTATATAATTGTGTTAACCAATGTTACCCCAATAAACTTAAAAAAAAAAAGATGTCCCCAAGACTGACTTCATGAACTCATTCCCCCCCACCCCCAGGTCCCGCTCAAACCAAACCAGGGCCACTGTCTGAGATTTGGTTTATTTATCCACAGAGACAGGTTGAGGTAGGGGGCTCCCGTGAGGCCACCTCATTCCCGCGAAGCGAGGCCATCAGGTACCTTAAGTGAGTGTTCATCGCAGGCTCTTGCCAAGGCAGGATGTAGCCTCCTCTCACGTGGAGGTTGATGTGGTCTAGGGGAGCCTCCAGGACCCTCCACTCACCAGAGGATTCACTGCCAGATTCCTAGCAGGGAGAATACAGACGAGGATGAATGACAAATGCGTGAAAGGAACACATGCTTTATAACAGGTCTTTCCTTCCCACCCGCAGAAGCATGTTGGAAAGTCAGCAAAATCCTGCAAATCTAAGGAGGAAATCTCTGACTTACAGCTTTGCTAAAAACTCTGGAAGTTTAGTCTTTTCTCTTTATTTTCCAGAAAAGGTAAGGCATTGGTGAGGAGTCTATGTGACAGGGGCGTCAGACTTTACCTAGTTATGCTTTTGTGGATACTTTTATTTAAACGAACCTGGCATGGCTGAAACGTTTGAAAATGATTTATTTGTCTTAGAAAACATGTGCCCGGAAGTCAGGAGAAGACTAGCCTCCTCCGGCCTGCATGGACCAATCTGGTTCCTCACAAAATACGTTAGTTCTTACCGTGCTATAGTCGTACCAACGGGCCCTGGGGAAGTACGCGTGGATCTCGAAAGTGTTCTGAAATGCAGAATCCACAGATCATTATGAATACGCCAATAATTTAATTTTAATTTTTAAAAGTCTTTCTATAGAATTGAACTCAGATGGATAGTTATTAATAATTTTAAGAGTTCGGAGGTTTTTTGGAGAAAGATACTGGGAAATTTTTCACGTACACAGAAAAATAACTTTTTTAAAGGGGTGAACTTTCTAAGGATATTACAATGAGAAATCAATGAAGGTTATGTTTTCCTTTAGAGAGACTTTGAGAAAAGAATAAGATGAGTGAGCTGGATGGAATGGTCTTTGGAATGCCCTTCCTGTTTTTAGACCATGTGATAGGACGGTTTGTGGAAAACTTACGTGTTCCAGCACGGGGCTGATTAGGACGGCGGGGCCCAGCATGAACTGACTGTCTATATCCCATGTTGTGTTGTCATCGCTAAACCTTAAAAATTAAGAACAAAAAACGACTCACACGGTTACGCCTGCTGCGGAGGGTCATTCACGAGGCATTCCCGGACCTGTGGCTTGGGGAAACCGGTTACACTCACTCGTGGAGAAGGGGTCGGACGACAGTGCGGCCCTCAACGTGAGCTTCGTGCATCAGCGTGTAGAGGTAAGGCAGCAGGGTGTACCTGGTCTGGAGGACTTTTCTCGAGT
Organism: Rousettus aegyptiacus; assembly: GCF_014176215.1. NCBI lineage: Eukaryota > Metazoa > Chordata > Mammalia > Chiroptera > Pteropodidae > Rousettus > Rousettus aegyptiacus. The sequence goes on from NW_023416288.1 coordinate 54,007,352, forward strand.
ACGTCTCAAAGGTTGAATTCCAGGCGACAGGATCTTGTCTCTAAAGGGATAAAGGAGCGTATGACAGATCACTCCTCCTCTACTCTATCCTCATGGTATCGGGAAAGCACCAGCTGGCACGTATCCCACAGGTGGGCCACACACCATTTCTCCCTTCGTTTCTAGCCTACCTTTCCCCCACTCCAGCCATCTTACTAAACTAGAGCTTCTTGCTTCCTCCTCTTTATTACAGACTCCTAAGTCCCCTGCCCAGGCCTGGCCTTGGCCCCGTACATGTGTACAGACATGGGTCTCTGTGGGTCCCTATCTCGGGTGGCTGTGAGCCAAGTATAAAGTCCCTATTCTTAAAAGCAAAGGAAGCTCCTTTTATTTGAGCCCCACGGGGAGCCGTCGATGCTTCTCTCCTCATGGGCACTAACACCCCAAGAGATGAGAACAAGTAAAGTCTTGAAAGTTGTTGGTAATTCTGGGGTTTTAAACTGTGAGTTTTCCAAGAAATGGAGGTTCTGGTAATTTTTATGAGTTTTCTCAACGAATTCTTATGATGCTTTTGACGGTGAAAAGGAAGTTGTGATTCGGGCACAGAAAACAGCTGCAGCGTAAACTGCCGCCTCACCCTTGTCCCGATGTCGTTGTGGTTTCTGGAAAATGGGTAAAATGCCCCCAGCTGCATCCAGCGAACACACATCTCATACTCCGCATCTCCAAAGAACCCGCAAATATCTGCTCCTGTCTGAGAAGATGCAAAATTAGAGCATGAGCTGGGACTTTGTCGGTTGCAGAAATGCCGAGCTCTGACTGGGTCATTAGTAACGGCCCGAACGTGACTTACATAAGATATCCCAAAGAGGCTGAACTCCATCATGCCTGCAAGGAGAAGACACAGTGAGGTTAGACAGAGCAGGCTTGTCCTATTTCTTCTGTACCCCACTGGAGAGCTCTGGGCCACTCATGATGAAAATTCTGAAAGACATGCATAGGTTAAAGCTCACACCCACAGAGAACCCAGCTCCTCTTGATTTCACTGGCCACAGGGACAGTGATTAGACGCGGCCGAGGAGCGCACCCCAGTCCCGCCCCGCCCTGCCCCCGCCCCACCAGCAGAGGCCCCGGGGTGAGGCCCACACACCGATGACAGATTTCCTCAGCTGGTCCCACGCGGCCGTGTTGTCTCCCAGCCAGTGTCCTCCCCAGCGGCCGGAAGAGGGGAATGTGGAGCGGGTGACGACGACCCCGCGCTGTCCGGTCACCTCCTGCACGGCTCTGGGTGGAGGGGAACACGGAGGTGAAACGAAGGTGAACTTCGGGGTGGACAGCCACGGACCTTCACTAGCCTGGAGCCTGAGGCGGGGGTGGCGCTCCATGTTAGCCAGAGGGCATCGTCCCTTAGAGCACCTTCCATTTACAAGTGATGCTAAGGGTCCCAGTGGCCTCGCAGAAGGACAACTGGAGATGTGAGATCGCCTAAAATGTGGATTTCCTTTCTTTAAAAAAAAAAAAAGGTTGAATTAACTAGCTGACTACACAGCAGTAGGAGGAGGGGGTGGGAAGAGGTACAGGGCAAATGTATTTATAGAACGATTACTCTATTCCAGGGGTAATACTGGTCGCTTTCATCATCTCACAATCTCACAAGGAAGGTTTCCTTCACTCGTTTTTACTGTTAGGAAACTGAGGCTCAGAGAAGTTAGCTAATTCGTCACAGGCCACTTAAAGAGCGAGGAGGCAGATCTGGGATCCAAATAAAAGTACGCATGACTACAGCATTGTGGGTAATATTCGCTGTTATGCAACTCCTCAAAAAGCAGAATAAATTTTGCACACAGAGGCAAATCCGCATAAAAAATGTTTAAATATTCCTCCATCGGAGGTGGATCTGCTGCACACAACCTCAGTCAGAAAACAAACAAAAATCACGTGAGAGAAAAATCAACGGAACAGAAGAGAAAGTCCATTATGCTAGAATATAATGCAATCCAAATATATGCTAAATAAAGCATCACAAATCAATAGACACAGATGAATTATTCAATAAATGATGTCGGGGAGGGAAGCTAGCTACTGTAGCAGAAACTAACTCATTTAGGTCACTTCCAATGTTTCACACCAAAATAACCCAAAAATGGATGGAGGTGTGCACGCATGCCTGCACACACATCTGAGTGAGAGAGAGTGAAGGCCTGGGGTAGACAGTAAAGGTGGATGTGAGCAAGGCAAAGAACTTTGTCGCTGACCATTTCAGAACTCTAAAAATTAACCAGCCATAGGAAGAACTGAAAATCATCTGTCTATGAGAAAGTACTAAATCTTGGCAAGAAAGTGATTCTTGTGGGATGACTTGGGGCTATTTCTAGCTTGTCCCTTCCCTAGCTCATTGTCACCCAAAGCCAGCAGCAGTCTTGTGGCAAACAGAGAGGTCTGACCTCTTTTTTTGCAACTCTGTTAGAAGCACCATCCTCAGAGCACAATAATTCGTTTTCTAACTCGCAGCCTCATGGAAAAATCTCTATTCCCAGGATGTTGTGGCCATTTGATTTGACTCACAGCTCAACTCAGCAGGAATAAAAAGAATTCTCATACACAGGGAATAAAACAACAAATTTCTGGCAGCATCACAGATGCTCAGGCTGTGGTTTCATCTGGGGCAAACACAAGCTTGGCTGGGAATTTAAAAGCAAATCCTAGAGAATCAGAGCCATAGAGAACTTTGTACAGTTCCTACATAGTCGTGGGGGTCTAAAAGACTGCATACACACAAGGCTTTGTGGATTCCCGAGAAAGAACCACGAAAGGAGAAGGTTCAGTGACTCGCTTCGTCTGTACTCGAGGCCCTGAGTCTTACAAACTGCCTGAAGTTTGCAGGCACACCTTCTCATACTTAGCCCCTTGCCAAAAGGGATAAGACATAGAGGCAAGGCATTCAAGGTGACTAGAATGACTTTAATGTGCCCCTCAGCTTGACTGAATTTTATGTAGGCTTCTTCTGGATTCTAGGAACCTGCCCTCCCTTTTAGAGCATTTTACTTTGGAAAAGTTTCAACTGTAAATTCTTTCTCTGCCCCTTTGAGATGTAAAACTTTCAAAAAGTCTCTTGCTGGTGTCACAACCCAGGGAAATGTACTTAGCACGGAAGACAGTGTCTGGAGGAGGCCAGGAGCCAAACTTCAGCATACTCTCCTTGCTCCAGCTGTAACACTCTCTCCTGTCATGATGATAGGAGACATCTCTTTTTCCTTTGAATGAGATCAGTTAGCAAACACAGGTGGCCTATGAACTCCCTACCCCAGCTCTCAAAATCGCTTTGTTTCAATGAAGTTGAGCCCAGACTGAGTCCTGCTCACTCTTTTTTTCTCTCCCTCTCCTTCTTCTCTCTTTCTCTCTCTCTTCTCTCTCCCTTCCCCCCTCATTGTAATAGCCTTGAATAAATAAAGTCTTCCTGACCTATTTAACTTTGTCCAGTGAAAGTTTTACTTTGACAAAGGCAATCTCCCTACTGATCATTGTCTGACAACTAAATTATATGAATCCAGCAGTATCCAAGGAAGCCAGACTTAAAAAAATGAAAAAGAACTTTACAAGAAGGGGTAGTGAGAATTCAGTGCCTACAAACTACAGGGAAATACAGGATCTATAGAATTAGATGGAAAAGTTGCTAAATAAACAAACCACAAGTAAAACAGCAAAAACAGTAACAAAAAAAGCACAACAACAAACCCTGTGTGTGTGTGCGGGGGGGGGGGGTAGGGGTGGATTTTTTGCCAGAGTTGTTACAATTTGTTAACTAAAATGTCCAGTTTTCAACAAAAAAATTAAGTCTCGCAGAGGAACATGAAAGTATGCCAAATACACAGGGAAAAAAACAGCCAAAAGAAAATGTTGCTGAGGGGCTTAGTAGACAAAGACTTTAGGTTAGCTATTATAAATCTCTTCGAAGAGCTAAAGGAAAGCATGTCTTAATAATTAACAGAAAGGACGACAATGATGCCTCACTAAATGGAGGATGTGAAGAAGGAGACAGGACTAATTTAAAAAGGAACTAAATAGGAATTCTGGAGTTGAAAAACACAATAACTAAAATTAAAAATTTACTAGAGGGACTGAGCATGAAGCAGATTTGAACTAGCTGAAGAAAGAATCAGCAACCTTGAAAACAGATCAATAGATACCATATGGTCCAAACAGCAGAGAGAAGAAGGAAGAAAAGTGAACAGAGACAGGTGGGACACCATCGAGTGTACCGACACACACACCTTCGGACTCTTACAGGAGAGGAGAAAGAGAACACGGTAGAAACACATTTGAAAAAATAATGGCCAGAAACGTACATGCTGAAAATGATAAAATATTGCTGAAAGACATTAAAGGGGGGTCTAAAGAAATAAAATGACGTCCCATGCTCAAGGATCAGAAGACTCAGTCTTGTTCAGATGGCAGTCTACAGCCATGCCACCCTGAACAAATCCGATCCCATCTGATCTCACAATCTAAGCAGGGTCGGGCCTGGTTAATACTCAGATGGGAGACCACCTAGGAAGACCAGGTGCTGTAGGCGTAAAAAATAAAAAATAGATGATTGTAAGCTAACAAGGTCCTTGCACTATGTGAGGTCAACCAAGGGTTGCTTTGGCTAAAAATTTTTTTTTTAATTAAATTAAATTAAAAAAAGATGGCCATACTCCCCAAACTGCCTTCCAGAGCCAGGGCAATCCCTGTCAAAACCCTTGTTCCTGTTGTGCAGAAACTAACAAGTCAATCTTAAAACTCAAATACAAGGGACTCAGCATAGCCAAAGCAATCATAAAGACCCTAAAGAACACAATGACCACATACTGTATGAGTCCATTTCCATGAGTGTCCCAATTAGGCAGTCCACATGGACAAAACGTAGAATCCGCGGCTGCCGGGGCTCAGGAGGCAGGCACGAGGGCGGGGAATGACTGCTAATGGGCGCGGGGCTTCCTTTGGTGACGACACAAATGTTCTAAAATTTGCTTGTTGTTATTTCTATCAACTCTATGAATATGCTCAGCACACCCTAACCACTCGCTTTATTTTTTTATTCAAGTATATTTGCCATATGGCATTGTGCAAACGTAAGGTGTGTGACATGCTGATTTGATACATTACGTGTGGAAGTCTGGCTGCCCCTGTAGGTATAACTAGAACCTGCTCACTTTAATTCAGTGAATTTAGCAACCTACTTGGTTAATACGACTTGGAGGTCGTATGGTTGCTTGGTAAACGACAGTTGCTATTTTGACGTTCATCTACTCAACGTGCATCATGTAGATACGAGCACTATACATATGTGACAAGACAGAAGGAACAGCACGGAAAGTGATCCTTGCTGCCAGTGACAAAAGCACACTCACTCGAAGGTGGGCCGGGTCTGGGACCACCCGTACAGGCTGTGCACGTCGTAGTGCCGCACCCGGGAGCCGTCCGCCAGGATCTGCTCGCTCTCCATGCACAGGGTCCTGCTGCTCAGACCCTTGTCCCTGGACTCCAGATCTGGGAGGAAATGCCGAGTTATTTCCTGAACAACCTGATCTGCACAGTCACTGGAAATGCCCATCGCCTTGGCATTTCTCTATTTCAATCAACAACTTTGCCACCAGGAACAGCTCCAGTTCCAAGAATGTTTTTACCCACAAAACTAATGTCCTGTGGCCTTGTAACTAACAGAGGGCAAGGACAGCGTGTAGAGCTGGTACAGGGGCCCTTTTTTTTGTTCCACTCAAACATTTAGCAGCATCATAAGCTCCTTCGTGGGTATAACTGTGTTTTCCACTAGATGGTAATGTTCTCAAGGGAATAAGGCTTGTTTCAATCAACAACTACATATTAACGTTGCTAAATCATCCTGATTTGTCGGCACTCACCTGATACACAAATATTAAATTAAGGGAAGAAAGAGAAAAATAAGAAAGGAAGGAGGAAGGGAAGAAAAGGGGGAAAAGGGAAGGAAGGAAGGAAGGAAGGAAGGAAGGAAGGAAGGGAGGGAGGGAGGGAGGGAGGGAGAAGTGACAGGAAGCACAGCGATGACCTACACATCAAGAAACTTGGATTCCAGATTCCACCCCACAAACTGCCGGTGTAGCGCTTTCAGGAAGGTAAGTCACTTCCTCCCCTAGGTTTCTGTAAGATGAGAGTTTCCCGTTCTGAGAGGACTTTGATTCTCTATTACTGTTTGTACCATAGGTCAACCAGGGTGTGCCCTTCACCAAGTGCATGAAGCGTCTGTGAACACGGGCAGGAAGAGTGCAGGGTAGGTTTCTACTCTCTGATCAGAAGAGTGTGTGTCCGTGTGTGTGTGTGGGGGGGGTGGTATGTAGGGGGTTATTTAAAGTCTCAGCAATCAGTTCATGGTTGACAATGTAATCAGATGTACTATGCATTTCCTGGCTTCTGTCATACCACATCAAGTCCTTATCTCTATGCTCGATTAGTCATTTATTTGCACTTATTCTTTTTGGGATTTTATATTACATTTCAGAGTGTTCTCTCTTCAAAATGAGACTTCCCTCTGACAATAAGGGGAAAACTTTCAAGATTTTTGAGCAGGGAAATGATTTGATGAAGGAATCAGTTTACATACATGGCATGTAGGGTGGATTATTAAGAATTTCATCTCTGCAGCCCACGACAGATCCATCCACAAAGTTTGAGGGCTCGTTCATATCCTGAAATGAGTAAAAAAGATTTTGTGATGTCAGTGGCAGTGTGGCCTTTGCTACAGAGGTCACTGACCTCGCGGAGATGAACACATCTTATTTAAGTCCCCACTTCAGCTGGTGGCTTCGCTGACTGCTGGATCTCAGGCATTGACTCAAATGGACTCTAAGAATTCATGTCGCTTTAAGAAGAGTGCCAAACCCCTAGCTTTCCTGACACTGCTAAACTTTCGGGGATTGTTTCGTGGGGACAAACGTGTCGAGATGATGCTGGATCTATGGCCTAAGGAAATCTCTTGATCCGGCTCCTCCAACTCTCTCTCTTTTGTTACTCGCTTCTTCATCTGAGGGCAATGGCTGCGTCATGTCCCCCTCCTCCCTCTTAGTTCTGTAGCTTGGACTAATTCGGACGCCGGCGCAGTCCAAACACGAGGGGGAGTGTCTTTCTTCCTGTGGTGCATGCCGTCCTGAAAAGCTGCAGGCAACTCAGAAGCAGATCTGGAATTCAATACTTACAGGGGTTTATTGCTTAAGTGCAAGAAACAGCAATTCCGGAGGTGAGTGGTCACCGCCTACTTTGTCAATGGAAAAGTTCGTATTTTGTGCATTGGACAGTCTTAAGCAGGACGTACTGAGAGGCAAGGGCAAGTATCTTGGAAACCATTGACTCTTCGACGTTTGCAGCCTCAGTTTCCCCTCCAGCGCACCAAGACCCCCGAAGGTATCAGCACAGCGTCTCTAACCCTCAGCGCCACCCACGTCTCTTCGGCGCGAGTTTTGCCTGTTCGGGTTAGTCTGTGCCCTTTCACACGTCTGCTCTGTGCCTTTTCATCCTGAAGGTGAGTGACCGGGGAAGCCCCAGCGCTGCCAGTAGGCTTAGGGGTTTGTGTCTGGGCGAATTATGGCTTCTTTCAGCCTGGCCCAGACCCGAGGAGATCTTCAGAGCTGGCCCAGAGCATGCTCAGGACTCCAGGCCACTGGGCACTGGGGAACAAAACTGGGACATTGATTTGTTCCCATCCCTAGAAAAACACACATAGAAGAAGCTCTGGACACACGTCTCAGAGACATCTCAGGAAGCCCTGCTCCTAAGCCCTATCGACATGTGTGATGAACACCTGAACAGGCTTTTGAAGCCATTCCCTCAGAGGCACCCCCACCAGCATACGGGAAACATGTGCTTCCTCTGGGATTTGGACCTTGCCTTGGGCCACAGGGTGGGCTCCCTGAACCCAGGTTTGGCCAATGAGGGGCACTGGCAAAGACTAGAGAGCGGGTGGTAAGAGAAACCAGGGTATTTGGCGTCTCTTTTTCCGGCATCGTCCCCAGTGACGGCACGTCTCCTCCACAGTCTCCATCTTCCACCGGGCTGTGTGGCCCTGGACAGACCTGCACTCACCTCTGGGCTCCGGGCGGTCCCAGCACCTCAGTTCTGTAACAGCACCCCTCTCTTTCATCCCTCCAGCCCTAACTCCCGGCTTCGCTCGTCTCTGCACGGCCTGCTTGTATTTCCAAAGGAAAACCACCAAGGATGCACTTACGATCCACAGTCCATCAAACTTCAAGCTCTTCTCCGGCTCTCGGGGGTTTGAGTAGAGCTCTCCTATTTCCTTCTTCCACCACGCAGCCGTGCTGTTTCGTAAAAAGTCAGGAAAGGCCACGTGGGCTCTGTACAGCTGTAAGAGTAATGCAGACCCTCACACTGGGTCCCGGCCTGCCCAGGAGGGGCATGTGGGGACCAGGAGGGGCTGTGAGCAGGTGCTTGTGCAAGGCGCTGCCCAGGTCTGCTGCCGCTGCCGCTGCAGTTTACTGTGGACACTAAGGGATCAGGGGAGGCTGATTGCATTCTTTACTTCCCTAGGACGTTGGATTGTCTTAAGTCCCTTTTACACATGGGATTCATTTTACGACTGGACATTTAATCATATGAAATGGAAAATTAACTGTCAGTGTCTAAACTATCAAACTTTAAAGATATAAATGCTTTTTTGCACACTGGCCAGTTGAAGGAGACCCATCGTCCAGGGAAAAGTAAGCTGCACGGTGGATGGGAAGCGAGATGCCCAGGCTGACGTGGCATCGAGTGCTGAGATCGAAGACATTACTCCTTTTAACTGGCTTATATTTTCTTTTGTATGTAGATGATTCACTGAAAGCCAGTCTGTTCCTAACCTCCCCAGGGAAAATATTCTAGACTTTGGTTCATCATTTTCCAAGCAATATTAATTCAAACAAAACACAGCTCATTGAAGGCACACTTGTGAAGGTATCCCATTTATGATTTCCTTCTGCACATTTCAATTTAGCTGCTCGTTGAATTTTGCATTTGAGAATCTTTCTCTGCCAAGAAATGACCAGTTGACAAGCATACTCAACTTAGAACTACTTAACAAAAAATCGGGATAAAACTCATAAGTATCCAGATATTTAGGGCAAGGTAGACCAAAATCTATGTGTGACTGACTATACCTTAACCTGAGTTTCTTGGTCAAGGGATCCATCCACATTCACATTGGGCAGATCTGGCCACACCTAGAGAAAAAGAAGAAAAATTAAAGCTTTTCGAAAGTACTAATACAGATGAAGAGATGTTTCACATGTTAGAATCTAAGGATAGACCTCTCCAATAAAATTCTTATAGATAGATCTTTGCCATTGATTGTGTTATAAAGTCTAAATATATGAAATTCTGTTAGGTGAAAATAGGCTGGGTCTTTCAACTCACTCTGTGAGTTATCAGAATTTCATTTTTAAACTTAATGACCAACTAAATCCATTTTAAATATATCCCCCGAAAAATCACCTTTCAAATGATTGCCCAGCTCTCTGTTATGCCTGTCACAGGCCAATAACACAATTCCCTTTAGGAATAACAAATGCGAAGTGTGACAATAGAGAAATGAGGCTGATTTCCATTGGCCTCAATACTTTTAAGCAGCATTGTGACTTCTTGGGAACCTCGAGTAGATGCAGCATTAAAAAGTACATAGTATTAACCGATTTCATCTATAATTAGAAGGACACTAACTATATTTATTAATTCATTCAATCAGGAAACACCCCTTGAGCACTTACTATATGCCAGGCACTCTTCTACAATCTGTATCCACTGAGATTTAAGTAAGAAACAGCCCTTGTTTTCTGAGTTCAAAGATGAAATGTAAGTGCTAAGTTGTATGCTAAGCTCTCAGAGGGCAATGATATAGAAAAGGGAGAGTTAAATTTGTCACTGAAAGTTTCGTAAGAGGAAATGTTTGAGTCGGTCTTGAACTTCAGATGTTATGTGGGCAAGCTGAGAAAGCAACATTCAAAGGCACAGCGAGCATAGCACGCAGCCACAGCAAGAGGAAGGAGCATAATGTAACTACAGAGAGAGTCTGAATCCTGGCTAAGAGCTTCTGTCATCTGGAGTCAGGAAGTTCACCTAAAATCCTGTGGCTCTAAATCAAACAATAAGGATGAAGGCTGGGGCTCCAAAAAGGAATTAAAGGAGATAAGAGAAGGAGGGCCATCTATAGGATTTAGTGATTTATTTAGACATGGAGGCTGATGAAGCATCATAGGCCAAAGATGAGTATAGGTGTGGAGTGTGGGTGCCTGGGAGACACAGACTTCAGAGCCATTCCTAAAGGGATTATTTATGTGTGCAAAATGACTGGCTGGTCCACATAAGGGATGGGACATCAGAATATTTCCAGGCAATAAAAAAAAGGTCCCTGATATTTTAGAGGATAAGATCTGTGACCTTGGTCTTATTACTGTTTACTGAGCTAATCAGTACCAGATAGATTTCTATTCATCATAATTTATACATTAGCCAAACCATTTTGCCAAGATTTATTAAGAGACTCTTTCAATCAAGACATCATGGTACTGATTAATTACAGACACCTCCTCTCAATCATTACCTTTCCCCAGACGATACCATCGTCAGGCCATTTGATGAATACATTGTTTTCCTGCCCTCGGGTGAATGGGAGATACTGGGTCTCATTGCCGGAAATGGCTGGATCCTGCAATAAAAGGGTTTGAAGCAGAAAGCATGAGAAATCCATTTCTAAGAAAAATCCTCTCCAAAATTTTAACAATTCACAGTGCAGAAGAAATGGTGAACTTCAATACAAACAAACAAATAAAAATACAACCCATGGATCATTTGTCTTATGTCTACTGGGTAGTTGAGAAGTAAAAGAATATATTGATGCTTCTCTATAAAATTCTTGAGGAAAAAAAAAAGCTGGCTAATGTTTGATAACAATTACTGGAGATAAACTAGGTTAACAAGACATGACCCTCATGGGGAGAAAGCTAATTTATTGTTTCCAAGGTGTGACAGCAATATTCCTCAAGAACATGAAACTTTTTTCTTCTATTCTGTGGCCCAACTTGTCCATCTCAAGTGGCTTTCCCATTTACCCTATCCCTTATCTATCCTATTTCATGACTGTCATATAAATCTTCGCCATCCAAAATTATATTTTTAATTGTTTATTTATTGGGTGTATTCCTCCAGCAGAATATAATCCCTATAAGAAAAAGGACATGGTCTTATTCATTAATTTAGATTACAGACAAAGCTTTTAGAACAGTGATTTTCAAAGACCTAGTGCTTAATAAACACATGAATGAATGAATGAATGAACAAATGAGTGAACAAACAAAAGTCAGCAAATAATGCCCCAACTTTTGGAAGTTAGACTTTTTTTTTCTATATTCAGTGTTTTAGCCCACTGTTCTTCTAACTCTACCAAGAGAACAGTAATAATAAATTACAACTCAGTGACACTCAGGAACAATGAGTATTGTAAAGTATCATCTTTTAAAAGCCATTTTTCAAGGGGATCAAATATATGGTAGCTGAAGGAAACTGGACTTTGGGTGGCAATCACACAATAGAATATATAGATGTCAAATTACAATGTACATCTGAAAATTACATAATTGTATTAACTGTTACCCCAATAAACTTAATAAAAAAAATAAATAAAATAGAAGCTATTTTTCTCATTTGTTCTTTCCTCCTTTGATTTTTAAAATGTAAAAAATAATAGTTATAGATTCGTAAGCAGTCACACAGATGTGCAGAGAGTTCTCATGTACTCTTCATCCAGTTTCTATCGATGGTACTATTTTTAAACCATGAACACAGAAACAGAAAATGGGACCTAATCTTTCTAAACACCTACCAGAATGAGGATGAATCTCATGCCATTTTGCTTCATTTGCTGGATCACGAGACTGAGGTTTTGAAAGCTGGTGCTCAGGGTGAAGTCCAGCTTCCGGTCCATGTAATCTATGTCCACATGCTGAACGTCCTATAGGAAGGAGCAGCAAGGTGTTTGGGACCTCCGGTGGTTCCCCCCAGGGCACACAGACTGCTCTGCCGGGCTCCAGGTCCTGACGCTTGCCAACCCCATCCCCGGTCCCTCCAAATTTATCCCATTCCTCCCCTAGACGGACTTTTCAATTCTGCCGATTAAAATTGCTTTCTGATTCCTGCATACAGATCACCTGTCCCCATTCCCTCTCCTTCTGTTCCTCCAACTGGAACTCTCTCCCCTTTCCTTCCCTCAATTCGTATTTTATCTACTTTTCAAATCTTGAACTCAATGAACCTATCAAAAAAAAAAATGCTAGTTAAATATTCAAGGGTAGAAAGCAGGGCTCCCCTGAGAAACAGAAAGGATTTTATCTGTTTTCCTTTGTTTTCTCCAGTCAACCTGACTGAATTTATCCACATTTAGAACTACGTTATTTTATAGCATTCTAAAATGTATATACACTTTCCACCATCCCAATCTGTCTGGAAGGTCCTTGAGTTGAGAACCTCGTCTTCTCTTTTCTCTGTATGGTACCAACCCAGATTTCTGCACACAAAATGCACTCGGTCAAAGATTGCTAAACGATGGCTAAAGTGGTTAATTCTTGGTTTAAAAAAGAGATGCCTCTTTTTAGCCTAAAGGTGACAATTACCTGTATTGCCTTAAGACTCTAGGTAAAACATGAGAGAATAGAGGCAATATACATTAGCCAAAGCTTAGGAAAAAAATGAACCAACATATTATTAATATTTATTGCCTTGGTGAGGTAGATCTGTGGATTTTTTCCCATCTTTCAGTTTTCCTATCTTTTCTAATTTACTTTTAGTAAGTATAATAGTAGATAAACAGAAAAAAAATTAAGCCTAGATGAATGTTTCAAATTATCTTTGATGAGAACGTCATAACACTTTATTTAATTCTCATCTTCTGATCAGTGATTGTCCTCCACAAACTCAGGAGGTGAATTAAAAGTATAAAGAGAAAATGAGTAATGAAAATTTGATCCTTACAAGAGGAGAAAGAGCATGCTGTTTGTGAAACTCTGCTCGTGGACAGAAATTGGCTGCACCTCCAGGGGCTCACCTAGGAGCTGGGTTGTCATTGTAGGACATGCAAATGTGCGTGTCCGTGTTTAACAGAAAGCGAAGGCTTGACATGAACTATTTTCTTTTACACTGTCACTTTATAGTCATCCTTTCCAAGGATAGTCACAATATAATCTCCTAAAATTGTCATAATCGTGACATGGGTCTCACTTGGAAGTCCTCAGAGTCATGGTTTTAAGCCCAGACATGGCTACTGTAGCACAGGACATTCTTGGCAAGAGGCAGTGAGTATAACATTATCCACTCTTTTCTGGATTAATGCCCTTTGGTTTTGAACCCTTGATTTAAAAGAGTAGCATGAAATAATTTTAAAAAGCAGTTTCCACGCAGGACTAGCTCCACAGCTACATCTTCTCTGTACTGAAATAGTCATCAGTGATTTCTATGAAGACATTTTCAATTTATAATTATGCACAAATCCCCATAACTAAACCACAAGTGGAGCAAGGGTTTCATACGTAGGGAATCTGGGCTGCTGCCATCTCATTGTATAGACTGGAGATCTCGGTATCACTCTGATATCCATAGCGACTCAGCTGGAATCCCAAGGCCCAGTATGGAATCATTGCTGGGCGACCGATCAACTGGAAGAACAAAGAAAAATGGATCTAAGTAGATTTCTTAGGGAAGAAAAAAGTGTAGGCTTGCGGTTGAAGCAACTTGAGCTCATCTATTGAGTACTGTCTGATCTAAGAGGTCTCACTCAAGAAAAATAAAAAAGTTGAATAAATGTGGAATGACCGTGGGGATGCAGGAGGATAGAAAGTCCTCTCTGTATTCTAGAATCTCCCCTCTAGGAAACCCGAGAACTCAGTGGTTATTATTGATTAGAGGGTGTCAGAAAGGCTATTTGGCAAATAATTAAGAGGCATATGGGCTATCAACATGCCTTTACAGCCTCTTAACGCTAAAACCTGACTTTCAGAAAAGGCGGCAATAATGTAGGAGGGACACCTAAGGGCCATACGAAAATAATCAGCCTTTCTTGGTGCCCAAAGTGTGGTAACACCCAGTAAGCGCCAGATGGTAGGACAGTGAGTGACTAGGACTTCTAACCTCGGTGTACTGCTGAGTTACCAGCTCGGGGGTTGGCCCCAAAACTATGTAAAAGTCCAAAATCCCTCCTGTGGTGCGGTATGTCAGGGCAGGAGTGGGCTGGAATGTCACATCTGTTTAAGAAAAAAAAAAAAAGAAAGATGAGGACTGAGCATCTTTGGAACTGTGTATTACCCAGATAGAGAATTTGCCCTAAAATTTGCTATTCTTCGCTCCTTTTCTTTAGTACCCTCCTCCTCTAAAATGTCTTCTCTCATGCAGTGGAATCAGAACGGACTTTCAGGTACTCCAAACATAATCTCAGTCTCAATGTCTTATGTCACTCTGTGAACGGGAGTTAAAATGTCAGTTAAATAAGGTCATAGCAAAGTAGGGACCTTGTTTAGCCAAACTTTTACTCCTCATACCTGGCCTAGAGTTCTTAGCAAATCGTGAATGAATAAATGAATGGTCAGTTTATTTGTCCTATTTCCCTCGTCCTTCAATTTCCCTATTTCTATTGATATTCCAGATCTCCACGAAGTTGTCACAGCTGTTTATGGCGGTCCTTGGGGGAGGGGCCTCTCTGTCTTACCCATGGCATTGCTGTTCAGCAGGAGCACTCCGTGGGCACTGCCATCCTCCTCCAGGGCCAGGTAGTAGGGGTGGACGCCATAGGAATTCTTCTCGTACTGGGGCAGTCATAGGGGCGGGCGGGTAAGCAAAAAGACAAAAGCCGAGAACTTCTTTTTATCTCGTAACCAAACCAGCCAATTCCTATCCAACGCTGAGGATTCGGCACAATGCCGTGTCCTTTGTGAGGCCTTCCTTGACTCTGCCTTCCACCCCAAGCAAAGAGTTGAGTGTCACCCTTGGTTATTATTACCCAACTTTAGTACAGTGCTGATCACGCTGTTATCACTATTTCCACATCCATCTCTCTCCCTCCCTCTCTCTCTCTCTCTCTCTCTCTCTCTCTCTCTCTCTTTCTCTCTCACTGGTTTATAAGCCTCTGGAGAACAAAGACAGTGTCTTATTCTATGTGTGTCTGACACATAGAGTATATTAAATAAAAGTTATTAAAATAGATAAAATACTTAGTCTACAGGGAATATACATATGTGTGTATATTCTAAAAGACTAAAAGGCTATCTATCTATCTATCTATCTATCTATCTATCTATCTATCATGTCTTTTAGGGACAAAGGGTATAACATATGGTCTATTTCATCTGAGAATAGAATTTGTCAATATAAGGCGAAGCTGAGGAATAGGGTATCATATATGGACATATGGATTAAAATAAATTTACACAGAGAGAAACCAGTTGATAATCTTATTCTTCTGTGCTTACCACTGGGGGCTGGTCCCGAGCAAACATTCCCCATGTGCTCCAGCTAATGTTTCTTCTGAAAGTTGTGTGCTCAGTTTCCCCAAAGCCATAGATGTTCTGAGAGGGGAGGCGAGTAGAAATGGAAAGGTACATGTCGTTGAAGGTGAAGCCGGGGAGCTGAGAGTCCCATCTGCAATATAAAGGCACATCTTCACGCCAAGCTGCTCACAGGCCGGAGCACACAGGGAATCCAGTTAGGACGCCTGACTGATTCAGAAGCCTCCTGAATGGCTGCACACCTGGATCCAGGTTCAAACACTACGAGATGACCCAGGTCATAGGAATGGCCGTGACTCACTCCCCAGGTTCTGTGTTTGCATTTTCATTCTGTAGTTTGCAAGGCTGAGAACTCCTTTTCTGGGTTATGGGCTCCTTGAGAGTCTCACTCGTCTCTGTATTTTTAGTTCTCAATGCCTGGCCTAACCGCTTAAATAAGTGTATGAATAAATGAATAAGGTCTAAGCAAGTTTTCCAATGGAAAAGTGTAAAACTCTTAGAATGACTTTTCTGGATTGGCCAAAGAACTTCTGATTAAAGAAGTCGACGGAAAGTCAGAGACACAGTCAAAGAGAAGAGAAGGTTGTCTGCACGTGCACATACGGGTGACGGTCTCTGTCAGGATGGGGAACTTCAGCCCCAGGCACAATCCAGACCTGCAGTTCATCCCACTCAGCAGAGGGACAGGGGTGAGAGATGACAGCTCCTTTCACGCTTAATGCTGTGAAAAGCTTTACGTCTACAGTGTCCAACAGAAGCAAAAACTACGAGACATCATGTCACTCTCCTTGGCAACCTCTGTCCCTCTCTTGACTCTTCTGTTACTGTTTCTTAATGAGGGATATATAAAACTGGTTTCTATCTTAGGTTATGTTATTAAATAGAGTTTTCTGTTCCACTTAACAAGAATGATGCGTAGAAATAAATAAAAAAATTTTCCTTTTTCTGAAATCAAGCAACACTTAGCGTTTTTAAACCTTTGACTGATGAATCGTTCTTGTTGAGTTAATGACTAATAGAAAATGAAATCTCCATTGAAGTAAGAAACAGATATCCTCTCTGTTAAACACACACACACACATGCACACACACATACACACAGAGTCTCTAAGGTTAATATATCACTTGCATTAATTAGAACCACTGTAATTGGGTCTAGAGCCACTCTGTTTAAAACCAAATAAATAGGGCTTACATCACAGTGCTGGAGTTTTTTCGTTGAATCTGGATCCCAAAAGGATTGGTCTGAATCCTGACATCATACAGGCGGTTTTCAGGGGCACCGACAGGAGAGGGTGGGGTGTTCAGAGGCACTGGGACCTCATACCTCTTCTTAGTGGGATCGGAGATCTGACAAGGAGAGAGAGGGAGACTTTCTGATGGAATCTCAAACCTGAAACCCCCCATGCCAGCTCATATAATTCAGTTCCCATGTTTTCTGGACAGTTTGAATCAGATCAGGAGGCATCAAATATCCCAAAGCAAATAGATGTGAGGCCTACCCGCCTTCTGTGCCTGACGCAAACCCCGGACTGCAACAATGCCTCAGTAATACCCATTCGAAGCCAGGAGGGCATTCCCTCTACAGAATTTGTGCATTAAGGGCACACAAACTGAGTAAGACTGTGCGTGAGCACATGTGTGTTAGAAATGAGAGAAATTCGTCTTCATGTGGACTCTGAGATCTTGTCATAGTTGAGCTTCCAGATGTCGCTCAGCTTTTCCAGTCCTCAGGTGGCTCTCCCGTACCTGCCCCTCGTTCCTGCCTACCTAACAGGACTGCTGCGTGGGGGAAATGAGAGAAGAGCAAAGTGCCATGCGAGGGTCAGGGAGAAGTGCCGTTGCGAGTGAGCATCCTTTCTCTCATCACATTGGGACAAGTTATGTCAGAAGCCTTGCTTCTCAAAATTGCGTTTCTCAGACCAAAAGCAGCAGTGTTACCTGGGAGTCTGTGAGGAAGGCAGAATCTCAGGCCCCACCCCAGACCTTCTGAACGGCAGTCTTTGTTTCCGCTAAGACCCCTAAGGGGAGTCATCCCGCATTAAAATGTCTAGAGCTGAGCTGTCCAAGGTGCTGTCCACCAGTCACGTGTGGACACGAAGCACGTGAAATGTGCTCGTCTGAACTGTAAGGGCAAAATTCACAGCGGATTTTGCAGACTTGGTATAATTAAACGATCCTACAGTATCTCAATAATTGTATTTGGATCGCATGGTGAAATGATAATATTTTAGCACATTGGTTAAATAAAATGCGATTAAAATCAATTTCACTTGATTTTTTTCAAATAACACTTAAAAATAAGTGGCTCACATTGTATTTCTGTTGGAGCAGAGTGGTAGGTCTGTCGGTGGCCTCTTAACCTGCAACATCAGCATCTCCCAGAACTTGTTAGAAATGCAAAGTCTTGGGATAGAGACCCTGCGGGTGAGGCCCAGCCACCTGAGTTTCGATAAGATCTGCAGGTAATTTTGACACATACTAAAGTCGAAGAACCATGGCTAGAGAAATAACTCTAACGTTGGAAGTGAGTTAATGCGGCTCGTGTGAGTTTACCACAGAGCAGACATTTTTTCCTCAGGGCTAAGGGATGATTCTTTGAGGATGTTAATGACTTAAGAGCGCCCATCAGGACAGGAAGTTCCAACTTGGTGGATTTCAGGTCCCATCCCAGCTCTACTGTTTCCCAGCTGTCTGGCCTTTACCTTTCTGGGCCTCGGTGCCCTCATCCGTAAGACGGGGCAACGGTACTAAGACCTGGCGCTGTTAGGTAAAGGCCTGCACGCCGAGGGCCAGATCCTGTAACACGGGGCTCACCTTGAACTGCAGCATGTTTTCGGTGTGGTAGATAACTGTGAGGTTAAGGAGGCTGATCTGTGCAGAGAGAGGGTCAGAGGCAGCCGCGGCCGATGAGGAGGAGGAAGATCGCGCGTCCCGTGGTGGTGGTGGGGGTGCTGCCTCTCGTGCTGACCCGGGGGCCGTCAGGAGGGTAAGGTCCACAGTGATGCCGGCAGGCAAATACTGGATGTTCGTGGCCGCATAATTAGGGATGGTGTCATAGAAACAGGTGGGCACGCCAGGAACGGCTGTTTGCTGGAACGAGGTGGAGGGGTGATTCCCGGTCAGCCTCTAACACCACACTCCAAGGTTCAAATTACCAAAGAAGTTGGTTAGCACAGACTAAGTCTCTGCCACCATGTCCGTTATTATGAGCTGGATTATATTCCCCCCTAAAGGATGTAAGGTCCTCACCCCTGGTTCCTGTGGATGTGACCTTATTTGGATATAGGGTCTTTGCGGATGATCTAGTTAAATGAGGCCGTTTGGGTGGATCTAATCCAATATGACCGGTGTCCTTATTAAAAGGGAAATTTGGACACGGGGACGGGCAGGCTCCCGGGGAAAGAACGCCATGTGAGGATGAAGGTGGAGCCCGGGGTGATGTGTTTATAAACTGAGAAACACCAAGGGTGGTCAGCAAAACATCAGAAGCTCGGAGAGCGGCAGGAAGCAGATTCTCCCTCGCAGCCTCCACAGGGACCGACCCTGCCGACACCTTGATCTGGAACTTCTAGCTCTCAGACACTGAGATAACACGCTTCTGTTGCTTTCAGTCACTCAGGTTGTGGTACTTATTACGGCAGCCCCAGCAAATGAATACATTCATTTAACACACACACACGCACATGCCACATGTGTGTGTGCATGCACGCGCACGCGCACGCACACACATACACACCACACACACACACAATGGCCTTCTGCAACAGTTGAGTTGTAAAGGGTCAGCTGGAAGCCTGATCTGGAGTCCGGAACTCTAAGGCAGGGTTCTGCTCCCAGTATCCTTATCGACCCCACTGTGACCTTGAGGAAATCACTTATTTCCTCTGGCTTTCTATTTTTTAAATCATCCTGCTTGGACTGTCGAATAGGTGGAAAAAATCACTTAAAATACTCCACGCGCAATGTATTATCGCTATGTTAAAAATAAAAGTGGGGGTTAAAATAATGTGGTGGGAGGGAAGAGAGAGCCAGGGCAGCAGGAGATTCTTCTGACGCAGGACACCTGAGGAAAACACGGATTACCTCTCCCTCAGAGCTGACGAAGTCCCTCATCTGTTGGCACGGTATCGTTTTTGTCCTAAAGAATGAGTGCTGTTCGACCTGGCAACTTCCGGAAAGTGTTTCCCACGTGCCTGTGTGATCATCTCGGGTAAGAGATTCCAGTTGTTCAATGAACCTTCCCAGTGCTGGGAAATTTACCGTTTCTTGGGGCAGCAGCCTGTCATTGTGCTAATACATACAGCACAAGAAAGGGGCTTGGATTCTAGAGTTAGGCGGAATGGGATTCTGCCATTCACGGGGCAGTTTCTACAACTTCCCGCTCGCGTGGCAGTCTGCTCCCCGGCCTTACCTCCCACAGGCACCCCCGCTGCCTGCAGCTCTCCTCGGACGCGGTGGGCTCCTCAGGGTAGCAGTTGAACTTCTCCAGGTCACTGACGGGAAGATTCCACCGAATGGAGAATTCTTGTCCTAGTACCAGTCCCTTGAGATCAGTGATTTTCACCACCTGAGGAAAGAGAAAGGAGGTCATGGTGACAAACGAGGAGGCACCCAAGTGACGTCTTTCTCTGGTGGTCTGGACGTTAGGACTGGGGGTGCCGGCCCGGCATCCAATACCACTTTGCCATTGGATAGTTGGAATGTTATTGGTTTTCCTCTGGGGCTTTTGACCTCCCTGCCAGGAAAATGCACTTGGCTTGTCCCTGACCTTTCCTGCCTCGTGGTGGGAAGGGCTGCGATCATGTTAAGGACAGATCACATGCAGGACTGTCACTATCAGACGACCACCTTCTGAGAGTGATGCTCACACATTTGAATAACGATGATAGTAAGAACGACAGCTACACTTTACTGAGCATGGACATGGGCCAGGCACTGTGACGACCGCTTTATGTGCCTTATCTCTGTTAATCCTGTGAAGCTGTACTATGCTGCGAAAACACAGCTATCTGAGGCCCACGGAGGGTTGATGCTTTGTCCGAGATCTCACAGCTAAGGGATGGCGGAGCCAGAACCGGAACCCCATTCTGCCTAACTCTAGAATCCAAGCCCCTTTCTCGTGCTATATGTGTTGGCGCAGTGGCAGGGGGCCGCCCTAAGAAATAGTAAATTTCCCAGCACTTGGAAGGTTCATTGAACAACTGGAATCTCTTGCCCGAGATTATCACACAAGGGAATCATTTGATATGAACAAAACCGATTACGCCTTGTGTTTTATTTAACTCTCCCTTTCTATATTGATACGAAAATAGCTTAAAACACTAAGGAAATATACCAGCTGGGTCCCAAAGAGAGTCTTTAACTTAAATGAGAGGGTTAAGGTGTAAATACTCTCTAGAATTAGGCCAATGTATTGAATAATACGGTTCAAATAACGTATCCCTATATCACATCTGGGATCGGCATGTCTTGTTTTAAATCTGCCCAGAGAAGAACTGCCTTCCTACAGGGTCCCCCTGAAAGAACTGTCTGTCCTCTTCGGAGTCCAAATGGAACAAAGAGCAGGGATCCATGTTTACACATTCACGCTTCTCCCTACGATATGGTAATTTCCCAGCATGCCAGTCGCCTCTGTGGCCGCCCAAACTCAGAAGAGCAAGGACGAGCGAGCGGCCAGAATCTCAGGCCGGGGCTCTGGGCGAGGGCTCTGCAGGATGGCAGGAGGAGCGATTTCCCACCTTCGTTGAAGCACTGTAGTCAACATTTGCAATGGAGGCGAAAGCATTATTAACTAAGACAGTAAGATTGGTAGGCTGCTTGTCCATTCCCAAGATTATGATGTCTGTGAACATGAGGTTGTCAGGGTCCTTGTAATTATTATTTGTAATCTTCGCCTGTAGAAGGTTCTGAAAAAAAAAAAAAAGTCAGTTTAGAGACCAAATACGTCACACTCTAACTGTGCCCAAATACCACTCCACATCTTTCTCTCTGAGGTCCTCCAGATGTCCTTTATCTCTGGAGTTTGAAATGGAATTTGTTAACCCAGACTCTACACAGTCCTAAATCTTTCAGTAATTGTTTGTGCCTGCTTTGCTTCACTGGTTATGTATTGATTCTATTACTCAGAAAATATGTTCCTGACATCATGGAATTTTCAAGTGGATAAGATGATACTCGCAGACAAAAAGACACAAACGCACAAGAGATCTGTTGGCACACAAATGTATAGACACACACACACACACACACACACACACACAATACAGCCGGAATAATTTTTTCTTTTTATTTTAATGATAATGGTGATAAGAGCGGAGATGCATAAATGCTTACTGTGTCCCAGGCACTATCTTAAGCATTTTACGTGTATTATCTCAATCAATCCTCACAGCAAACTGTGAGGTTGAAGCTAGAACGATCCCTGTTCTCCAGATCAGGAGACTGAAAGCCAGAGAAATGAGCTAACTTACTCAGGGAACCACAGTTCGAAAGAGACAAAGTTGAGCCATGACAAAGCAAGAGGAGTTGAAGACTAAAGAAAGAAGGGAATTGTGTTGAAAAAAGCCAGTCCCTAAGGCTTCATGCTGTATGACTCCATGTACGTAATAGTCTTGACAGGACAAAAGCACAGAACTGGCACCCAGATTCGGGGTGGCCAGGGGCTAAGACAGGAGGATGGCGAGGAGGCAAGCAGGTGCCGCTTGTATAAAAGGGAACCTGAGGGGTTTCTGTGGTGATGAAAATGTCCTATGTTGATAGCATCAGCATCAATATCCTTGCTGGAAAATTGTACCACAGTTTTATAAGATGTTATCATTAGAGGAAACTGGGTGAAGAGTAAAAGGATCTCTCTGTATTATTTCTCACAACTACACGGGGCTCTCTAATGATCTCGAAATAAAAAGTATAATTGAAAAAAAATGTAAATTTTAAGGAAAGGAGAAGTAAGGATCGAGTTTCCCCACAAAAGCAATCTCTGTCCGCCTACAATCAGACTTGTTAGAGAACCGAAATGGAATTCTCCCGTCCTCTGCTGGCTTTGCTGCCTTGCTTTCTCTTAGTCCCTTGGGAAATAGAGATAGAGAGAGAGAGAGAGAGAGAGAGAGAGAGAGAGAGAGAGAGAGAGAGAGGGAGAGAGAAGAGAGAGAGAGAGAGAGAAGGCAAGTAATCTTATGTACCTTTCAACCTGTCAAAACTGTCACTTCATACCTGTGCCCAAGGTCAAGTTTTGGGAGGTGGAAAGGAAGGCTGTTAGCAAAGAACCTCAAAAAAGTACTGCAGCACTTACTACCTGCACCTGCACCCCCCACCCCACACACACAATTGTACCCCCTTCTCGGAGATTAAGACTCATCTATTAAACTCAGGGTCAATGATTTTTTTTTTTTTTTCAGAAAAAAGCAAGTTCTTCCTTGAGCTCATACTGAACTTCTATAGGCTTATATATACCTAACGCAGATGATAAATTTCAGCTTAACTTTAATTTTTTCCAGGGCCGCGGGAGTCAGGCACTGTCCCTGTGCCACAGGACTAAGCGTCAATGGCAAACCGTAGTCACAGAGCAGTCACAGAGAAGAACGCACACTGTGTGTTCCTCAAAAACGGTACTTACAGAGGTGACATAAAAATCATACAGAACGTAATTCTTTTCATCGACAGCATCTGAAAGAGAAAGAGCGAGGAGACCGTGTCACGCAGGGTGCAGAGGCTGTGCGGTCACGCTCTGCTCTCCGGCGGGACGACGACTGCCATCGGGCTCCGCCTACCCACGTCATGCCCGTTTTTGTCCAGCCTCCACGAAAGCTTCCTGGACGCTTCAAACCCACAGTACCTGCTTTCGCCTCTGGACCCCGTGGCACTTCGAGTTAGTACTTTTCTGGCATTTAAAACATTTGACTGGCTGTATAGTTATCCACATGCACAAGGTATTTACCCTGGTGGGCCAGGAGGCCTCAAGGTCGATGCCTAAGTCTTATTCATCTTTATCCCCGAGATAGAGTGCAACAATGAACAGCTGATCAACAATAATGAATGCCAGTTCTACGAAGGGCAGGATTTTTATATAATCACATAAGCTTATGTGAGGTACTTACGTGGAAGTCCTACACTGGAAAATCACGCTATGTGAATTAGATACTTCCTCCTCCATAGTAACCAAGCAGTATTTTACAAATCTGCTAGCGAGATGTATTCCTTGGTATTAATAATGAATCCCAGAGGCGAGAATAATAACCTAGTCAATAGCATACAAGTTGGTCATTTGAAGTCGATTGTAATGCATTGTGCTTGGCCAGCCAAATTTCCGAATGAGCATCGACGATAATGGCTGAGTGCCGGCCTGCAGTGACTAACTGCACTGAGCATCACAGTGATGGACCGTAAGGAGGTACCTGTGGACACACCGTCATCCCAGTACAGTTCTCCCTTTGCTTCTCTCTTATGGTCCAAGGCAATGATGAGTCCCAGGGAGTTCTTCCGACTGTAAAAGAGCAATTCTCGGTTTCAGAGAATGAAGAAGAGGTGGAACTATGTGAAACCAGCCCCCTTCATGCCCCATGGACAGATAATCTCGGAGCCTATCCCAGAAGCTGAGTAGGTATCGACCTTGTGTGGAGATGCGGAACGTAGGTGTGGGTAGACCGCGGAGGTTAGTAGGGAATGAGCATGAGAAGAAGAGTTGAGAGCGGTGGCTCCTTCTGGAAACCGAGTTCACGAAAACACTGACAATTGGCACTTTTGGGTGCTTACCGTGTGCCAGGCACTCTTGTAAGTATCCTATACACGTTAAATCATTTATATTATTCCATTCGAGCCTCGTAATAGCTCTAAAAAAGCCAAACTATCATCATCCCTGGTATACAAATGATAAGCAGAAACAGAGAACGAGTTGCCATGGTAACACATCCGGTATATCATAGAGCTGGGTCTTGAACCTAAACTTTCTGGCTCTTGATCTTGAAGCTATGTTGACTTTCACATGATACTTTTATCTCCTCTTTAACTTGCATTCTCTCATGCCTAAGAAAATCTACTTAAGAACCATTTCTGACCATGAGGAAATTCTCATGAATGATTATTTTGACTATTCTTAGAATCTGATTCAATCTGGAAGTGAAAGACTATGAAAATATAAAGGAACCGAGGCTACATTTACCCCCTGCTAAATGAAGATGCTAATGTTGGGCCACCCTTGAAAGGAGGGGAGGAAGATTACTACCTGGAGCTGCCATCCCTTGGTTTATCCATGTTTAGTCCCCATTTTAGCCTCTCCCACAATGCCCTGCCCCTGGGAGCAGCAGCAAAGTCACACCTGAGAAGAGTAGAGCACTCACCTTGCCTCCGTGGTGGTGTTTGGCTGCTGGGTGGGAAATATGTGGCCCCCTCGAAGGTGAAGTCCGATCCTGTCGGGGGGCAGCAGCATCTCCACCAACTGCTTCCGCCACTGGATGGCCACGCCCTAGCCAGCAAAGGAAAATGGATCAGATAATGAGCTCTTGGGGCAAGGTGGGGCCTTGGGGATCTGCTAGCTCAGCTGCCTCCTTTTAAGGAAGAGGAGAACAGAGACCCCAAAATGAAGAGACTTGCCCGAGGCTCACAGGTGGCAGAGAGCGGAGCTGGGACTCCAGCCCACACTGCCTCTTTGTGCTACGTCATGCCGGGCTCTGATCCTCTAGGTTTTCACAACCTAAGCCCAACCAGGGCAACATAATGAACAGGCCCGTAAACCTACACCAGTTATTCAAATTATTTCATCGCACATTTTGGAAAGGCCTCTTCACAGGAAAACAGTCACAATCAACTAAATGTAAAGCCTCTTACTATATGCGACCCTAGGCCCCCAGCACTGCCGCCTGAGAGCTGCCCTCTGCTGCAGGTGGGTCTGTGGGCCCAGTGGGCTGCCTCACTTACTGTCTCGTAGTCGTACCAGATGGCGTCTGGTATGTATGCTTTCACTTGGGTCGCGCCCTGGGAGAAAACGATGACAACGAACAACGTTAGCAAGTCCCTTGAGGATTTACACAGCCAGTCCCCATGTGGTTGCATGCGCTTGTCTGACCAACCCTGACAGATTGCTGGGATCTGCCCCTTCTACGAATAAAAATACCAATGCTCAGAGAGGTTGGGCAGTTTCCCCAAAGCAGAGCTGTACCTAGAAATTAAGTTCGTTTTGCTTCGAGGCGCCTGAACTTTCTAAGAGAAGCAGAGAACGCTCATTCACCGAGCTTCCTGTGTAATCTGACAGGTGGAGGAGACCGACTCAGCCAGGGCCCCAGGGGAGCCTTCCAGCAGGACCACTTGCTGGTCAGCAGGACTTGCCG
The DNA here is from genome assembly GCF_014176215.1 of Rousettus aegyptiacus. Lineage (NCBI taxonomy): Eukaryota > Metazoa > Chordata > Mammalia > Chiroptera > Pteropodidae > Rousettus > Rousettus aegyptiacus. The sequence goes on from NW_023416288.1 coordinate 54,033,201, forward strand.
CAAGATGGGCTTTCAATGTGGGAATGCTGGAGAATTTTCATCTTTATAAACGAATAACCATAATTCTGATCCCTCCCTCATCTCCCCTACCTCCCCATGACTCACCCCTGCCCCAAACCACACTTAGGGAGGTACATGCGGTCCTTCGTGCAAGGACTCGACAGTTACAGCCTCCGCTCACCCAGCATCCTCTCTTCCTCCCAGCTCCTCTAGCTACCTCTTCTCTCTTCCTAACCCCAGAGCACATCGTCTCTGGTGAAAGGGAAACCCAGACAGATGGCCAGCCCGGGGCATCCGAAGCCCTCTCAGTGGCCAGATGCGTGAGGACAAAGGCTTTACCGTAATCTTGCAAATGGAATCTGTTTTGCTCAAGGAGGCAGTGGGACCAAGAATTACTATATGTCTAATTTCCAAGCTTTCATGATCTCTCCTTCATTTATATTCATTTTATACTTAACTGCAGCCAAAGATACTCAGGCCCAGCCATAAAGCCATGAGAAGAAGTGTGATATCCCACCCCGCAGTTCCGATTATAAACACACTTCGTATAAAACAGGTGTGATGAGGAGTCCAGGCCCCCATAAGAACTGCTCGTGCACCTCCCACGTCGCCGGGTCCTGGTAGAACCTGGAAAACAGAGAGGCGGGTGAAGCCGTCGATTCAGGTACCAGACCTTGCCACTGCCAACGGGGGAAGCGCAATTTCGATCTGAAAGGGAGTCTTTGCAGGTCAGGACACTCACTCGTGGACCAGGGGCCTCGCCACAGTCTCCCCAAGGGTATGTGCTCGGTAGAAGAGGGTGTAGAGATAGGGCAGCAGGGTGTAGCGGATGTTCAGATAATGTCTGGAGGAATTCAACAGCAGGGAGTCTTCACCGAAGGCGGCGGGATCCTGGTCCTACAAGGAAATGTAAGCAGTTCCTAAATATTTCCATCAGAGAGCTCGTCTCTCTCCAGACCACAAATGGCTGGGGCAGCCCGGGGAGAAAATACATTGAATAATTTGACTATGAATCTTTCCCAAGTTAGAGACATTGGGCAAAGTCAACTGCTGGAGCCAAAATGGTTATCAGTTGGTTACTCCGATGAGCTGTGAAGAGCTAAACCACTCGATTTGAAACAATTCAGTTGCAGATCACTTCATCGGAAGAAAGGTTGTACCCCCTTACTCCACCTGCCATCACTAAACATCTCCTTAGGAGGGACTTTCAACCCTTTTTATATACTTGCCCATAAAAAAATATGATTTTGAATAGAAGAGGAGAAAGACAGGATAAGTCATGAGCAGGGTCTCCCATACCACTCCTAGAAAGACAGAATGTTGTAACGAGGTGAAACAGATTTTCAGATCCTGTCCCTTCCAATGAGGAGTCGTTTCCCTTGCGTTCGGGTAAAATATCAGTGGACTCCAATTGTCCCATCTATGTAAGGTGGTGACAGAAGTGAGCGCAGCACCATAGGAACTTTAACCACCCTTCTCATCTCTGTTGTTGAGTTTCCAACAAGCGAACCATTATATCTATGTCTATGTCTATGTCTATGTCTATGTCTATGTCTATGTCTATGTCTATGTCTATATCTATATCTATCTATATCATCTATGTCTGCATCTATATCTGTACCTATATCTATATATCATCTATATCCATATCTATCTCTATATACCTTTTTGCACACACCCTTGCCCCAATACCCTACTTTTCAGGCTTATCACCCAAAACTTATTTATGTGTTCCTGCACTTAGGGCCAGCCCGTAGGGTTTTCTTTGGCCCCTCTTTAAGAACAAGCGGGTTGCATAACCTGAAGAGTTCTCCTCACTTCTCGTGGAGACCTTACCCTGAATCCAGGCCCGTTGTGATTCCTTGAGAGCGGATAAAATGCTCCCAGCTGCATCCATCTTCTGCACAGCTCCTCAGTGACGTCCTCCATGTAACCACAGATGTTGGCACCTACCTGGGAAGGAGCACACACACAAGCACAGTGGCCAGGGAGAGGGCAGAAAGCACTGCCTGTATACCTATGTGGTAAGGGAGAGGAGCATCTCTCAGTCCCACCGCTCTAAAGAGGTCGCAGGCTTGCAGGACAAGCCCCCGGCCAACTGGGAGGAAGAAGCAAGTAGGCGTTACAGATGAATGAGAGGAAGACGGGTTATTGTATCGAGGATCATCCTCAATAATAAGTTTCCAATTTCATACTTTGCTATTCACTGATGCTTCATTGATGGAATTTTTCTGTAATTCTAATATGTTTTACTTATGGTAAAATCTTATCTCCTTCCTGACCCCAGAGATTCCATGGATGACGACCCAATGACAAGGCGTTATCATCTTGTCTTCAGAAGGCAGCTCACACCACACGTAGAAATGGACTTTTCTCACACGTATCACAGTGAGACATATGCTCCTTGCTTTTCAGACACCTCAAAGGCTGATCGTGGAAAGAATGTCAGAGAATGTCAAAGGACAAAAGGTTAAAGCTCCTTGGCTGAGCGTAAACTCACCATGGGGATACCAAACAGGTTGAACTCGAGGATACTGGGGATGGACCACTGGAGATCATCCCACTTGGCTGCGTTGTCCCCCAACCAATGAGCAGCGAATTTGCCAGATCCGGCAAAAGTAGAACGGGATAAGATGAAGTTCCTCTTATTGGGGAAGATAGGCTTCATGGCCCTGAAAAGGAATATCACCAATTGCGTGAAGCGAGCTGAGACTGTCTAGGACTTACCTGTACCAAGGGCAGCAGTGCACTTGCCAAACTGAGAAGTTTCAGGGTATCGTGATCCAGGGGAGCAAACTAGCTTAGCATTTTAAAAAGCTCTTTTCTCACTTTGGATAAGGTTTCAGACCTTGTGTAAGACAGTACGAACCTCTACAGTCCAGCTCCCCAAGGAATCTCTCTAGGCCCCTGTCCTCCTGATTACGTGTTCTCCATCCTGTTGGATCTGGTTGTGCTCTGGCCCTTTGGGTTGACAATCTATCGGAACCAAGGGACCCTGGCCCCATCTTCCCCCTCTAGAAAAAGTTTTTCCAATGTCCCTTGGTTCCATGCCTTGCTGCCCACTCATGATCCCGTTTAACACAATACCTGCTTAGGTGGGAACCTCGTACCTGCCGCTTACCTGAGAGGGGCGTTCATGCACCCGCTCGTCTCTAGGCACCTGGGGTCCTCTGAAGTTTCAGCACTTATTATTAGCAATTCCCAATGTTAGGAAATCTTAACCTATGCGAACTAACATTAAATGGAATGCATCTCATTCGATGACATATGATACTCTTTACGAAGTTAAAAGCAATTAAAATGTAAAATAATCCTTTCATCGTAATATAGATCAAATAAAACTATATAGAAAGGAAAGCAAAGGAATTAAGAACGAGGAACTCAGAAAGGATGGGGTAGGGATGGGGTAGGATAGACATAGGCTATTTTCCTAGCTTTTATTCAGAACACCCTTTTGCAAAGAAATTTTACTGAAATGCCTCTCCCTGCCTTCTTCCGTGCAAAAGCAGTTCACACTTCCCTTTAGAGTTCCAAAGGCGAACAATAATACAGCTACGAGATGGTTATACCGGAGTCAGCAATGCTTCTAACTCTCTGCAGGTGAGCTCTGCTATCTTTCCTTCCAATAGATGGTCAGAGGCAAGTGTGCCACCAGGTACCTCTCCTCACAGACACTATCACAGCCACCAGTGCTTCCCCTCTTCGTATTCCCAAAGATGTGATGGGGAGTCTGTACATGCGAAATGACTTAAAATGGCAAAAGGGAGAAAATTCTGAACTAGAAGTCTGGCTTCAGAAAGTGAAGTGGTCCATTCTGACCATTAATGACCAGAAATCAGGGGTAGGGTGGAGGAGAGGCCTCACTGTCCAACTCTTATCCTCATCTGTCCTTGACACAGACTAGCAGAACCTTTGCCTTTACCACTGGCTAGAAGGTTTATGGCACTCTGCCATCGTCGATCATGAAAGAAACACATTCAGGTTGTATAAAATGAAACTGAAAGGAAGATGAAGTTATCTGAGTTTCTGGTTTCGGTTTAGAGTCAGGCGATTATGGTAGTTCAGATTAAATAACAATCTAGTTTTCTTTTTTCCAACTTAGAGGAAAAATATAATTCAAAGATCCTTAAGTCTCTATTTTGCATTCCTCAGGTTTGACCTATTTATGGTCAAGTCTTGATCTCAGATAGGATCTGGTCTCTTTCTGCTTTTAGCTCACATGTAAGTGAATTTCATTATCTGGGTAGACCAGAGAATGGTCTATGGTCCCCAACTATATTCCCAGGTTGAGCCAAATATTCATCAGATCTATGACTTAAATTCTCCTGATGCCCAGATCCTATTAAATGAAAATCTTATCTGTTTTTTAACCAACTCTGCTTAATGCCCGGAGGCCAAGTTCCACTTATTGCCACTGTCCTCTGGGAACTTAGACCTTTTACCTATTAACCAGAGCTATCGGAACATATTAACCAACACTGTCATGATTTTACAGCACTTTTATCACACGGAGACACAAGCAATACAGGAATTTGAAAACCCCTTTCCCGCCTCCTGCCCTCTGTTCCTCTTGCTTTCTTGCCTGGGCCATTTATCCACTCTTTCCCCATCTTCCATTCTTAGAAGCATCTAAGAGTTGAAACAGATCAGAACAAGGGGTTCTCATTCATCTAGTTTATTTCCCAGGAAAGACGGAGTAAGATGGATAGAAGTCGGAAATGAGAAGATAACGAAATCTGAAATGTGCATCTTTCTTCTTGAAGCTTTTCTTTGGTCGAAACGAAAACTTTGGCATTTACTGGACAAGGACTCTCCGTCACCCGGACAATCCAGCATAATATTAAGTCGCGAGGGCAAAATGGTGCTGGACACAAAATACGCGATCTGTCTATAATTCATCAGATCCCCTAAGCTAGCATTGGAAATTTAAAAATTATTAGAATAAGTTACAGTAAAAACCGACAAGGAATAAAGTACCTATGCATTGGCAGTGAAGGAAAAAAGAAGCCAGGATGTTGACGCCTCAGATTTATCAGTAATGGAGGGTAGATGAAAAAGATCCAGATATGGAAGTTGAGAAGGGACAAATGGAAAGAGAGCAGGGGTGCCTGGATGGAGTGGCGTCTCTCAACCGAAACTTTCGAAGGATGGTCAGTGAAGTCAAACGAAAGGACTGAGAAAAGCCCCGCAAAGCACATCAAAGTCTCTCTGCCCCCATTCCTTGGTGGGGACCACCGAGTCCTAGCAACACTAAAACAAAACGAGCAGAGAAAATCTAAGACGTTCTTTCCTAAGCCACTGGAAGGCCCTGACAACTCTCTGAATACTTCGGCTTCCCCATCTGTTTTGTAAATCTAAAACTAAAATCTTCTTAAGCTCTTTGAATACTTCAAAGTATTCCTTGCTCTCTTAGGTGCAATGATTGTATTTTACCACCTTCCAAGGAAGGACCTTGGTGGGGGCGGTTTGCAGGGAGCTATTCCCCCATTTACAAAGTTATCAGCAAAAGATCCACGTGACAAGGTATAACAAGGACGGAATGCTTTGCAGGAAGCATCTGTCTTTGTTAGACAGATGGGCGGTGCTGATGGTGGCGGTGGTGGGGTTGACACTGGTTGGGTGTGTGTGCGTCTGGGGCAGAGGGGAGAATTGAGAGGGAGACGGGAGCAGGCAGTAGCGGGGAAGGCAGGAGGGTGTGGTATAACATGGCCGGATAAATGCAGGACACTCAGGTAAACCGGAATTTCATACAAACAATGAATAATTTTTAGGATAATTATGTCCATCGCAAACTTAACTCGGTGTCTTTTATCTTTATTTGCTAAATCAAGCAAGCCCAGTGTGGCGACCCTACCTAGCACATTCAGTAATAGGACCCAAGCAAGGGCTGACTTCCAATTAGGGTTTTAAATACCTCGCACATCACTGCCTACCAATATCCTTAAAACCATTAGGTTCCTTAGTCATGAGCCAATCAAAAACCATCCTGCACAGAACCCAGAGATTAGATAAGACCTCTTAAGTTGCCTGTCAGATCTGAGTTTCTAGGTCCCTGTAATCACAAAATATATTCAAAAAGACACATTTAGAGATGACGAGGGAAACTTCCCATCTGCCAGCTGCCCACATCTGGAATTGTGGGGAAAGCCAAGCACTTACGCGTCGGTGGCTCTTGCCATGAAGTAGCCGTACAAGCTGTGGACATCATAATGAAAGTTCTGGGAAAACTCGGTGTCCATGCAGAGGGTTCCGGCGAAAAGGGAGCGGTTCAGAACTCCTGTGCGGGGAGAGACGCGTCAGTGAGGCACCTCGCGATCAACCAGCGGAACAGGCGTCTGCTTCCTGGTTCCTGTGACATCCTCGCCAGGCTCCGCCTGACGAAATCCTTTCCAGATTTTTAAATTCTGCCCTCAATTTGCATTCCCCCGAGCTCACAAAAAAATGGTGCTGGCAACTGAGAAATAAGCCCAGAGAATGGGCAGTTGATCTGAGATAAAATAAAACACACACCTATATCTACATATATTTAATCAAGAAGAATTGAGTGTATAAAACACGGATATGAGGGCCATGAAAAAGGAACATATTCACTCTTATATTATAAGCACTCACAACTAGATTACCCTTTTATTAAAAAAAAAAATGAGATATGATATTTGGGTGGTTTCATGAGTAAAAACTCAGATTCTGCCTCAGGAAAGCACCATCGTTACTGCATTTTCCCTTTCTTTCATGCTGAAAATGCTCAATGTTTCTTTCTTGTGGCTTGCAGGTTTGTTCTTCCCCTTCCTCTCCCTTGTGGACCAATCACCGGGGGCCACGTCTCCCCTCCCTCGCGGAGCCTCGCCTGTTCACAGCGCCTCAGTCTGAGGCACGGTTCCAGAAAGTGGTGGAACGAGGAAAGACTGAGGTTGAGTTTTTCCCACCAACCCAACAGAATCAGGATTTGGAGTGAGACATTACATTTAATTATAAAATATAAAGAAATTATATTTCTGGAATAGCTGAGATTCGCAGCTATACCAGACTGAGATTCACGACCACAGCAATTATAAGAAAGGACGCTAAAATTTTTCCATGCACGAAGGTTATTTATCTAAATCTTTCTCACGCTAACGTGTACTGTCCAATCCTGAGAAGGTGGGAAGCAGACCAGCTATGAGGCAAAGCAGCCGGTCACATGTATGTAGGCAGACAGAAGGCTTGCTGGGAGGTGGGGAATGTGGCGAGTGCCAGAAGGAGGCAGAAAGTGATGGGACTGCAGAGTCCTGCAGGAAACAAACAAACAAACACATGAACAAAACTTAGTTTTGGCTAAGGAGGAGATTAAGAAATTAAAAGACAAGTGTGATAAACTGATCCGCAGTGAAAAAGATTGGGGGACACACTGAGCCAGAGAAGAATAAAGAATAAGGAATAAGCGGGGTGAGCAAACGGCAGCTTTCACAGGAAGTTAAGTGGTTCGAAGTCAAAATTCATCCTAAAAGGGTCTCTACTCTTTCAGTGACCAAAGGGGATTAAAAACAAAACAAAACAAAATAAAACAAAACAAAAACGGCTAAACCTTGGCTCAAGGGAGTCAGTGAACAAACCAGAAGAAACTGGCAGAGACTGGCCAGATGCTCACCAAGCCAGCGTTCTCTTCCTGGGAGTAAAAGATTATGTTTCACATTTTTGTTGAAGTTTAGCTGATGCTCTGTGGTTGGACTCTGGCCAAAGAAATGTGAGCAAACTGAATACACCCCACTGCCAGGCCTGTCTATAAAGCTTCCTCTATCCTTTCTCTCCCCTCGGAAGCTGGAAACAAAGGGCTCTGAGATAGGAGAACTAGGCAATGGAAGTAACTAGATCCCTGAGTCACTGCTGGGACAAGAGCCACACATCCCACGCTAGAGTATTATGTAAGCGAAAAATAAACTTTCACTGTGTTAATCCACTGAGATGGGGTCATTTGTTTCCACAGCATAACCAATCAATCAATCAATCTACACACACAAACACACAAGTTCTTTCAAAATCAGGGACTAGTAAGTTGACTTTGACTGGAAATGGGACTTATAAATAAGAAAGACCGACAGGAACCATTGATTCTTTAAGCTGTTGGTAATAAGCTAAACAAACACATAAAAAAATTAACAAGATTACAGATTTACTCCAGTGGAAGGTAGTGTGTACTTCCAGTGCTCTGATATTCTCATAAAGTTTGAAATGGAACCACCTGTCTAAGGGGTTTGGAGGATGTGAACAGGTGGAAGGATGTAGCCTCGAGAGAGGAGGTACAGCCACGAGGGGTATGACCTTCACCGCATGTTTGTTTGCCCTTGGGCTACAGTAGCAAAAAGGTCCTCAGAGACCAAACAACACAGCACGGTCTCCAGGAGAGGGTGGGCAGAGGGTTGGGGTGGGGGCCCTGGAACTGGAAAGTAAAATAGCTCTCGGCCATGCTATGTTCCACAGAGGCTGTTTTAAACATGTCCCAGGCCTCCATCCTTAGCAAACAGGTGCAAACTTACGAGGGGTGAATGGAGGAAAGTTCAAGCTGTTGTCTTCACACTCACGAGCAGAATTCGGGAGAAAGCTAGATACTTCATCCATTTCCTTCAGAGGCACAAAGTACACAGAGTGGAAAATGTTAGTGATATACAGTTAGTTGTTTACCGAACTAAAAGCCAGATATCTGGGATCTCTTATTAACTGACACTGGGAATCTTAAGTAATCTTCCTAAGCTTCCTTGACCTCTGTTATATCTTTTGAATTTGACTGTACCTAAGGTGACTTCTAATTCTAAATGATAACAGGTACATTTCACCTTTATACATTGATTTCAAACAATTAAGGAATACCATTCCAAAGGCCGATTCTTACAGGTTGTGCTTTTATTGCTGCTAATATTGTTTCAGTATTGTTTTAAAGAACCTAAGATAGAGTAATATTCTATTTTATAATTTCCCCTGTCTTTTATTCCACTCCATGTGGGGCAAAGAGATATAATTAAAGTCAAATCTATTTCTTTAAAATAAATTAAAAATAGGTGACATGTGATCCTGTAAACAAATAGGTAATTTTTCAAATTTCTAAGAAATTTCACCACCACCTGCTAGCTTCTAAAAAATAAAAGGGGTTCATTAAATTGTTCTCTAATGATTAAATTTTAATGAATCACTGCTACAAATAATAGGAACTGCAGTTTCTAATAAAACAGTATTTTTAAGCTGAAAGACAGGTAATAGAGGAAGAAGCTGAGGCCAATGAGAAAGTGAAAAACTTTCTCAAGAAGAAATAACCAGTGGGTGGCAGACTGGAATTAAAATCTAGGGTCTTGAGGGGTCTAATTTATTGTATTTAAGCTCAGCATTCAGCAGTGTCAAATAAATTAGTTTATTCCATCTTAGGATCAAAGTTCATCTCAAAACTTGAAGCATCCATTTCCAAAAGAAGTTTGATCCTGGAATAACAACTTACGATCCACACTCCATCAAACTCCAGAGTCTTATAAAACTCTTGGAACTGTTCTCTCCACCACTGAATACCATCTGGATTGCTGAAATCAGGAAAGACCGTCCATCCAGGGTACCCCTACGGAACAAAGGAGGAGGCTACGGCAATTAGTTTGCTTGATGTTGCACTCACGCATTTGTTGCTGGCTAATGTTTCTTCTGTCACAAACCCATGTATCTCAGTATTTTAGAATCAAAATCTGTGAGTCTCCCTCCCCCCAAAATTAAATGATAAAATAGACGCAAGGAACCAAAGGAAGACAAAAAGAAAACAACTGATTATATAGATAAAAAGCCAACAAACATATTTTTTCTATGATAAAAAAAGTAAAATTTCATTATTTCAGGCCAATTGGAAGAACTGTTTAAGATACTAGAGAGTCTAACTACATAATATTTTAGAAGAGAATGATTGACTTTGTTTAATGTGTTGTTCATTAAAGGTCATATAAAATCTGCTTTGAATAACTCTGTTTATCAATAATACATTGAGGTTTCCTTTCTTTTTTTTTTTTTAGCATATGAACAACCATTTTTCAAATGGTTAAATAAATTTTGTGCTTCTCACTCAAATCAAATATTTCTTATTCTATCTTCTCTTCCTATCTATTCCTATCAGATTAGCTTTTAACGGTTTCCACAAATAGCACAAAGATATAATCATAGCCCATTTACTGTAAATTTGAATTGACAGGATACAAGCTTTGGTGCATATACTCTTGCTTATTTCCCCAACAAATGTATAGGTTGTCATTTAGGGACAACTTTATGCTCAGGTAATATAACGAATCAACCAATCTCAATCTCTCTCTCTTCTCTCTTCTCTCCCTCTCCCTCTCCCTCTCCCTCTCAATCCTGTTCTTTATATTAGGTGAGGGGCACCAGCTAATAAACAGAGCTAATTTTGAACTTCAAGAAACAGGTGGTGTTACAAAGGTGTCACCTACGGCAAGTCTACCCAGAGCAGACCCAGGAAATGTCATTCTGACCAAAGTCCTTTATAATTAACCCACACCGTCTCCACTCCTATTACCTCTGCCAACATCTCAGGTCAAATGATTCATGCTATTTATTGGCCAATGGAGGTAACTTATCTAATTCAATTTTGGTGATCATATGCAAGTTCCTAATTATATAATTATATATACCATTTAAATATGAGTACTACTGAAATGACCATGGGTCTGGATAATCTACTTTTTAGATAAAACAATTTCTATGTGACCATGAACTCTGATTTTGTACTCGTATATGAATATCGGCCTGTCTGATATTTTAGAAACTCACTTCGAACAAAATAGTAAAAGCAAAGAACTGGTTTGGAGAAGGAAGGCAACTTCTTTACTGTCTCATGAAAAGTTAGAATCAATGAAAAAGAAAGGAAGCAGAATTAAGTATTGCTGACAAAGCCAATGACAGGGACTAAGTGAGCAGTTAGGTTAAGGGCCCTTGATAACCCTGAAGAGACAAGTTTTGCCAAGTTAACTGCCCATGCACAGCAAGAGCTGCTGACACATGAACTTTCAGATGGAGTACCAGTCTTAGTAAATCTCCCATAATCCAATCTAGGGCTGACTCTACACAAAACTGAAAGAGAAGGTTGCCTACCTGATTTGATTTAAAATACTCTCAAATGCTCAGCTGCCCTGAAGTTGGGTTCCTCAATAGCCTGCTCCAATGCCAGCAACTGCTACCTTGGGATAAAGCTGGGCTCTATCTATAAGTCTCATGTAAATTAAAAATATATTGGCTGAGATAGGTTTCACATTAGCCTACGGGCATCTTGCTACGTTATCATAGTTGAATTTTTGTCTCGGGAAAGAGATTGAAATTATGAGGCAGAAGAATTTTAAGAATAAATTACCTTTCTTTTACCGCTATGTAACTTCTCAATTATCCATATCATTAGAGGGTTAGGGGCTAGCTTAGTACACTTTAAATTTATACAATGTTATGTGTCAAATATATTTCAATTACAAAGTAAATCCTTCTGAAATTTAACCATTCAACTGTTCTATTTACTGTTTAAAAAATAACAGAAAGCTTGGAAGCCATGAAAACAAGTAATGATACTGTAACTTGCCTTCCGCCTGTCTTCATATTAAAAGCACAAACTTTCCCAAATGACTGTAACTTATTCTGATTTTTTTGAGATATTACCTGCCCAACGACAAAGCCATTGTCTCCCAAGATCCATATTCTCTTTTTACTTCCATTCGTAAAGGGCTGGTAGTCAGAATCATTTAAGATGCCGGGATTCTAATGAATAAATAAAATAATAAACCTTGTTTTTATGCATTTCTTTTGCATTTTTAAAGGAAAAACTGAGCAACAGAATAAGTGTTTAAACATACCATAATAATTACATATTTTTGTCCTTGATCATGTAAGTTCTTGGCAAAATCTGCAAGACCATGAAAAGCCTTTTCATCAATAGTGAAATCCTTCTTTGCATCCATGTAGTCTATGTCAGAGTACTGGACATCCTGGAAGACAGTGCTGATCAGTTAGAACCTACTAAATATTACCGTGCTGATATTTCTGGTTCTCGATCATGAAAACAGATGTCACATCTCTTGGTGATCCTGGAACTCCCAGGACCCGGCTACTTCCCAAGAGTAAATAAGCCTCTTTTGAGAGATGCAGGTGCTCTTAGGTTGCAGTTACAGCTCTTTGCCCTGATAGATGTATGTCATGAGGTACTGGGAAGAACTTGTGGGAAGGGACTGTGTCTTGTTCATCCCTGTAAGTTGAGAGCTTGGATGCTTGACACAAAACAGGAGCTCTTTCAATCTTTGTTTGAATGAGTGCATTGGTAAAGTTATAACCATGTACTGACCTGGACCCTAAACATCAAGCTAGAATATATCATAAGAGGAGAAAACGGTCTTCTTGCCTTATAAAACCACTGGGGCAATAATTAACAAGCATAAATGACAAAGGGATAGAGCTTGAATTAATCAAACTCTGGTGCACCCATTATTTTTGTGTTCACATACCAACCTGTGAGGAGCAGGTGTCATTCTTAGTGAGAAGACTGAAATGTAATGGGGTTAAGTGACATGCGCGGCCACATGCCTGAGTGTGTGTGTGTGTGGGGGGAATCGTTGGGGCTTTGGTGAGAGACCTGTTGACTCCAGGTGCTCTTTTGTTCCCATCTGCCACACAATGCAAAGGTCTTCCAAGCAAGTATTTCTCATGTAGCTGTGCATTAGAAGCTCTAGCTTACAGGCAAGAAGGAGTGTGGCTTGTGGCCTGCTGCTAGCACAGCATCACCTGCTCCAGTACTGGCAGTCATTTAGGACCCAGGTTCCCTCCGCGGCCATGTGCTGGGAAAGATCCGGTCCGTGGATGAAAAGCTCATTTGTTTCTGAATCAGCCGCATCTCCAAAGTCCCTTCCCATCGGAGGCATGAGGATCAACTAAAACCAACACCGCGTGTAGTCAAAAGAACAGCTTTTAAATCCTGGTCCAGCTACTGAGCTCTAGCTGTAGTGACCTCAGCAAAGGGATTAACCTCAAAGCGTCTCTGTTTCCTCATTTACAAAATAGCAGCAAATGAAGATTACCCACGAGTGTGAAAGCATTTGCAAAACAATTCAGATGTGGCAAATTCTGGCCTGATTCCTCCTGGAATCGGGTGTTTGCAGACAGCAGCCATAGGAGAATTAAAACAAAATACATAATCATTTCCCCTTAACACAAAAACAACATGGCAGCCATGTTTTCTCACAGGAAGAACTCATCCCTTTGCCTGCCCTCACTGCTACTCTGAGAAGGGAGGCACTGGAAAATCCAAAAATCAGGTCCAAGCCATTTCCACCTAGAATACCTTCCTTTAGATAACTAGCCAAATATAGCCTTGTACCACAGCTCCGAAGTTGTAGCTCCAAATAAATTGTTTTGATAATTTCATTAACCGCATATTATGGAACTCCAGAAGGGGACTTTTCAAATATTGTACACTTAACAATTATCTTTTCATTTACTAGTGGACATTGGACATCATAAATGCTTTACAACCACAGAACTTTCCAAATCAGTCAGCCAGATCCGAAAGGCAAGATACAAGGTCATTACGAGAAACTCACTCCCTGTGAGTCATCAGCACTTGCTGACCAAGTCAACCCCGGTGTTGTTTTCTCTTTCAAACAGCCACTAGCTTCGATGGAGTTCAGCCTCTGTGTCACATGCTTTATATGCATCATGTAGGACACTCTTCACAACCAGCCCACAAAAGTCAGCCTTACATTTTCATTTCATTAAGGGGCAAAATAAGATACAGAGGTGGTAATTGACCCGCTTAATGGTGCACAGGGCTAAGAAGAGTTAAAGCTAAAATTCCAAATCATTTCCATCTGACTTTATAAACTGTGCTCTTTCCATGATGACAAAGGTAATTTAGCATGCACTATACATATGACGTATTATTGAACTGTACACTTGAAACCTATACAATTTTATTAACAAATGTCTCCCCAATAAATTTAATTTAAAAAAATCCATCTATCCATCTGTATTTTTCCTAATAAGTTGAATTAGATGCATAAAATAAAAGATAGGAAATGGTGTCTTATGCACGATAAGAGCAGTTCCAACTTACATATGGGATCATAGCCTTACGATTTCGGTTCACAACCTCTTCCAATGCCTCGATGCTACCATAATTCCTGCGACTCAGCTGGAACCCAAGATTCCAGTAGGAAGGCAAGAACGGTCGTCCAATGAGCTAGCAAGATAAAGAAGTGTATAAGCATTTAGAATGAACACTGTTTGCAGTATCATGTCTGATGTGGAAAACATTCCCTCCATTTCATTTTCTGTAAAGTCTCAGAGCCAAGAGTAATTGCCTGGGGGAATTAGCAAAATTCCACAACTCACATCTTTCTTTCCTAAGTACTAATTGCACCTTGACAACTACAACTACAATAATTGGATTTGTAAAAAAATGTTTGAATAACAATGTCATCTTGGGGGGGAAAGAATAACCTTCATTCACATAATAAATGTTTTCTGAGTGTTGACTACCTGGCAAGGGCTGATGTAAGCACTTGGGAGATAGAGGCATAAGGCAATCACAGTTCTGCACTCACAGAGCTTAAAGGAAATAAATGTTTAACAGGATTTCAGATAGTAAGTGCTAAGGATAAAGGAATGAGGACCGACAGGGTTAAGAGTGAGATGGGTGAAGAAATACTGGACTACGTTCGAAATCCAAGTTTACAAGTTACTCAAGCCATCATTCCGAGATCTCATCGATGTGTCCTACAGTGTTCCCTAAGCGCCCCTGTCCCCTCATGTGACAGTCTCCTCAGCAGGGTGCTCCGTTTCACGCCTCTCAATTTCCATACAGTTCACTTGTGCCTCATTAATGGCATTTACTATAAGGTGTTTCCAATTATAATTATTTCAGGCCGTGTCCTACTTCTCGTATTTGATCATAACTCCGCTGGCGCTAGGACTAGAGTTCATCTCTCTTTATGTGCCATGTTGAACAAAGCACTTCACCTTTCCATACCTGAGGTTCCTCATCTGTAAAGTAGGAAGTTTGAGCAAATGTGTCTAACGTTCCTTCCTGTCCTACAGTTTGAGTAAAAAATAAACAGCACAATTCCTTTTACATAGTTTCATTTCACTAAATTTGTATTTATTGAATGAATGAATAAACTTTGCTGATTGGCAGCCTCAGATCGTTGGAGTGATGGATCATATGTGGAAAGACTATGAGTTCCTTGAAGATAGGGTAGTATTTGACTTCTTTTTGCATTTCTCAAGCCTTCTATGGTGTTTTTTAGCATGTAGAAGACACTCAATAAATGTGATCAGAATAAACATACAATAAATGAAAGACTCACAGTCCCAGCATCTGTAATCTACAGTTTACTCATAAACTTTATCTTTCTCTTATTAATTTATAAGGAGTATCTGAGAGAACGGCAATAAAGAATGACTATCTAGATACAAAGCCATGGGGGCAGGGGAAAGGTAGACGGAGAAAAGGGGGTCAAATATGTGGTGACAGAAAGAAATCTAACTATGGGAGATGAACATACAGTGTAAATATATATATATATATATATATATATGACTTACTGTTAAAGTGTACAGCTGAAACTTAGTGACTTTCATTAACCGATGTCACCATAAAAAAAAATAAAACCTAAAAAAATAATGATAGTAAAAATAAACAAACACAAAGCCGTACCTCCAGGTACTCCTGCACCACTTGTTCTGGAGTGTCCCCCAGGAACACATAGAAGTCAAGAATGCCCCCGATCGTGCGGTAAGTGGCTGCGGGTGCGGGCTGAAGGGTGACCTCTGAAAGGGTTAAAATGAGAGCCGTTACAGTCTCGTGGTTGGAAATATAGTCCCCTCTGGAATCTAAACACCTGAGCTACCCCAAATGGTCTCAGTCTCATCGTAAAAGAAATGAAAATCACCTGTGTTCCTTTTTATTTCCCCAGATGATTGCTGAAGTTTATCGGAATGACAAATGAGTAAAGTGCCGCTGAAGAATAAATTTTTTCAAAAGAAGAATAAATTCTATTTTCATCTGGACACATAAAAATACAAATGTCTGGGATTTGCTAGTGAAGGAAAAATTTTAAAACAACTTCTTAGATGAGTTTAACTACAATTAAAAATAAAAATAAACCCTTATTAGAGCAGCAATAGTCGAAGCTGGAAGAAGGAAGGAAAGAAGGAAGGAAGGAAGGAAGGAAGGAAGGAAGGAAGGAAGGGAGGGAGGGAGGGAGGGAGGGAGGGAGGGAGGGAGGGAGGGAGAGAGAGATCATGGAATGGGGAAGAGCTAGGCGATGGGAGGCAGCCTACAGACAGATGGCGTGGTTCACATGCTGAAATCTCTGTATCTTTGGGACGTGTCTATCAATGGACCCTATTATCTACAGAATACTACAGAGAACAGTCCACAAAAAGAGAACGCTGAAGCAGTTTTCCATAAAATAACTTTTGGCATGAACTGGATTCACAGACAGGTTTAACCTACATTGGGTTTCCAGTTTTTATATGTGCATAGGACATCCAATACGCCTCCATTAAACAGTGATGTCACCAGGGAAGCTGTTTTTATAAAAGCAGCATCCCAAAATGTATCTGTGCCAAGAGAAAAAGATGCTTCCTACCCATCGCATTGCTGTTCAGCAGAAAAACCCCGAGTGAGGAGCCACTGGCGTCCTCGAGGCACAGGAAGAACGTGTGAGCTCCGTACAGGTTAATCATGCCCTGTCGACAAAGATGAAGAGAAATTATAGCATGTGTTTAAAATGCTTTTAGTCACCCCCAAGTAAAATCAAAAGCCATGCACAATGCACAACATGTATCTGGTTAGCTCTTGATGTAGTTTGGTACTGTACCAAAGAGTTACCATTGAAATGGTAATATCAACTGGCAAATGGACAAAATATAACACACCCACATGATGGAATGCTCTGAGGAATAGTAAGAAATGAACTAATGCATTACAACATTAAGAACCCTCACATATGTTGTGTTAAGTGGAGAAACAGACACAAAAGATCATATATTGCATGATTCTGTTTCCCAGTAATATATTTTAACTGTACGTTATAAAAGTATTGCCTATACTAGACTAAAAAAAATAATTGGAAAGGAAAAAAGGAAGGCAGGCAGGGAGGAGGGAAGGAGGAACCGATCCTTCGCCAGGTAGGAGGAGAGGCTCCAGACCAGCTCTTCTCCCACTTTGCAATGCACGTAACTTCCTTGTGGATCTTATTACAATGCAGATTCTGGTTCCGGAGGTCTGAGCCATGGACTGAACTTGCACACTTCTAATACCCTCCCAGGCGGGGCCACCCCTGGCACCTCCGCAACACGCTGAACCAGCAGCGGCCTAGAATAATATTCAAGCTGCCGACAGAGGCCTTTTTCAGTCCACAAAGTTCCACGAGAGCGGCTCCCGCGGAAGTTCTCCCCTAGATACTACTCAAGTAAAGGCGACAGAGCTAGTTCCTTTGCAGAAGTGTTTTCTAATATATATTAGGCTCTGATATAGTCATTAAATTATATTTTTTAAGTGAAATGTTTTTAAAAATTGATATATTCCCATTGTGAGTTTATAAACCTCAAGAACAAGAATTCACCAACACAAACAGATCGAAACTGGACAAAATGATCAATCAGCAGCCGTAACGCTGTAGGCTGCTGCCCTCTGCCGGCTGCTCTCGGGAGAGGCGCGAAGGAGTCCCTGGCCGGGCTCGGTCAGCAGGGGGCGGGGCCTCACCGCGGTGGGCGTGGTGTTCCGGGTGAAGATGGGCCAGGTCTTCCAGGCCATGCTGTGGCGGTACTGCTGGTGCACGTGCTCCCCCAGCCCGTACACGTTGGCGCTGGGCAGCCGGAGAGACAGCTGCAGGTACTGCTGGGAGAACAGGAGGGGCCCGATGCTCGTGTCCAACCTGGGCCATGGGATGAGACCGGCAGTCACCAAAGGGCTGCCTCTGCCAAGACACGGTCCGCTCCTTGACCTGTCCGCTTGGGGAACGGTTGTTTCGGGGGTTATCGCCCACTTCCAGGCTGCCTTGGAAGGCCCTTCTAGGGGGCCTCTGATTCTTTCATTCTAGAGGAGAATCACTCCGGTAGAATGATCGTGGGCAGAGAGCAGACGCAGCCTTGCACCTCACAAGGAAGCGGAGACTGCCGAGGGGAGGCGCTCTGCCGCCCAGCGCCCAGCTGGCTGGCGACATGCTGGTCCCAGGGTTCGAATACAGGTTTTACCAGCACGGATCCCTGTATTTCCTGCAGTGTAATTTATGATTGAAACTGACTCGGGCTGCCTTAGGTGCTTAACGGTAATTTTCTCAGGAAAACAATAATTTGGAAAAGATAAATCGTGAAGTTCAGTTACAGTATGAATGGTAATCCCAAATAATAAAATTCCCTATTTCATAATATATGCGAGCCACAAGTACATTTACATAACTTAGCAAACCAGCACGTGACAGTGTAGTATTCTTTGCTCTGTAATCATGACAGATTAGTAAGTATTAGCGAGTGGTAGTAAAAGCTTTGACATTTTTCTGAGGTTCAAAGATTTTCCCAAGTCATACTTATCTGCTTGCCCCCCCCCCCAGAAAGTCAGAAGGAATGGTATCGGGACTGTATATTCGAAGACACGTAGAGTGTCCAAAAGCTCACAAGACTCTTTGGTTGCTCGTCCTTATGATCTTGATGCTGAAGGGTTTTTGAGTGATCTCGAGGCGATAGTTCAAATTGGAGGTGTTGGCGGTCCCATTAAACGGCTTACTACTTTCAAGGGGGACTTCGTAGCGTCTGTTATTCAGATCAGTGATCTATCAGAGGAAACACCGAAAGGACAGCTCCAGGTAAGACCACTTCCCTGTAGAACCACGAACTAGTCTCACCCCACACGGCCCCCGATGAGAACAGCTCATTCTTTGCCCTCTGTTTCCTGATTTGTGAGAAGAAATCACCGAATCACACGTGCCCCATCAAATTCAAAATTCGTCTGCTTATCACATCCGGAGACCCCCACAGAGAGAGACAGAGCTGCCTCCAGCCTCCGTGCGGGGAGCCAGGGCGGAGCTCTGCTCTCTTCAGGGGAGTCCTCGGCGGTAACTGCTGAACCAACCTTGAAATGAAAACGATTGGATGTCTGAAATTCAGCTTCGAAGAGGGTTTCACTGACATCATTGCCAAACAGGGATGGGGATGGCAACCTTTTCAGTTGGGCAGTAAAACCTAGGGATGGGGGAGGGAGCCGAGAGAGAGAGAGAGAGAGAGAGAGAGAGAGAGAGAGAGAGAGAGGGAGAGAGAGAGAGAGAGAAAGAGGTGTGGGGGAGGAGGGAGGAAGGGAGAGAGAGGGGAAGAGGGAGGGAGGGAGGAAGGGAGGGAGAGAGAGAGAGAGAGAGAAGAGAGAAGAGAGAGAGAGAGAAGTGTTTAGCCTTTATTTTGCAGTCAGCTTATCTGGTCTTTGAGAGTTGTTCCCTTGGGCAACGTTCGGGCAGTGCTCACCTGTGCTTGTATTTTTTGTACCATCACGGACTTCATAGCCCCAGTTCCTGGGGAAGAAGCACCTAGGGACATTGGTATCTGTCACAGGCTTCCAGCAGCACTTATATCGCCATCTGCAGAGTTCCTGTAATAATTGCACAGTTAGGATTATATAAAGCGAAGGAAGGGAAGTATTATTTGTCTATTTATAACAAATGTTTTCCAAGAAGAATTTAAGGTCATAATTATCAGCCATTTATTCATTCTTCTTTTAGTCATACATTTATCCAACCATCCAATATGCATTTATTATCTACCAGATGAGGAACTCAGACTACAGATTAGACATATTCTTGCCTTCTACAAACTTAGTCTAGTAGTAAACCCAGACAAGGGCAGTATGCTGTGATGAGTGCTCTGCTACAGTGTTCCCAGAGGCTAAGAAATCTTTCCCTAAAAAAAAATATCCTACCCAGATAATTTGGGGAATAGAATATTCTCATATTATATATCTATATCTTTTCAGGACATAGAAAAATGTGGACAGTTTCCTGACTTATTTTATTAAACTAGAATAATTCTGGTAATAAATTAGACAAGGAAAGTCCAAATAAATAAGCAAAAATATTTAGCAAGCCAATTTCACATTTAAAAAAACATGATGTATAAAATTTTAATTAAATGCCAGATCTGAATTCATTAGTGCATTAAAAAATTAATGCATAACAGTCAAGTAAGGGTTGTCAAGAGAAAGCTAGAATGGTTCAAAATTAAGAAATCTTTTAATGTAATTCACAACATTGACAAAGAAAATCATATGACCATCTCGATACAAGCAAACTATTTGAAAAATATAATCATGTGGTCAAGTTAAATGCCCTAAATTTAAAAAGCAAGTTATAAAATAATATATATAGTATAATCAAATTTGTGTTAAAACAAAAAATATATAAATATATGTGCAAAATATATAAATATATGCAAAAGCATAGAAAGATCAAGAGAAGAGCATACACCAAGCTATTCACTTGATTCTGGGGCAGGAACCAGAGGAAGCATTATAAATAAAAATTTTCCCATTTCATTCTATACATAACTATACTGTCCAAATCTTTCTTATTAAAGGAATGTATCCAGTATAGATTTTGTGATTTTAAAAAAAATGAATATGACACAATACTCCTCACTTGGAAAAGATGGAGTACTGACAACATCCGATGAACTGCTCTGAGAAACCGCAACAGGTACACAACTAAATCAATGTTTGATGCCGTTGTAAACAAAGCAAACACATTATAAAATCTACTTAAACGTGTTTAATTCTCCTGCCTCATCCTCTTCAGATAATAAAAAGGCCGGAGGAGATCAGTGCAGGAAAAGTTTGGGGGTTCTGGAAAACCTCTGGACAGCTGATTTTCCTAAGCTGGAAGCAGACATTAAATATTTCTGCTGCTTCTGAAACTGAAATCTGTAAAGTCCAAGAGGTTAGTTTCATTGTCATAAACTGTTCCAAAGTCTACAGACCTCTATAAAAGTCAGTAAGACAATCCAGTACATTCAGGTGAACACAATTATTTTTGCACATCATCTGCCCCAAGATCTCTATTTCAGTTTTAAGCCTTTATATATTTCCTCCTTTCTCCATTTTCAATGTTATCACAATAACATAGACGAGTACCAGTTAGAAAATAAAATGGATTGTATCTATAATAGAAACTACGTGTATAAAATACCTAGGAAAAAACTTTATAATGCATATGTAATAAAATGTATATTAAGAAATACATAAAACTCATTTGAGAAATATATATATACACATATATGTATATATGAAGAAGTTAAACGGACTTTATCTTTAATATAGGAAGATTTAAAATTATTGAGATGTCAATATTGCCTAAATGTGACCTAAAATTTAATGCAGTACTTATGAACATCCTAATAGAATGTTATGGAATATAGAATATAAAATATGGAATAAAGAAATATAAATCTAAATATATACAACCTTTATGATAAAGTTGTTAATCAAAACTAACCAGGATTCAAATAGTTGATATTCTTGTGGGAGCTACTCAGGCAGAAAATCTATGTTCTTTGGGAATCACTTGCCAGTCACATGATTCCAGAAGGCTCTTGTTACACAGGTCGTTTGAGTTCACCAAGTGACTTGGTCACCCACAGGGGCTTTATGGCTTCTGTTCTCAAAGAGTACATAGTCCAGCCCACAAACATTTAGCCTTTCCGTGGCCACCCTTGAACTGACATTCATGACACATATAACCACCCTGGGAACTCTCCCTCCACTTGGACTTGACTCCATGGACCAAGACTCTTCCCTAACCTACTTCCTTCTCTTCCTTAGTGTTGTTTATATCGATAGGGCAAGGGAGAAAGAATTCCAAACGAAGCAGAGGCCCATAATCCACTCCACAGCCACCCTCTCCCCACATCGCATACTCATTTCTTTTAAATAAATCCCAGCAGGCCAATGACAGGGAACCCATTTCTCTGACCTCTGTCACCACCTGGCCCGGCGCACAGTCTATCCTTTCTGATTCGGGGATCTGTGGACACTCGGGAATAAATGACGTTTCTGCATAGGAAATAAAGAACAAAGTTAAAAATTCTTTCATGTGACCACGGTTCCGGGAAGGAAGCAGGCAAAGTGACAGACTTTCAGCCAGCACTCCAGGCAATGATCACTAGGAACTGGCATCTACACTTGCATATAAATTTTAACACTTCTGCAACTGTTAAGCACAATTGCTTTGTGCTTGATTCATTTATATTGAGATATAATTCATGTACCATAAAATTCACCCTTTAAAGTATACAATGCAATGGGTTGTTTAGTATTTTACAAATTATACAACCAATCACCACTACTTAATTCCAGACATTTTCATCTCTCTAAAAAGAAGACACATACCCATGTATGGTCATTTCCTTCCCTTCTTCTCTCAGTCCCTGGCAAATGCCAACCTATTTTCTGTCTCTGTGGATTTGCCTATTCTGAACATTTCGTATAAAGGAACTCATAAAATACATGACCTTTGGAGTCTGGTTTCTTTCTCTTGGCATAATGTTTTCAAGGTTCATCCATGTTACAGCATGAAATGATACTTCGATTTTTTTAATAGCTGAATCAGATTCCATTGTATGGATATAACACTTTTTAAAATCTATTCTTCAGATGCTACACATTTGGATTATTTCTACTTTTTGACAATTATACAGAATTCTGCTATGAACATTTATGTACAAGTTTTCATGTGAACATGTGTTTTAGATTCTCTTGGTAACATACCTGGAAGTGGTATTGCTAAATAATACAGTTAACTCTAACTTTTTGAGTAACTGCCGAACTCTTTTCCCACTAGCAATATATAAGAGTTCCAATTTCTCCACGTCCTTGCCAACACATGTGCTTGTTTGCCTTTTTTTATTGCAGACATTTTAGTGGATGTGAAGGGGATTTCATTTTGACTTGCATTTCCCACATAGCTGATGATGCTGAGTATCTTTTTGTGGCTTATCTGCCATTTGTAGATCTTCTACAAAGAAATGTCTGTTCCGAATCTTTGCTCGTTTTAAAAATTGAATTCTTTTTCTCTTGTGGTTTGAATTGTAAGATTCCCTTATATATTCTGGATACTGACCATGATCAGATTTGGCATTTACAAATATATTCTCCCCATTCAGTAAATTACCTTTTTACTACCTTGACAGTGTCCTTTGAAGTACAAAGTTTTTTAAAAATTTTATTTTGACATCCAATTTGTCTATTTTTATTTTGGTTGCTATGTTTTGGGTGTCATATCTAAGAAATTGTTGCCTAATCTAAGGTCACGAACATTTATACCTATGTTTTCTTCTTAGAGTTTTATAGTTTTGGCTCTTATATTCCAATCTTTGATCTATTTTGAGTTAATTTTCATATATGATGTCAGTTAGGGGTCCAACATTTATTCCTTTTCATGTGAATATCCAGTTGTTCCAGAATTTGTTTTTTGTCTTCTTTTGGTGGTGGGAGTGTTTATTTATTATTATTATTATTATTATTATTATTTTGCTTTTGTCACTTACTTTTAACAATTTGGTAAACTGGGAAGATATTATTGCACCCATTTGAAATAAAGACCTTCACTCAACATTGGCTATTCTTTAGCCTTTATCCAATAGAACAGCATCAGAAGTAGGATCTGGTTCAGCGAGCTCAATGAGCCATCTCAAACCCAAACTCCATCTGAAGTTTGAGGCAACAGTTACTGGGGGCATCATAGGTGCCCTTCGATACCTTTGTTTTTATTTTTAAAAGACCTCGAAACATCTCTACTACCTTTATGACTCTACACTTGTTTGTATATATATTTAAATAAAAATTTGTTTTAAAATTGGATTAAAGACCGAAACATATGACCGTTACAACTGTAAAACTCATAGAAAAAAAATTAGGGAAAATGCTTCATGAGATTTGTCTTAGCAATTATTTCACGGATATGACACCGAAAGCAGAGACAACAAAAGCAAACAAGGACGACTGGGACTACAAGAAACTAAAAAGCTTCTCCACACCAAAGGAAACAATCAACAGGACAAAAAGGCCGCCTAAGAAATGGGAAAAAATATTTGTGAAACACATCTCTGAAAAAGAGGCTAATTTCTAAAACACATAAGGAATTCCTACAACTCAAAAGCAAAAACGAAACAAGACAAAAACAAAAATGAATAACCTGATTAAAATGGGTTCAAGACTTGAACAGACATTTCTCCAAAGAAGACATCCAAATGGCTAATAGGTGCTCAAGGTCACCGATTATCGGGGAACTTCAACTTAAAACCGCAGTGAGAGCTCACCGCGCATCTGTGAGGATGGCTATTAGAAAGAAAGCAAAAGATAACAAATGTGGGTGGGGATGTGGAGAAATTAGAACCCTGGCACACTGAGCTGCGAGTGATGCAAACTGGTACAGCCATGTGGAAAACAGTTTGGAGGGTCCTCGAAAAATAAAAAATAGACGTACCATACAATCCAGCAATCCTATTTATGGGTTTTACCCCCCAAAAAACTGAAATCAAGATATTGAAGAAATATGAGCATTCCCAAGTCATTGTAGCACTATTCACAATAACCAAGATGTGAAAACAACTTAAGTGTCCACTGATGGATGAACGCATAAAGAAAATGTGGTATGTACATGGGATATAATTATTACATGGAATGGAATAGTGTCCCGCTTAAAAATAAATCTGGTCATTTGGGACAACATGGGTACATTTTGCAGACATTATGCTAAGTGAAATCAGCCAGGCACGGAAAGGCAAAAACCGCATGATTCCACCTGTATGACTTATCTAAAATAGTCAAACTCACAGAAGCAAAAAATAGAGTGATAGTTGCCAGGGGCTGGAGGGAGGGAGCAAGGGTATTGCTAATTAACATGTATAAAATTTCAGTCACGCAAGATGAAAAAATTCTACAGATCCGATACATAAAATTGTGCCTATAGATAACAATACTGTACTTACACACTGAAAAATCTGCTAAGATGGTAGATTTCATGGTAGCTGTAATCACGATAAAACTTAAATACAAACTCCTTTTCATAGCTTCAAAATATCTCAAGGTAAGTCCACTATGTCAAACAGTTAAAAGTGGAACTATTCTGCATTAATTAGAGTGTGGTGAATGCAGGTGTGAAGATCCAGCTTTATGTTAAATAAAAGAAACCACTTATTCATATATACTAGATGGTAATCTCATGTGACCTATTATGCCAAAAAAAAAAAAAAAATAAGTTTTCTAGGAAAAAAGTAGTCTTAGGCCTGAAATGGTTTATGTCAATGGTTTTAAAATCACCTTTCAAAGTTGTCATTGTTCCTCAAAAGTGCCTTACTGTTTACTGTGAAAAATGGTGAAGAGATTGAGCAGGTAAGGTCTGCTGCCAGGACAATTTCTTTTTACTGCATGCTTAATCTACATTTATAAAGTCAGCTTTATAAATGCAGATTTATCAAGCAGGATAAACCTCGAATTCCATCTTAATTGATAATAGATTTTTGTATTACACATATTATTTTCTTATTTAAAATATAATGCATGCGTGGAGAAGGTGTTGCATTTGATGCTTCCGTGTCAGAAAAAACTGTTTTGAAGGTATCTATGAAGAAATCATAGCCATTCCAATCAGAATATGGATTAGAGGTTAATTGTAATTGATATATTTAGGTCAAGTGTATCAGCCCTCAGCTTCCCTATAATCTAATTTCTGTTTCCATTGATGTACTGGGATTGAGAACTGTTACCTCAACTGTTTTCTCCTTGAAGGCTCTATTGCTTCATGACTCTGAGTTGAAAAACAGGCATCTGGTGAGCCTAATTGTGCATCTTCTCAAAATTGCATCAAATGATACTTGGGAGACCTTGAATATCGTCACTAGCATTCAAGGTTTAAGTTACAGAAAAAGAACGTATCATGTGGAGATTCACTTAAATTAGATGTGGGTGTGGATCGTGAATAACGCAATGTGGTGGTGTGCTGAAGAGTGAAGGAATAAAACAATCTCTTTGGTATCCGGAGGGGACTTCTTTTACCAGTCCTTCCAACCCAGCAGCCACAAGCGTCTCCCTTACCAGGTTTTTCCAACACCAGCATCAGCAAGAGGACATCTAGGATCAATACAATTAGGAAGTAGATGATCAGAAGGACTTCTAATATAGTGAGCTTCCTCGCCATCTAGATGGACACAGACAACAGGATTAAAGCAAACCACAAAGCTCCATCGATCTAAAAGAATACATAGGCATCATGATTAGAATGGGAACTCCTTTTCGAGATGACTTGATTGTCAGCATTGCTCTTTACACAATCCAGAGAATATTTGTTTCCACTCATCGCAGTGGCTCCAATTAACTCTAGCCTATGCATTGAACACCTCTTGGGCTCTAGCCTTTTTCGTCTGCAGAGGGATTGAGTATTGTCCAAGGAAAAAAATATACCAGACATAGAGAATTGGAGGGAGAGAGGGAGAAGAGAAACAGAAACTAATATAAATTTGATGACTCACAGGAGCTGTAAAGATTATGCATAGACCCAAGTTTTTAAAAATACTTGGTGTATGGAGGGGATACAGAATTGGGAATCGAAGTACTTCGATTTGTGTCTCGAGATTCACATTAACGGACAGTCTTTTAACTATTTGAATGTGTGTTACTTCATCTACAAAACGAGGTCAGATTCTGGAGGTAGTCTCATTCATCTACGCTAATTACAGTGAATGTAGCATTATGTGACATTCTGTAAGTACAGCGATTCACGTCACTGCTCATTCTCGTCATCCCACATGTTGGCGATATTTTGGAATCTGCCACCCCCAGAATTCTCACTTCTGAACTCTTAACCCCTATTTGCTATTTACTGGCATGGGCAAACAAACAAACAAAAAAATGGAGGGTTCTATAGAAATAACTTCACGGCGTGATCTGATCATAAATGCCTAGCTGGGCACGTCATGGTGGGTAGACGTGCCCCGGGCACATAACTTTTTAGTAAAAGGGTTCTCCTTGCCATAAGCAAGCCCTGCCCATTGTTTCTATGCATCTAGGCTAACACACCCTTCAAATAAGCCATAACCACCCAAGAGAGCACATCATCTCCTTAGCTCTCTTGTAATCCAACACCCACCTTGCTTTCTCCCACTTTCGTGGAATCTTCCTTAGGTTCCCTCCTTAAGTTCAAATGCATAAAAGAAGCTGCAAAACTGTTATTTGCTGAGCTTTTGAATTCTTGCTGCCCAGCATATGCCGGCAGTGTGGCTCAAATAAACTCATAAACATTCTCTAAAGGTTTAGATGTTCCTTATGGCCACACTGTTCAGAAGTTTGCTTCCTTTTACTTTCACATTACACTGTTCCTGATTCTTGATCACGTTGAGGCTCTCGTTCTCGGTCATTTTCTTTTACTCTCTTAGTCTCTCCTGGCTTTTTTCCCTGACAGAGGCCTCAATATCTATTATTGCTCTCATCTTCCTTGCTCCCTTACAAGCTTCTGCTACCTCAATCTATCCGATGATCTAAACATCTGCCTTCTGGGCTGATGCTCTCGGCCCACTGTAGGAGCCAGTGGGTTCATGACCACCCAGATATACTGGGCCTGCAAGCTGACGGACAACCTTGCCAGCTCCTCTCATTCTTCACTGCAGAAATTTGAAACGTGATCCTTCTTTTCAAGCCCCAACTTGGGCATCTCCGCTCTTACTCTCGGTCAATATTATTTCCAACATCAGGGACAAAACAACTATTTTGCAGAAACTATTTCATCTCCCTGCTTCTCAGCCCAAGCTCTTCTATAAAAATGTTCCATATCTAGGTAAATTCTAATCTTTTTCTTTCTCTTCTCGATGGGAGAGTTTTTCCTTCTCTTTTCCAAGCATAATCCTTGTATCCATTCTTCAGTACTCACAGCCTTTGAATCTCTCAAAATCTTATTCTACCAATGATCCCTCTTCCCCCTTGTATTATGAAACTCTCTCTCTGAATTTGCTCCTTCCTCCTATAAATATATCCCGTCACCCTAAATTCTCTTGATGACTCTGTGCTCTTCTCGAAACAGCACTATAACTTCCTTTTTCCTTGCATAGCTGACTCTCCAGAAAGATAATGTCGCACTACCTGCGTTACCTCCCTCATCTGTGACTGGCACGGCTTCTGTTTCTTGCATTCCACTGAAACTGCTCTTGCCTAAGGTCATTAGCAATTTAGGGGCTGAATACGATAAGCACTGTCTTACCCACCTAGCACATCGACTGCTCCTCCCTCTGTAAAATTCTCCACCTTTGGATTCTTTGATATCATTCCATCCTGGTGGTTTTCACCTACTTTTCTGGCTCCTTTTCGATTCTCTTCGCAGTCCTTTATTTCACGAGACGTTGACTTTCCCTCCATTTTCCTGATGGGCCCCCTCCCCACTCTCCTTGAGCAATCTCTGTCATTCATGTGACTACATACAACAACTGAGAACAATCCGACCTGGATTTCTAGCTCGGAGATTTAGATTCACATAGTCAATTGCTTACTGGATGTCTCATTTGGATGTTCCACAGACTTAACCAAATTCAACATGTTTACACGTGAAATCAACTCTCCCCACACCCGGGTCCCAACTTCTGCCAATTCTGCCGAATTGGCTGCTCCTCAAATAATTCATGGCTTGAGGAACGGAATCGCAATTTCTTTAAAAACCTAGGTGACTTTTTTGAATCCCCTCTTTCTGTTAGTTCTCACAGCCAGTCGCCAGTTCAGTCAGAACACTTTTCCTAATAACTCGAATCTGCTCCTTCCTCTCTAGCTGTGCTGAAACTGCTTTCATCAGGCCATCGGCTCTGCCCTGACCTGTGGCCACAGCCTCCCCGCGGGCTCCCTGCCGCCGCTCTTTCTGTTCCTGATGTCTGTTAAACACGCTGTAGCTGAACTGATCTTTCTCTAGCACGAGCGGGCAGTGAACGAAGTTGGAGAGGCTCCCCCTATACGCTCGCGACACCGAATTCAGTTTCTTATACATAAAGCTCACGACTCACTACCATGGCAAACACACTGTCCATCAGTTAGCTTCCTCCTCCAAGTGTTGTTTTTCTCCATGGGGAGACTTTCCTTTCTCGCCTCTACAAACCAGAAACGGTAAGCAGGCTCCTTAATCCTCCTGGGGGAGCAGGTTTAGCAACTGAGGCTCAGGAAGTTCAGGACACTCTGGGGACAATCCCAGGCATTTTCCTGCCATTGGAACTATTATAATCCAGGCAGAAGGCAGGAATGGGGATTCCTAACAGTAGAAATTCTTCTGCACTTAGAAACCCTCCCCGATCAAGGGCACTTTTCTGTATCAAACACAATTTTAGAATAATTTAAATCCAGATTATTAATAACCTTAATAATCATACAGCCATTTCCCTCTCTGCCCCAAAAGATGCATTCACTTTCCTTCTAATCCTTGCTACTTTTGGCTAGCTATCAGAAGGTTCTCATCTGGCCATTCATTCCTTGGTTTCTCGCAGTGAGAGAGAAACATCACACAGCAGACCTTCCCACTTGTCCTACTCCCTCCCAAATATGCACCCCCACACCCCCCCCCACACACGCGCACCCCCCCCCCAACACACACACCCCTCTCCTCTCCAGTCAGCCTGTGACTCTATACACCGCCTCATCCTCACTCCAAATAGTCGATGTAAAGGGAAGAAAATATCAGGTCCAGAAGAAAAGTATGGGTTGTCCAGGTCACTTAGCGGAGGAGACAGGGGACATGCACAAGAAGAAAGGGGCACTGCTTGTTCAGAGCACACCTGCGGCGGGGAAAGCACTCACCTCATAGCTATATCTTCTTCGCTGCTTCTATCCCTCAGCTGTCCTTACAGAGCACTGAGCAAAGGTGACTGGGCCGATGCAGCCGGCTTCTGGCAGGACTGATTTATTGCTCTGTAAAGTTAATGGCGATTGGAGAAGTGCATTTTCTGATAGACCGTAAAAGGAACGCTTTCTTTCCCTGTGACATGGAGGAAGCTTCATTTGTTAATAAAAGGGAAGGCGGAGCTTTATTCTAATAGTTACGCCTCTGAGTCCCTGCTCATGTCCAATTACTTTGCTTGTCACACAATATTATACTTGCTTATCTGTGTATGCAGCCGAAAGAGCTCAGAGCTAAGGTCTTACCCATCTCTTCGCTGTGTATCTCCTATGCTTCATGCTCTACACAACACCCATACATATTTTTAAATATATGGCTATACGCTGCAAAGTAAGCCAAAGAATGAATAGCTCTTGGCTGATCACACTGTGCCTTGCACCATTCACACCTCCCATAGTGCTCTTGGTGTGACTCAGCTCTTCATTAATTCAGGTAAGTCTTCCCACCAATTATTTTAAATAAGAAAGTACCATTAAAACAGAAACTATATAATCTTAAA
Organism: Rousettus aegyptiacus; assembly: GCF_014176215.1. Taxonomy (NCBI): domain Eukaryota; kingdom Metazoa; phylum Chordata; class Mammalia; order Chiroptera; family Pteropodidae; genus Rousettus; species Rousettus aegyptiacus. Next base: position 54,063,648 of record NW_023416288.1, read on the forward strand.
AGTGGGAAGACACCTTTACTGGAAATATGTCATGCTCTGACTGATTGGCGTCTTTTAAAAAGCCTTCTAATACGTAAGGAAATTCCCACTTGGAGAATTCTACCTCCCCAAGGAAGAGGCTAGACGTTCTCTTTTGTAGGCTCCCTTTCGGCCAAGGTCAAGGAAAGTGGCCTGCTCTCAGCCTGTGACCTAGAAGAAAGCAGAGAAAAGATGGAAGTGCCATGTGGAATCCAGGATGGTGAAGAAACATCATTTTAGAGGCAGTAGGGACGGGAGACCGCTTGGCGCCCTGTGCTCAGTCTCGGCTTTGCAGGCTGGCAGACTCGCCAAGGGGAGCGGTGGTGGGACCTCCCACAGATTAACTGAGCTGCCGTCCCTAGTTCCAAGTATGAACCTGACACTCTAGCCCTCCCGCAGTTTCCATGAGTCACTAATAGCATTCATTCTTTTCTTCTTAAGTTAGCTAAGAAAAAAAAATGTGGGTTTTAAAAAACGGAAATGTCACGCACATACCATGACATTCGCCCCTGTAAAGTGTATAATTCCGTGTCTTTTAGCATATTCACAGAGTTGTGCAGCCATCGTCAATACCTAATTTCAGAACATTTTCATCACCCCCAAAGGAAGATACATTCGTTAGTGGTCACTTCCCTTTCTCCTCTCCTCCATGCTTGAAACCACTAAAGACTTCCTGTCTTCATGGATTTGCCTATTCTGAACACGTCACATAAATGGCCATTTGTGTCCGGCTTCCTCCACTTGGCATAATATTTAAAAGTTCATCCATGTCGTGGCAGGGATCAGGCACCTGCGGATATCGGTACTCTTATTCATTCCTTTTTGTGGCTGGATGACATTCATCATATCGATATATCCCATCATGGTATCCACTCGTCAGTTGATACATATTTGGGTAGCTTCTACTTTGGGGCTGTCATGCCCAAGGCTGCTATGAGTATGCATGCACAAAGCTTTTTTGTATATCTTGGGGATATACCTCGGAGTAGAATTTCTTGATCATATGTAACTTTAAGTTTTTGAAGAACTGAAGAACTGTTTTCCAACTGCTGGCAACATTTTATATTCCCATCAGCAATATATGAAGGTATGTAGTATATGTAGGATATTATATATATATCAATATATGCAGGCATGCCATCTTTTGGTGGCATCTATGATCCATAAGGAATACAGTACTTACAGTAGTGCATATTTGCTTCAAATGCTCTGTGTGGCAAGTATGCAGAGAGATAAAGGGAAGGGGATGGGAAGGGATGGGAGGGGTGCGGAGGAGAGGGGAAGGGAGGGGGGAGGGAGAGAGGGAGAGGGGGAGAGAGAGAGAGAGAGAGAGAGAGAGAGAGAGAGAGAGAGAGAGAGAGAGAGAGACTTGCTTTCTGCCTTTATGACCTCCTAGAACGACACATCCACCTTATCTTTTGCTCTAGTACAAGAGAGCCTTTGTTAGGGGAAAATGGACCTGAATCTCATTTTAAATTAGGACATCTTGGCAAAAGATCAAGACAGGAGATTTATTATTACATAAGCTCTTTCTACTATTTCTGTAATACTTCACTGTTAACTCCCCACATCCTGTGCTCATTTGTGACATCATTCACATGATAATGCTGACAAGCCCAGCTGTAACCTGATTCTTAAAGTGCGGAAAATAGCTAACTTTGCCGTTCCTTCTTGCTAATTAGCAACTGAAAGATACTGGGGTCACATCCTTGTGTTGGCCAATGAAAAAGTAACAGAGGTATTCTGAAGGGAAGAGACAAGCATATGATCCCGTATCTTCTAATGGTTTATTAGTAAGAAGACATGGTGGAGTTAGCTCTTGGCAGAACTCGTACTGTGGTCAAAGCAAGCAGATGGCTGGAATCATCGGGTCAGAAGACAAGAATATGTATGACCCTTAACTTTCAGAGCACCACCCTCCAAGGCCAGACAGAAAACTCTCAGTGACATTCCTGCAATGACAAGAAGGAAATGGCGACACCGGGACCATATATATCTGCTAAGGCCAGCACGACCTTGTTTTTGTAGGTACCTATGATAATTAATGTTATAAAATGATGCTCTTCGTAAGAAAATGAATAAATATCTTTCTCCTTAAGATATAAAAGGGTTCAGATTGTTATTTTTGCAGTTTGGCACACGTACAAAGAGAGAAAATGAAATTATATGACGTGGAGAAGGAAGGGTATGTCAAAAAGAACCCAACCTTTCCCCTGATAGCTGGTCAGGGCTGACAAGTGTAGGTCCACTTTGCAGGGGCTGCTATGAGGCAGCCACGCAGAGATATGTCCCCGTGTGCAGTGATTAACTAACTAATTGTGCTCTGGGACGTCCTGTGACCTTCCAGGGGGTTTGTGAGGTAAAATTACTTTCATATTTGCCTGTCTTACTTTCTCTCTCATGAGCATACAGTTTAGTTTCCAGAAGCTACATAACATGTGCTATCACAAAAGATTGAATGTGGAAGCAGATGTGGGAATTCAGTTTTTCTATTAAGCCAGGTTTCAAAGAGATTTGCAAAAATGTAAAGTAGTGCATATCTTCTAACTGATTTCTGTTTTGGAAAACATACATATTTTAATTTTTAATAAGATAAATGCCTATAGTTATAACACCATAAACGAAGCTCTTAGTTTTAAGAGTATAAAGCGGTCCTGGGACCAGAACATTTAAAAATTGTTGATCTAGTGTATTAACTTTCAAACTTTTTACATATACATATATATTTATGTAAAGTATATAGTAATCTATATATTCCACTTGAATAATTTCAAGTACACATGTATGTTATATATTAAGCATATATACACATATATTTGTATGTGTGTGTATCTACCTATCTATCTATCATCTTTATTCAAATAGGATTGTTCCAGTGTATAAACAAGTGAATGACTGGAGCGCAGGTGGGGAGGTCGGAACCCACCAACCCACCTTCTCTCCACCCCTAGAGAGCAAGGAGGAGCGCTGAGGCTCTGCGCAGCTCCACAGTTTAGAAATCACAGCTTTAGTCAGGCACCAGCATTTTGCAGACGAGGAGACGTGATCCCAGAGAGACAATGGGATTTAATGAGATCTCCTGACCTAAAGATTACTTCTGAGTTTTTCTCACCCAAACAAAAGCAGCACAGAATGCCCCAACCAGTGGACCCAACATGTGTGATGGGGTAAGACCTTATGCTTAGAGATGGACAGCTCTGCTCCAGACAGAGGAACTAAGGGGGTCGCCCAGACAATCCCTCCACTGACCCCCTTTCCCAGGGGGGCTAAAAATCTTTCTAATTCTAGACTAAACATCTGCCTGTCTGTATGGAACTGGCTGCTTGAAAGCCAAAAGGATTAATGAATTCGAGAGAGAAACGACAAACTGAGGAACTCTTGCAACTGTTACAGCTACATAGTGACTGAGGTGACAGACTGAAACCTGGGACACTAAACTGCGTAATCCCAGGGCCCTTGAACTAGACGCCCCAGACCCCCAGTGGCACAACTTAGGAAATCTGTGAACGTACATGGGAAACATCTTTTTTCATTAATTTCTAACTGAAACTTACTGAGATTATGAATGTAGACAACGGGGCACAGTAGTTTTAATAGTACACATGAGTTTTTAGAAAATAGAATCACAGATATTTTCATATCACATATGAAACTGTACATCTCTCAAAATAGTTTATGCTGATCGTCACAAAGAGATTATGACATTATCATCCTCACTTGCTAGATCATCTTATTTAATGTGATAATTTAAAAAAATACCTCAGAAAAACACGCTTTAAGTGTAAATGAACTAAATTGTCCAGTCGAAGAACATAAAGTGGCTGAATGAATAAAAAACGAGACCCATCTACATGCTGTCTGCCAGACACTCACTTTAGATATAAGGACATATACAGAATGAAAGTAAAGGGATATTCCATGCATATGAAACTGCAGTGGCTATATTCATATCAGACAAAACAGACTTTTAAACAAAGACTATAGTAAGAGACAAAGAAGGGTGTTATGTAATGATGAAGGGGTAATCCTACAAGAAGACACAGCATTTATAAATATTTATGCACCCAACACAGAAGCACCTAAATATAAAGCAAATATTAACAGACCTAAGGGAAGAAATAGGCAGAAATACGATAATAGCAGGGGACTGTAATACCTCACTTACATTAATAGATCATCAGACCGAAAATCAGTAAGAAAACATCGGCCCTAACTGACACATTAGACCAGATAGATCTAACAGATGTTTATGGAACACTTCATCTAAAAGCAACAGAATACACATTCTTCACTGGATATGAGACATTTTCAAAGATCATATGTTAGGCCACAAAACGACTCTTAATAAGTCTGAGAGGACTGATATCATATCGTGCACCTTTTCCAGCCACAATGGTACGAAACTAGAAATTACATGAAAAAAACTAGAAAATTCAAACATGTGGAGATTTAAAAATGCGCTACTGAACAACCAATGGGTTGAAGAAGAAATCAAAAGAGCAATAAAAAAATACAAATGAAAATGGAAATGGAACACACCAAAATGTATGGGATGCAGCAAAGGTGGTTCTTAGAGGGAAGTTCAAGAAAAGTCTCGAATAAACGGCCTAACTTTATACCTCAAGTAACTAGAAAAAGAACTAAATCGAGCCCTCATCCACGAGCCCCTTATTTTGATAATTAGAACATTATGCCAATTTAACAGTATTATTTTCTGTAGCCTTATGCAGGTACTGACAAGTGAGGATGCAAGTAGAATGTGGCTTCCTGGTGTTAAAAAAAAAAAAGTCATAGAGACGTAAACACATTCATTTCTAGCACACTCGTTTTCAAGTAATGCTAAAAGTTAAAATCCCTGTTGAACATTAATACATAATTTCTTTACTGCAAATTTTAACCATCTCGTATTTTAACCGATAGGGTTGCAAATTTTGTTTTGTCAGAGTTGATATTTTAACCAAATACAGTAACTGCTACAAAGATGAAAACAATAACAATCTGAGTACACTCTTTCATGAACCTGAATCTAATGAAAACCTGTGACAAAGGTATAAGGAAAAGGGTGGATATTCAGAAGGCCGATCATTCCATCGGTGGATCAGACAGCAGGAACTCTGATGCCAAAGGGAACAAGGCCAATTTACAAGGGTTTGCTGAACAGGAAGAAGCTTTAATCTGAAGTGAGATCACCCATGGTCAAAATATCACAAAATTCAAAATTCCTTGTAAATCTGCTTGTTTTATTTTGCTCTGGCATGAAAGTTGCATGCATATGCGTGAATTGTGGCTATGTACATTAGGCACAGAGTAGAGAAATAAGATTTACACATTTCGAAGCACACCACTGCAAAAATAATGTTTTTTTTTTTTTTTTTTTTTTTTTTTTTACATGGAAACTCCTTCCTTCAGCTCTGCCTGCTTAAATCTCATCCTCGCCCCTACTCCCATATGCTAAGGACTTCCCCTAACCCCACTTCTTGCTTTTAAGTGAGTTGGTTCTTCCTTTCTCCTCTCCGTGAAGCTAGTCTTCCTAATATTTTTTTATTAGATTTATTGGGGTAACATTGGTTAATGTCATGATCCTTTTTATCATCTTCTAGTTCCTTCTACTTCCTGCTTACCTTTCCTTCTGTTTGCCTTTCTTATCCCTTTTATCATGCTCTCAGCATTCTGTCCCCCTCTCCCTATAACCAGCCAGGACACTTTCTTGGGGTGTTAGCTCCAGGACCTGGAACTGTCCTGGAAAGCTCTTCCTTGTGTATTTAGCAGGAGAGTGAGGCCCGTTCCCTGATTACACACATGTACACACCCAGACACACACTTTGCCATGGACCCAGCTCATCTTCAGTAAATGTTCTATGATAAACAATCGATAATGTACTCATCATATATAGACATTAAGGTAACCCGCTGACTTTCCACACCTCCCTACTGCCTATCCCAGAGAGCTGAGACACAGACAAAACACACAACAAAATTAAGAAAATATTGTACCTACACTGGGCATGAACCAATTAGCAACACACAGTAATTTTATAAGCACGAAGTAGAAGTAGTTTCAAAGACAGTCCTAGGATCTTGTTCTTAAAATTCACGAAGTGCTTCTCCATGTCAAGGACATGAAATTATGTAGGCTGATGTTTCTGTTGGTCACATCAATACTTAACACCTGTTGGGAACCAAAGGAAAAGTATTGGGCATCTGGCGATTGACATTTCCTGCACTCAAATAAAGCAGACACAAGCCGGCTGTCTACACAACGCTCTGATACTTTCACAAACCGTTACCTCACATCCAGGCTGCTCTCAAATTTTCAGGGAGGGAGGATGTTTCTTAATGACATGGTGCACAAAGATTATTTAGTGATAGAGGAAACACAAGCCCCAAAATAATGCAATATGCAACCACCACATAGACACACCCACTTAGACAAACTGGAGAAAAGATCCCCATTTCCATTTGTTTGGAGTACTGACTTCCTTCAGAGCCCCCTTTTATTTCCTCCTTCTGTGAGTCCTTTGCAGAGCCCCGATATTTGCTGGTAGTGGTCCAGTAGCCCAGATTTCTTCCTAGGGAAACACTTTCCATAAAATTTCACTGCAGGTACATCCCACAAGTTGGTCAGCAAGAAAACTGGGTGAAGTCGTTTATGAGTTATTGGTAAAGTTTGGGAAGTTGGGTAAAATCACCAATATGAGGAAACAACGAATACAAACCTGTAGGAAAACTTTTGTTTCAGGCCTCATAATCAGGAGGATTATGAAAGAAAAGTTGTGTAGGAAAATGCAAGAAGTAAGCCTACAAGAGAAGATCCCTCTTACCATAGGGAGATGGTAGGACTCTATACTACATTAATTCCAAGGTATAGAGTTTTCAAATATTTGACCTTTGTGGATCTAAACATGTCTTCCAATCCACAGGCTTAGAATCACTGGGGCCAAGCAGCACTCATGGCAACTATTATCTGTGCGTATATGAACTTCATTGCTATTGCTGGTATTATGAATGGATAAACCTAAGGATTATTTTACAAAGGTATATGAGTCCTGGCTGATGGTAAGACAATGACTGTGCTAGGATGAAAACTTGTATAAACATGCAAGTGGCTCAGGAGAAAATCTTATAGAGAACCATGGAAGAACTTCTTAAAATTCTGTATTACCAACACCTTGGGTGGTACATAGGAAATGCCTTAACCCATACTGTCGTGTAGCTTCTTTTTAAACAATAATAAAAAAATTTTTAAATAATAATTAAAATACTTAAATAATAAGAGTAAAATATATGATACAAATTGGTTAAGGCATTTCTGATATCTCTTCACATCAGGGTCTACTTCTTCTAAATTACTTTGATGCAAAATCATCAACGCCCGCGTATCCCTTTCACTCAACATTTTCCCCTGTATTTATCACTTAACATATAAAAATGATAAAAATCTATATCTAAAGAAGTTTTATAAAACTTCATATAAGTTCGAAATAGAATTTTCAGTGATAGCAAAGCATTGCATCACACTTTTTTTATCCTTTTTTTCTTACATTGTGGCACATGAAATAATGGGTCGGTTTTTAACTGATGGTATATTACAGCTGACAAAATATGGCAGTTCAAGCTTTTTGGGAAGCAGATCTCTGAGGCACAGGTGAGGGAGCAAGGGCAAGGTCTCCATGAGTTTGCAGACAGGGGCACGTGCATGGCGAGTGGGGGCCCAGACCCGCCACCCCCGAGGGTGGTAAAGCCAGCTTCCTTGTGTCACCACGCCGTCTGTCGCTGACTCACTGAAAACACGGGGATTCATGCAGGGCTTTGCAGGAGAGGGCGCCATTTGTAAGGGAAGCAGTCAGGCATCGCACAGTGCAACTCGGGGTTGGGACATATCATTCGGACTTTTCGCTGGTCACAAACCTGTGTCGCAGGGTTGTGGGTGAAGTTGGGTGTTGTAACCATGCTGCTCACAGAGATGCTGACGCTGGAAATGGGGACACTGCCCACTCCCCAGATCTCAACGTAGCCCAGTTTCAGAGGGTTTGCGTCGTTGATGTATTTGTTGAAAATTACATGACTCGCCATCGTATTCTGTTAAATTAGAGATAAAAGAAACAGGGGGAGGGGAGAAAATCTGTTCAAATTTTTCCCCACCTCTTTTTGGGCACGAATGTAGATCATGAAGGAAGACACCTTCAGAGTGACCATCTTGTGTCCTTGAACAGTGGACGCCACTGTTCAGCACACTCTCTTTTGTCACCAGCTATCATCCAAACGTGCATTGGCTAAATGAGCACCTGCAAGATCGCTAGAACTGCCCTGAACTGAAAGGAGGCGGAGAGTCTCGGTGATCAGGAACCTTACATTCCATCTGAGGGGAAGTCACAAGCATGCAGACCATTCCAAGGCAACATAGGAACAAGTGCTGGATAACATCGAACTCATCTGTCCATCTGGGTAAGCTGGAATTAGTCACTGATGAAACCTGAGTGTGTTTAATCGCAGAAAACTTTCTGGGAGCATACTAAATTTCTATCTGAAGTCTAGAGGAAGGGCAGGATGCAAATTATCCAGGGGAGCAGTGAAGGAATTCTAGGTGGTACTTTATGCCTTATGACATCCAGCATCCTAATAAGCCCGTAGAGCTTTATAGTCCTCGTTCATAGTATCAGTCACACTCACCTGCCTGACAGAAAAGTGGGCCAGGTAATAGAGTCCGTTTTCATAGGTATCTGCAAATAAACAACAAGGTAATCACAGTCTGGAGTTATGTTCTAGAATTCTAATTATCTACTTGTCTTGGTTGAGAAAAGAGGAATTATTTTTGTTTCTTATTTTATTTTATTTATTTTACAGATTTCTGTTTTGGGATTCCTCTTTTGGAGATTAGTCAGACTCTGCTTCAACCTCGAGATGTTTGAACTGAGTGTGTAGACACATCTGCCCGACGGCCACTTCACATAATGAGGTCCCCAACACCACCCTTGAGCCACTTCTCTTCCTCATGGTCTACCACCCTCAGCACCTTCCTGGTCACCTCGAAATTTCCAGATTCCATGTGCCAGAGGCATGCGTGCGAGCACACACCTACATGTAGGCACACATCATAAATACCAAGACTGGTGTCTTGGTCAATTTGTTTTCAAGGATACCAGGAAATTTCTTAAACCCACTCTACAGAGAACAAAGAAAGACAAAGAAAAGCCTTCTTTGTCCTCGTATCCTTAACCTGTGTCAAAGTCCAGGGAAAAGAGGAAGCACAGCACTTCCCTACAGGCGGATTCATGAGCCTTGTCGCAGGCACCCCCCTCCTCACGCCCTTGGCTTGATCACTCTTCCCTGCTGGTTCCTCTCTTTCTGATTTGCTTACCACTCACTCCATCGGAGGGCCTCGGCTGAACTCTACAACTATAGCTACTAGCGAAATGTAGCTATTAAACTAGAATTAATTAAAATCAAATAAAATTAAAAATTCATGTCCTCAGATGTACTTGTCATATTTCAAGTGCTCAATAGCCATGCAGTGGCTACTGTACTGGGCACCAGAGATGCAGGACAGTTCCATCACTGCAGAGGTTCCACTGGACAGCACTGGCCTGGAAATAGCTAATGATACTCGAGCCATCCTCCTGAGAGTTCACCAATTCCTGTCGACTCCTAATGGGAAATTACCCCCCAAAAAATAGCACAGCTGATCTAGGCGCTGTCTGTCTTACTGGGACAATAAACCACGTAATTCGGGAATGTGCCCTTGAACATAAACCACACTCGGTTAAAAAGAAACTTTCCCTATGGCTTCCATATTGCTGTCTTTCATCCTGGATGAGAACAGTGGATAATGCTGAGAGATTCAGACCATTTACCTTAGGTCTTGAGTATCGAGTACACTATGCATTATTTGCTTCAAAGTAACAACTGGCTTTATTTTAAAAATGCAAAATTGCTTTAACGTGGAAAAGGGAAGAACGGGCCTATAAGAGATCCGGGAACCTAGTCCGAGGTATCGATATGAACCTGAGGCACCTCTTACTCACCAATGCTTTGTCCATCATCCCAGAAGAGCCAACCTGCAGCCGTCCCCTCCTCGTCCAGGGCCACCTTGAAGCCCAGGAATTTCTGGCGGCTGTAGTGGGGTGGGGGAGAGGCATTAGCTAAAACCCAAGCCGCAGCCACAAACCGAGGCTTTTCATAAAGACGTAAAGGAAGTCCTACATGCTGCAAAGACCGAGTCCTAGGATCCAAGAGGCCTGTGATCTAGTCCTAGTTCTGTCTCCGCTAGCTATATGACATCGTATCGGGAATGCGTGAATTAATGAATGAATCAAAGGGAATTTTCCTTTCAGGTTCTACCAGCTCTACCGGAAACAAGCAACGTCATCGGATTCCTTCCTTTCTCCGTTATCAGGAAAGTCCCGTGCGATCTTTCCTCTTTCATGATCTAACTTTCCCAACATGTGCACAATGATTTCTGTTTACAAATGTCCTAAGTTCTTCAGTTTTTAACTCAATTTTTCGACTCGAATGAGTAGGGCTTTAATAATTTTGGTTTGACATCAGACAGGTGAGGATTTTAGTCCCTGTTCAGCTACTTACTGACTGCGTGACTCTGAGTTAATCACTTAGTCTCTTGAAGCCTCTGTTTGCTCATTTGTAAAATGGAGATAATGATAGTACTTACGCCATAGGGTTTATTTTTTCTTTTTGTTACAAAAATAGGTAATCTCCAAATAGAAATCTCTATATTATTTCAGTTCGAGGCACAGAGCATTCATTTGATGCTAGCTAGAATTTTAAAATCTGCGTATGAAGAAACTCAGCCTCAGGCATCAGGTGCATTTTTTAGCGACACAATTTTTTACACAATTTTTTAGCGACAGTTTTCTTAATAAAGAGTCGGGTGAGACCCAGTCCTCTAAAACTAGCTTGAACTATGGTTGCTCTTATTTGACTTCTATTTCAAATGCCACTAATTAGACCTAGCGTCTCACCCACTTAGATCTAAAATAGTCATTAACATTGGGGTGCACAGCACAGGGAACGTAGTCAGCATTAATGCAATGGCTGGGTGGAGGGCCAGGGGAGAGTAAGAGCAATCAGGGTGATTGTTTCTTAAACTATATAATTGTCTAGCCAATGAACTGTATACTTGAAACTAATAAAATTAAATTTTAAAAAATGCAAAATAAATAAATAAAAATAAAACAGTGCAAAGTCTGAAAAAGATGAAAACGCAAGCAAATAAAGCAGCAACGATATTTAGTAAAGTTGCTTTGGGGCCCAAGAAGGCTTCGCCAGGACCTGGGCTAAGTGGCTTGTCACGCACCTGAAGTGGGTGTTCTGTGCAGGCTCTTGCCAGGGCAGGACGTAGCCCCCACGGACGTGGAGGTTAATGTGGTCAAGAGGGGCTGGCAAAGACTTCCACTCTCCCCGTGCTTTAATGTCCACGCCCTGCGGGCCAAGGGAGGTAAGAGACGATGAGGGAGAGAACGCGAGCTGCACGGCGCATTTGCCGGGCGCCGCGTCCCCTCTTCTGAACTCGCTGCTGGTTTGTGACCCTTCGGCACGGGCTTGTTCTTCTGCTTCCCCACACTCGCCGGGCGCGGGTGTGGAATCCCGCATCGCTGCTAGCCTGTCTGACCGGGGTCCTTGCCTTGTGGGGTTTCCACGGTACACGCCGCGTGAGATCACAGCGTGGCTCTGACGCCACGTCCTGCTTCTGCGTCTCAGAGCACTGTGACAGGAGGTTGGACAACCCTTTCGTTCGTTTCTTGCTGGCTCCTGACACGCTCCGTACAATGACATTTCAACAGCTTCTCTTTCACTTTCTGGACTAGTCTCCATCTCCCTTTACTGCCCCAGCCCCACCCCACCAATTAACTCACGCCCTTGACACTGATTCATAGGAAAGATTAGAGCAAGCTGACTCAGCTTACAAATCCTTATCTTAAACTACATTTGCCTTGGTGTTTCACACCTGTACCCTGCCTCACATGTGGCAGGGAGAAGTGTCCTTTTGCCCTGAGCCATGACGCTCAGCTCCTAAGAAACCAGCCGTCCGCGTTTTCCAGCTGGGAGAGGGGGTGTCTCAGCTTCAGCACCATGAGCATTTGGGGCCGGATGGATTCTTTGCTGTGGGCCCCGTGTTTTTTGGATGTTAACCAGCGTCTACCCACTAGATGCCAGTAGCACCTTCCCTGACCCCTATCACACTGTGACAGCCAAAAATGGCCCTGGACACATTGCCAAATGTCCCCTGATAGGCGAAATCCCTCCATTTGAGAACCGCTATTTTAGAGGTAAGGAGTGAAGCTGCCATGACACTCCTTCACCTTGGGTCCCAAACGCTCATTTTATCCAGGTTCGGCCTGTATAAATAACTGTAGGGGTGGGCGGCAGAGGGAGGCACAGTGACCAGTACTGTGCTCCCTGGGGTGGACCCTACTTCCTGAGCCTGCCTCAGGACCCCAAAGTCTTCAGGACTAAATAGAAATTCCAACCCATGTCTCTGGGCTTCTCCAGCTCATTCACTGAAATCACAGGAAAATTGGATTATACGATTTCTAATGACATTTCATGCCAACATCTTATGAATATTGGACATTTTCCTCCACTGTCAATACACGTAAAACTGTCAGTCATCTTCCTACCAAATCCTTTTCTCCAATGGTTATTTTATTCTACTGCACATTATGGCTACTAAATGTGATATGATTGTGATCTTATTTCATTCTAACGCCCAATAAATCACAAGATTTTAATTTCCCTTTAGACAGCTTCCGACTGGGCTAGCCTAACAAATTTCCATTAAAATATCCCTAAAGGTATAACTATATGATAAAAATTCAAAAGCAGCAGTACTGAAATAAGAAACAACAACCTAACATGCCTTTGTCAGGGAAGTTTTCCCAAACTGCACAGCCAATTATGATTGAGAAGCACTGTTCTAGAAAACCCAACATATGTTCTAAACTGTAAAAGAAAACTAAACAAGATAAAAATGGCCACAAGTAGGTAAAAACCTTGATTGTACACACTGCCTGCTCTTAATCTTCATAAAAACAGGTCATAAGTCGCCAGAATAGTTGCGTGTCGCCCCACTCCCAAATAAAGTTTATGAACGATAGTGCCCAGTGTGACAGAAAGGACAGGGACATGGGTAGAAAAACACTTCCTGGCGAGCCCAGCCACACAGGCACGGCTGAGACAGGCACGAACTCCGCGGAGCTGAGAACTGCGGATTCTGCAGCTTGTTCAGAGCCGAGAGTCAGAGCCCATGAAGGTCCAGCCTTAGTCCTAACGACGCACTTCGTTCCACCTGTCCTGCGTCAAGGCACCTGCCATCTCATGAAACAACTGTGGCCTAAAGGCCGAGCAGCAAGGGGCGACTTGTTGCTTCGGGAGTCAGGTGAGCACAGGAGGGGCAGCGCAGGGGCTGGGGGTTCACGGCCCTCAAGGCAGCTGTGATGCGAGGAGTCGTGGGGCCTGAGGAATGGGAGCCCCCGAGACAGGAGTCTTACATTCTTCCCCCAGCCTTCGCTCAAGGTGCTCGCTAGTTCCCAAGCTCCACTGGACAAGCAGCAAAGAAACTACGCAAAACCGGTGGCTAGAAAGCTAAGTCGGGCTTCCTTTTTTTTTCAATTCTGCTTTCCATCTATGCCTTTTTATGCTACCTTCTAGATAATTTCCTAGATTATGTTTTATAATCTTTCTAAACAAAATTTTAAATATCTGCATCATGCCTTTAATGTATAAGGATTGGTTTTGTGAGTATGCCTGTTTATAGTATGCTTTCTTATTTTAAGTATAATATGTTCTTATCTCTCTGAGGAATATGAATTTTCTAGTTACCTTTTCAATAGCATATATACAAAAAAGTATACAAATAATAAGTATATAGCGCAATAAGATGAATATAAAAAAAATAGTCAAAACTGATCTTAGGAGATCTCATCAAGTGCTGTTAGAAATGTAAATTGTTTCTGAAATTTTGCCACCTTATATATAAGGATTCTTGTATTAAGTGTCTACTCTGGCTAGAAATTCAGATAACTGCTGGGTGATGGTGGGGGTAAAGCACATGGCAGCATGTGCTCTCTTGAATAGACAAGGGGGAAATCTAGGCTAATTTCAGAAACAGGAATGATGTGAATTGTACATAACCTCCGGCCTTACTTCAGCGTACGGTGAGTAACCAGTGCGACAACAAAGAAACCCAGTTCAAAACGGAATCTGCTCGAATCCTTTGCTCCATGTGGAGAGCCTAAGCCTCCATTCTATTTACCAAGTCCAAGCATTTTCTGTGCTTTCGCTAACATTTATAAAACATCCTTCCTCGTCTCCTTTTCAAATATGAAAAAAGAAAGAGCATCTTTCACTGGTCCTTCTATAACTGCCGGTGGGATAGAGTGCAGAATACTAAGCATGCATATTAGCCACACGAGGGGATATCACCCCCCCGCAGGCCCCTGGCTGGGAGGGGCCAGCAGCCCTGCCTCGCGCCCTCCCGCCATCATCCTCTTGCTGTGGTCCACGCCTCTGCTTTGTTCTCCTCAGGAAGGTCAGAGGAGGAGGCCCAGTGAGAGAGAGAAGAACACTCCCTTTGATTCGTCCTCAACAACACTGCCCTGCGGCGGCTTTGGAACACCCTGTTTTCCCAGATGAGATTCCGGGGTTACAGAGACAGAATGTGACCAGAGTTCTGTCAGATTCTGGAGCCTGTGCACGTGACCATCTTCCCGGCTGCATAAACAATCGGAGACACTTACCGTGTAGAAATCGTACCAGCGGGCTCTGGGGAAATACGCAGTGACGTTTCTGGCATTCTAAAATTAAACACAAAAACGTCATCTAAGGCAGAGTAACCAACTTGGTTAAACCAGTGACCCACAGTCTCCATCTCTCTCGAGGTCAGTACTGTTGTTGGGGAAACCTTCCTTTTCTCCCCACTTCTCAAACGGGAGATTTGCCTGCGCAAAAATGGTGGCTTCTGAAAAAAAGCCTTTTGGGATACAGAAATTTGGGGGAAAAAACATCATTTGCTTATAGACTTATCCCACACCCTCTTGAAAGAGAAAATGAGGCTGAGTCTGGGATGGAAGAAAATTTTGTAGGCTTTATGGTGCCAATACTTCAGAGAGTATAAATAGTACAATAAGTTTGGGGGAGAATGCAATTAACCTGTGCTTTAATCAGAAGCCTAATTATTGAGAGAAAAAGTAAAGAGGTGGCTTTTGCTGCCTGAGGACCTCATATAGAAGGGAAGGGCTAACGAGCGACAACAAGATTATACATATTGTTCCAAACAAACCTTCTGAAAAGTGTTGTTTTAATGCTGACAGAGGGGCGTAATGAATTCTTTACAGTACTGCCCCTACCTGGACCATGCTCCTAATTTCAGTTAATGAAGAAATAATTGAATCTTAAAAAATATCATAAGTTTTTTTTTTTCCTTCTTGATTGTCCTAGGAATCAGAATCTGTTATGATGATATTAAAAATGATGGAGCTGAGGACCAGAGCACCTAAGTGAAGGACTTCGGCCCAGAGAGACAGGAAGAAACAGGTGTAAAATGAAAAACCGCCCCTCAGTACCCCCACTGGACCTGGTCTCTTCTCCTTTTCCTATTCACCAGGCCTCATGACTGGGGTCCTCTCCTCATCAGAGGCCTCCATACTCACAGGCTCCAGGACAGGGCTGACCAGGAAGGCTGGGCCCAGCAGGAACTGACTGTCTACATCCCAGGTCACCTGGTCCGACACAAACCTGGAAAGGCAAACCAAGGACACACAATCAGAACTCCAACGGGGCCCCAGACTAAGGCCTCGAAGAAACTCCTCAAGTTCAGACCCAAGTCAGAAACCCAGCTACGTTCTATGCCATCCTTTACTCTTTACTAAGTCGACCTCAATCAGATATGCATTCACTTTCCACATGTCATGTTCTTCATACCCCAGATGTGACTGGATTTAGATGTGTTCTCGCTTATAAATATCTCCACGTTTCTTAACCATGGCACATCCTACATGCAAGGATGGCCTTCATCTCTCAAATCTCCACCTGAATGCCTTGTGATCTGAGTGCTATAAGAGATATGTAGGTCTTCACATGCCCAAACTAGAAAGAAATTATTCTGTGTTATATTGTATCATTTGGGGGGGGGGGACATTTTTGATTAAATAGACTCTTATCAAAGACCCAGGGTCTCAGTAACACTGAGCTAAGAGGAGTTATAACATATGGTATGTGCCCAGAGAGCTTACGGCCAAGGGCGATCATGTCTTTAGTTTAATTTGGGAGAAATGTTCTCTTCAACTAATACCATACAGAATAAATTATCCCTCTGTCTTTAGGATTCCGGCTGTACACTCACTCGTGGAGAAGAGGGCGCACGACGGTACTGCCCTCCGTGTGTGCCCTGTGCATGAGGGTGTAGAGATACGGCAAGAGGGTGTATCTGGTTTGCAGGACGCTTCTAGAGATATTCTTGAAGGTATCATCCCAGGACACAGGGTCTTGCCTCTACAGCAGAAAAAGAGGAGTTTCAGAGGTGGCCTTAGGGGAGCTGGGGGACCTGGGGTCACTGAATGTTTATTACAAACAAAAATCAAACACAACTAAATCAAAGATGATTACCAATGAGATTCAGAGTATATTCTTAATAGACCAAAAGAAGTCACTGAAGCTGTCCCAGGGCAGCTGATAAAATTTCCCCCATAAGAGATTTTTTTGGAAGATATATTTGGTACAATATTGCTGCCAAAATGAAAAGATTAATCTAAAGAACACTGAAGAAAATGGTTCATTGAAACATAAGGATCTTTTCATGTAGCTATTGGCCATTTGTGTGTCTTCTTTAGAAAAATGTGTATTAGTTCCATTGCCCAGTTTTTAATTAAATTGCTTGTTTTTTTTGTTGTTGAGTTGTGTGAGTGCCTTACTTATTTTGGATATTAATCCCTCATCAGATAAATGGTTTGCAAATATTTCCTCCTATTACATAAGGTGACTTTTCATTTCTTTTATTGTTTCTTCAGCTGTGCAGCAGCTTAGTTTAATGTAGTCCCATTCATTTATTTTTGCTTTTGTTGCTTCTGTTAAAAAAAATTCATTACCAAGACCCATGCCAAGGAACTTTTCCCCTGTGTTTTCTTCTAGGAGTTTTACGGTTTCAGGCCTTATGATTAAATCATTAATCCATTCTGAGTTAATTTTCATAAGTAGTGCAAGATAGAGGACCTATTTCATTTTTCTGCATGTCTGCACAACACTATTTATTAAAGAGATGATCCTTTGCCCATTGATTATTCTTGGCTCCCTTGTCAGATGTCAGTTGACAGTATATGCAAGATTTTATTTCTGAGCTCTCAATTCTGTTCTGTGGGTCTATGTGTCTATTTTTATGCCAGTACCATACTAGTTCGATGACTACAGCTTTATAATATACTTTGATGTCAGAAAGTGTAATGCCTCATTAATCAGCAGGAAAACACAAATCATGTAATGTAATATCACCTCACACCTGTTGGAACGGCTATCAAAAAGACAAAATAAAACAAGTGTTGGTGAGGATGTGGCGAAAATGAACCCCTGTGTACTGAGAGTGGGAATGTAAATTGGCATAGCCACTATGGAAAAGAGTACGGAGGTTCCTCAAAATATTAAAAATAGAACTACCATGTGATCCGTTAATTCCACTTCAGGGTATATAACTGAAGGAAATAAAACTTTTCTACTAAAGAGATATCTGCACTTCCATGGTCACTGCAGCACTAGTCACGACAGCCAAGATACAGAAATAACCTAAATGTCCATGGATGGATAAGTGAATGAGGATGTGGTATATATACAATGGAATATTTTTGCAGCAACAGAGAGAAGGAAATTTTGCCATTTTAAGCAACATGGAAGGAGCTTTATGGAATTGTGCTAAATGAAATAAGCCAGACAGAGAAAGCCAAATACTGTATGATGACATTTTTCTAAAATACAGGGATCTAAAAAGGAATCTTAAAAAGTGGAACTCATAGAAAGAGTGGCATGGTGGTGATCTGGGGCAGGGGCTAAGGGAAATACAGAGGTGTCAGTCGAAGGATGCAAACTCCTAGTTATAAGGCAAGTGTGACCTGGGGATGTAAAGTACAGCACGGCGAGTATGGTTAACAATACTGTATTGCGCATCTGAAAGTTGCTAAGAGAGTAGATATTAAATGTTCCCACTGTGGAAAAAAAATGGTAATTATCTGAGGTGAGGGAGGTGTTAACCAGCCCTGCTGTAGGATTTATTTCACAGTATGTAAGTGCATCAAAAAAGAAGAAACGTGAGGGATTAACGATCTTAGAGATGCGCCTGTGGAATGTTTACTGCCTTAATTATAGATCGAAACTGGAGGCTGCGCTCCCAGTGCCACCTTGCCCTACCCTTGTTCCAATGCCGTTGTGGTTCCTCGCAAAGGGGTAGAAGGCCCCCAGCTGCATCCAGCGAACGCACATCTCATACTCCGCATCTCCAAAGAACCCGCAAATATCTGCTCCTGTCTGAGAAGATGCAGAATTAGAGCATGAGCTGGGACTTTGTGGGTTGCAGAAATGCCGAGCTCTGACTGGATCATTAGTAACGGCCCGAACGTGACTTACATAAGATATCCCAAAGAGGCTGAACTCCATCATGCCTGCAAGGAGAAGACACAGTGAGGTTAGACAGAGCAGGCTTTCGGGAGGGCAGGTTTGTCCTATTTCTTCTGTACCCCACTGGAGAGCTCTGGGCCACTCATGATGAAAATTCTGAAAGACATGCATAGGTTAAAGCTCACACCCACAGAGAACCCAGCTCCTCTTGATTTCACTGGCCACACGGACAGTGATTAGACGCGGCCGAGGAGTGCACCCCAGTCCCTACCCCCCCCCCCCCGCCCACCAGAGGCCCCGGGGTGAGGCCCACACACCGATGACAGATTTCCTCAGCTGGTCCCACGCGGCCGTGTTGTCTCCCAGCCAGTGTCCTCCCCAGCGGCCGGAAGAGGGGAACGTGGAGCGGGTGACGACGACCCCGCGCTGTCCGGTCACCTCCTGCACGGCTCTGGGTGGAGGGGAACACGGAGGTGACTGAGACGAGGACAGGGGAGGGAAAGCCGCAGAGCTTCACCTCCCAGAACGTCTGGGCTTAGGCCATGGTGACCAGATGTTTCCTGTGTTACTGGAGGGAATATGGAAATCTGAGCGACAGTGAGGTCCCTACCGAATGTCCCCAGATGATGTAGAGAATAATAACGGTTACACTTTTAGAATGTTTACAGTGCTTTACGAAGAACTTCACCATGCAATAAACTCACTGGGTGACCTAAGAATAATAAATAATCACCAAATCTTACTGTGTATTTACCCGGTGCTTAGTTTTATATATTTGGGGAGGAAGAAGGTGAATTTCTTTATAAGGTTTTCCTTAGGGTAATTCTTACTCATCGACGAAGCTCACAAAATGGGACAGTGCTAATTTAGTAGAACACCAGTTGGCTACCCAACAAGAATGACCAAAAAAAGAAAAAAAAAAATCCCCAAAGAGTTGAGTGACTTTTAAAATAAAGGCACTGTCCAGTCCTCTGCACTCCCTTTGCCTCTCAGAAGTCACATTGCTACAGCATCAGCCGCACTGTGTGATGACGGCCTGTGTCTCCTCCACTGGGGCTACCAGTCTCACACGGGCAGTACCAGGCCTTGTCTAAACCTGTCTTGTTAACTGATTTCGCGGGGCCTGGCTCCTTGTCATGAGTATTTATTTAATAAATAAGAGCTGCTCCAGAGCTGTGATTAAAATCTGCTTAACCCTTGGAAGAAGGAATGAGAGGAAAAGGAGGGTCGCTTCAGGAGCCACCAGCTGTTTCTGCGGGTCATGTGACAGGAGGAGAGAGAGGACGACTCACTCGTAGGTGGGCCGGGTCTGGGACCACCCGTACAGGCTGTGCACGTCGTAGTGCCGCACCCGGGAGCCGTCCGCCAGGATCTGCTCGCTCTCCATGCACAGGGTCTTGCTGCTCAGACCCTTGTCCCTGGACTCCAGACCTGAGGGGGAAGATCAGGCAATGTGAAAGCCACTTCCGACCCCATGTATCCCTGACCTCTGTTCAAGGGGTTGGACTCTGGATCTAAGACTAACTGGATTCCCTCGCCTTCCCTTGGGGACGTGCTCAGCTCTGTGAGCTGCGCTGGCGCCCGCAGGTGTTTTCAACGGGGGGCTCTCCAGGAGAAAGCCGGCGGCACGGGGAAGCGCACGGAGCTGTCAAACGCGATGGGACAGGCTCCGGCCTAGGCTTTCAACCTGTTCATTATTTCGTGTAATTCTCATCATGATCTTATGAAGACGATATCGCTATCCTCTTTTAAAAAAAACTGAGATTTGTATTCATCCAGTCATCTGTTGAAGGCCACACAATTCACAGAGAGATCATTTCTGGGGCCAAGGTATGAACACAGGTGTAACCCCAAAGTCCTTCAACGCCATGATGAGGGGAAGCCACTGCCTTCCCTCCACTGGTCAGTGAAGTCCCGTGGGGGAATTAGCAGAAGCCTGAACAGGTAAGGAATTAGCCGCAGGACCTCTGGAGACATAACCCTCGTTACATGTTTTCTGAACAAATTTGAGAAATCCACCCTATGGGACCGGTGACTTGCACATACCCGAGTGGGTAAAGTGCTTGAAGTGTATTTGTCTTTGCTCCCCACCTGCCCCCCAAAACCAAAGCACCACAGAGGATGGGCCCTGAGAGGTCAGGACAAACCCCTGGCCCTGGGGCTCTTGCAGGAGTCTGTTCCCTGTGGCCACGGCTCTGCCGGCAGAGGCGGCCCAGGCGGCCCAGGCAACCCGGGTCCTTACATGGCATGTAGGGGGGGTGGTTCAGGGTGGCGTCCTTGCAGCCTGGAGGAACTGCCCCATTTACAAAACTTGCCGGTTCATTCATATCCTAGAGCGTCAAACACAGACACAACTGACTTTTAAAAATTAATTACATGCTGTCAACTCAGAGAGCAGGAAGTGAGAAATAAAGCGTTTACCACCCAGGGAGACTCATCAAATCCAGCTGAGAACTGACTGAAATGATCGGTTAAGCCCTGCAGAATGACAGGCTGGAGGAGTGTTTAAAAATTCCCCCTCAGGGCGTGAAGCAGGGCTCAGTTCCAAGAAATTCCTAGTCATCCCCTTGGGGTTTTATAGCAGGAACAGGAGGTAAAAAGTACAAGGTCTCCTGAGAGGAGGAACTGCAGTCTGAAACATCCCAAGTCTTTCTAGGGCGATTACAGGTCAGTGACAGATATGCTTAGACACGCAAAGATGGACACACACCTATCCACATGTACACAGACACAAACACGCTCACTCACAATCCATATGCCATCAAACTTCAAACTCTTCTCCGGCGCCCGGGGATTGGTGTATAGTTCTCTCAACTCCCTCTTCCACCAGGTAGCAGTTGAGTTACGGAAAAAGTCTGGGAAGGCCACATAAGCTCGGTATCGCTGTAAAAATCAAATATAATTTATTTGTCTCAAATAGACAGCAAACAGGCTTTACTGAGAGCTTAACTCATGCAACGCCTTGTACTGCATGGTGATAGATAATCCGAACACAGCCTAAGTAATGTTCTCGGCTTTTTTGAAATACAATTGTGCAGAGAAGAGAAGTTAGCACAAATTAGACACTTCTTAGCACTTGGAAAGAATCCATAGATTGATCTCCTCTCCATAGCCACATGAACAGTGGATCATCATCGCATGTATCAGATGCCGAACTGTCATTTCCGCCCTGTGATTTCCTAACACTCCTCAAAGACGAAGCAGGAGCCAGGGAGAAACTGAGCCTGAGAGGGGCAGATGGCAGGTGCCTTGTCAACGGGCTGGACGGAAACATCCTGGTGATCCTCTCCACTCTCATTCCCACTAGACAAAGCGCGTGAGAGGTGAGACTGTATTTTGTGTTATTAGACTGCTATGGATTTGTGTTTTCCATGGTGTCAGAACCACTTGAAAACTGTTGTTGTGCGTCAAGTAAATCGGGAGGACTTAAGGAGAAAGTTTCTACTCCTCCTCCCTTTAATTTCCTCAAGTAATAAAAGTCATGTCTTTATTTTAACCTTGAAAACAGACCCATGCTATAACTCCTTAACTGTATTGTAAGCTTTCTGAGAGCAAGGACCTTGTTTAATATCCTTCTGTCAATCTCTGTATTCCCCCACAGTGCTTAGCTTAGAACCTGGCATAAAGTAAAACCTCAGTGCGTAACTATGAACCCACACCACTTAGCAGCAGCAAATATTCACACATTTCTATACAGGCGCCATGTTGCTTGTGATGGAACTTTATGGTCCTTTGTACATCTCAGCAAATAGGTTCCTGTATGTTCACGAGCTCAATGTAAGAGTTAAAAATAATGCTGGGGGCAAGGGCAGGGGGCACAACAGAAAGGAGACTTGGTCTAGGGAACCTCCAGCTTTTACATACGATAGACAAAAGGCAAGGAGGAAACCCTATGTCTGGGTAGAATGCAAAAAGGAACCACAAAGAGGAAAACAGAAACACATCGGTATACAGGGTTTGGCTCACAGAGAGATGAAAGGGTACTGAGCCACTTCGGGAGACTCTTGTGAGAGGAAGGCATGCTAGGAATGTCTGTTTTGGTTAAAAAATAGAGGTAGAAACATAAAAAAAGAAGAAGAGAACTTTTTACTGAAAATGGAGATCTCCAGGTCAAGCAAGTTGGAAAACAGGGGGGAGGGAAGAGAGATGGAGGATTAGAATAAATAGATCAATACCAGCAATGTCTGAGTCATTTAAAAAATAATAATAATAAACTGCTTAAAAGATAGACAAAGGACCTGAATAGACATATTCCCAAAGGGGACATATAAGTGGCCAAGAGGTACATGAAAAGATACTCACCATCCTAATCATTAAGGAAACGTAAACCGAAACAACAATAAAATATCATCTCACACCTGTTAGGATAGCTTTTGTCAGAAAGACAAGAGATTACCAGCGTTAGTGAGAATGCGGATTGAAGTGAGCCCTTGCACACTGCTGGTGAGAAGGTAAACTGGTACAGCCGCTATGGAAAACAGAATGGAGGTTCCTGAAAAAAGTGAGGGAGAGCTACCATATGATCCAGCAACTGCACTTCTGGATATATATCCTGGAGGAAACAAAATCAATGATCCTGAAGAGATATCGCTGCACTCCTGTATTCATCGCTGGACTATTTCATGACAGCCACGATATGGAAACAACCTAAGCGTCCATCGACGAATGAATGGATAAAGAAAATATGACACACACAGATATACACACACACACAAAGAATATTCAGCTACAAAGAAAATCTTGCCATTTGTGACTACCTGGACGAACTTAGAAGACATCATGCTCAGTAAAATAAGCCAGAGAAAGACAAATACTGTGTGATCTCACTTATATGTAGACTCTTCAAACCAAGTCGAGCTCCTAGGAACAGAGAGTAGGATGGTGGTTACCGGGAGCCAGGCAGTGGGGGAGACGGGAAAATGCTGGTAAAAGGGTGCGGGCCTTCATTTGTGAGATGAGTAAGTTCTCGGGATGTAATGAACAGCATGGCGACTACAGTTCATAGCACTGTGTCATACAGTTAAAAGTTACTAAGAGAGTAGATTTTAAGTATTCTCACACACCCCCATCCACACACACACACACACACACACACACACACACATGGTGAAACGATACGAGGAGACAGATGCGTCAACTTAATTGTGGGAATCATTTCACGATATGCATGTATATCGAATCATCACATTGTACACTTTAAATATATAAAATTTTATTTGTCAATTATATTTCAACTAAGCTAGTGGGGACAGACTAAGAAGAAAGTAAATAAAAGTCAAGAAGCCCGTAACCCTGAACTTCTCTGGCCTGGCAGGTTCCTGCATTCACGGGGACCACCAAACTTCCAGTGATCTGTGAGAAGCGAGAGGAAGAACGGGAAACTTGTCCTCTCCCTTGACTCCTTCTCTGAGACTCATTACAAGTGGAAACCAGTTCCCAGGAGAGAGTGAGATTTCACTAAGCCTGGAAACTGGGAGGTAAGAGCAGAGCTGAGAACCCCAAGAAAGGAAGCGGGGTTTGTCCACAGGAAAAGGATGCACAGAGAAAAAGGTCCAACCACTAAACACGGGCAGAGGGAGAGTCTGTTTAAAAAGGATACTCAAAAAAACAAAAAATAAATAGCAAGGCTACTCAAGGCAATAACGACAACAAAAAGGACAACAAATATACTGATTTCGAGAAAAGATAAATTCCTTGAGACATCATCCAGTGGAAATTCCAAGGATCTTTGGAATCTCAAAGCCTCAACACTGTCACCTAAAACCGAGACCAGAAAGGTAAGCTCTCTGAGTCTGGGTTATGCTGAGGACAACAACATCTCTCTCTCAATTGGGAGTGACATATTGCATAGAAAGTAACTGGCACAGAGACGACCACACAGGACATACTCCTTAAGTGTGTCCACACCCTTGTCCATGACAGGGGGCTGCCCAGCGTGCCAAGTATGGCTGCGCCTTCCTGGTAACCCCGACTTCTCCCACCCACAAAGGCCGCCTTACCTCCACCTGGCTCTCCCAGTCTAGAGACCCATTTATCACGACGTCAGGAAAATTGGGCCAGACCTGTGGAGAGAAAATTGTTCAGAAGCGGTGCACTAGATAATTTCTTACACAGTGTTTCCTAAGACACTACAAACCATGGGCTTAGGGGTGATGATGCTTTGACTTTCAGGACTGATCTAGAGAAAAGTGGGTCCCACAAATGCACCTACATTCCCTAAAAATTCCTTAACTGTGTTAACAGATACGGAGCACATGTGAGCATCTGACAGAGGACGCATGGAACAGGCCAGAAAACAATACACATGAACACCCTAACACTTGCCAATCCCCTCCCTGGGGACCGGCGGGTCGGATCAGACCTTTCCCCAGACGATGCCTCCACCAGCCGGGGCTTTGATGAAGACGTCACTCTCCACACCCCGAGTGAATGCAAGGTAGGGCTGGGTCTCATTTCCAGAAATGGCCGGGTCCTAAGATCAAAGCACAGGTCAGGTGAGCACGCCAAAGCCAGAGAATGACAGGGGACAAAAAGGCAAAACAAACAAACGACGACAAAAAGAACTCTTTGACAAGGGAAGGCAGGTCCTAGCTTCCACCCGAACTGCAGAGCTTCTGTGAATTCTGGGAAATATACTTCTCTTTTTGAACTTCAACTTCGTAAGCAAGGAACCGCAGTTTATCATAGGTTTTCTCCACCCAAGCCCACTCGCTGTCCCAAACGGACGTGCCATTCTCACAGGGACGAACCAGAATGAGGATGACTCGCATCCCGTCGGCCTTCATGCGAGTGATCAGGGCTGGGAACCCAGCGAACTTGGGGCTGAGGGTGAAGTCCAGCTGTCGCTCCATGTAGTCGATGTCGGAGTACTGCACGTCCTGGGGGGGCACACGAGGACACCGAGTGACTGCTGTCACAGAAGTCCAGCAGCTTCCGGAGGAGAACACCACCGCCCCTCCCCAACCCACCCCGCCCCACCAGCCCGACTGGTGGCCAACTGTAGACATCTTCTTTGTAATTCTTTCGAATCCTAGTGGTTATCTGGTAGGTACTAGGTTCAGGGAAATTTACCTAACTTTCTAATTTTCCTTCATAAAATTAAAAAAAAAAACAATGAAATTAGCAAAATATAGGCTGATAATGTCTGTCTGGCAGGGCTGCTGTGAGGATGGGCGGAAACAGTGGATAAGGGTGCCTTGTAAACGGCCAACGGAAGGAGCGACTGTGGTAACCTCCGCTGCCCCTGCTCACAGCGGAAAACAGCACAATGTAAATCACCCAGGACTAATGCAACGTGGGTGGCAAACCTACCAAAACCCTGTAATTGCCCTGGACTCTCCAATCCCGAGGGTTGTTAAACACAGCTTTCTCGCTAAGAATGAAATATTCCAGGCTATACTTTCTGTTAGTAAAAAACGATTGTAAACAACAGAAAAATAAACAGAATAAAATATGTAAGTGATTCACGGGATCGATTCTCTGATTAGTAGACCCCTCTTGGGGTCCAGTGAAGGACAGGA
Organism: Rousettus aegyptiacus; assembly: GCF_014176215.1. Taxonomy (NCBI): domain Eukaryota; kingdom Metazoa; phylum Chordata; class Mammalia; order Chiroptera; family Pteropodidae; genus Rousettus; species Rousettus aegyptiacus. Next base: position 54,089,798 of record NW_023416288.1, read on the forward strand.
CAGGGTTTGCTTCCACAGGCGTTTCCTCTGGAAACCAGTCCCCACATCCCTACGTTCCACTCGGGCTGAGCCCGAAGCCGAGGGGACACCGGGCTGCATGCAGTGCAGCAAACGGGTGGACGTGGAGCTATGTCCGCATGCACCATGGTCTGTCTGAATTTGGGTCGATTTTTTTTTTTTAATGAAACAATACTACTGTTTGCGGAAGCTCTCATTCTTATGGAACCAAGGAAGGTTTTGACTAAGCGTTCTGAAGTCACGTCAAAGAAATGGGAGTATGCTCCAGCAGAAAGAGCCCTGGAGCTGGCCCGATATCCTCCTCCTCTGGTAGAAGGCTGTGACTCTAAGATGCAGACCATGACCCCCACCTGTACAGCTGGGCTGGATGAGGTCAGTGTGATATTGTAGAAGAAAGCGCTTTGTAACTTTACAGAGCCCCACAAAAAATTCAGACAAATGCATCCAGATACAGAGACAGCGGAGGCTGGCTATGAGGTCCCAGAACTCCCAACACTCCCCAGATTGAGGACATACATAGGGGATCTGGGCAGCCACCATCTCATCATACAAGCTGGCAATCTCAGAGTCATTCTGGTATCCATAGCGACACAGTTGGAACCCTAAGGCCCAGTAAGGAACCATCACTGGACGACCAATCAACTAGAAAACAGACACAAAACATTAGTCGTTAATAAGGGGAATCTGAATGGAAGTTGTACACAGAGTAATAAGAATAATTTGCCTATGCCTCAAGTTAGACAACCAACAAATTCAAAGCCAGAGAGAAACTGAGAGGGGACAGAGCCACAGGGACACCTGGGAGAAAGCTTCCTACTAGACTTGACCTCCCTTCCCTAGGGGTTTTGGAAAATCAGTTTACTCTGACTCCTAGAGGCAGTCTAGCTTGCTAAAGAACACAGGGTCTGCAGGCAAAATGCCTGGGTTACCATACAGCCTCGGATCCCTGCTGGCTACGTGACCCTGGGCAAAACATTAAATAACCTCTTGTGCATCAATTTTTTCACTCGTAAATTGGGAATAATAATAGTATTTGCTCTACCATCACCACCACCACCTGCCACTGCCACAACCACCAAAAGCATCACTATTAATTCTGCTATTCTGCAATGCTTTGAGAGACTATAAATTTAATGATTACTGGGATGTATTTATTGTTCCTTATTCTGTAATCTTCCTGTCTCCCAGGAAGACCAACAATTCCAGCTCTCATCTGAGAACTATACTAATAAATGTGGGTTTGGAACACAGAATATACTGTATAAATACGTAGTAACCAACTGAATGTGCTCCTACCTCAGTGTACTGCTGAGTGACAAGCTCTGGAGTTGGCCCCAAGAACACATAAAAGTCCAGAACTCCTCCTGTGGTACGGTACGTCAGGGCAGGCATGGGCTGGAATGTCACATCTGAAAATGCGGGGAAATACCAATCAATTGGGAGAGCTTTAATGTGAGGAATTATCCCGGAAATGCAGACCTTCTCCCTCTTCCTATGCCTCCGTATGGAAGGTGTTTTGTACTAAACCTACATGAAATTGAAGAAGGTAAGGGAACGTCTGCAAGCTCCCAGCTCTGGATTTTTTCCCCTTTTCTGTGCTTTCTTATCTTATTACATGTTTTGTAATTCTGCCCTTTTTAATTATCATAACTTTTATTTTCGAATAGTTCACGACTTATGAGAAGTGGCAAAAATAGTGCCAAGGTCCCCTCGTACATTTCGCTCACGCCCCCCACTGACAGCACCTTACCCAGTAACCATTGTACATCGTCAAACCCAAGAAGCCGCCGCCGCAGCGCCACTGACGCGGGTGTGGCCCTCGCTCAGACGTCACCACTTCCACGCGCGCCTCCGCCTCACTTCCTGATTTCCCACGCCTCGTCCAGTGTTCCGTACAAGCTCTCCTCACGTCCTCATACCCCAGAGAGAGTGTTCTGACCCACAGCTTCATCACTAGCTCAGACTAAAGGGACGGCTCCCACTGGCTGACCGCCAGGATATCTGAGACCTGCTTGATTTTGCTCTACCTTTTTACATGGATTTTGCTGAATGAGAGTTAACTCTTGTTGCCACACGCTACTGGATAGAAATAAACAGAAAGGCTAAACAGAAATAAAAAGGGGAAAAGACTACCCACAAGATAATACTAAAGATCCTCAGGAATGACTGGTTCACACGACTGAGGGGGAGCCGGATCGCCTTACCCATGGCATTGCTGTTCAGCAGGAGCACTCCGTGGGCACTGCCATCCTCCTCCAGGGCCAGGTAGTAGGGGTGGACGCCGTAGGAATTCTTCTTGTACTGGGAGAGTCATGGGAAGAAGTGGTAGGAGGTTCAAAGACATTGTGGCTGAGAAAGCAACTGGCAAAAATTGATGGATAAGATGTGCCTGGTCTCCTCCAAGAAATCAATGCGCGGGAAAGGAAGGAGCCTGAGAACTGGCCCTCTGGCTTAAAAGTGGAGCGGAGGAAGGGAAGCAGCGAGGGCTCACGGAGTGCGTTGGGAGGGGTGGTGACCCAGGCCCCGCACGCGCCGCCTTACCCCCGGGGGCTGGTCTCGGGAAAACATGCCCCACGTGTGCCAGTTCAAGTCCCGTCGGTAGGCTGTGTGCTCGGTTTCTCCAAAGCCGTAGACGTACCGGGAGGGAAGGCGGGTGGAGATGCGGAGGAACATGTCGTTGAACGTGAAGCCGAGGAGCTGGGAATCCCAGCTGCAGCGCGGGCGGGTATAATTGGGGGGAAATGGGCTGTGCCGTTGGCTTCAAGCAGCTGAGTTTTCAAGGACAACAGGACTATGGATTCCCTCGCCCGCACCCAGAGCCCTGCTCGTCTTCCACGTGGAACGTGAAGTCTAACGTGAGCAGCAGCATCACTGGCGCCTTTGCTAAAAGCCCAGGAGCCAGCTTCGCCCTCCGTCTTCCTCTGTCACCGCCTCCTGCCTGCTCCCTCCAAGCACGGTACCACCTCGGCGGGCGCCACCCCGTGCCAGCCCCAGCCTCCTCTTGCTCCCTACGGTCCATTCGCTACAAAGCTGCCAGAGGGATGTTTTTAAAAGTTATATCGTGTCATTACCTTGTCTACGATTCTTCAGTGACTTCTCATTAAAACACCTCATGACGCCTTCAAGGCCGAACCCATTCTGAAAGCCACCTAGGCCCCAGCGTCGCCTCTTCCATCACCCTCCTCCCCACTTACTACGCTGCTCCCCCACGTTCGACAACTTTTCCCCCTTTAATGTGCAGGCTTGCTCCTGATTCGTGCCCGTGCACGCTCAAGTCCACCTGCCCAAAATGTTCTTCCCACCCCTCCCCACTCCCACCCCACCGACCTCCGCACAGGAAGCTCCTTCTCGTCACCCAGGACCTAGCTTCAATGCCACCTCCTTGGAGAGACCGACTGACCACAGCACACAAAGTAACAGTCTCCCATAACTCTCAACCACCTACTCTTTCTCCTCCATAACAAGTGTCACTCTCTGAACACATTTATTTATATTTCAACTTAAATCCTCTTTGCTGTTTACTCATTATTATGATTCTTTTGTCCTGAGAAGAGAGACTTCATCTTCTATAACCACATAATACGGGCGCTCAACAAACACTTGTTGAGTGAATCCCTAAGTAAATGCAACTGCCCCAGGAGTTATTCCCAGGGGACTAAAGGTTTCTCAACAGAACAGACCGGAAGGAAATAACTTATTCATGAACCTGGAAATGGACAGTGTGACGCTTTGACCAGGGCACCTCCAAGGACAAGGGGCTGGCCATGGCCATGCAGGCACCATCGATTCCCACCCCAAATGGGGCCACTTACATTACGGTGCCTGTACTCTTCCGGCGGATTTCAATCCCAAATGGATTCTTCTTAATGAGGACAACATAGAGCTGGCCCTCGGAAGTGCTGGATGGAACCCTGGGTACGTTGAGAGGGACTGGGACTTCATACCGATTGTTGCTGGGGTCATAAATCTAGGGACAGAGGAAGCAGGCTCTAGGTAAGTAAAACACTCTTAAGACCTACACCCTTAGCAGGGCCTTGATGTCTCTGACAAAGAGGCTGAGTGATGTATTTCTTTCCCTTATCTTTAAGGTCTTAATACCATGGATTTAATTAACATATAAAGAATGATGTCAGATTTAACACCTGATCTGAGTCTATCATACCTCATTCATTTTTAAGGCCTCTATTACAGTCTCACATTTACTTTGACATTGGTGCAACTGAGAAAATCGGTCTGAAATCAGTTTGGTATTTGTGAATATATTATTTATTACTTTATTTGTAGGTGTATGAGTGTATGTGAATACCTGAAATTTTTTCTGAACTGAAAATAAAAACAAACTCCAAACAAACTCGACTTGATTAAAATAATCATAGCTGTCCTTGCTAAAATGAGATCGAAATTAATTCAGAGTATCTATTGTTTTCCTGCTGATACTATACTAGACACTAGAGCTAACTAAACTTAATAAGACTCATTATCATATCGCATGCTGATGAGAGGTGAAAGAGAAGTACCCACAACACTGGGGTAATATAAGCTAAGGTACAGCTATGTAGAAGTGCTGTGACATTATAGAGAAGGACAGATCTAACACTTTCTGGGAGACTGAGCCAGGTTCATGGGGGAAAATACAGGCTGAGTTTTAAAAGCTTTGAAGCCATGCACTAAGCACATAAAGGAGATGGAGTCATTCCTGGTAGAGAAATAAAGGCAAAGGCACAGAGCATTAAAGCAGGATGAGCAGGAGGCAAATATTTTGGAGAGAGCGACCGTGTGATCAGGAAGTAGAGTCGTGAAGAGTCGAGGGTGGAAACCTAAGCGAGTTCCTTCATTTCAAATCCATGAGGCGCCTACCACATGCACCAGTGCTACGGTGCGGAGAGAAATGTAAATGAGCATCAGCCCTACATTAGACAATGTGCAAGACTCAGAGTCCAGGCCGAGTTAGACTGGGAAGAACCTTGCAGGCAATGCTGCATGTCTTTCCTTTACTTGCAATGAACATCTGAGTTCAGAAACACAAAGATGAAAGGACAAATTCCTGTCTTTGAGAAACTTACCGATTAGTAGAGAAATAGACATAAAACCAGCCCATCACTAGTGCTTAGATGTAATTAAATCACATGTACCCCAAATTCGATGTTCAAAACAAACCCCGTCACCTTATTTTGCCCAACCTAGCTCAAACCTTTTCAATGTTCTCAGCCCAGTAAATGTCACCACCATCCATACAGAGATGCACAGTTAACTTGGACCAGCAAACTCATTTTCAGATTCTGTAACCCTGACCAGCAGAGAGTAACAGCGCCTGACCAGTACTTGATACAGAGACTGTAAACATGTACCTTAAACTGCAGCATGTCATTCCTGTGGTAGGTCACGCTCAGACGGAGGGGGTTCACAGGTGTTGATGGAAAAGCGCTCGCATAAAAAGCAGACTTTAAGGAGATGACTGCTGTGGCCCCGTAAGAGTCATACTGAACATCACTGACAGAGTACAGATCATCGACGAAATAGCAGAAAGGGGCTCCAGGAGAACGAGGTGCCTGAAAAGTAAAGCCAAAGTCTGCTCAGCTTGTGGTCCTGGGATTAGCAAATACAAAGGGGTACAGAAGGCGATGTACAGGGAGATAAAGGCAGACATCACTGACTTCCCTATACACTCTTTGGTAGTGACGGAAGTTTAAATTCCTGGTCTCCATGCAAAATATTTGTGGGGGGAAAAAACATCTCACTCCTCTCCCTACTTATCCTTTGGACCCAGTTAAAAACTCAGGTCTTTTTAGAAGTCTTTTCTTTCTGCGCATTTTAAGTACAAGCGCTATGCTCACGAAATTGTGAATTGTCACGTGTGGTGACACCGTCAGAGCGGGTACCTCCCAGGCGCAGCCACGCGCAGCACAGTTTTCTGCAGAAGCGCCGCTCTCATCCGGATAACAGTCTATTTTTTCTGCATCCTGTATTTTCAGGTCCCACTCCACCGTGTTTCCTTCTCCCAGGACGAGGTCAAGTCCTGTGATAAGGGCCACCTGTAGGAATGGGGTGATGAGGAAACTTACCCTCAGGACAGAGGCCTTGAGAGATCTGAGACTTCTTTTAGGGAAGGAAATAGAAATCAGACCAGATTCAACAATTCAAGTCACAAGTTTATGTGGAGTTTATATGAAGAGAGCTACTCAGGCGGTAGGTGAGGGGGACTATCCAATGGCAGCAGGGCAAACATCACAACTCTGTGAATCTTACATATAACATTTTGAAAAGAATTTGGTCAAATGAAACATTTTGTAACCACTCTATCCCTCCTTCCCCAACTCCTCCTCCTCCATCTTATTTTGTAGGAAGGGTTTCTCTTCTGCATTTTCTTTGTAGCATAACACGCACACGCACACGCACAAGCACATACATGTACAAGGCCATGGTGGCTAGAATTAAGCAGCCACTTCCAATCACAAGGAAGAAAAGACCTCAACTCTGACAACCTTGAGCCACCAAACCAATTCCAGCAGCTGACTGACTGCCCTCTAACCTCTTACTGCAAAAGGAAAAAAAAATGTTTGTTGAAACCACCATTTTGCTGAATTTCCTGTCACTTGCAGCCACACAAATCTTGACGTGCTATCTTTCAAAGTCCACCACCAGCCCTGCCTTCTCCGAGGGCTTCGCTCAACTGCTCCATTAAGCTTTAAACATTATATTAGCATCACATGAGGGTTCTTGTGTGCTGGTTTGGACTGCCTGTCCCCCACCCGGTAGTTCCATGTGTATAAATCATGGCTCCCCCTACCCAAATTTAAACAGTTAGAGTTCTTTTGGTGCTATATCAATTAATTTTTTAAACAAACATTTATTGAGCTTGTTTTCACACACGCATCCTTCAAATGGCTTGCACTTTGGTGTGCTCATAACCGAAAACAACAACAACAACAACAAAAAAACCCAATACTTTATTTCTAACTTTATAATGTATGCGTCCTCAATGTATGCTGTCAGGACAAAATGTCAAGTGTCACCGATATATCATTATAGTAGAAGACCAAATTTACTTATTTGCTCCAAATGTGAACGTTCCCCACAAACTATGCTGACCCAGCCGCGGCCAATCCCAGATCACGCCCACGGTCGGGAGTATGTGGGGAGAGGGCTCCTCATTAGGCTAAGACATCAGTGGAACTGGTTACAACCTGCTCAAGAATGTCAGGTCTCATTACAACTGGTGAAAAATTATTTTATTATTATCATCTAACCAAACAAGTAGCCATGAGTTAGGCTTGCTGAATTCTTTGACTTTATAAAATAGTTTCTAAAAATATGTGTGTTGATGTGAGAATCTATACAACTCAGGAGATTGAAAAAACACACACACCTCAAACTTTTCATTAATGGGAATCTCACCTCCCGCCTTTACCTTTCTAGCATCGCCAGCGGCTTTCTGATCTACTTTTCCTCTAATCCTGTTTCCCAGGCTTCTAACTTTTCCTCTTCTGCCCCAGTCAGAGAGAACAGAAAACCTGGGGGTGAGTCAGGATGTAAAGATAAAAAGACCCAGTTCCCTTATCCAGTTTCTCAGCAGCTCCCTCACTGCTTCTAGCTCTGGTACATTCTTCATTTATTTTTCTCTCCTCACCCTCTGACTTCCCACCCCAGGCCTCAGAGAGTGTTCTGGCCCTTCAGGACCTGTGACCTTGGCAAGAAGGGCCACCATAAGCTATAAAGAATTTGTGATAAGCCATCTCAACAAAATGGATTTTTACCTGTAGATTAGAATCATAAGTGACGTTAGGAGAAACTTGACTTGAGACGCCATTATGTTTCACTGTAATGTTTTTGGGTTCCTGGGTCCCAAGGATTTTAATCTCTTTAAAAACTAAATTATTGGGGTCTTTGTAGGTTGACTTCAAAATCTTCACATCCAAGCGGTTCTGCAAAACAAGCACAAAGGTCTACCTACAATACACAGATTCTCAAGTCACTCAAATATTCCACGCTGCCTAAAACTGCTCCAACTGCCTCCCAGCTGTCTTTGCAAATGTGTGCTTAAGGGATACGAATTGATCTTGATACTCCCCCAGTGGGAAAAGAGACAGAGTCAAATGCATGGGGTGGAAAAAGAGACATGCTCACGAAATTTTTAAAAACTGCATTTAAAAAACTGATGGCTTTGATTTATCCATATCATTCTTTGTTTACTAACAGAGATGACTCAGTTATTGGGAATTAATTCATATATTGAAACATGCTCACCGACAGTCACAAATGCATATGAAGCTACAAATATAATTACACACATAAACAAACACGCATGACTCATGGTCAGATAAAAGCTCACGCATAAGATCCATAAAAATTTACTACTCACTTGGGTGACGGTAAACTCACAGAAGACATAAACTTCATTGGCCACAGTATCTGAAAGGGGGAGAAAGATGAGCCAGACTCCGGTCTGCCCACCGCAGACAAACATTTTACTGTGCTGTCCTTGAAGCTGCATCTTGAGAATGACAGGATTATAGACAGTGTCTCCCAGGCCAAGCCACTGTTTTCCCTTTTCATTTCTACCTTGACCTTGAAAAGGTTCCCTTCCAAGCGAACCAAGGCATATGTCTCTAGTGAATCTATTTCCTAAGCTGGAGCCACAAGAGCTGTGAGTGTACTGGAGACAGAGTACTGTGCTAAAAAGCTACAAGTAGACACACTGGAAAAGTGTATTCTCACTGCCTCACTGGCATGGATAAGTTTTTCATATCGTCGGCATTTGTTCATTAGTATTTCAGGGGATGATGTCTATATGGAAGGGCAGGAACAGTCTTGAAAATATCTCTTTCAAGTTTCCATTGACGATAAAATGAGAGCCTATGAATATTGCTGGCCAATGGGAGAATGCTAAGAGGTAGAAATGCATTTTCCTTCTATCATGGTTCTGTCTACCACTACCCATGAACAGTGCAACCAAAAACAAAATTGTCCTTCTTGAGTGGTTAAGTCTACTGTGCCTGGTACGACTTCTGCCTCGGCTGAATGACCAGAAGGAGTATCTCAAAGAGGCAGGTTCGGGAATGGCGATGTCGTCACAACAGTGCTCACCTATGGTCTCCCCATTGTCCCAGAAAAGCTCCCCTTTTGCTTCTTTGTTATCATCCAGGGCAATGATGAGACCAAGAGGGCTCCGGCGACTGCGGGAGACAAGATTGATTAAGAGATAAAGACTTAAAACTCAAAGAATTTTGTCAAAGGAGTTGGGCATGATTCCACTGAATTTCAAATGGGAAAGGGTACCAGCGGCAGATGGCTCTGGTTGTCTTCATGCACGAAGGCATGTGATGTCACAGGAGATAGGAACACCCCAAACAAAGATTGTTGAAAGGATAATAAAAGCTGATGTCCAAAAGCAATAAAATGGATGGGTGGGTTTGAGGAATAACAAGATTTTTGGCATGGCTGATTTACAGGTGTGCCTTAAGGTATACCAGGAGACACAGTGAATTTGGAACCGGATTGTGATTAGCCTTGAAATCCGTACTAATACGAGAGTTTGAACTTCAAGCAGGGGAGCAATATGTCGAGATTTCATTTTGGAAATTTAATTCTGGTATCAAAATGCAGAACAGTATGAAGTTGAACAACTAGAGAAAAAGAAACCAGCTGGTATTGGACGTAGAAGGATTATTTTATAAGTATCATAGAAAATCTAAATGTGAAAAATCAAGGTAATAAAGGAGGTTCAAAAGAAAAGGCAGGCTTCTAAACTCCAAAGAACTTCTGGTCTATTAAGAACAAACAGGCTCATACTTTTAGAGATGCAGCTATAAACATGTGCCTTGTTAGTACAGATGGCGTCTATGATTTTAGAATCAAAGACTCATAAAGGAGAAATCAGTGATATGAGGGAGATCTGAAGTGTAGAAGTAACTTTTGAACTCTATCTTGCATCACAAAAAAAAAAAATGGCTCAGTGTGAAGAAAGAAATGGGAAGTTGAGATTTTAGGGGAATGAACAGTGAACTCCCACTCTCTGGAAATGACAGTGAGTCAAGAGCTTGGCACAGTGGGTGGATGGTCTGGCAAGGAAGGTAAGTGGATCAACAGACCCCATTTGCCTGGAATTGAGAAGTTTCCCAAGACATGAGACTTTCAGTGCTAAAACAGAAACAGTCCATGCACACCAGAGCCCTTCCCCACCCTCCACGTAATGTGCTGGCATCTTCTGCAAGGGCAACAGAAGGGAATAGAAATGACCAGCTTCGCTGGCCTCCCCCTCGAAGGAAATACCCAGCCGTGCTGTACCTTGCCACAGTGGTTGTAGCTGGCCGCTGGGTAGGCAAGATGTAGCCCCCTCGAAGGTGAAGTCCAATTCTGTCTCTGGGAAGCTCCATCTCCACGTTCTGCTTCCTCCATCGCACTCGGCCCCCCTGATAAAAACGTACGAATCAAACATGAATCAAACACAATGGCATGACAGTGCATTCACCTCCACCTCTCATCCACATGCTCAGTTATCTATGGTTCTCTCCTTTTTCCACCTAGCTGAATTACTGTTTAACTGAGCAATCAAACAAGAGAAGGGGAAAAAATTAAGAACAGATGTTGCCATTACTTGGGAATTTGAAGGAATACTCATGCCTTGCTGAGGCTATTTGATATATATTACATGAACTGATAGTTCTGAACAAGTAATCTGACTCATGACAAAGCTAAATTGTCCACTGACACCTCTAAAATTTGCTCATGAGGCATTCTACTTGAAGCTCTACCTTATTGATGAATGCTTTTCGGGTTTTATCATGACTGATGTTAAATAACTTAGGCTCACTTCATCACTTCATCTCATCTGCTATAAAATGAGAGAAAACACTACAGAAACACAGTGCATGGACAGACAATTTTCTTTCCAGGGGTATCTCGTCTACACAGCTGCAGCTGTGGTCTCAAAGAATTTAAGAAAAGTCAAAGCTACGTACAGTCTCATAATCGTACCAGACGGCATCGGGCATATAAGCCATCACTTTCTTTGCACCCTGAAATTAAGACAAAATATTATTTTTCATGATCCAATCTCTTAAAGGCATAAAATAAATTTCTTAGCATTCCCTAGGGGACTTCTTCACCATAACTAAAAGTGCATAAATAGCCTTTTTTCTGTTATCAGATTGTGCTGTACTTCTACTGGGAAAATTGAGACAATAACTTGGCCATTCAAAGAAAAAACCCAAATTGAATGATATTAGGAATAATAATATTGAAACATGTAATGTGGGGGAAGTTCTACCTTCACATTGATTACCTCATTCTACTTTCCAACAGTTTCCGCTGATTATCTCGCATTTACAGCTGAGGAACTAGCATGACAACTTGTACCAGACCTCACTGGCACTACGTGGCGGCAGCAACAATCACACTCTGAACGGCCTGACCTCACAGTGAGCGCTCGGTTACTACTCCATTCTGCCTCTGTATGATGGGGCAAGTAGTGATCTGCTCTGAGAATCTGACACCAAATGGGACCACTCTTCAACCCAGATTCACCAGTAGATGCTTCTACAATGGTTGGGAACTTGGTTAAGAAAAAAGACTTTTAGAGGGGAAAAAAAAGAAAGTGCGAGTATCAGATATCCAGCTCCCCCTAATTTATTTTTGACCCTGGCCCACTGTCTTTAAGGCCGACTCTGCCACAGGTGTTGGAAATGGGTTCGGAGTAAAGAGAAGGTAAAGGGTTCCGGGAAGAGAGCAGAGCTTGGTGGGTGGCGGGAACGGACGCAGAGACACCAGCGCCTCTCCGGGGAACACTTGCCTCATGCGGAGCTGGAGTGACGAGGAGGCCCGGCCCCAATAAAAACTGCTGGTGCACGTCCCACGTGCTGCTGTCCCAGTAGAACCTGGAGATTGGGGAGACGCTCCCCGAGATTCAGATCACTGCTTTCTGGAGGCTCCCCCTGCCCCAGCCTGCCCACAATGTGCAGGCTCCATGACGAAGACAAACCCCGCAAGTCATTCTGCGACACCTATCAGGCCCCACCTCCCCACTCCCGCACTGAGGCCCACTTTTCCCAGCCCATGTACCCTCTTGTTCTTCCCCCAGGTTGGATAAGTTCCTATTCCAGTATCTATGCTAGGCAGGTTGTAATTCTATTCGCCATATCTCCCTTCTAAAAAAATAAGATAAGCAATGTATTTTAAAACTTCTGCTGACTAGCAAGAAGAAACTGGATCTGATCACAAAAAAAAAAAAAAATAGCAGCTAATATAAAACTTTACGCTTTCCTCTTATAGAATATCTGCCTTTTATCAGAAAATTCCAAGAGATGGCAAAAACTCGCCCAGAATAAGGAATACATAATAAATCAGGTATGTGCCTGAGGGTCTAAGGACACCCAGGAAGGTAACTGGTTTTGACAAGGAAAGACTTTTAAGTCCTAGGGCCCCAACACAGTGTATTACAAAAGGGAGAGTCAAATTCAAGCTAGCAACTTCTTTAAATTAAGACTAAAGAAACTAAGGATGAAAGAATTAAAATGCATCATCTAAGATAAAGAACCAATTCACAGCAGAACAAAGAAAAGACCCCCAAGTCCCACAATGTTGGTATAGTTCCCTCCCCAAAAGGGAACAGTCTATAATATTTATATGTATGTACTCCTAGGATAGTATCTGGGGAGCGTGTGTGTGTGTGTGTGTGTGTAAAATGTCGCCCAGTTGCATCAACAAAGGTCCTTACTCGAGCAGAAGGGGCCTGGCCACCATGTCCCCCCGGCTTTGGGCATGATAGAAGAGAGTGTAGAGATAGGGCAGCAGAGTGTAGCCGATGGTGAGGTAGTGTGTGGAGGCATTCAACAGCGGGGAGTCAGCCCCGAAGGAGGCAGGATCCTGGTCCTGAAAGAAAACGAAAGGTCGCAATCATGATCTGGCTAGAATCACAGAAGCATCTGGAGAATTCCGGATTATTCATCACAAGGAAGAGTTTCCTTTCTGAAAGACCCCAGGGGCCAAACTGCAAACTTGGTCTCGGATCAGCGTAGCTGGGCAAAGGGAGACCATTTCACCAAGCAAGAAGTCACTCTACGCCTTGCAGCTCAGCCCCCCACACTCACTCCTTAAGAGTGCTCTCTTGGGAGACTGCCAGTTAAATAATTTTGAAATATTTCCTCATTTGATTCTCATTACAAAATGAGCAATGTAGATAAAGCGTAGAGAGGTCTGATAAACAGACTCACCATTTCCTTGACTGCAGCAGTGGAAACAGCAGAGGCGGTGAGTGGTACAGGGCGTTTCACTGGCACATTCGTAGGTCCTTGTTGATTGCAAACAGTAGTGCAAATGGGCCCGAGTGAAGCACCAGACAGCAGGCTGGCTCCACCGAGTCCTTGGCGAGGATGCAGAAAAGTCCAGTCCTAACGTATGCTGTTTGTTTTGGCTCTATCTCCTGGGAGACTTACCTTGTAGCCTTGGCTGTTGCGATTCCTGGAAAATGGATAGAATGCTCCCAGCTGCATCCACCGCCTGCAGAGCTCCTCAGGGGCGTCCAGTGCACAGCCACATATGTCAAGACCCACCTGGAAGGTCACAGACTGCTCGTGAGCACACCCCTCTTTGCTCTCCACCTGGAACCTCCCTACTGAACTCTGCTAGCCTCTTACTGAGAAGGCTAACACAGTGTGATTGAGTTGGGTTACATCCCGCGTCCACTCAGGTGACTTTGAGTAAATTACCTAACCGTTCTGTGCCTGTTTCCTCACTCTGTTAAAGTGGGCACAAAGTAACTAACAGGGTTTTAGTAAAAAGAAAATGCAAATGAAACACAATATACAATAACTTTTTGATGAATAGTAAGTAGAAATATAGCTAATACTATTTTTTATATAAATTTATTTATTAAATTAGTTTCAAGTATACAGTATATTGGTTAGACATCTATAATGTTTATAAAACAATCCCCCCAACTGCTCCCTCCCTCCCCTGGCCCTCTACTTAGCCATCATATTAATGCTAACTGCATTCCCTCTGCCATAGCTTGTACTATTTTGACCACACTACCATCAGAATTAATTTTTCAAAACTGAAATCTGACACTGTCACTCACCTATTCAAAAATCTCCAGGGTCTCCCTGCGGCTTATCTCACTAGCTCCCCAACACCCGGTTCCGGCCCACCTTCCCAGCATCTCTTCCCATTCCGGTGCTACACCCCAATCCTTTCAGACACAGCAAATCCTCCTCCTTAGTGTTTTCGCTCATATTCATTTCTCGACCTTAAAATGACCTCGCCCATTAGTCTGATAAAACATACCCACTTTTCATTGTTAAACTCAAGTGTCATGATCTTAAATTTCTGTGAAGCTTCTCCGACTTCCTCCCATGACATCCTCTGTTCCGTGTAATCTTGTCAGAGCTGATAAGTCCCTTTCTCAGGATCTCCCTTAATATTCAATGTTTATATCCTTGTTGGCACTTTTACTCTAGCTCATCATAATTATTGTTTGTATATGTCTCCTCTTACTAAATTATAAACTCTATGGGGAATGAGAGGGTGTTTCTGTTACTATATTTATGCTTCTCTCCACCCTCACCATACATACATAGCTCAGTACCTGTACATAGTAGGAACTCAATAAATATACATGTGAAATTTAAACAAAAGATGCCAAAGCCATCTCTTGGGTGTTGGCAATGTTATGTTTCTTCATCTGGGTGCTAGATACACAGATATGTTTGGTTTGGAAAATTCATCAAGGACAGGTACACTTTGAGTGTATGTTATACTTTAATAGAAAGAAATACTCTAATGATATCACTTCAAGGTTGAACTTTATAAGACAATATAGGAAAGGATGTCATGGTATCAGAGTCATACCAATGTAGATAAAGCACGTGCTCTCAAAGTATTAAATCCCTGGGCCATGGAGGGTGGGAGAGGAAAGCTTTGTGGCTGGAAACTGTGTAGGCTTTCTTGGGACTGAGGACAGAGCTTGGGATTGTAGACTCACCATTGGGATGCCAAAAAGGTTGAACTCGAGCATGCGTGACCTTAGCGTGTCTCTGCCCAGCGACATATACCAAGGGTCTCAAAGGCCAATCCCGCATTCTCCTCCAGCTCTCTCCCGGTAGGGTCAGAGCTGCTGTTAGAAGCAGACTGCACCATGGAGAAGATTTTATGCTTTAGTTTGTTTTCAGGTGTTTTATGTACATCATTAACTCCATAATTTCCAAGAATTTCCAGAGCAGCTTGAAAAGGCTAGTAACTAGAGACATACAATTTTTATGGCACAAAGGTGAGATTTAACTTTACATGGCTGTACATGCACATTGATCTTTCATATTGTAATTTCAGAAATCCACAAAAATGAATTTATGAACCCCCTCTTGGAACTTAAATTCTTTCTAAGTGGAAACACTTTGATCACAATTTTGTAGTAAGAAAAGACATTTTAAAATTATATATGTATACAGGTACTTTTTAAGTAAATATCTACATTTTTAAAATTAGAAGTCTATCATATACTTAAAAACATTTGCTCTATAAATTTTTCGACAACTTTCAAGAAGGCTAAAATTATATCATGACTTTGCTTATGAATAAATGTGGTTTGATCTGGCTTGTTGCTGTCACAGTTACAGTAAATAGAGAACGTTCTCAACACCTTCTCACTATAGAATTTGAGTCCATACACAAAGGGAGACATAACACATTAGAAGAATGAAGAGCCAGCATCTAAAACGTCAAAGCGTATGAGATTTGAGTTACTTACCCCTCCATCCTCCAGTCTATACAGTATAGCAGAGAGGAAAATATATAGGCCTAGGACTCATGAGGAAATGGGCTTAAATTTTGCTGTCATAATTTATTAGCTGTTTGACCTTAGTTACTTCTCTTTCTTTTCCAATTTTCCATTTATTTATTCATTCGCTGATTCTTCCATTTCCTACATTCCACAAATATTTACTGGATTCCTTCTTCCCTATGTGCTAGGTAGTTCTTTCACTTATTCAATAATAATAACCATACTTATCTTGCAGAGTTCTTAAAAGTAACACAGTGGCACCTAGCGCCTAGCAAGATCAATAACTTGACATGTATTAAATCCATAGCAATAGTGGCCTTACTCTGCAGTGGCAATGGCCATGGCGTAGCCATACAGACTGTGGACATCATACTGCCCCAGTGCTGCACTGCATCCATGCAGAGGGTCTTACGGAACAGGTACCCATCCAGGACTCCTGGGACCAAAGAGGGATCAACCAGTGAGTACACAGACACACGCTCCCTGCTCGTCGACTGTCATCGAACCTGAAATGCTGGCTCCCTGAGCAAGCACTCCTTGTGGCCAGCCTGTGAATGATCATGCAGCTTCCTCACCATCAAAGGGCTATCCATTGGGGGTGGATTCTCTGGTATATAAAGAAGTTGTGCTGACCCACACATAGTCTCCCACCTGGGTGCTCATGTGACGGGAGGCGGGCATTTGGAAGCAAGAGGATCTAATTAGACTTAAGAGTCTAACTAATTTCTTCAAACTGAGCTAAGTTAAGTGGTTTGAAGACAGAAATACTGGATGAAAGCGTCAATTAACTTCTCGCCCCGCCTTTCATGGGCCACACGTTATGAAGGATGATTGCCTGGTCTCTCCCATTCGTCTCTTCTTTTCGGCTCCCACTGCACCGCTCTGGTTCAGAGCCAAATCACCTTTGGATCTTGACTGTCGCCGAAGTTTGGTGCTGGCAGGTTGACTTCTAATCTATTGATTGATTCATGCTGCACACTAACGCCAGCTTACTGTTTCCCAAACCATTTGACTATCATAGTTCCCTCTTACTAAAACAGAAATGACCTCTCACTGAAAGAGTAAAATATAAACTGTTCCTCATCTTTTGATTTTGACCCATCTGCCTTAATTTCCTATTTTCCCACCAGACTGGAAGTCTTTACGGCATGCTACAATTCTAGCAACTCATTCCTTTTTTTCTTTTTCTTTCCCTTCCTCCCTCCCTCCCTCTCTCCCTCCCTCCCTCCCTTTCTCTCTCTCTCTTTCTTTCTTTTTCTTTCTTTCTTTCTTTTCTTTTTTCTTTTCTTTTCTTTCTTTCTTTCTTTCTTTTCTTTTTCTTCTTTCTTTTTTGTTACTAAACGTATATATTTTTAAAAAATTTTATTTTATTAGTTTCAAGTATACAGTATGTTGGTTAGACATTTGTATAGTTTATAAAATGATTCCCCTAGTTGCTCCTTCTCTCCTCTGGCCCTCCACCTAGCCATTAATTAATGCTAACTGCATTCCCTATGCTGTGCTCCCCATCCTCATGACCTTCTATCAACTACTAATTTGTACTTCTTTGGTTATGGCCAGAGGGGAGGGGCCTGGAGGGCTGGGAGAATGGGGTGAAGGGTTAAAGAAGTACAAATTAGTAGTTGACAGATGGCCCTCTCTTAATAAAAATACAATTTGTCTGTGAGCCTTTAGCTTCCTTCAGACTACAATAAGTGCTATGATTTCGGGGCCAAACTGTGAAACACAGCACTGTCCAAAGTTCAATCAGAGCACACTTGCACCATATTCTCTGACTTTGACTTTGACCCCCCACGCCACGGGTTCTGGCTTCCTTTCATCCTATGATCCAGGTCTGTTCTTCACACTCTTGATATCACCAGACTTGACCCTCATCTGAAGACCAAGCCTAGTTACCTGGTCTCTCTATGGTCAGCCCTGACCTGTGGGGGTAACTTCTCCAGCAAAAGGGACTAACCCCTAGCCTCTGGCTCCTGCACATCTTCTCTGGCCGTTCCCCTAGAACTTTCTTGGACTGCAGGTAGAAGAACTAGATTTCCCCCTCTTGAATTTAAGCCTCATTTAGGAAAGCATCATGTATTTTGATTTTCTTTCCTAGTTTTCTTTATATATTACCCATGGTCTTATTTCCTTATGGACGCTTATGTACAAACTCCCTTTCCAGGCTCTTCATATCTATGCTCATGAATTTAAAATACCAACTGTGTATTGCCACTTAAATGAGACTAACCGCCAAGACTTACTGGGAGTGAATGGGGGATAACTGAGATTGCTTGTGGAACATCCTGAAAGTGAACCATCAATGAAGTTGGAGACTTCATTCATGTCCTACAAGATAAAGAACATAAACTATTAAGAAAAAATAACACGTCCCCTTATATTGTACTAATGGTGTCTTTTTTTTTTTTTTAGGAGTCAGAAAAATAATTCCAGATATTTCCTTTCTAAAGCAGTTCTTATATACATGGAGAGAAATAGATGTTCCTGTCTCCTCCATCCATTCAAGTTTTCATGGAGAAGGTTCTTCAACTCCCTTCGAAATCATATATGTCTATAACCACTAAAAATGAAAAATTTCTAAACACATTAGGTGAAAAAAGATTTCAATTTATATGATTCCATGTATATCAACTTATACATTCTCTATATATCTAATATAGCTATGAACACACGCACATAAATCTATACACATATAAAAACACAGGTATGAGCAGAGAGTGAGAATGAGCACGTGGCCACAGGTGCGCGAGTTAGGGGTCCTGAAAGATGCTTACCGAAATACTGACAGCAGGTGTTTTTGAGTGATATGACTTTAGAGGGTTTCGCTTCCATATTTTTTAGCTCTCTGTATTGTTCAAATTCCCTACATTTCTCTTACAAATAAAAAAAGTCCAGCCCTAGAGCTCCCTAGGTTGCTGAACACCTGTAGCTTTGCATTTGTCTTCATTTGACAATACATGAGACGTTTGTCCTTCCTGTAGCCACAATTTTGTCATGCACCTGGGTACTTTGGCTCTGATCAGTTTGTCCAAATGGAAGAGCCCTGAACTGGCACTGGAACGATGTGTGTACTTTGTGACAATGTAAGGAGTATATGCCCTCTTTTACCTTCAGCTCGTTCATCTGTAAAATGAGTGTTGGACTTGGGAAAATCAGATTATGCCCACCCTAACTATCTGATTTTGATGCTAAGCTACGTGTTTGGTAAGATTATTTGAGTAGTACAATAGGGAATTTGAACAGCAAGAAGACAAAATTCGCGACTACAGAAGGAATGCACAATTTTAACACAGACACTGGACACTGAAATTGTTAAAGAGTTCGCGTGCCTTGGTTCAGTCGTCAATTCAAATGGAGACTGCAGCCAAGAAATCAAAAGCAGACTGCGACTCAGAAAAGCAACAGTGGAAGGATTAGGAAAGATCATCAAGAGCAAAGACGTGTGTCATCAGAGACCAAGGCTAAGAAAACCCACACCCTTGTATTTCTAATGACTATGTACAGATGGGAAAGTTGCACCGTGAAGAAGGCCCGCAGGGGAAAAGACATCGATTCATCTGAAGTGTGGGGTTGGAGGAAGGCTGTATGGCTACCCCAGACCACCAGGAAGATGAACAAGTGATCCTAGAGCAAATTAAGCCTGAAACGTCGGGGGAAGCAAAAATGACAAAACTGAAGGTCTCCTATTTTGGGCACAGCATGAGAAAGCAGGGTTTTTTGGAAAAGGCAATAATGCTGGGTAATGCAGAAAGCAACAGGAAAGAGGAAGACCAAATGTGGGATGGACTGACTCCATACGGAAGCCATAGGCATGAATCTACAGGAGCTGAGCAGGACTGCTGAGCACAGGACAACATGGACGTCACTCATTGACAGGGTCACCGGAATCAGAGCCGACTCAACGGCATGTAACACACACAGACAAAACAGACAATTAGAATTACTGCCATACTCGCTTTCCTCTTCTCTTCCCCCTGTGTTCCACGACTCAGTGATAAAGCTTCACCTATGATAGAGTCACCTAATAACCAAAACATTAATAACTCACTATCCAGATTCCGTCAAATTCCACTTGGTTGTGGAAAAGCTCAAACTCATTAGCCCACCAAACAGCACACTTGGGGTTGGTATAATCAGGAAACTCCAGGCCAGACCTGTAGGGGGAAAGAGAATCGCATTGCTCGGAGTAAATTAAATGAGTAGAGAGTAAAATAGAGAACTTTTGAAGAAATTCCTAATACGATGGTGGCAGCAGGGGAACCGGGCACAGGTCCTTTCCAGGTAGGAATGTGAAGCCCTCTAAGTACTTAGCGTAAGGGTCAGGAGGAGTCAAACAGTCACCGAGGGGAAAATTCGTTTTAAAAATATTGGTAAATCCTTGTGAATTTTCAACTCTGGTTCCCCCTTCCTCTCATTTTCTCCACTTCCGAGTCTAGGAAAGGTAAGTGAGGGAAGTACTATACGAATTTCAGCTGGTCCCTTATGAGCTGTGGGTTCTAACCATCAATTACTCTTCTTTTTTTTATTTTATTTTCTATCCACTTCCCACCAGACGTCATAGTCAGGTCAGCAGAGGTATAAGAAATGAACCAGTAGATGACACCTTCTCGGAAAACAAGGACACATAAAAGTTTGAGAAAGAAGTGGTCGAACTTGTCAAATACTAGAGACGTCACGTAAGAAAAGAAGTGAAACAGTGCCATTGCATTTGCCAGTCAGGAGGTAACTGGTCCATCTGCCAGGGCTGCGTCAGCAAAGTGATGGGGGAAGAAAGCAGACGGCAGTTGGCTGAGGAGCGAACGAGGGATGAGGAAGCGAACATTCGATAGGGGGCTATTGTTTAAAGGGAGGAAGCTGTGGACAGGATGTAAAAAGTAGGGTGACTGGTAGGTCTTTGGGGATGAAAGGGCGGGGAAAGTTTATCCCCAACGTAAAATGTAAAACAAAATAATTGCGCGCGCGCGCACACACACACACACACACACACACACACACACACACACGGCCACAGCCCCTCTGCCAGCCCCCAGCTTCCCCATTAAGTTACCTCCCCGATGAGTGGCGTCACTCCATCTGAAGCATTCACCCACATCTTCATATCTGAACCCCTGTCATACGGGCCATGGGATTACTTGGGGAAGAGTCGTTTGAGATAGCTGGATCCTAAGAAGGGGGAAAATACAATGAAGGACCTCGCTTTAAACAAGAGGCACTGAAAGGAGCTTGGGAATTGGGGAAGAGGGAGGGGGTATAACGACAAGGGAGTACGAGGAGGTGATTTGGGGGGGTGGAAAGGGCAGGATACGTACCACGATGATGACCAATTTCTGCCCGTTTTTGTGTAACTCCTTAGCAAACTCAGGAAAGCCTTTGAAATCTACTGGATTATAAGTGAAGCCCTTCCTCTCATCCATATAATCAATATCAACATGCAGAACATCCTGAAAGAGGACACAGAGTGCACAGCTCAGCACCTAGGAATTTTTCTGTTAAAACGAGTCAGTCAAATTGTCATTATTACTATTCATGATACATGCTGACTCTGTGCTGGGCTCTAAACGAGGTTCTCAATCAGTCCCTGACATCCAGATGCTTATTTTTTCCAATAGCAATTTCAAAACAAATGATGCGCTGTTTCCCTAAGGCCTGACTCCATCCTGGAATCAGGTTGACAGCATCATACTCCCTTGCTGCCTGGCGCTTGGCATTAAAAACCAGTCTACAATCAAACCAGAGCAATTACAACGAATCGGTGAGGCTACCGAAAACCATCCACTCCCCAAATGCTGCCCCACTCTCCCCACGACAAAGGGAGAAAGGGGCTCCCTCTCCCACATCGTCCTCTTTTTACTACCCCATGTACTACTTCAAGTCTCCTTTGATGACTATCCTCTCCTGATTTTACCTGGATGATAACAGTAGAGCCCAGGCGAAACTGACTTGCTTTAGGACCTGGGGGTCTGCCTCCAAGGGAATGGGGTGGGAGAGAGACTACTGGACATTTTCCCTTTGCACCTCTTGTTCCTTCCTCACTGTACGTCCAGATCAAAGGAAAATGGGTAAAAAGAGTCTTTACACTGTGACTCACAGGAACTAAAAAATGAAATATAAACTGAATTCCCTGACATTTGGGGCTTTTTTCCCTTTGTGTACACTTTTTGTCTTTGCTTTCTCTTGTCTTTGCATTTCCCCTTCTCTAATAAACTTTCCTTTTGACCCTAACTTTGGCATGTGTTTGAATTCCTTCTCACACCCCACCAAGAACCCTCTTCTCTCTTAGCATGGGGCTTGAGTACCCCCCCTTGGGGGAATTTGCCTTCTCCTGCATCAAGGCGGGCATAAGAAAATTTTACCAATAAAACATGGGATTATAAAAAATAGAGACAAAACCAGATTGGCTTCTAACCCATAACTGTGGCCTCTAAGTATGATTTCCTACTAAAAAGAACCAGTTCCTTGAAGAAATGGCTCTCCCGACGGAGGAGTCTAGCACTCTGAATCTATAAAACTCTTTGTTATGTATTTTTAAAACTCAGGGGGAAAAAGTATAGACCATTATTCTTAGTCCTCAGGGGAACTCTTATTTCTGGAGGATTTTTTTAAAGCCTTACTCACGTAAGGGAGTTGTGCAGCCCGGTTTCTGCCCATGACTTCTTTCAAATTTTCTAGGCTTCCGTAGCCATAACAACTGAGATGAAAGCCAAGCATCCAGTAGGCAGGAAGAGCCGGTCGCCCGATGAGCTGGAAGAAATATATGAAATAAAAATAAAAACTTTATTTTTAATAAAACTTCTCTAAATGTGGGCTTGGAAGCACAGAACATATTCCACGCACATGAATGTTAGATTGTCAGTCTATTTCCCGGCCCCTTTAAAAATCACTGACAGGTGGGTTAATCTGTCATAGTGGATTTGTAATAGCTTCGTATAACGGCGGGTTCTCATGAATCACGCTTGCACATTAAACTTGCTTTTCTGCGTCCTATGTAGGATTTCCTCAGTCATGATGAGTTTACCTCTAGATACTCTCGAACAACTTGTTCTGGAGTGTTTCCCAGGAACACATAGAAGTCGAGAATGCCCCCGATGGCACGGTAGGTGACAGCTGGTGTGGGCTGGAGGGCAACCTCTTGAAAGAATGAAAAAGAAGAAAATAAAAATTAGAATTTATTCTGAAGTAATAATCACAGAGTCTTAGACCATCTGAATGTGAATAAAGGGATCCCAATGCCTTGGATTTTGTGTATAAGGGACAAACTCTGAAGATTCAAGTCCGCCCTCCCCGCACGTGAGTCAAAGCATTTGCTCTGTGACAGATTCTGATAACTGGTGACTGAAGCGTCTTAACGACTGAGTCAGGACCCAGGCTCTCATGAAAAAGCAGCTAGACTCATGAAGGGGTCCGGAATAAGCCCAATTGTGGCATAAAAATTATTTTAAACTGAAGGCACTTGCGTTTCTGAAATCCCTTATCAACCTAAAAGCACAGCCTCCTAAAACTACTCCGCTGCCATAAATCCTCTCCTCTGGACCGACTCTAAGCTTCCCTGAGACAATAAACTGGTATCACATCAAAACAGCCATTGTCACAAGAATATTGTATCTCCCAGCTGTTCTCCTAAGGGGGCTCATTTATCTCTCCAAAAAAGTCATCTGCTTTCCCATAAGTGCCTTTTACCGCTCCCCCTCCTCTAAGAAATCATTTGTTTTGTCCTAAGTTCCTTCCCAACGCCCCTCCCATGCACCCATTAGGACGGTACACACCACAAATTGTAACCATCCCTTTGAGCATTCTCGGCATGTGCATGTCGCATGTGTAAATAACTGTCTTTCTCTTGCTAACCTGTCCCTTGTCAGTTTGATTCACAGGTCCCCAAATACTGAACCTACAAAAGTAGAGAAAATCTTTTTCTTCTTTGACATTCACAATCACATCACATGCTGTTCCTACCCCACACCCTACCATGACTGCAGGACTATCACCCAACTAAACACGCTGAGGTACCAGTGTGACTCTCATATCAGGCAAGAGCCAAACTAAAAAAAAAAAAAAAAAGTCCAAGACTATATTATAAACTCAAAATTCCCCTATGCCCCAATCACAGCTCTCAGAGGTGAAGCCTCCCCATGGCCTTGGTTTGCAGTTAGGGATAAAAGGCGTTAGGTTTTACTGAACTGTAGTCACTGGTCATAGGCACAGTGCACATGAGCTCCTAGGATCCCGTGACCTTTTCTTTCAAGCCTGCCTCAGCTTGTCTTCCACTGCCTGAAACTGTACAATCTTCACATTATCTCAGTTGGTCTCTCGGAATCATCTGAGATTCTATTAGGTAGCTTAGAACCACCTTAGACCACCCAGACTGATTTTCACACAGTCTGTGGTGAAGGACCTCAGATCGCTAGTTTTTAAATTTGCGACTCTTTTGCAAACTGATGCTTT
This sequence comes from Rousettus aegyptiacus, assembly GCF_014176215.1. Classification (NCBI taxonomy): domain Eukaryota; kingdom Metazoa; phylum Chordata; class Mammalia; order Chiroptera; family Pteropodidae; genus Rousettus; species Rousettus aegyptiacus. Next base: position 54,114,027 of record NW_023416288.1, read on the forward strand.
TGTAAAATAACATGAAAATGAATTACTGGAATAAGGCTCGTGCATGCACGTGGATGCCATAGCAAGGTCTGCTCTGTTTCTACACTCATCTGACCGTAGACCCGAAACAGCTTGTGACCCATCCATGGGCCATGCTCTGAGCAGCACAGATCTAGTCCATTGATCCTCGGTGGGGAAGAGGGTGGGGATCAATGTCCTGTGCCCTCCACCACCCCTAGGAGATTCTGATACATCTCTTCCCCTGTGGTGACTGAGTCATTGCCACTGAGATCTGTTGTTACCGGTGCCAGCAGAAAAAAAGTTGTGCGCCATTGATCTGGCCTAAAACCATTCAAAGATGGGAAGTTAGCTACCTTCTGGAATTCTGTGATGTTAGACTGTTTGGTACTAAACAATCTGATCTTAATCCTCATGTCCCTCGTCACTCCACTTGACCTTGCTACCCTTGGAGTGTCTGAATATGAAGCAGTGAACGTTCACTGCTCGGCTGCAGCTCCCTCGTTAGGCTCAGCTACTGTCAGCATTAGGCCCGGGATCAACCTCTCTCCTGGATGAAAGACTAAGAAAAGAGAAAAAAGAATTGGTAGGAACTGCCTCTGACTAGATCACAGGAAACGGTTAGATGCGTTAACTCTATAATGGAAAACATTCCAATAGAGATGACCAGAGAGCATGTAGGCCCTAAGCTATGGCCCAGCCGACCCCAAAGGGCTCCATTCCTTTTTAATTATAGTGCTGTAAGAAAGGGACCGAGAGTCACTCTCATGCATTTTTTCATGAATGTCCCTTTAGTCCTTTACCCATGGCATTGCTGTTCATCAGAAACATTCCAAAGGACAATCCACTAGCATCTTCAAGACACAGGAAGAATGTCTGTGCACCATACAGGTTAGCTCCATCCTGCAAAAAGATAATCAAACATGGCAAATTTATAATCTAGTAGTCTAAACTCCACTTGACCAGAAATGACTTAGGAAGCCAGTGTTAATCTTGCAAGTAACTGACAGAGAACTCGTGAGTAAAGGAGACACAAATACATTTTAAAAATATAAGGGTGCTATGCAGTTGATGCTAACCAAGTGAATTAGGATTCGCTTGTGGAATGAGCCAGCTATGACCGTTTATCTAGAAGGATGGTGAGAGTCTGTGATGCCTGTTAGGATGTCAAAGAACAAGAATTCTGAAATTGTAGTTCAAAAAACCTCTCCTCTCAAAGAGGCTTGTCTTAACCTGACCTAACTCCATGTGCAAAAGCTCGGGCACTTTTCTAATGTACAAACTAGATGGAGCTCTACTTGAGACGCCTGGTCTTCTAGTCTTTGCCACAGTAGACTTTTGAACTTGAGCTGGTCTTATAGACTTGGAACAGTACTGAGTCCCTGGGGATGAAAGCGAGCATTGATGGTTTGTTAAGTTTGCCCAGGTGATTCGAATGTGCTGTAATAGCATTTCTCAGAATTCGGTGCGTATACGAATTACACAGGAATTTTAGTTCACGGTGTATTCTAATCCAGTGGGTGGAAGCGGGAGCTGAGGGCCCGTGCTTCTCACATGGTGGAGCCCAGGCTGCACACTTTGAGTGGCGAGGATCTGGGGCGCCTCATGGAACAGCCATCTCCAGAAGCTCCCAGATCAGCTGCTCTGACCCGGCGTCTTTTCTGTGTCTCTGACAGGCGAAGGCTGTAGTAAGGGGCACAGCCTCAAGTTAGACAGGCCAGGGGTTACAGCTCGTCTGTCACTTATCGACTTTTTTTTTTTTACATTGAAATTTATTTGGTTTTTCTGAGCCCCAGTGCCCTCATTTGTTAAATGAGATGAATTAGACTTATTTTTTCTGAGTTCTTTTGGCAAATAAAGATAATATATAAAACTGGTCCATAAATTAAAAAATTAAAAAAAGAGATCTTATGATCTCTTTTCACCCAGCCAGTAGTTCTGCTTAGTCACGAAAGTTACTGACTAAGATCTAGATTGCTGTCCCTAGAAATAAATACCTCTACTTTGGGTTTTAGCAGTCAAAACAAAACAAATAAACAAATGACTAAAACAAACCAAAAAAGAAAAGAAAACAGTAATGACAAAGAATTCTATTCTTTCACGGTCCCAAACATTCTTCACACGAAGAATGATTAATATAGTACTTTAGTTGATATTTTATCCTATTTCGCTGATAAACCTGATACGTCAGTGACTTACTAAGGTCAGCCAGAGTCAATATTAGTAATGTTTTCACCAGAACTAGTTAGTTCAAAAGGGAGATAGAATGAAAAGTAGTTGACATCTATCGAGCACTTTCTATGTGGCACACATTCCTCTAGAGACTCTACATATCGATTCATTTAATTCCCGTCACGACCTGAAGAGGTGAGTATATTGCCCCCACTGTACAGACGAGGAACTGAAGGCACAGAGAGGTAGCCTGCCCAGAGCCACATAACCGGTGAGCGGCGGTGCCAGAGTTCAGAGCCAGCCACCCTCCCCTAGGATCGTACTCGTCACCATTGCACTGTACTGCCAGGAATGGCCTTCAAGAATGAGGCTGTGCTGGTCAGGGGAGAGGGGCCCTCCTAAGAGCTTACCCCACTGGGGCTTGTGTCCCTGGAAACTATGTACCAGGTCTTCCAATTCATATCATGGCGGTACTGCTGGTGCACGTGTTCCCCGAGACCGTACACATTGGCACTCGGCAGTCGAACAGAGAGCTGCAGGAACTGGTCCGCGAACAGCAGGGGCCCGATGCTGAGTCGAACCTAGACACAGATGGAAAACGCAGGGACGGGTGGGCAAGTGGGGTGGAGAGAAGACGGCTACCTAGAACGGTGGTCTTTATTTTTCAGTTACTCGATACCCCCTATTTAATTGGCCCCATCTGCCCTCCTGTGACATTTTTCCAAGGACACCAAGAGATCAGGACCTCTTGAGAGCAGGTACCATGTGGCACACTTCTTAGGCTCATCCCTTAGACGGCCTACCTCATGACCAGCACACGATTTCTACATTATAGTAGATGTTCGTAACTAATTACTGGTGGACAGGTGGTTAGACGAATGAAGGAAAGAAGGGCAAATATAGAAGAAAAAATGGTCAAACAGAAGGGAAAAAGAGAAGAAGGATACAGCCCAATGGCTGGCCTATAATAAATTATTAGTAATAAGGGAAAGAGGAAAGAAGGCATGAAAAAAGTATAGATTTGAGGTGGATGTCTGTCACCAACAGGGGGATGACAACCTTCAGGCGCATTGCTGAAACACATCCTTCCTCAGTCACGCAAATCTCTCCTCCCTTCGTCTTTCCCTGCTCTGATGCCCAGGTAGGTTTTCAAAACTTACAGAACATGATTGTTGCTTTTTCTGGTCACTTTGATGCTGAATGGCTGCTTGGAGACCTTCACTTCATAGGTCAAGGGAGAAGCAGCTTTTCCTCTGAAGGGCTGGACATGTTCGGGGGGCACTTCATACCTGTCTTTGATCTGGTCAGTTAACTGTCCAGGGAGATGAAGTAAAAGAAAGCTGAAATGGAAACTTCTTTGTTTTTCCAAAAGAGAAGCATCCCTGCCAACACCAGTGCCGCCCAATATCTGTGCCCAGGGTAATGGACTCGGGCACTGGTCCGGATGGCATGACGTCTCAGGTTCGCATACTCACTATGTTCCCAAATTCAGGGGTTGAACGCTTGGGTGTAAGTTAGTCTTTAGGGAGAAATATACACTCCAAGTCTACAGAGATGGGCCATCTCTAGAATTTTCAAAGCTGCGATCATTTTTCCCCCTCCCTACCACACTCCAGGTGGTATTAAGGACAAATAAATGAAAGCCAGAGCTCACCGGCCAACCATACAGTATATATTTAGGAAGTTGCCGCACTGGAGAAAGGCTACAGCTTTCAAATACAGGTGCTCAGTAAAAAAAAAGAAAGAAAAGAAAAGAAAAGAAAAGAAAAGAAAAGAAAAGAAAAGAAAAGAAAAGAAAAGAAAAGAAAGAAAAGAAAAATGGCCATGGAGAAAAATATCTCAATTAGCAAAATTTTAGATTTTGCAGCACCTGCAGTCATCGGGTAGGGCACAAGAACTTCCCCAAAAAGATTTTTAAAAATAAGTAAACAAACGGCAACCTTGAAGTGGAAGCGATTAGCTGTCTGGTATTCTGCTGTGAGAAGGACGTTGTCAATGTCATGACCAAACAGGGATGGAGAAGGCGACCTTTTCAGCCGGGCTGTGAACCCTGTTGCAGAGAGGGAAATAGGCTTACACAGCGGGCTGTGTAACTCTGTGAACAACGGTCACGTGATAATTGAGCTTTATGACAAAGGGGCTGGGGGAAAGCCTGGTTCCCCAAAGAAGGGAAGAGAGCGACAACACACACCCCACCGTGCTCGCATGCTATCTTGGGCCAGAGTCTAAAGCTGGGTGCTGTCGTTACTTATCCAAACACCAGGCTTCTTGTCCACACAGTCTGACTGGAAACCGCCCCAAGAGGCCTGGCTCTCATCCCGTCGGCCATTCCGTGTTCATCGCACACCCCATACACTCTCAGCCCTCGGCCTGTGTATGTACATTCTTCCTTCTTGGTTATTTTCATGTTACATTACAGACGATCATAAACTTCGTGCCATCTTCCCAGTTAGGTAAGACTGGAGACTTCAGAAAAGCCCATCAGGCTTCTGGAGGGAGAGGATGCCTCCTCCTTTATGCTAAGAGCCTCCCCCAAACAGTCACTTTCTGTTATCCCCTGGATGTTCATTTTCATGCTCTACGTTTTAGGGCGGGAGGAAGAAGAAGAGGGACGTTTAGTCCATGTGCACTGACACCGACTGGCTAACTTTCACAAAATGTTTATATACTTGGATTTGTTTCCATACGATTCAGGTCGCATTATATTAGAGTTTTAAGTAGCCTGAGAGGTTACTGAGTTCAAATCCCTCTCTTTAAAAGTTAAAAAGTTGAGGACCAAAGAAATCATCATGTTTGCGCGATGTTACAAAGGTACATAAAGGTTGCGCCAGGGATCAAAGGTGTCTCTGAACTCCCCAGACAGAGTGATTTCTCTCCCTTGATGTCAGCAGATTCTAGTCTTTGCTTAAGAGCAGTGGCCGCCTTCCGTCACTTGCAGTACCCTAGCCATGCGGAGCCAACTCTGCATGCCCCTAAGGCTCTCCCCTGCAGCAAACGGAGGGTCCGGAGCTCCCGCCACACGGTCTGGCCTACCTGTGCCTGTGCTCGCAAGGTCGCCCTCCACCTGATAGCCATGACTCTTAGAAAAGTAGCACCAGGGCACACGCATGGTTCCCTGGGGTCTCCAGCAGCAGCCTCGCTGGTCACACGTGGCCTGAAATGAGAGATCAGAAAGTGACTCCTTTCATTTGTAGGACACTGTCCTTTATAAGTATAATCTGAGGTTATGGTACCGTTAACCACGTTTGACAAATAAGAGAACTGATACTTAGAGAAACTGGGCTATGTCCCAGTCAGTGCAGAGCTTCTGCACAAAGTCGATTTACGGCCAATGTCCTTCCTTGTTACTGCTATCATATGACAATATAGAAATCACAATATAGTCCATATCTGTCATCACAAAAAACTGAAAAATTTATTTAGATATTCTAAACTACAATATAGTTATATCACCAGTAACTCAAATTACAAATGGAGCTTCATTTATATTGGTAAACTTGAAGATGTGTACTCGAATTCACACATATACAAATATGTGTGTACAAAAATGTACAAGAATAGCCAAATAGTATTGTTGAATTGCAAGATATGAGGAAAAAAAACTAAATTTCTATTAACCAAAGAAAGGAAGATGTTGATATACCATTTTATAGTGGGCCTAAATGCACTAGAGATGCAAATCGACACAGATAAATCTCACAATGTTAAGTAAAAAAAAAAAAAAAAATGGAGTCACTCACATGCCATTTTAAAGAGCCACATAGAAATGCTCGTCTTGCTCAAGGTGGGTATTAGTAAGCGTCAGGGTTGAGAAGGGACCCTGGGAGATAGGGAACGGAGCAGGACGAGGGTTCAAGGGGATGGACAGCGTGGCTGGCGGGGCCAAATGAGCGAGGCCCAGGGTGGACTGGAATGGAGTCTGTCCCCATTCCCCCAGGGGCAGGCAATGGTGGCTAATGCCCCCTCCTCAGTGCACCTGTCTTAGACAACAGAATGAAGTCTCTGAACTTGACCCATACAGTAATGGATGCAGTAGGTACTCGAGTTAAGTAGAACTATATTGAAAGTAAGAAATTCAAGAGAGCGGTTTCAGTCACACACACATTGAAAAAAAACGGGAGAAATGGAATTCAGAAGAGGGTCTAGGAGGCTGGAGTGACCCAGGCGTGAGGTGAGGATGGCCGAGGGAGACTGCAGTGAGACAGGAAAACGTGCCTGCTCTGGAAAACATCGTTAAGGAAAATGTTTTAAAATCCACGAAATACTGGCCAAAGGGGCTGAAGGGGAGAGAGCCAGGCAAAATTTCTGCTGTTTCTGCCTCAGAGACCAGAGGCACAATGGGACCACTAACTGAATCCCGTAGTTGGGAGGGAAGGCAGATTAGGTGAGGAGGCGACGAGCCCAGCGGACCTCAGGATTTATCGAAAGGTCTTGTAACGAAACAGCGAAGACCCATTACCGAGGCGGGAATGGCATCCGAGTTTACAGTAGCCAGCAGCACGGCGCCCTGGTGCAGGAGAGTGATGGACAGGGGCCGCGTCGGTCCTCCGGGCGGGCTTCTGAGCTACTAGGTTCCGAGCACACTATGCACGGGCAGAAAATGGGTGCAGACCAGCTCCCCGCAAACCTGGTGGGCCCCACGTCCTGTGTGGGCACGACGTCGCTGGCCCCCAGCTTCCCAGTCCTAGCGGGGAGGCAGCCGGCAGTGGTCCTCTACCACCGAGCGCCGATCCATGTTAGCCTTGGACGTGATCGTCCCTGTAGTCACGTGGGACCATGCAGTACGCTACGTCCGTCCGTACGCCGCCGCGTACGTTCTCACGCCACGTACGTTCGCCACGATGCCCTCTTCTGCCGTTTAGCCTGCGTTACTGCTTCTGCCTGAAAACCGCTTTCCGCTCCTCCATCTCTGTCAAAGTCCTACTTATCTTTAATTCCAGGCTGTCACCGTCTCCTTGATAATAATCTCTTCTATTTTGTCATCCCCATAGTGTTTCTTTTGTATCTTCTGCATTTTTGCTTTCTATCCCAGCTAATTGCTTACTTAGCTTATCTTCTCTACTAAAATCTAAACAAGAAAAGTATTAAGTTTAATTGAACCTATCATCCAAAATACTAAACTTTGTGGCATTTGGCCCTATACCTAAGTGCCTGGTTTTTTAAATAAAGTATTGCTGGAACGCAACCATGTTCAGTTTTTTGGTTTTTTTTTTTTTTTTTTTTAATGTTTTGTCTAATACAGCTTTTATGCTTCAATGGCAAAATTAAGTATTACAGAGACTGTATGGCCCACAAAGGCTAAAGGGTTAAGTGTCTGGCCTTTACGGCAAAGTCTGCAGACTTTGCTATGGTCCTTCACCTCCGCCCCCTGCCGCTGGCTCACGATAGGTTTGCACATAGAACACATGCGGTGCATGTTGTTGTCTTAAAGCTTTCCTCTCTGAGCACAGCAACCTCGGTCCTGCTTGCTTGGTCAACAGAGTGTCCCTCAACCGGGAATGCTTCTGAGTAATGACATTCTTATGTAAAGCTTTATTCCACACACACAAAAGGAAATGTAAAGGGAGCCCGCTCTCAAAAATTATAATAATAAATGGAGCCGCTTGAAAATGGTGCTGGATGGGGAGGGGGGGTGGGGCGAGAGGGAGGCCGACTAGCATCCCTTATGCCTCAAATATTTGGGATGTTAAAACAATACAAAATAACCTTTGGCCTGTGCCTGAAGATATAGGCTTCCCCCTTCCCGCACACACACACACACACACACACACACACACACACACACATCTCTACAATAATAGCTAGAAAGCAGTTGCTATGACTACTTCATGACTACTGGACTGAAAATTAAAAACAGTGTTTAAAATTAACATCACTATGCTATGTTATCTGCACCCATGGACACACAGTCCTTCTATTGATGGAATTGTTCCCCTTCCCTTTCTCATAAATGCCCCTTGCCCTTGTCTCCTAATCAGAACAATACTGGGCATCTGCCTGAATCGGTGATTCCAGAATAGCTATTATCGATATCAAATAAATGCATTTTGCCTCTCTTTTTGAAAGGCCTTTTCATTTTTAGGTTAACACCACCAATCTAGACACTGGCAGCTAGAATCTACTCAAGGGATTTGGTTCGGATTTAAAAATCAGTAAACTTGAAGAGACACATGTATTACAGTCTAATATAAGGAAGTAAGATTTCTTCAAGGCACTCCGCGATAAATCAGTAACAACATTAAGACATAGGCTTTTAATTAGTTTTCTTATCATTAGGGTTTCCACTTCAAAAGTGGTGGATTAAAAGAACTCCATATTTGTTCCAGTTTCTGCACAAATATGGAGTTTTAGTTCTAGCTTTGGAATCAGAGAATTTCATGAGCTGAACACGCTTTGAGGTTATTTAACGTCCCACAACCATAAAAACTCCTGGAGCTGGGAATGAGGTCAGGAGGGTAAAGGATTCATCCAGCGCAGACAGACCCATCGTCTGGGACAATAACTCAGCACAACCCGGCCCCTCTTTTAGAATAAAACAGTTCAGTAAACTTGTAATCAAGTAACTCTGGTAGTTGTTACATTTTTAAAGAACCAAACTTTGGCCTAAAATACTTAAACTGATCATACGCTTATTCGGCTGCCATTCATAAAAGGGTAGTGTTCATTATTACTGTTAATGAAACGAAATAGCCAATAAAATTCAGCAAATGTATTTTGTGTCAACTGCAGAATCCTGCACCGTGTAGCTGGGAAATGAAAGTGTCAAAAACCTAAGCCTCTGGTGAACATCTGCTGGTGCTCCCAGCACACATATAACCTACGTGCACACTCACAGCACAGAATGCGAAGCTGTGGGTGTGAAGCTGATCGGAGAAACAGCGATGTACGCAGGGAGAACCCCAGAGTCCCTGTTACCTTGTGACTCCAAAGAATCTTTGGCTGAAAGTACAAGGAGTGGAATAGTGATGAGAAACACAGTAAGCAGAAGGACACTGAGCGTCAGCTCCAAAGTAGTAAAATCTTTCAACTTCTTTCTTGCCATCTATAAAAAGAGAAAACAATTTTAAGCTTTCTATATTTACTTAATATATAGCTAGTAAGTGTTTGTAATGGAAAAGTTCAAATGTATACCTAAGTGGAATGAATAACATAACAAACTCCATGTACTCATCGCCTAGAGTAAAAACGTATCAACTCATGGCCAGCCTCATCTTATCTTATTCCTACTCACCTCTTTTCCTAACCTTGCATTATTTTGCAGCAAATCTCAGATTTCATATCTTTTAATCTTTATTGTTTAAAAATAAGAACTTTCACAAAAGACAAGCAAAATAACATCATCACCTAAAGTATGATTCCTTACTCATCAAATAGCAAGTCAATGTTGAAATTTCCATCGTCCGATAAAGTTTTAGGGTTCGTTTGTTCTGGTCTCCTAAGGATGCAAGTAAGATTTATTATAATTGGTTTGTATCTACATCTTTTTAAATCAATAGAGTTTGGTCTATAAATTTCCTCGGATTTTGTATTTTATTGATTGCATCCCCGTGCATGCTAACATATTTCTCTACCATTGTATTTCCCATAAATTATTAGATATAGAGTTTTGACCAGATACAGTTTTATTCTTTTAGCAAGAATGGTGCATAGAAAGCATAGTGTCTTCCAGTAGGAAACACATAAAATCCAGCAGATTCTCCCCTTTTTCATGTTGGTGGCTATTGGTGAGCATTTCTTAGGTCCATTATTTCATTAGAAATTGTGACGTGGTGATGCTATAATTCTACAATTCTTTATTTACTGGATGAAATATTCCTATAGAGAGAAAACCCCCTCATCCAATATTTGTTTCACAAAGGCACAGCTCATACAGGAAAAGAAGAGTAAATGTTTAGCTCTTTATTTAACTGTTTTCAAAACAAGGAGTTGTTCCTTAGCATCCTCCAGAGGAATCCAGTGAGATTTTTTCCCCCAAGATCCTTGTGAACTTATAAGATTTAAACACAGGTTATCTGTATCAATCCTTTGATGTTATTATTAATCCTTCAATGTGGTTATCATCATCATCACCATCATCATCATCGTTATCGTCATCATCGTCATTGTCATCATCATCATCATCATCATCAATGCTAGTATAGTCTCACTGTTAGCCAGTGGGTCTCCAGTAGCCTCTGGCAGTTCCCACTTTCTGCTTTAATACGGTAACCTAGGCTGACCTGGTATATTTCCAAACCGAACATCTTTGAAGATGTTCTTTTTAGTGTTCATTTACGTTACGGTTAGTCATTGAATTACCCGGGCCGAGATCCTTGACTCGGGTCCCTAGCAGGCTTTGACGATCCAGGAAAATGGTTGAGACTACAGGGCTTTTCCTCTCCGATTATCTGGGACGCCAGAGACACAAGACTCATCATCCTCAGCTTCTTCACTGCCCGAGAGCAAGTTACCTGTTCTCTCTTTTTGGTCTCACACGACCCTCCATGCCCACCAACCCACAGGAGTAGAACTGACACCAGTCGCCCTGTAGGAATAGGGTAGGTGCAGGACGAGAGGAAGCCCATCGTGCATGGATCACTTTATACTGCAATCTGCACAAAAGTGAAAAAAACCGGCTTGGTCACGAGCCCGGCCTGGTCTTGGGCTTCCACTGTCACCTTCTGCTACAAGCCAGGCACGCTGGCCTCTTCCGGGCCAGCAAAGCACGGAGCTCCGTCCCACCTCAGGCCTCTCCCAGCTGCCACTTCCTCTGTGATCGCCATTACCACCACTGCCCTGCTGCAGAATGACACCCCCCACCACCACTACCTGCTTCCTGTCAGCTGCCTGTCCCGCTAACGTCAAGTCGCTTCTTTCAGCGAACTCTGCTATCAGAAGTAATTTAGCTACGTTCTCCCCTCCTAACTTGCTCATCTCCAAAAAACTGCCACCTCTTCCTGGGGCCACTGCATCTTCTTTCAGCCACACCCCTTTTCCAGCCTGACAGAAGAGCCTCCGGAACAGGCCAGCACGGCGACTGACCTCCAGGACCCCCTCGCAGTATCGGCTTCATCCCCTCACTCCTGGGGGACAGAGATACCACTGCCCCTGTCCTCTCCTCATCTCTCAGCAGTGTGGGCTTTCTGCTCCTGCAGACAGGTGCAAGACACCCCAACGAGCTTCCTGCCTTCGGAGCCCCCACCTCTGCTCAAAGACACCTTCAGATTCAAGGGCTGATGAGTACGGCACCGCCTCACTTCGAAGGAGGAACTCTTCCAGGTCCTCTCTTAACTCTCAGGCTTACTGACCCCCTGACAAGCCACACACACACACACACACACACACACACGCACGCACCAACACCCTTTTCTCTCGAGAACTCCTTAATGTATGTGTGTGGGTGCAATTTTCTGAGAGTAAAGACAATTCCGTTTGCCAGACTTAGTGGAAGGTTCAGAGGTCTCCTCTGGCGTCTCTGCATTTTGAAATTGCGTAACCTGTTTACACCAGGGCCTCGTCACTGAGGTGATCCTCGGAGCAGTCCCAATTAAGCGGTGAGGGGACCGAGGTATATGAAAAAATTTCAGTCATGTCTTGTATCTATCTATCTATTATGAGTATACATAGTTACCTATCCTTAATCTTTTAACAGATCGTAATCCCTAAATGCTATTTATAACAAAGTTTATCATTTTAAACAAACTACAATTTATTTATCAAAATGCAAGTCTTCTGACAATCTAGTTCGCATATCTGTAAGATGGGTCGTAACTAATTTTATTTGTTGCATCCTCATATTTGCTAACTTCTATTAGATTAGATCGTGGCTCATTTTGTCTTTAAGTTGTAAAATGACTATCACCTCCTACTGAGATGACTCCTGCTATTGGGTAATGCATAGTTTCGTACTCAACTTTAAGGTCTCAACCACAATGTTACTTCTTCTAGGAAGCCTTCTCTGGACAACTCCCCCTTTCTTTTATTTTCAACTTATTTGATATAATTGACAGAATTAGAAGATATTTAAAGTGTCCATCAGGATGATTTGATATACATTTATATTATAAAAGGATTCCTCCCACCTAGTTAATTAGCACATTCATCACTGTGCGTGTGGATGGATTTGTATTTATATATGAACAATTAAGTTCTACTCCCTCAGCAAATTTCCATTAGACGATATGAACAGTACTATCAACTGCAATCACCATGTTATACATTAGATCGCCAGACCTTATTCACCTTAGAGAGGAAAGTTTGTATTTTTACCAACCTCTCTCTATTTCCCCCACTCCCAGCTCCTGGCAACCATTTTTCTACTCTCTGTTTTTATGAGTTTGATGGGTTTTTTTTTTCTTTTTTCAGACTTCATATATAGCTGATAGATACCATGCAGTATTTGTCTTTTCTGTCTTATTTCACTTAGCATCTTGCCCTTGAGGTCCATCCACGTTGTGGCAAATAGCAGTGCTTCTTTCTCATGGCTGAAAAATGTTCCATTGTGTATATACAGCACATCTTCTTTATCCGTTCATCCAGCAACGAACACCGATATGTTTTTTCCATATTTGGGCTATTGTGAATGATGCCGCAGCAAACATGGCTGTGGATATCTCTTCTGTATCCTGTTTTCATTTCCTTTTTCTCTGTTCCTGCTCTTAGTTAGCATTGCAATTAATTTAGCCATTCTGAGCTTCCTGAGTAGACCAGTTTTCAAAAACAGCCAGTTGCTGAAGACGGCCCACGCAGTATATAATCCCAAACACTGTGTGTGCCCTAGTTGAATGGAACGGGGATGCCCATGAGGAATTTTGCTGCTTGTCTCTGAACGAGCTCTCGATTATCGAAAGATTATGGTGGGATTTGATACTCCCCACGAATCAACACGGATCAACCATTTCGTTGATTCTTGATAGAAAGGGGATGAATCTTGTTGTAAGAGATCGTAACTCCGTGTTCATGCATCTTTGCCTGTGCAATGAAGCAGGTGGTTTCCATTTGGACCCTAGAAAAGCAACACCTTTCCTAAACACCCTTAATACAATACTGCCACCAGTGACGAGAAGGAGAACATTCGCTTCCGCTGAAAGTACAGAACTGTCTCAGTATCGGTATTTTAAAAGAATGAATGACCCAATTAAGATGTTCACAACTGTGATGAACTAAATACAACATCAAATCTGTGCTATGTGATTATGTGCAATTAAGGGCTATCTAAATATTGTATAGAAACAATTTGGAATAAAACGGAAGCAAATGTTTTGAGTAACCACTGACTTCTGTCACATTACTTGTGTAGAAAAGTAAGGAGCTTTGGCTAAAAGAAAATATAAAAAAGACAGAGTAGCTACAGAAACAAATGGAGCAACACGGATGACTCTCAGATTAACAAAAATCTTAAAGGCTTTGCAGGAAAGAGGACGGGGTAAAGGGCATCAGGACAAACACCTGAAAACAATGCTAATAATAACACTTATTATTCTCTCCTCCGAACATGTTTATTTAGGTCTTCAGTATCTATTAATAAATTGTATCATTTTCCTCAGTGATTTCTTATATATTTTCTGTTAAATTTATTCCTCAACGTCATGTATTTTTTGTTTTATTATAACTTTTATTTATATTTATTCATTAAATAATTATTTATTTATAACTTATTTATTAAATGATTAAGTTATTTACTTATAACTTTTCTGGTTTTCTTCTTAGCAAAAATTGTGTATATTTAACATGTGCAACTTTGATATACACAAGTGAATATTTACTACAATCAAGCTAATTTGACAAATCCACTTCCCTGGTTACCTTTGTGTGCGTGTGCGTGTGTGTGGTGAGAGCCCCTGGGATCTACTCTCTTAACAAATTTCTGGTATTTGACACCATATGAGCTCAAGTCACCATGCTGCACACTAGGGCTCTAGAACCTACTCATCTTACGTGACTTCAGCTTTGTGCCCTGTGATGGCCACCTCCCCATCCCCCCACCGCCCTGCCCCTGGTGACCACCGCTGCACTCTCTGCTTCCGTGAATTCTCCTTTTTTAGATTCCACCCATAACTGAGGCGGCGCAGTATTTTTCTTGCCTTGTCTGGCGTATTTCACTTAACATGACGTCGTCCAGGTTCACTCATGTTATTGCAAATGGCAGGATCTCTTTGGGGAGATCGTGAATAACATTCCATCGTATGTATGTACTGCAATGTCTTTATACATTCATCCATCCCGGACACTTAGGTTGTTTCCTTCGTGGCTACTGTGAACATGGGAGCACAGATGTCTCTTTGAGGTACTGACTTCATTAATTTGCATATATACCCATAAGAGGGATTGCTGAATCATACGGTGGTTCTGTAACTAATGTTTATCAATTGGACATCATGTCCCAAGCACAATTCCAAGCACGTTATATGTGTCAATTCATGCAACCCTGTTAGCCCTCTGAGGGGGTTTTGTCATCTCCATTTCACATGAGGTGAATGAGGAAGGTTCTGTCAGTTGCCAAGGTCACACAGAGAGGAAGAGCAGAGTCCGGTCTTAACCGGTAGGAGCCTGGTTCCAGACCCCACACTCTCAACGCAGAGCATCCTTCTTTAGGGAGCTTCTTGGACCTGTGAGCACACTCAGAGGGAGAGGACCGCCCAGGGTGAGACTACGAAACTATGCTAAGAGGACCACAGAAGCAGGAGGCTGAGCAAGCTGATAAACAGAGGTGAGGAAGCTCCACGCCTCAGAGAAAAAATGTGACCATCCAACTGACCAACCATTCAGCTTCTCCTTTCCTTTCATCTGCACCCATTCTACAAAATAAATGAGTGTGTGAATGAAGCATGAAGGACAGTAATAAAAGAACTGAAAAAATTAAGGCATTTGTAAGAGAGTAAAAGAAGCATAGATCAACAGCGAATGTTTGAATTTTTCTAAAACTCGCAGAAGTGAATATTAAATCAGTCCACATTCCTTTGGAGATGCAGACGGATTAGAGCGGCTGGAAAGCTAGAGCTCACCAAATATTGAAATGTTTAAGAGGGGAGAAAGCTAGACCAGAAATTACAGCCAAGTATGTTAGACTACAACCCCTAGGAATGTTCAAAGATGTTCCAGATATCATCCATGAGGATGTTACAGGCTACTAAATGCTTCATTTGCAAAATTTCCATTCATTTAAAAAATTGCTGAGTACCTGTTCTGTGCTTTCACGAAGCTTACGTTTTTAGTGAGGGGTGGGTCGAGGCAACAAATAACTGAATATATGTGGACATAAGCAATAGGTTAAGGACGATAAGAAGCACTCAATGTGTGGGTAAGAAATGCCATCCACGGGATGTTCAAGGGAGGAGTCTCTGATCAGGTGACTTTTGAAGGGACCTTTGGAGAAGACGGTGAGGCCCTGGAGCACGCAGAAGAAAAGCATCCAGGCAGCGGGAGGTACGATGCAATCATCCTGAGGTGGGACGGTCCCCGGTGAGTTCACAGGACGTAAAAGAAGCCCATGTGGCTGGGGCTGAGTGAAGGACGAAGCCAGAACCACCAATGCCACCTGAGAAGGGACGGAGGTCCCAATTATGCACGTGGGACCTACGAGCCACTGTGAGGACTTAGCTTTTACGGTGAGGGAGGCGAGAGGCCCTGAAAGGTCTGAGCAAAGCACAGACATGATCTTGGTTGTATTTTCACGGGATTGCTACTGTTGCATCGTGGGAAGTAGGGTCAGGGAGTGGGCTGGGAAGCAGAGCAGGCAGGAAAAGGCTCCTGTAACCATCCAAGCCAGATACGTCCCATCCTCCCCCTTTACTTGTGCATGGAAATACTCCTCTTGCCACGCACAGTGCCCGGCATGATGACGATGGCTGAATGACATCTGTGGGGATGGTAGTCTTACCAGACATGTGCTGGTGCCCGGGGAGGAACCATGCACTTGTCCATACGGAAGACAAAGTCCGTAATACGAGTTGTGCCTTGGAGGTGACGGAAGGCATGCAAATGGAGAGAGGTACCATTTCAAACCTTAGTCCGTCGAAAATATACGCTTTGCCTGCTGCCAGTTCTCTTAAAACCCATAAGCAAATCCTCCTCTCTCCTCCACCCATGCATGCAAAACTGGGCACGGGTAACTGAGATCTCGCTTGTTTGCATCTGTGGCGCTGCGCCGTGACCCCCCCGCAGAGGCTGCCACACAGAAACATCTGGTTTCTTATAAGTTTCCGCATCGCCCGAGAGAGAGAGAACTGTCATTCTCCTGCTCTCAACGATGATCCTTTGTGTGTATCCAACAGATACTGTAAAGCGACAATATCCCTCTACGCTTCTTGCCAGAGTTCTCTCGTCACTAGGGTGAGAGTCTTGCGAAGGGGGAGGTCCTGGCTCGGAAGGTACACCTGCCCTTCTCTCCTGGCCGGTCCGTGAGTGCGAGGGTGGACACGGGAGAAGAGACGCCATGTTGATGCTGCCTCCCGCCGTCACTGTGTCCTATGAGGTCAAGTGCGCGTTTCTGTGCCTTTCGATCCTGGAGTTCGTGGTGGGGACTCTGGCCAACGCCTTCATTTTCTCGGTGAATTTTCGGGATGTGGTGAGGAGGCAGCCGCTGAGCAACTGTGACCTCGTCCTGCTGAGCCTCAGCCTCACGCGGCTCTTCCTGCACGTGCTGCTATTTCTGTACGCCATCCAGCTTACCCACTTCCAGCAGATGGAAGACCCGCTGAGAGTCAGTTACCAGACCATCGTCATGCTCTGGATGATTGCAAACCAAGCCGGCTTCTGGATCGCCACGTGCCTCAGTCTCCTCTATTGCTCCAAGATCGTCCGCTTCTCCTGCGCCTTCCTGCTCTGCTTGGCGACGTGGACCTCCAGGAAGATGCCCCAGATGCTCCTGGGTTCTATCCTTCTCACCAGTGTCTGCACTGTCATCTGTTCTTGGGACTATTTTAGCAACCCTCACTTCATGGGCACAACTACGCTTTTCACGAACAACGGTACGGAGTTCCACTTGCAAATCGAAAAGCTCAGTTTCTTTAATTCCTTCCTCTTCTGCAACCTGGGATCCATCCCGCCTTTCTTGTGTTTTGTGGCTTCTTCCGGGGTGCTGATCGTCTCCCTCTGGCAGCACATGAGGACGATGAGAGCCAAAACCAGGGACTCCCGCGACCCCAGCCTGGAGGCCCACATCAAAGCGCTCAAGTCTCTCGTCTCCTTCTTCTTCCTCTACGTGGTGTCGCTCTGCGCTGCTCTCCTCTCGATGCCTTTGCTGATTCTGTGGCACAACAAGATCGGGGTCATGGTCTGTGTAGGGATCATGGCGGCCTGTCCCTCGGGGCACGCGGCCATCGTGATCTCAGGCAATGCCAAGCTGAGGGCAGCTGTGGACGCCATTCTGCTCTGGGCTCGGACCAGCCTCAAGGTGAGAGCAGAGCACCAGGCGGTTCTGCTGGTGCCGGGTCGATGCTGAGTGTGGACACGCAACGGGCTCCTGGCGAAGACCGCTCCGACTGCTCAGAAGCCTCCGGAAGCCCATTCCTGCTGCTTAAGTAAACCGCAGCTGAGAGTCTCTCCACTCTACCTACATCGAGGGACTCGCCCACGGAAGAATAAAATAATAAAGCTCTATGCATGGCTGAGGCAAGTAGAATGGTATTGGTTCCCTGAGTTTGTTTTGATAAAAGTGAACAAAATAGAGGTGAGGTCCTCAGTGTAAACGCTTTGTATATGGTGGCTTATTAGTGCTTGGTATGAGCCAAACCGTGAGAAATCAGCTCTTCCAAAATAACATCTAACATGGTTAGCCTTTCACAGGACTGCGAAACCTGCTTTTTTAAATAAAATTTATTGGGATGACACCGGTTCATAAAATTATATAGGTTTCAAGTGTACGATTCGATAACACGTCATCTGTATATTGCATTGCGTTCATGACCCAAGGTCAAATCTCATTCTGTCTCCGTATATTTGACCCCCTTTACCCTAATCTACCTCCCGCCTCCCTGCTTTCTCTCTGGTGAACTGTTGTCTATGAGCCTCTGCTTGTCTTGTTCATTCGTTGCTTTCGGTTTTATATCCCACATATAAGTGAAATCATGATTCTCAAACCTTTCGGTCCGATGTATTTCGCTTAGCATGATAATCTCAAGACCATCCATGTTGTCGCAAATGGCAATATTTCATCTTTTCTTATGACTAATATTCTATTGTGTATATATATATATACACATATAAAGATGTGGTACATATATGTGTGTGTGTGTGTGTGTGTGTGTATATATATATATATATATATATATATATATATATATATATATATACCACATCTTTATTGGATCATCTATCGAAAGACACGTCAGTTGTTTCCGTGACTTGGCCACCGTGAATAATGCTGCTATGAACATCAGGGTGCATACATTTCGGTCTCGTAAACCTATTTTTTAAAACAGGCGCTAGCGTACTGTTTGAAAATACTCACCACTATGGTGACTACATAATCCTCCTCGAAGTCCACAGTTTTCATGCAAACGTAAGATATAAAAAGATAAACTCGGAAGAGCAACTATGTCACCACTTCAGCCTCAAGAGGTACTTCGTTAAAACTCTTACAGAAACCAGAGGACAGGGGTCATTTTGTCTAAAAATACACTGACTCGGAAATGTACATTCAACCTGCTGTATAGTGGGGGGAAAGCGGGCTAGCTATTTGCTCAACAGGTGCCCTGGACGACAGCCCCTTGCGTGCACCTGCTGGCTCTGCCCCGTTTGCTTTGAAGACAGCACTTTGCCTGGTACCGAGCACTGGTCAATCTAGCTGGGGAACCTGCCAACACAGACTAGCTAAAAGATGTGTTTGTAGCGATTCGGCATTCTCTGCCTGCCTGCATGCCTGGACGGGAACCTAGCCAGGAAGGCTTTCCTCCAACACACCCTAAAAGGTCCGGCAGAGAAAAGGGCATACCGGACATAGACCTTGACGGACTTCAAAAGCACAGCAGGTCACGGACACAGGCTCCCAGCTCTGCTAGCCGAGGGTGCGGCTACGGGACTACGTCCTCCCCTCGGGCACCTGGCCTTGCAGACTCCAATTCCTCCCTTCGGTTTTCCCAATTTTACCTTTTCTTCACTTCCGATGGCTACGAATTGCAACCTCGCCTGTTGTCCTACCCTTGTCGTGTCGTGCACCAAAGCTGTCCTTGAAGTTCCCCTCGAGGCAGTGGGCCCCGTTCCTGGCTGCACATTAAAATCACCTGGGAAGCTCTGAAAAAGCTCAGTGCCCAGGTGACGTGCTAGGTCACCGAAATCGAATCTCCGGAGGGGGGACCCAGGCAGGCGCCATGTTTTAAAGCTCCCTGGGTGATTCCAGGGTGCAGTCAATGTCGACAACCGTCTTTCTAGATGCCCTTTCTCTTGACCTTGGTGATGTGACCCTCCCACTGAACCATATTATGATCTTTGAATTCTGCTTTCCCCTGGAGTTCTTGGAGGAATGTGATCGTAAAGGAAAAAATCTGAGGCCATCCTCCTATTCTGTTTTCCTTCTTTTTGTGTAAGTTCTCTCTGGGCAGGTCCCATTACATCTTACCACCTCTGTGGCTTTATTTTTAATGTTATATTTTGATACGATTTCAAGTTTATAGGAAAGTTGCAAGAATGCCTGTATACCTTTTACCCAGATTTACCCATTACGCACATTTGTCTCTATTTCTCTCCCCTCTCTGCCCTCCACCCTATACTGATGCCTCCAATTCCAACCCAATTATATGTGGTTCGCTCCAGTCTTCTCTTTTTACATAAGCTCCATTCATACTCAATTATGCGCTAATAACCAGAATACAGAAAACGTGGTTTCAGAATTCCTATCCTATATAGTGCGAAATGCAAAACGACTGAAGGTCAATATTTGTATACAGTACTTTTTCATTTTTTAGGTAAAACTTACACACAGCAAAATGCACAGATGTTAAATGTATAACTTGGTGAGGTGTGATAATATATACATGTGTGTAACCAACACCCCGATACCCCAAATAAGATCCACAAAATTTCCATCAGTACAGAAAGTTCCAGGATT
The DNA here is from genome assembly GCF_014176215.1 of Rousettus aegyptiacus. NCBI lineage: Eukaryota > Metazoa > Chordata > Mammalia > Chiroptera > Pteropodidae > Rousettus > Rousettus aegyptiacus. Next base: position 54,134,221 of record NW_023416288.1, read on the forward strand.
CTTCTAGTCAACCATCACCCACTTATTATGGGTGACCACAATACCAATTTCTTCCCATTGATTAGTTTTGCCTGTTCTCATATGGACTCACAGAGTAAACACTCTTTTGCTTTTTCTACTTTCACTCAACATAACGTTTTTGAGATTCAGCCTACATAGTATGTGAGTCACGACTTGTTTATCCACTCACTAATGGTGACCATTTGCATTGTTTATGTTTGGGGCTATTATAAATAAAGGTTTTATAAACATTCTTGAATCCATCTTTTTGTGGCCATCATTGTGATTTCTCTTAAATACCTAGGAGTGGAATTACTGTGTCATAAAGCTGATATATATTTAACTTTACAAATAACTGCCGAACCCAAGGAACAAAAGAAACATACAAGCTAAATGACACCAGACTCACAGATCCAGGGAAGAGACTGGCGATTTTCAAAGGGGAGGAGGTTTTGGGGGGCAGGGTGGAAAAGGTGAAGGGAGGAAGTACAAATCAGTAGTTATAAAACAGTCGCGGGGTGGGGAGTACAGTACAGGGAATACAGTCAACATTATTGGATTGGCCGTGTGCAGTGCCAGACGGGTGCTAGAGTCATCCGAGGGATCACGTCATAAATTATATAAATGCCTAGCCATTGTATTGTCTATCTGAGAGCTACAAAGAGGAACCAGGGGAGAAGGCGGGCAGGAGAGGATGGAGGGGACAGGAAGCGGGGGGAGGAGGGGGGGCCGTGGACCTTGAAAGGACCGAAGTGTGTAAGAAAGGCAGGAAGCAGCCCCGGAGGCTGCCTCCTCCTCCGCCCTCTGCACATCCATCATCCCCGGCACCCAGCAGGCTCCGCTCTCCCCTGTCACTCAGTTCCCAGCTCAAGGGCTCCTCTGTGGCAGGTGGTATCTCAGGTGCCAGACAACCTCCCTACCTCGCTCTCCCTCCTCCATCCTGAGAAAGTCCACAAGTTACAGACGTGCCTGCATGTAATAAGCAGACCCCCTGAGACCGTAAAGGGGCCCTGAACTGTGAGGTGGGTTCATTCTCTGAACCCTGCCAGCTAAGACGACATGCAGAGAAGTAAGAAGGCAACAGGACTTTGGGGCTGGAAATCAAGAGGGCACGTTTGAGCCAGAGGAGGAACTGGGAGCTTCAAACAAAGGACACAAAGCGGTGGACATATTTTTGGATGGTTCAAACCCTAGAATTAAGCAGTCATATCATTCTTCAGTTGGGGAATATTTTTCCCAGCTTTTCCTGTTTAGAAATCTAAATATCACACACGCTTATTGTTATATTTATTTTTTTAAAGTTGTGCTGTGAAATGCATCACAATGTAAAAAAAGTGTGTGTGTGTGTGTGTGTGTAAAATGAATTTTCAAGCAACCATGTTAAAAACCATGTCCACGACTCGAAAGACAGATTACCTCATCATGACATTGATTATGATGTAGCTCAAAGATGAGTGAGTACTCTTCAGGTTATTCTAGAATCCATTATAAGAGTTTTCCCATGTAAAACGCCTCGGGCGAGGCTAGCTCCCCAACGGCTGACGGCTGACGGCTGACGCTGACGGCAGCACTTCACCGCATCCCAAAGGGCCTCGATGACCTTGTCATTGCGGAGGGTGAAGATGAAAGGGTTCAGGAAAGGAGTAATGACTGAAACCCTCAGGGACGCCACCCTGTTGTACTAGGCTGCCTGAGTCTGCCTGGGTTTCACGTAGAGGAACAAGCAGCTGCCGTAGCCGATCACGACAAAGGTGAAGTGGGAGGCGCAAGTCGAGAAGGCTTTCCTCCGGCCAGAGGCGGTGGGGATCTTGAGGATGGTGGAGATGATGTAGGTGTAGGAGACGATTGTAGGGATCAAAGAAGCAAAAAGAACAAAAACAGCCATTAAGAAGAGGATAAACTCTACGAAAAGAGTATTATTACAGGAAAGTTTGAGCAGTTGCCCTCAGTCACAGAAAAAATGGTCTAGCAGATTTGATTTGCAGAAGGTAAGCTGAAATGTGGCATAGACTGGCCAGATTTCAGAAAGGAACCCGAACACCCACGACACGATTACCACCCAGACGCAGGTGCGGCTGCTCATGATGACGTCGTACCTCAGAGGGTTGCAGACGGCCACGTAACGGTCCACGGCCATGGCCCCCAGTAAGGCAAACTCTGTGGTCCCCACAGCAAGGTACAGGAAGAGCTGGGCGACGCATGCGGCCAGGGATATTGTCTGCATCCCGGGGAGCAGCAACCCCCAAAGCATGACGGGGACGATGACGGACGTGATCAGGATCTCCAAGGTGGAGAGGTGGCCGAGGAAGAAGTACACGGGGGACTGCAGACGTCTGTCGACACAGACCATCGTGATGATGACCGCGTTCCCCATCAGCGTCACCGAGTAGAGGAAGAAGAAGGTGGCAAAGGGGACATGGCGTTGTTCCTTGGAGCCGGGGAAGCCAAGGAGATAGAATTCAGTGGCGCCAGAGTGATTGCCCAACATGCGGGTTCCTTGCGGAATTTAAAGAGTGAGATAGAGGTGACGTGATTCTGGTCTCGGAGAAGTTACACATTTCCAATTTGGGGAACTATGTTCTACTCCTAGGCTCTAAAACACGATGCTACTATTTTCTATACAAGGTTGGTGTTGAATGTTTTATGGAGAATATATGAAGATAGATTCATGTGTCCAAAAAGATGATCAAGTCGCCGATACTGTGCGACAGGCATGAAAACCCAGCAGCCCCGGTTGACTCCCTTGACTCTCAACTCACAGGACATCCTGCCTCCAACTGAGCTCTACCTGCCGCCCTGCCTCCCCCCCTGACCACAAGGTGCTCATGTAGGCCACCGCCCCACCCATCCCAAGTTCCCCAACTGTCTTCTCCGCCTGTCGTGTCCACGTCCTGCCAAATACTGCTGCACTTGGAGAGTATTCCTAACCCATCCTGCCCAGGCGTGGTTACTTCTTTCTCTGTATCCTTTAAACACAGGCTCTATTTACATCATATTCATACTAAAGTGTTGCCTCAGTTACATTTATCATTTTGGGGTTGTTGGGAAGTGAGGTCTATCCAAGACATTGTCCTAAGAGCTATTTTGAGATAAAGTATTGAGCCTTTCCCTGACTTCTGGGGTGGATTACCTACTTCTCATTATTATTATGATGAAAGCCATCCTCCACCTCTCATTCAATGAAGCTCTGAAATTTCTTACTTTCTTTAGCTCTGAGATTTTGATTCCTCTGGTCACCAGATGACAACAAGAAAGCAGGGGCCAGAAGGAACCCCCATTTGTACTTACACAGTCTCTACCCTGGGGCCAGGAGACAAGAAAACAGCTGTGCTATAGAGGCCCCATCCTCTAAACTCCCCAGGTCTCAAATTTCTACTTCCGGCACAGAGACAAAACCTGGGTGATTTGTCCCTCTAAACAAATTGCTGTGACCTCAGTCTCATGGAGCAACTTGGAAAATTCTAAACAGCGTACCTGCCTGTCTATGACCTTCTATTTTCTCCAGAGTCCCCGGGTAAGGCGAAATATTAGAAGGCGCCGAAGAAGATCACACTGAGTTCCTTAGGACGTCTGGGCTCCCTCTCTTGACCTTGAGTAAATATCATGCAGGACTTTACTCAAATGTCTCCTCTTCTTGGGCCCTTTGTCACTCATGCTCTGTAATGCAATACACACACAAATTTACTCCCTAACTTCTTTAGGCTGTATTTCCCTTTACATTGGCTTTCATCAATATCTTAACTCACATTACACATTTACTTGATTATTAATTTATCCTCGAAACCCTGCATTAGGATTAAGTACCTTGATGGCAAGTTCTTATATCACCACCAGTGACAAGAACAGGATCTGCCAATAGATTAAAGAATAAATCAATAAATAAGCAAACAGTGCCTGCCCTAACTACCTTTCCTTCCATTCATTCTTCTCTAAAGTACTGCCCAATCAACCTGCAGTCTCTCTTTCTGGAGATCTTCTATGAAATGGCGAGCAGACAGAAGGGAGATGAAGAGAAAGGTGGGCGCAGGGTCTCAGGTAAAGGCAGTGAGCGTGCCTGTGGCCAGCACTGGGCATCCTCAAGCCCCTCCTGGCTGTGGAGGGAGGATTTGATGTAGAGTCATCTACTCTTGTGGCTCCCTAGTCCTCTCTTAAATTCTAGGTATCCTTGTTTTAGAAGGCCCTCTCACGATGATGCTCTTCTACTCTCTCCATCACTACCAGGTGTGCGGCATCATAATTACCTGCAGTTCCCTGATGACATGCAATGCTGAGCATCTTTCCGAATGCTTATTTGTCATCTGCGTATGTCCTTTAGTGAAGATCTGTTCAAATCTTTTGCTCATTTTGTAATCGAGTTATCTGTTTCTCACTGTTGAGTGTTGAGTTCTTTGTATATTTTGGACACATGTCCAATATTTCATATGTGCTCGGCAAGTATTTTCTCCCAAACTATAGATTTTCTTTCCATTCTCTTTTGTCTTTCCCAGAGCAGAAGTTTTTAATTTTAATGAAGTCCAACTTTTCAAATTTTTTTCTTTCACGGATCATTCTTTTGGTGTCGTATGTCAAAAATAGTCATCAAACCTAAGCTCACCTAATCGGTGTTCTCTGAACTTCCCAGATCTGTGGTTCGGTGTCTGTCATTAAGTTTGGAAAATTTTCAGTCATTATTACTTCAAATAATTTGTCTGTTCCTTTCTCTCTTTCTTCTACTTCTGGTAATTCCCATTATGAATATACCTTTTGTAATTATTCCAAAGTTCTTGAATATTCTGTTTAATCTTTTTCATTCATTTCACCTTGCATTTCTGTTCTGAAAGCTTCTAATAACATATTTTCAAGCTCACTATTTTCTCCACCGAGTCCGGTCTTTGGCTGAGCGCGCTGAAGGCATTCTTTATCGCTGTTTGCATTATTATTTTTTTTTTATTTCTAGCGCTCCCTTTGCATTCTGTCTTAGAGTCTCCAGCTCTCTGCTTCCACTCCCCACCTGCTCTCGCACAGTGTCCGCTCTTCCCCCAAGACCCCTTGGCGTAGTTATTAACCATAGTTATTTTAAAAGCCCAGTCTGATAATTCCAACATTTCTGCCGTATCTGGTTCAGATGCTTGCTCTGTCTCTTCCAACTGTGTTCTGTTGTTGTTATTGCTTTACTGTATCTTATAACACTTTATTGGCAGTCGAACATTGTGTAAAGGGAAAAAGAGACTAAGGTAAACAGGGCTTTTACGTGAGGTTTGATGTTCATCTGGCTAGGAATTAGACTGTGCTTACTACTTGCTGTAACTGTAGGTGTCAGAGGCTAAAATCCATCTGTTGTCCTTGGTTTTGTCTCATCCGTCCCCTTCGTATACAAGGTCTGAGACTCACGGTCCTGTCTGTTGTCATCCTCTGCTGTTAGGAGGAGCCCCAACCACGTGGTGGTCGGAGTGGGGAGTTGGGCACTCACAGGCCCATGAGGAGGCCTCGGTCTTTTGGCGAGCCTGTGCCCCTGGGGTGGGACTTCAGGCTTCCCAGCACCTTTGGTGGGACAGCAAAGGCAGAGGAATTGGGGTTGGGTATTTCCTTTCCCCACACTGGTTAGACTCTGATGAAATCCGAGGTATTTAGGCTCTGATAAAATAGTCTCCCTTGAAGGCAGGCTGTTTGTTGTTGTTCTTGTTGTTGTTTTGTTTGTTTGTTTGTTTTTTAAGGAGCAGAATGTTCTGAGCATATTTAGAATGATTATTTTCCCTCCTCCTATTGGGAGCACAAGGGGAATGTCTCTGATTTCTCTGATCTTCATTCTGCGATCATGGTGAAGATCCTGGAGGTAAAATTCACAAATCTGTGGGGGCCCTCCTGAGACCCCCTGGAGTTTTTTAACTTTGAGTTTGTCCACACTGAGCCTCCAGCAATTTGACAAGTACTGCTTAAGTTTCCCTACCCTTGTCCTGGCTCGACCTTGAGCTGGGACTGGCAGGCAGGAGGCTAGAGGTCCAGTGTCAACATCCCCTGACCTCATAGGAGCTCAAAACCCTAGATCCAGCAACGAATCAAAGCCACCACATGTAAACTCTGGGTCTGGACCAAGCCCCACATGCAGACGGCCATGGTCTCAATCTACCAGAAAATGAAGTGTGTCCCTCCAGAGCCAAAGTTCCTTCTACAACCAGGCTTTTTTTTTTTTTTTTTCTATATGAAAAACTTAGGATTTTATGCTAGCTGTCACTAACATAAAACAGACCCAAGGACCCGAGTCTTTCAGGATTTCTGGGTTTAGCACTCATTCCTTCAGATCTTCGCTCAGATGCCCAAGCTCCGGGAGCCTTTCCCTGCCATCCTCTCCAGAAGAATACATGCCGCCCTCTACTCTCTGTCACCTCTCCAGGACCTCTTTATCTTCTCCGCGCTCCTCACCTAAAAATTCCTGTTTACTTTTTGTTCACTTTCTGTCTCCCATTTACAACGTAAGCTTCACGAAAGCAAAAACTTTGTCACGCCTGTTTACTTTTTCTGATACTTGATGAATATTTTTGAATAACTGAATTAATGAACCTATCAATTCAGGAGTGCATCTATGAACAACGCTTGTCTAATCCTGGCTAAGGGCAATTTTGAAGCAAACTCTTCTTTCTCTCCCTTTGGTCTTCACTGAAACACTGTCTTGTCAACATGCCAACTTCCCTCTGGAGATCCCACATGAAGTGGCAACTGGGTAACGAGGATCAAAGACAGATCTGGGAGAACTCACTAGTCTGCCTCTTGCAATTTCTGTTTAGCCGGGACCAGATAACGAAAAGAAGAGAGGAGGGACCTGGCCAGAGCAAGGAGCTGTGGTCTGTCCAGCAGTGAGTCAGGGAAAAGCTAAATCTGCTCTCTGCTGTGCAGAGGGAATTTGGAGATGAGCCCATGTGCCCTGCTGCTCCCCCAGCCCACCCTTCAGGCTCTGGGTGTGCTTGTGCTTCTAGACAGCAGCCAGGCCCAGACCTTCTCCTCCTGATAGTCTCCTACTCAGTCCTTCACAGAAGGAAACTCGTGGAAGACACTCACCTCCAGAGACAAAGACTGAACTGGAAAGCTCTGTGGCTCTCCATGAGAGCTCAGGCTACCTCATGCCCGACTAGGCATGCTCTCTGGGCCAGAGTAAACTGCTGCTGTCTCCAACTATCAGCAAAAGAGAAAACTGTCTTCGCACTAGCATTAGGGAAACGTTTAGTAATAATAATGCCGTGGGAAGCCCAGTTGTCTCTCTCTGATTTTCTACCTCCTCCTTTTCCTCCCCAAGGTGTCCCCGAGGAGAACTATACACTGAGGAACTAAATTTGCCCAAGTTCAGAGAAACTCTAGGGATACAGTCAAGGGAAAGCCAGAGAAACTTTCAGCCCTTCTCCTCTGAGGCTAATCAAATTGCAGAATGCTTAAAACTGTTTTTTAATGGGAAACTTGAAATCTCCCTCATCAGAGTTTCTCAGCCCCCATGCTGCCTTGCTCCCAAGCTCCAAGTGCTGGTTACCACAAGACAGTTTGAACCAGACCCCTGTCTTCTTCTGTGCATCTACCTCATTCCGATTATCCCGACAGAGCCTAAGATACCCCCCGAGAAGAAGACATTGCAAACAATTGCATGATATACATTAAAAACCAACAGTCTGGGGCTGGGCAATAACATGAAAAAAAAATGGCAGAGTAGGCCGTAGTTTCACAGAAACATCAGGAAACCAGCAGAAGCTGTCAGAACTACTTTGTCAGAACTCTAGAAAACATTCGAAGAATTACAGCAACTAAGGAAACACTGATTCAAGAAAAAAGCAACTTAAAAATGTTAGGAAAGTTTTGCAATGTTTTGACTTACCCTTGCCTGCTCTCTGCAGCTCAGTAACAGTCAGTGTTCATTCCCAGTTCCTGGTTCTACAGGCAGCAAAGCAGATGCTATTTGCAAAGGATTGCCCATGTCTGTTTTACCTGTCTGAGGCCACAGAGGGATTGACACAGGGCGCTTGTCTTTGATTCACCTAAAGTGGGACTCATTGGGGTGGAAAGAGGTGGGCATTGCTCAAGCAAGTTTTTGCTTACGAAAACCTATAGCCGCCTGGGGCAAAAGATTATTGTTGAAATATACAATAGACATTCTGAAGCCTCAGAGGGAAAGTTTGTTTTAGAAATTAAGGGTGACTTAAAGGCATCTGCAGAAGACTATACTTTCAGGGATCGTTTTATAGTGTGTCATAAAAGCATCTGCCTATGCTGGGGGGGGGCGGGTTTAGAAAACCACGCATGTGTACAAGGCAAGATGCAGGCTCAGAAAACACCTGAGAACACACTAACCTTTTGCTTTAAGTAGGATAAACTCATAGAGATCCGCGCTGAGGCACAGGACAGCCAGTCAAAAGACAAAGAGAGAATCCTGAAATCAGTAAGAGAGGAGCACTTTGTCACTTAGGAATCCTCATAAGATTAACAGCCGGAGTTCTGGTCAAGAGGGCGGAGTGGGTAAACGCTGCGCTCACCTCCTCTCGCGACCACGTCAAAATGACAATGAAACTACAGAACAGCCATCATTGGGAATCCCCTAAAGTCTAGCCGAACAGAAGTCCTACATCTGAGGACACATGGAAAAGGCCACCTAGAGCCTGGAAGGGGGACAGAGACGTGAAACGGGTTGGTACCACTCCTGCATATGGCAGCTGAGAATTGAGAGAAATATCTCCACTGCAGAGGTTCCCCCAGAGGAGTGAGGGGTCCCGGCCCCATACCAGGCTCCCCAGCCCAGGGTTCTAGTGCCGGGAAGAGCTGTCCCCACAATTTCTGACAGTGAAAACCAGTGAAGACTGTGGCTGAGTGAGACGAAGGGCCACTGCAGTAGCAGACATTCCTCTTACAGGGCCCACGCACATACTTACCTGCTGATGGACTCGCTCGTTCTGGGCTCCAGCGCTGCGGTCACAGCTCGAAAGGCACCAGAGACACACGGGAAGGAACTGAGTTGTCTGGCTGCAGGGCGAGAGCTGGAGGGGCCACTTTCTCCCAGACAAAAGTGCTGGCAGAGGGCATTGTTCCTTTGTTGAGCCCTTCCCCGTCCGGCTTGCAGACCCAGGCGGCCGCCACATTTGAGTCTCTGGCATTGTAGCCAACACACGGGGCGCCCCGCCCTAATGATTCCCTGAGACCCCGCCCCTCCCTACCTGTGGCCCGCCCAAACCATGCTGCAGACTTTCCTAAAATCTCTCAAAGGGTCATGAAACCTAAACAAGCAGCATCTGGCCTTGGCATGCCCCGTACCTGTTGCTAAGAATCCCCAAGCCTGGCACTAGCAGTATCCAGCCTCGGTTTGCAGCTTGGACTCTCGACCAGCATGGGTGGCAGCCATCTACGGATTGTTTGGTGGCTCATGCCAGGTGGCCCCAGGTAGGGCATAGGCTGCTGCTGAATTTGGCTTGTGGGAGGACACCTTCCAGGAGGCCCCGGCATGCACGCCCAGTGGAAGGCTTCGTTCTGAGCCACAGCACCACCCAAGGTCACACACCCAGAGGGCAGACAGAGTAGGCAGTAGAACGCTGCTAAAGCAAATCTTGTGTTGTGTGGCCGACACTGCATAGCTCCGCCACTGGTCACGGCCAGTCATCACAACCAATCAGCCCAAGGGTCAGATCACAACCAATCAGCACAAGGGTCAGCCCCTCCCACTGAAGAGCAAACAGCAACCAAGGCTCAACTACAACAAGTGAGCACACACAACCCATTCAAGGGACATACCTGGAGCACCTGGCTCAAGTGACCAGGGAAGACTGTGCCACTGGGACTCACAGCACAGCTACTACAGATAAAACAAATTCAAAACCCCAAACGCAATAATTTTCCAAATTGGTATTATTTGTCAGTCTAGGTTAAGAATTGAACCATCGCCTACTGAATATCAATCCCATCGTATTTCCAAAGACGGGGAAGAAAAGGTGTGATGTCAGACATATGTGAAAAACGGGTAAGCGTGCGTAATAAATGTGGTGAGATTAGAATGGTCTACACAAGGAACCGACAGGAATGAAGATCCAAAGTCAGATGGCCAAATGAATTCTCCAGGAAGCCAAATATGTAACATATACACGTGAGTTTAAAAGAGATTTTTGAAGTAATCTATAGATAAAGTTATAGACCCAAGAAAGGTGATCCCTCTCTTCTTGAGCTGAGGATCAGACATGATTGAATCCGAAGGTCGAAGACAAGATGAGAACCAGAGTTCAGAGAAGAGCCATCCATCTTACCAAACAGAGCAAGCTTCCTGTTCCCGTTACTGTCATGCTCTCTATTTGCCACGCTGAAATCTGTTGGTCCGTTCCAGGGATCCATTTCGATGCAATGGACTTAAGCTAAAGAGAAGGAAGAGCCTGGAACACTATCCTGAACCCATGTAAAGAAAAAAAGGAACCGAAAAGGGAATGCGGCATAGCTTGGTGGGCCCGTGGGGAGAGGGATGGTTGCGATGGTAAGAGAAGACGGAGTGCAGGCTACCTGCAGTCCATGGTGGACCAAGTTCAAGTGGGGGCTAGGAAAGAAAAGCCTTTGGAACCCATCACCTAAAGGATCAGAGTTTAGGAGTGTGAAAAGTATTTGCACTCTTGAAAAATTAGGAGTGTGAGAAACAGCTCAGTCTCAGGTAGGTAGATAGACAGGTAGATAACAGACAGAGAGGCTGACAGACAGATGGTAGACAGACAGACAGACAAATTTACCCTTTTCTTTTTATACTGGGGAGTAAGGTGAAATGGAGAGAAGGTACTCCATACCAGAAAATTCAAGTCCAGCAGATATGAAGTGAAAATGCCCAGTAAATAAAGAATTGGTGGCCCAACGATTAAACCCGATTCAATATAGAACGACTGTGGTATCATGGAGAGATCCACAAGTATGAGGACAGACATGGAGTGGAGGTGGGTTGTTAGGAAGATCTTCCCAGTGAAAAGTTCAGGTTGCAACTAACTCAGTTGGCTGAGGAGAGTAAGGACAGTAGGTAAGGATGGACAGTATCTCTAACAACTTGTAGTAGGAATTAAGTAGGCAACGGAAGGATGAAACAGGTAGGAACTGTTAAAAGTACTAACTACTGCCAATTCCTGACTCCTCCTATGTACACTGAGCATTTTCCATTTTATCTCTGATCCCTCTCATAGTCTTAAAAGAAAGAATGGTTTTTGCTTTCTGAAGCTTTGTAAAAGTAGGTGACTTATATCACTTAGATAGCAATCCGAACAAAAGAATCCCAATATTTCACAGCATAGGACAAATCGAATGGCGTTTTACATTCAGATACTGAAATTTCTTGAATGCTCAATATTTTATATGAAAATGGACGAGCTTTTTAAAAAAAATCAGTTTACTTTATCACAGATTAATGAAAAATAGTATGTGGAGTGTCTTTTGGGTGGGCTTATGATTGACAGCGTACTCATTATAGGAAGTGCACCCAGAGGCACATATGAAAACTCTTGGGCAAAATCCTCATGAATTCCACCATTCTATTTCCCTTTTAAAAAGTACATTTGATCCTCGTCAAATAAAAAAAGCAGTAAACTGGAAGGAAAATATATTGGGAAAAAACCTATCCTAACATTTATGGAATCCTAGATATCTATAACATACATTACTGCGGTAGTTCAAAAGATAGAAATCCTCATTCCAAAAATCACATTGACCTTTGGGTAGCCTTGGCAAATCAAAGCAAAGTTTGATTTCTATAGATCTTTTAAGTAGCTAATGAAAACATTAACCATAGCCACCCACATATATACACACATGTGTGCAAACACACACACACACACACACACACTCACTCACTCACTCATTCAGGAGACTCACTCAGGAGGTCTTTAGAACTGCTAAATCATCTAATCGGTTTTCAGCAAATTCCTGCTTAACTACGTGGTATGTGCTTTATAACATGCCCCAACAGACTCCCAGTAATTACTGTCCCTCGCATCCACTTGTCTTTTCTGTTCTTAGGGTAAAGCAGAGAATGTTTTAAGAGAAGTATCTGAGTTGGTAGAATCTAAAAAGCTTCCTGTGTGAACTCCACTTCTTGAGACCGCCGTTCATGTTTTCAATGTTATAAACACTTATTCAAGAGTTGGGGATAAGCAGAGAAGCAATTAAAGAAACTAGAGCCATGCCAACACCAGGAGTCATCAGTGATCTCATTTGAAACTCCAAACCAAGCCTAGACCTTAGGAAAGACTGGGACTGAGGTTCATAACACAGGTGCCATGGATCAGTTGGATGTAAGGGTGTCAAAAAAGCTCTCCATCTGTGTATTTGCAGAAATAATGTTCTTGATCCATGGAGTGTAGCTGAAGAGGTCAGTGAAGACGGCAGTGTGTCCTGTCAGAACACACCCAGTTGCCCAAGACATAATCCCTCGTATTTCGTTGCCACATATGGCTGGGACAGCTGTGACCACCTGCCAGACAGAGTAGAGGGGATCAGAACTTCCCCTCCCACCTGACAAATCCTCAGCATCTGAACAGAAATGAAAGCCATTATATTTGCCATGCGAAGGAGCCCAGGATATAAGAAAATAGTGTGAAAGCTTCTTTCCACTGCAGTATTACCCCTACCTCCCAGTAACAGCTAGATAGAGACTTCAAAGCTGTAGCTGGAAGATAGTTTTACACTTCCCCCAAAAATCTATTTCTCTCATCTCTAACTCAAGGTGTAAGAGAGAATATCATCATCCTTTGGCCCCTTCCTCTCTGGGCTCCTATCCTGACTTCACATTCCAGACCCTCAACTGAGGATAAGACATAAAGACACAAAGAAAAAAGTTAAAAAAAAAAAAATTTAAAGCCACTGAGTGGATGGGCAAATGAGATAAGGAAAGTTACCTGGCATTCCTGTTTGCTTCCTAGCATGCTTTCTATACAGAACATGTCTTCAAGGAATTTTTCAGGCAGTAATTGTTTGCATTTTATGTCAGAGTTCAATTCGATCTCCATACTGTGCAGTTCGTTGTCTGGATTTCCTGAGCACAAGAAATAAAGGAGAACTTCGTTCCTGTTTGCCCTTTCACGAGGCATCCTGCCTCCTCCGCCTTCGACCTTCTTCTCAGTTAAAATGAACTGTAGAGGAAGAACTGATGGGGTTCACTGTGGATTAAACGTATCAGCTTATCCTGTTCAGCTTCTCACACATTATAAATTACCGGCATCGAGGTGTGGTTGTCGAAAGACACTCCACACATCTGAATCCAAGCTATGCCGTCACAAAATTTGTGACTTTGGACAATTAGTCAATCTCCCTGAGCCTTGGTTCCCTCATTTAAAAGGTGTAAATCTTAAGAAAACATCTACATGATGTTTGATGATGGTCAAATATTATATAAAGGACACTTAGTGCCTGGTGTGTAATCAGAGCTCAACAAACAGTAGCTATCATTGATGTTGTAATGATAACGATATCACTCCGGTTAAGTGAAAGGAAAATATGATTTTCAAAATTTTCAAAATAAGATTCAGAGAAGTTAAAGAATTCACCCATAACCCTATAATAAATGGCAGAACCAATACTCAAACATAGATCCCTGAATCCCAGCCCCCTGCTGTGTGTGCTGATGTGAAATATACAAGTAACGCCTCGATTTAGGATTTGATTCCCAAAGCCCTACCACTCTACGGAGCCAATGCTGTTACTCCATTTCGAGCTTCACACAGGTGCTCAGAAATCTGGCACTGGGCCTATACGTTCTGATTCCTTCTCCTAAATCCTCAGAGGTCCTGAAAATGTGAATCTATCCATGAACACAGCTAACTCTACTTTTTGACAGTGACTCACCAAAAAATTCTTTATTCTGTAACCAGGTGTAGATCAAGCAGTCCTTAGCTTCATTCTTCATGAGAGTCGGCAACTGAAAACTCTTGGAGAAGAAGGTGAAGGGTGCAGACAACTTTATCAGCATAAGGTCACTTTTAGAAGAAGTGACGGTAAAGTTTGGATGAACAAAGATCTTCTCATAAGGTAGAATCTCCCCCCAAAAGTTTCGAAAACTTTGAGAACCACCACGAAAGATGACCTGGAGATCTCTGGAAAATGAAAAAAAGAAAAAAATTGATACTATCACACATTACAAGCCTAATCTCTCTCTCTCTCTCTCTCTCTCTCTCTCTCTCTCTCTCTCTCTCTCTCTCTCTCTCTCTCTCTCTCTCTCTCTCTTTCTCACACACACACACACACACACACACACACACACACACAATTTCCTTCTAGAACAATCCACTTAACCTCTCCTCTCATCTGTGTCCATTTGATCTTTTATGCATAGCGACCACCGGTGGTCTTGTAGGTTATGCACTATATAAATTCAATAGGGATCATTCACATAGCCTATACAGTGAATGGTGCCTCCAAGAGAAAAGCAGTGTATGGCTTGGGCTCTACTCTTCTTACAGATACCAAATAAAATCACCTGAAAGTATCTCTTTAAAAAACAATACCACGCCCTATAAACGCCATGTTTTTCCCTATATTTACATATCTATTGTAAAGTTTAATTGATAAATTAGGTACGCTAAGAGATTAACAACAATAACTAATAATAAAATAGAATAATTATAACAATATACTGTGATACAAGTTATATAAATGTGAGGTATCTCTCGCCCTCTCAAAATTTGTTATTGGACTGTATTCACCCTGCTTCTTGTGAAGATATGAGATGATAAAATGCCTATTAAGTTGAGGACTTTCACCTTTTTACTTAAAGGAGGCACTTTATGGCTCCTCTTTGGCATATCCAAATTGCCAGCGCTGCTACTCTTGTGGTTTGGGGCCATTATTTAGTAAAATGAGGGTTACTTGAACATAAGCACTGTGATACTGGTGATGGTTGATCTGAGAACCCAGATGGCTAAGTGACTAATGGGCGGGGAGTATATAGAGCGTGGATATGCTGGACAAAGGGATGATTCGCATCCTGAGCAGGACAGAATGTGAAGATGTGAGATTGTATCATGCTCCTCAGAATGGATGTGCAATTCGAAACTTCTGAATGTTCATTTCTGAAATTTTCCATTCGATATTTTTGGATCATGGGTGACTGCAAGCAACTGAAATTGTGGAAAGCAAAACCATGAATAAGTGGGGACTACTGTATAAACTCTAGAGTTATATACCACGAGGTATATTTGCAGATATACACCAACCTGTATATACACCAGCACATATAAATATTGCAAATATATACACAAGAATACTCTCCAAGGTACATGGTACAGATATGTTCAAAATAGTAGAAAACTAGAAATAACTCAAACGTCTGTAAAAAATGAACAAATTGTGTGACACTCACACTGAAATATTATATAGCAATAAAAAATGAAATACGGCCCCGCATCTAACACTTTGGATGAATCTTAACAACATTAAGAATGATTTGCAGGGTTATTTTTACATATATGTATGATATTATACCACATTATTTTTCATTTCTGGATATGTTAAAAACAAGGATGTGGAAATTTCCTTAGCCGAGTTTTACCTGAGTAGTTGAGCTTCCCTTCAACATTATAGCCCTAGGATTTCCTGATCAGAACAGTTTCTTTAGAAGTCCTACAAGGTGTGTCGAGTCCCAGTCTCGGAACTTTGGAACAGAGTGGACCGATCCCCGTTACTTACGGTAAGAAGCAGTGTGCCGCGGTCAGCACCCACTGAGGGGCGATCAGAGTCCCCACGCAGGACGCGTAACTAGAATTCAGGTATAATAAGTAGGAACGATGATCTAAGTCTTCCATGTCATCGCTAACGAATGGAACAACACCTGGAATACAAATTGAGGAGAATCAAAGTGTCTCCTTGAACCAGCTGATTACAGGAAACTCGGGAGTGGTTCTGGAGATTTCAGGATGCCACTGTCAGACAATATCAATATTTACCGCCTACTAATCGCTCAGCTCCTGCTCTATAGCACTAGAGAACCAAACTATAAAAGTGCTGTACTAGGTAGTTCATATACTTTTTTAAAATGTTAAATTTTCAAAACAAAAGAACTGTGGGTAGATACATTTTATGCTCTTTTACAGATTAAAGATTTAACATTAGGAAACTTCCTCCGGGCCGTACGTCTAGTGAACATAGTTGGCTCAAGGATTCGGATTTGATTCCAAACTCCAGAAAGGCACTTTTCTACATGACCTCCCTGCTTCTCCTCCGCTGGTCTGCTGCTTTCCAGACACCTTAGCTCATTTTCTGTCTCCCAAAGGCTTATCTGACTATCCAAAGTCACAGCAATGCGGCCTTCCCTACAGCCCCCTAACTTTTCCGACAGTTTGGAAACCTGAATGCTTACCCACTAAGATCTGAAATAAGACAGCACTGTCCATTCTCAACACTCTTACTCAAAATAGTACTATACATTCTAGTCACTGCAACAAGGCAAGGAAGAAAAGTAAAAGACAAAGTGGCAAGGAAGAATATAACCATTCCCATCTGCAGATGACATGATTGCCTACATAGAAAATTCCAAGGAATCTACAAAAACTCCTAGAATACATGAGTTCAGCAAGATCAACATGCAAACATCGATCACACTTCTATATACTAACAACGAATATATGGAACCCAAAATTAAATATGCAATACTATTTATAATCACTCTGAATAAAATTAAATAATTATGGATATAATTAACAAAATGTGTACAGAATTTTATGCTAAAATTACAAAACATTGATGAAAGAAATTGAAGAACTAAATAAAAGGAACACACGTTGTGTTCATCAACTGAAAAATGCAACATAGTAAAGATGCCAATTCTCCCCAAACTGATATACAAGTTTAATGCAACACCTATCAAAAATCCAGCAAGGTTTATTATATTCAGAGAGAAACTTATTGAAAAATTTATAGGAAAAGTCACAGGCTAACACAATCTTTAAAAAGAATAATAAAGGAGAAGAGATCACTCTACCCAATACGAAGACTTGCATATCTAATTACAGTATTCAATAAGGTGTAGTATTACTTCGATGAGACGTGTATCCATATGTCCAATTGCAGCATTATTTACAATAGCCCATATATGAAGGCAACCTGGGTGTCCATCAATGGATAAATGGATGAAGAAGAGGTGATGCATATATACAATGGAATATTACTCAACTATAAAAGAGAATGAGATCTTGCTATCTGCAACGGCATGGCGGACCCAGAGGGTAGTGTGCTGAGTGGAGTAAGTCATACAGAGAAAGATGAATGCCACGTGATTTCACTTATATGTGGACTCTCAAGAACAAAATGAATAAACAAAACAGAAACAAAACTCACAGATACAGAGAACATTTTGATGGTTGCCAGATGGGAGGAAGTTTGGGAGAATGGGTGAAAAGGGGGAAGGGATTAAGAAGTACAAATTGGTAGTTATAAAATAGTCATGGGGATGTAAAATATAGCATAAGAAATATAATCAAAAATATCGTAATAACTATGTATAGTATCAGATAAGTACTAGATTTATTGGCGTGATCACCTTATAAGTTATATAACTATCTAATCACTATAATGTATACCTGAAATAAATGTAATATTGTGTCAACTGTAATTGAAAAATAAAATATTATTTTTTAAAAAGGCAGTGTGGTATTGGCAGAGGAGCAAACACATAGATCGGTTCAAACATACCAGAAAACCTAGACATAGACAGACACAGGTATGCCCAACTGATTTTTGACAAAGGGCAAGAGCAAGTCAATGAAGCACAGCCTTTTCAATAAATGGTGCTGGAGTAATTGGACATCCATAGACAAAAACAAAAAACAAAAAACAAAAACCTTCCACCTGAACATCACACCTCATAAAAATGGATTACACTCTTAAATAATAAATATAAAACTATAAAACTTATAGGGGGAAAAAGAGAACATTTTTAGGACCCAGGGTTACACGAAAAGTTGTTAGACTTGACACCAAAACCGAAATCCATAAAAGCTGAACAATGAGACCTCATCAAAATTTAAAACGTTTGCTCTATAGAAGACCCACTGAAGATGGTTTTAAAGACAAGTTACATACGGGAAAAATATGTGTAAATCTCACATCTGACAAAGGGCTTGTATCTAGACTATCTTACTACTCTCAAACTCAATCGTCCAAAAAAAAAAAAAAAACCCCAAAAAACAAAAAAGCAAAATCTAATTAGAAAATGAAGAGACTATACATATGGTAAATAAGCACATGAAAAGATATTCAACAGAACATTCCACGAACAGTAAAACTACAATGAGGTAGTTCTGTACATTTAACAGAATGGCTAAAACAAAAAAAAAAAAATGGCAAGGATGTGAAGAAAATAGCTAGCTCATACATTGCTGGTAGGAATGTAAAATGGTGCAGCCAATCTGGAAAACAATTTGGCAGTTCGGTATGAAATTAAACATACAATTACCATATAGTCAATAATTGCATTTTCAGGCATATATCCCAGACAAATAAACTTACTACCACAAAAATGTAGCATCTTTATTCACAGATGTCCTTCAATGGTTGAATGGTTAAACAAACTGGGTACATCCATATCATGGGCTGATAGTTATAATAAAAAGGAACTAAACATATACACACGATTGGTACATATCTCAAGGGAATTATGCTGAGTGAAACAAGTCAGCCATAAAACACCATTATAATTATATACTATACAATTCCATTTACATAACATTTTTGAGACAATAAAATTATGGAAATGGAGAGCAGGTTAGTAGTAGTTACCATGGGTTAGGAGTAGGGGGTGTGTGGAGGAGGGAGAATAAAATAGTGTGTCTGTAAATGGCCACGTGAGGGATACCATGGTGATGGAACTGTCCCGTGTCTTGAAAGTGGTGGTGGATGAATAGACCTGTATATGCGATAAAACTGAATGGAGTTAAACACACACACACACACACACACACACACACACACACACACACACACACAGTAAAACGAGAAACCTGAGACTCTGAGGATTGTACCAATGTCAACTTCGTGGTCTGTTAACTGTATTATAGTTACCATGGTAGAAACTGCGTAATGGGTACCTGGGACTCATACATTTTTTGCAACTTCCCGTAAATGCATAATTATTTCAAAACAAAAATTTTAAACAAAGAAATACAGTTAGAACTCTTCATAGTTATGTCTTTTACATAATTCTTTCTCCTAAACTCTTCCCAAGTAATCTTTTTCACTTATTCCCCAAAACTCGAATTCTGTCAATATTCTCGAAATTCCAAAATCTATCTCCTAACTTGGAGTCCTGTCTTGAGCTCCGGACCCTTATATTCAAGTGGACATCTCCACCTGATGTCTCAAAGGCACTGTGAGTTAATGTAGAAAACAGGACAGCATCCGTTATACAAGTTCTATCTAAGTATACGCCTTTACGGTGGTGGTGGCCGTGGCGATTGTTATTACACACTATGTTTTAAATCGAAAAGAACAAAATCTACTTTTTCCTTTTGAACATTACAGCTAAATACCTACTCCTTTTGCTTTTTATGTCTTTTATAAACTCTTTTGTCTCCTTCCAGGATCCTTTCTCCACCCTCCCTTCTGGCATACCTCCATGTTTCAGCCAAAGAAATTTATCACACATTCAGGAGGTTTTAAGCCCATAATAAAAAGATTCAGGTACTACAAATGGCTGAGCCTGTACCGAAAATGACTAAGCACATCACCTACTTCCACTCCACCCTCTCTCTCTCTCTCTCCGGCGAACTCCACAGCCTCACCCCTCTACAGAGTTCTAATCAACTTGACAAAGAGACACCTTCAGTCACTCACCAGTCACCATCAGCAAGATTAACAGGACACACTTCATCTTGGTGCCTGAACTCTGTTCTAAAGATAAGGATATAGTGGAAACCAACAGGCACAAAGCAGGGATAGAACTTATACCCCGCGTGGGGATTCTGAACAGTGGAAGGAGGTGCAGGGGGCAGAACTGGGATGGGGATGCTCTAAGTCTTTAGTCGAGAGGCTCTCCTTCCCGTCTGGATCCTCGGTGTGAAGAAGGATGGCAGACGTGGAAACCTTTCAGTCTAAGGGAAGTCTCCCCTGTGGGGTGATGAGTTCCAGGGATCTGAGCCTCCACCTCAACTAGGGAAAGGAATTCCAACGTAGGAGTTCAAGTGCACCTTCCGCGGAGTTAAAATTCATCCCACGCTCCTTCCCGGGCCTCTCGGTTCTTTTCACCAGTTCCTTCCCCACAGCGTCTGACTAGCACCCCTCCCTCTACATGTCCCATTGCCCCCTCCTTTCTGGGCTACTCTGATGAAGCAGAGCTGCCTCCACCTCTCTGTGTGACACCAGTTCCCCTCCCCTTTATGCATGTCACACTCAGCCCACCCCTCCTCAAAACTGCTTCTTCACTCGTATGGGTTCATATCTCACAACCACAGACGCCACGGGAATAAAAATTCCCAAACATTACCAATACTAGCATTCCTGTGAGATCTCTAAATCTGTTCCTACCACACTGCCCTCTGGCACAGAGCCTTGATTGCCTCCTCTTTCTCTCTCTCTCTCTCTCTCTCTCTCTCTCTCTCTCTCTCTCTCTCTCTCTCTCTCTCTGTCTCGACTTTTTCTGTAGCTGCCTTTTGCAAACTCATTTTGGTGGCAAAACATAACAAGAACGTTACTAAAATAAGAAATTGGTTAGACGGTAGAATGACATAGTAACAGACTTAAGAGTCCCTATAAATCTCATATACTCTGTGGAATGAGGCCGAGGACAGATATGTCTCCATATGTATGTGGAATCTATAGTAACACTAATAGATAAAGAACTTAGTAGCAAGTAATTACAAACATACAAGGAAATGTTGAATATCTTATGCACGCACACACCATCCATCCACCCATAGAATTCTAAAGTTATTTTTTCAAAGAGAAGCCTTAAGAACAATGCCCAAATCAGATATCTGTAAATAGAAATAAGCGAGATTGGCAAACTAAAGGGAGCATTCGAAGGCTAAAGTACTATAAAAAGTTACTAGTATCGAAACAAGAAAGCTCGCACTTAAAAGCAGTTTGGTAGGCCTGGAGAAAAGTGTGCGCCGTGGGTAGGTGGGAGAGAGGCGGCCAAGAGGAGATGAGAAGAGTTGGTGACAAAGACAAGATGAAGCGAGGGTCAAGGGAGGTCCCTAAACCATGCCAGGGGGTTGTTCTCTAGGCCATAGGGAACTACCGGAGAGTTTTAAGGAGGTGACTAACATGCTCTTATCTGAATTTTAGAAAGAACAAAAACGGTCCTAAGTAAAAGAGAGAATGTTGAAGTGAGCAACTGTAGGTGGGCACCCGCATTCGTGCATACAACTGCGACGGGATCACGGCCTGGATTCGGATGACAGCGGGGAGAACGGAAAGATAACGGATGGATTGTAGGGACTCTTGGAATTAGGATGGACTTTGGGATTGAATGGTGAGAAAAAGAGAAAAATCAAAGATGTGGAAGGGAGAGTTATCTCCTAAAATAAGGAAAACAGGTGGAAGGATGAATTCGAAAGGCCAGAGGAGGGAAGAGTGTAATTTTGACGTGCGAAACTTCAGGGGCCTAGAGGGGATGCGAGCGATGTTTCTAAGAGGCCGTTGTAGATGTGGGACGGAAGCTCTGGGCTGGGGATGCCAATTTGAAACTCACACACAGGTAGTAGTCCCCAGTGTCCGCCTCCTCCAGAAGGTCTGTTGTCTGTAGAGATCTTTTCCCAGATAGGGACCCTGCGCTTCTGCTCTTAGCCCTCACACTCCCAGACCAGACCTGGTACTTCCTTCCTGGCCCATAATATTTTCAAAAGATCTGGGGGAAAATGACCTCAGAGTAAAGCGCATCTCTCTCTCTCAATTTATCACCTGCGTTAACTAATCCCACCCTTACCACAGAAAACCTTCTGCAACTCTATCCTGTCTTTGAACTTCAGTATCTTTCATAAATGAGTCCTGCTTCCCTATGGACCTCTGTGTTCACGGTGACGTTCAGGAAAGTATGTGCCATGCCTGTTTTCCATTTCACACTTGAGGGACTTCGTGTGACAGAATGTATAGTTTTTCAAGATCCATGAATGCTGGCTGATTAGCTGAAGCCTCGAGGATGGGGTTGAAAGCTGTGTGTCCAGCAAGACCTAGATTCTACTCCTAGTCTTCCCAAATCATGTGTGATTTTGAGAAAATTACTTAAATTCTGTCTCAGTTCTGTCACCTACAGATCAGGAGGAAAATGACACCGGCTCAGCCCTGTCTCTTCTTTCCAGGGTTGTAATACTGGAAGGAGATTAAGGGCTTAAGAAATGTAAGGGTTAGAGTGATGCAAAGCATCATTAAGTGTATGTCTCAGACTAACCTAATATAAAATCACCACTAACAATGTCTGTAAAGAACTTAGCTCAGCGCGTGGGATCCACTAAGTGTTCAAGGAATGTTAGCTATAAGTGTACTGCTCTTTTTCTTGTTAGAGTGTGTTCCCAATTATCCTAGGATGACTGAGGATATTATTGGCCGAGAAATCTTTTCATTCAAAAGCACTGAAAGGCTCTGCCTTCTGAATTGCCACCAGCATACAGCAGATCCTGGATCTGATTTAATCTAGAATGTACACCATGCCTCAGCTATCGAAATAACTTGTACAGACGCTTTTCATCTCTACATTTCCTCTGATCCAAGCTGTGGATCAGGACAACCAGACCTTGCTGGTGATGATGGCTAGGTGATGAAACAGTGATCGCAGGGAAAGATGAAGCTAGTGTAATAAAGATGGGAGGGGCTGAGGGGAAGTATAAGCAACTCATAGGGGGTGCACAGCAAACCTGGGGACACTGTGTTCCTGAGCTAAGGTGGAAAATCCTGCCCCCCACAGCCCTGGCCTCAGAAACTCCGTGGGGAACATAACCCTGGGCCTAGTGCTCCCTTTCCCACGGGCAGCTGGGCTTTTAGGGACAGCAGATAGAGGGACCTGGATCCAGAAGTCTAAGGAATTAGGCTTCTTTCCATCTCTGAAAGTCCCCAGTGGACGACCCCCCCACCTTGCCTGGAGCAAAAGGGCCTCCATCCGTCTATCTGGAACTCTCTCCCCCCGCTTTATGCCCAGAGCTGCCTTCCAACCCTACTTTGTGGCCCCTGTGCCAAACCACACCCACCGATTCTACAGGTGTTCTCGAGGGCGAAGCTGAACTGAGACTCCGCACTCTGCTGACCTCTACATCTCACAGGGAAAGACCTGGATGGCTATGAAACTTATCTTCTATTTGAGTGTCCTTGTCGGTATGTAGCCATGGCCTTCTACTCTGTCCTCTAAGGTGTGGGTTATTGTAAAACAGAGTAGGGCAGATGCAGGCTGTGTGGAGGATGCAAAAGAGAGTCAAGACAGCAGTCATGAACAGAACTAGGGGTCTCTCCCTGTAGACCCCATCCGAAGGCTCTCAGGATGGGCGGAGCCAGTGCTAAGCTGTGCGGTGGGGTGCGGGGCACACCTGATGAACAGTGAGTGCCCCCGATGGTTATTCTAAAATGTGAACCTCATCACCCAGTGGGCAAGTCCCAGTGTAGGCACAGGACAGAGAACTCATCTTGTCATCTGATAATCTGCTTTTTTGAAAGCTTAGGGAGTCAGAATGCAGGGAATGGAGCAGGCGGGAACAAAGATCAAATGCCAGGGCCCCACTCCTGCACTCCCTGACTTGCAAAAAGTCCTTCTGACAGGAGAATTTGCTGGAAAGGCATTCCCCACCACCCCACTGACTGCCCGGGCTGCATCACGAATGAGCTGTGTGAGCTTGGACAAGTCAGTTAACACATCTGTGCTTCAGCTTCTACAGTCGAAATGAGGGCGTTTTGACCTACATTATACAGTCGCTATGAAAATTAAATCAATCCACGTAAAGTGCTCAGGACAAGAGCTCAACGTCTCCTATCCTTATTAATACTCCACCCTATCTCCCTTGGGGTCTCTAACCGTGTGATCACACAGAGAAGGTGCCAGTGAGGTAGAGGCCTAGCTAGGTTCGGGGTGGGTAACAGAAGTACTGAGGCGGCCAAGACAAGGGAAGTACTTTATTTTCTAGAATTAGCCGTCTTCCCCTTCCTTCTCATTAAAAAAAAATAATTTATTTATAAAAATATTGCGTGTTCATATTACACAATTTGAAAATATTAAAAAGCAGAAGATAATTAACATCATTCGTAATTCTACCTCTCAGTTAACACAAGCTAACACTTGGCTGAAATTTACCCCCGGGCTTTA
Organism: Rousettus aegyptiacus; assembly: GCF_014176215.1. Lineage (NCBI taxonomy): Eukaryota > Metazoa > Chordata > Mammalia > Chiroptera > Pteropodidae > Rousettus > Rousettus aegyptiacus. The sequence continues at coordinate 54,158,450 of NW_023416288.1, forward strand.
TTTTATTTACTTTTACATTTAAATGGCTTATTTTTTGCTTATTTACTTGTTTTTAGACAATTGAATTACTGGATTTTATTATTATTTTTAACTTAAAGAAAAGTTATCAATATTTCCTTTGCTGTTTAATATTCTTTATAAATATAGTTTTAATATGTATGATGTTTTTTTTGTTGATATACTTTTTCATTTCAATGCCCAACATTACTGTGTTAGAAATGTACATTTCCAACGTTTAGCTATTATAAATAGTGCTCAATGAGAACACTTATTCACAATCTCTGTCTACATCCAATTATTTCTGTAGAATGGATTCTGGGGGCTGGAACTATTAGATTACAGGTGATAAACCACTTATAAGTTTTGATGCTTATTTTTAAATTGCTTTTCAAAAAGAGAGACTCAATTCACATTCCTACAAGCCGTGAGCATGTTTCTCCTTGTACTTTCTTTGATTGGATCTTATCAACATTAAACAAAAATGATTATTATAAATATCAGATAAAATGGTATGTCCTTTTAATTTACATTTTTATTAGGAAAGAGAAGTCAAACATTTTCATATTTCCTGACCAATCGATTACTTCTTTAAAATTGTCCGTATTCTTTTTTAAGTAGGAAATGGTTGACTGTATTATGCGTTCTAAGAATGTCATTATAGTAAACGTATTATTTTCTCAGGGACATTTTTCTCCACTTGCTCGTCCGTGCAGAAGGAAGACCATGCTCCCTATTTGGTATACCTCAAGTCTCACTTCAACCCCTGCGTGGGTGTCCTCATCAAGAAAAACTGGGTGCTGGCCCCAGCTCACTGCTACTTACCGTGAGTGTCGGGCATCCCCATCCCCCCCCCCCCCCCGAAACAGTCCCAACTCATCCTGCATCCCTGGCTCTCAAGTAGAGGCAATGTCCCTTCAGGGTACATCTGGCAAAGTCAAGATAGTTTTGGTTGTCACCACGGACTTGGGAGTAGGCGGGCTGTGCTACTGGCATCTATCGAGTGAACAGAGGCCAGGGCGAGGCCGCTGCGGGGTCCCTGCCCTGCCCAGGACGAGGCCACTGCGAGGTCCCTGCCCTGCCCAGGACGGCCCCACCGCACAGAACCGTCCCGCCCAGAACGCCCGCGGTGCTGCCGCTGACGAGCCCTGTTCCACGAATTCTGCCTCCTCCATCTCTCATCAGTTTTCCCAAGTTTTTTTTTTTACTGAAAATATGAATGTGTTTTATAAGTTTAGGGCCCAGCAGGTAACTTACGATGCACGCAACTTGGATACATTGAGGAGAATTTTTAAAAAGAACTAATGACAAAGGTATGGACAAGAGAAACAGGAAAACCCAGAGTTCGGTGCTCCCAGGGTTAGGATTCGAAAGGGGCGTTACTGCCCCTAGACCTAGAAGGCCAAGGAGAGGATGGTTACTCGGGGAGAAGAGGGGTGGGGGTGCGCGGGGAGAGCTGTATGGAGAGATCGTCTTATGCGAACTACAGCTTTTGGTCGTGAGACACAGCCAACAGCCAATCCGTGGCAACCCTGCAGGACGGAGCCGCCGTGGGAGGGAGGGGGCGGTAAGTACTCCAACCACACACTCCTTCCTCCAACTACCTTCCAGCGCTTCCTAGTGGCCAAAGCTCGTTGACTTAATCCACTTTTATTATGTTCCAAAGGTACAGAGCAGGATAAAGTAGGGCTGGGAGTGACCCGGTGAAGCAAAGAGCAGATGTCCGCCCCTCGGGGCATCCCAGCCTCTCACCTCCCCACAGGGAAAATGCCCCGCTGGGTGGGCGGGAGCTGGAGAGGAGGGAGAACCGCGCATCTCCGTATCTCTGCCACGCATGGCTTCCCCCTCTGCTACCTTCGGGACACCACGTGAAGACACGGCCTTTAAAGGCTCCACCACTGGCTGTGGGGAAGTCCTCTTACGTGCCTCCATTACTTCGTCTGGAAGATGGGGGTTGCAGATAGCGTGCACCTCGTAGATTGGTTGCGAGTGGGAAGTGAGGTAACCCGGAAGCCAGATGGAGCTCCTGGCGCAAAACCTGGCACACTGTAACATTCGGTGTCAGCTTTGGTGGTGGTGGTGGTGGTGGTGATGACGATGACATGACAGTGATTACACTTCCAACCCTTTTCTCCCTCTAGAAATCTGAAAGTGATGCTGGGGAATCTCAGGGTCAGGGTCAGAGATGGGACGGAGCAGACTATTAACCCCATAAATATTGTCCGCTACTGGAACTACAGTCATAGCTACCCTCAGGATGACCTCATGCTCATTAAGCTGGCTAACCCAGCCAACAACAGCCACAAAGTCCAGCCCCTGGCCCTCGCCACCAGCAACGTCCGGCCAGGCACCGTCTGCCTGCTTTCGGGTTTGGACTGGAGCCAAGACAACAGTGGTGAGTGCGCCTCCCACAGCAAACCAGGGTCATTGGTTATCCCTGAAGAGGAACACCCATGTCTCATAGCTGAGGGGAGAGGAGACGGGGTGGAGACCACCGGGAGATATGACATGAGTGGTCCAGCAAAAAGAAGCCCAGAGCTCCTCCTTTCCCAGGGTGTCTGTCGTGCACTCGCTGCCTCTCAGGGCTTCGGCAGCTGGATCCACAGGCCACCTGACTGCACAGAGGTCATCATTCCTCACTGTCAGAGGCACAATTCATATTAAAGAGGCCGTACCCCTCCCTCCCACGCAGGCTCACGTCACGCATAGAGGAGACCTCGAGAACTTGAGTCAGGGCATCTCTTATTCCTCCAAGACTGGACACTGAGTAGAAAGAAAACTCTGCTTTTTACAGAGACATAAAGGCTGTTTCAAAACCCTCAAGATTAACTCTCATAACTGCGCCCAAGGTCATTTCATCCCTTTTTCCCATTCCTTATTTTCTCTAGACACACACAAAACACCAGCTGCAGTCAGGGGTCGTGGCTGGAAGGGTTCGATAACGATTGAGAACAGGGAGGTCTCTTTATTCCTGTCTTCCCTCAGGCAGACACCCCGATTTAAGGCAGAACCTGGAGGCCCCTGTCATGTCTGATAAAGAATGCCAGAAAACTGAACAAGGAAGAAGCCACAGGAACTCCTTATGCGTTAAATTCGTGAAAGTGTTCAGCAGAATTTTTGGGGTAATCTTTTCTCTTACAGTCATTCAGTTTCCCTTAACTTGCATGTGTCTAGTTAACTATTTAATCGTGATATTTTTAAAAAACTAGAAAGCCCTCATCCTCTTAACATTTCTTGAGAATTGTGATAGGGCTACAGCCACCGCCCCCCGCCCCCCCCCCCCGCTGTTTCTTCAGTCACGGGCTCTCCTTACAGATGCCATTATTCATTTAAGGGCTTTGTGCAGTACATGTAGTTAATAATACTTTTATTCTCGTGGCTGCAAGTGAAAAATGGGCACTGCTGGAAAAAAACAATTCAGATGTTTCATAAATTGAAACTGGCTTTATCAGTTCAGATAAATGGGGTTTGATTCATTTTACATGGAAGTTCTAGAGAGATTTTTCCCTGAAAGCCTGGTAAATGACTCTTGCTTCCTATCTCCCACTTCCTGTCTCTCACTTCCTGTCTCTCACTTCCTGTCTCCCATGTGGTCTTCTCATGCCCCAGCATGCCACCTCTAGTCAGGGCTCTTCCCATTTGGAGACTGGAGGGCTCCTGTGAGAAGATCTGACCATCTCTCTCTCTCCCTCTCTCTCTGCACGATCTCTGGCAGGAAGTGGCCGTCGCTACTGTCATCTGCAAAAAAAAGCTCCAGGGGATCGAGGTCGGACACTTCATGGGAGGAGATGTCGGCATCTACACCAATGTTTACAAATATATATCCTGGATTGAGGACGTCACTAAAGATACATAAGACCCTCCTACCCGCTCTGCAGCCCACCAGCTCTGCCATTGGCTATGCAAGCACTATTTTCCCCAAACTTAAAACAAAATGTCCAAATAGAACTATTTGGAAGCATCACACCCGCAGCCTGTGCTTTCTGATTTGTGTCTCTGCCCATATCCCATAATGATGTGAAGAACCAAGAACCAAAGATGAAATGAGCACTCACTACACTGCACTGGGTTATGTCTACTGTCCCGTTTAATGCTCATAACACACCTTTGAGGTTATCTTTTTATCCCCACGTTACAAATGGGAAAGTTGGGATTAAAAGAAGTTACTTAACATTATCTATAGCCGGCAGAGATCAGAGCCTGGGCTGGAACCCCAAAATGTCAGATTCTCAATCTCATGCTCTTAGCCTCAAAATTATAGGGGAGTCCATGACATCACAACAGATGTCTTCTCTTTGCCTGCTACTTCTCTTCTCAATCAAAGGGCATAAGGTTCTAACTTGTGGCTGAGCTCTGGGGTACTGGAATAAACTCGCCTAAGAATAGTCATGCTTCTTCTCACTGCCATAGTGATTGTAGGGTGCCCCAGGGAGAGGGTTAGTGAATGGTAGAAAGCAAAAAACAGAACTTCAAGACAGAATCAACAACCATAAATCAAGTCCAAAAGGAAGCCTGATAGCTCCAGAGTGGGTGAAAAAGTTCCCTAGATGCAAGAAGAGTATAATCTCAGGGCAGCGGCAGAGCTCAGGAGGCAGAAATGGCCGAGAGGAGGTGAAGGATGGGCAGAAACTGGACTTCGCCACAGATACCTTAGAAACATTTCGACAGCTTTTATGTCTTTAGTTTCTTTAATGTCTCTAAGTGTATAGATTTTTCATATATTCACAGAGTTCAGCAATTATCACCATGATCTAATTTTAGAATATTTTCGAGACTCTTAAAGAAACCCTGCATGATGAGCAGTCACTGCTCGTTATCTCCATCCTCCGGCCCTGGAAACCACCGATCTACTTTCCGTCGCTATAGATGTGCCCATTCTGGACCTTTCATACAGTGAACGGAATCGGGTAATGTGTGCTCTTGTGTAACAGGCGTCTTTCACTCAATATGCAAGGCTCATGTTGTCGCATGCATCCAGACTTCTTTCCTTTTTGTGGCTGAATAACGCTCTCTTGGATGAGTATATACACACCACATGTCATCTATCCATACGTCAGACGATGGACTTGACTGTTATGAACAACGCTGCCATGAACATCCACATCCAAGTGTTCGTGTGGACATCTGTTTTCACATCTCTTGGCTACATCGCCTTACGAGCAGAATTGCTGACTCATGTGGTAACTGTGTTTTTGATGTGTTAAGGCTCTGCCAAACTGTTTTCCAAAGTGGCTGCCCCAGGTTACATGCCCACTAATAATGAACGAGGTTCCAGTGTCCCTACATCGTCATTAGCACGTGTTATTGTCTTTTTTATTTTAGTCATTCCGGTGGGTATGACATGGTATCTCGGTGTGGCTTTGATTTGCATTTCCCCATTGACTAAGAATATTGATTATCTTTTCCTGTGCTTGCTGGCCTCTGATAAATCTTCCTTGAAAAAATATCTATGTGAGCCCTTGGTCCCGTTTTCAATTGGATGTCTTTTTACTACAGTTGTGAGAGTTCTTTATATATCCTGGATACGAGTCTCTTATCAGATACATTATTTGACATCTTTTCTACTAATCTATACTTCGTCTTTTTACTGTCTCGATGGTGTCCTTTGAGGCACAAAAGTTTTTTAAATGGTTGAAGTCCAATTTACCTATTTTGGTGGTGTTGCTTGTACTTTTTGGTGTTGTAGCTAAGAAACCACTGAGTAACCAATCTAAGGGCACCAAGATCATCCTTATAAATTTTTTTCTAAGAGTTGTATAGTCATAGATATCACAACTTAATTGTATATGGTGTGAGTTAAGGCTTCAACTTCATTCTTTGTAGGTAGATATCCAGTTATTCCGGAATCATGTGTTGAAGTCTTATTTTATCACTGAAATGTCTTGGGCACCCTTGACTAAAATCATTTGGCCATAAGTGTGAGGGTTTATTTCCGAACCTTCAATGCTATTCCATTCGTTCATATGCCTCTCCTTATGCCAGTACCACACTGTCTTGATTACTACAGCTTTGTCGTAAGTTTTGAAATTAAGAAGTGAGAATCCACCAAATTTGTTCTTTCTCAAAATTGCTTTGCTTACTATAAGTCTCCTGCAATACCATATGAATTTTAGGACCAACTTGTTGATTTGGTGAGGGGAGGCCAACTGGAATCAAGATAAGAATTGTGTTGATCTATAGATCAATTTGGGGAGTGCTGATGTCTTAACAATATTAGGTATTTAAATCCATGAACATGTGATGCCTTTCCATTTATTTAGGTCTTCTTTGATTTCTTTCAGCCATGTTTTATAGTTTTCAGTGTATAGGCCTTGTACTGCTGTTGTTTTATTCTTGCAAATGCTATTATAAATGGAAATGTTTTCTTAATTTCATTTTTGAGATGTTCATTGCTAGTGTACAGCTATACAATTGATTTCTATATATTGATCTCGCATCCTGTAACCTTGAAGTTGCATATTACTTCTAATGGTTTTATTGTGGAATCCCTAGGGTTTTCAAAATATAGGATCATGCCATCAGATCTTCTCTAAGATTAATCTATCTTACCAGTGGATTTTCTACTTTGAATTTTCAAAGAACAAACTTTTCACTTTTTAATATTATAAGAAGAAACAAACACTCAAAAAAGAGATAGTTGAAGAAAATTTAATAAAGGATTTATAAAGGTGTGGGGAGGCAAGGTTAAAGAACTGGATGACAAAGGACCCAGATGTGTGGGAAGCCACTGCCGAACCATATTTATCTGGCATTTCTATTCTACGTTCTGTATCTTCAATTATTCTCTGCAATGAAAACACTTAAAAGTTATTTTTTCCAAAGAGTCGTATGATAATATTAAAGGTACATATTTATAGCTATTACTATGCACCAGGCAATCTTCTAAGCACTTTACATATATTAATTCATTTAATCTTCATGACAAAACTATGCCAAATAAGCCTTCCTGCTCTGAAGTGATATATGTGTTCTTACAAAACCTCAAACCCTGCAAAATCACGTACAAATCATAAAAGAGTTTGTAGGGAAATAATGTTGGCGAAGACCATAGAAAACCTCTGCAACTTTGCAAACACGGCGATACCTGAAATAAAAAGTCTTAATAAAAATCCTAGACAGATATATCTCTGCTAGCCTTTGCACTCAGCATCAGTCAATTGCACACAGCTTTCGAAATGGGGCTTGTTCCTTCAAAGCACAAAGCTTTGAGGGCATTCATTTCTAGAGATGAGTTTCATTACAATTGAAAAACTGAACCAGAGGATAGTCTTATCTAAAAATGCACGTTTTTAAAACACCAGAAAATGTTTTTCAGCTACTTAATCTTCACTCATAATTTTACCAGTAACTCAGGATTGTGCAGACCATAGAGGGTCTTGCAGCCACTTCTCCGGCTCCCACCACAGGAAAGCATTTAGGCAGATTCCAGCTTTTTCCTAGTTTCGCTAAGACTTGCATCTTAATTGAAAGTAAGTTGCCCCGGATAGTTTCTTTTGTCTTCAATCTACAAGCCTAAATTTTTTTTTGTCTATTTTTCCTATTTTCTTTACTTTATTCTTTCAAATTCTGTAGTGCTGGCAGTGATTTGTGTGGATACTTTTTCCTGCCTAGAATCAATTGCCAATTATATGCCATGCCGATTCCTTTAATCCAGGTAAATGAAACTTTTCTTCATCCCAGGATCTGTCAGCTAGGGCAGGTGTGTGACCTAGAATCGACCTACCAGAGGCTCTGAGCCTGGATTTTGGACCTTGGAGCTATGACTCAAATGGACATATTCACAGAGGAAGCAGTAGCGTCAAGGATGCAAGGCTGGCAAATGAAACGTGAGTGGTATCGTGCCAGCATCAGTCCCATGGAGTGACCTGGTTGTGTCCTCAGTTGTTCAAACCTTCCTAGTTCGCATTCTGGCCTTGACTCTCCAACTTTCCCATGATTCTGTGAGAGACAACTTCCTTCCAAGAGATGCAATTTCTCCTTAAGTCATATGAAATTGGACATATGAGCCAGGACATAGGGAAAGTACGAGAGAGTTGCACTAATTTCTTCCTTCTACATAATTCGGATTCTGTAGATACTGTCATCAGTTATGATTCGGAAAAGTAAAGTTAAAAATATATTACTTAAAGTCATAAAATTAATGACTGGAAGAATGACAAATAAGTAAAATTAATCAAACATAGGAAAGGGGAATGGATTTGGGGTTAAGTGAGATAATCCCCAAACTTTAATGAATAAGGCTCAGAAGATACAGTTCAAAGTTGATAGACCAGGTAAGAGAGGTAAAATCTTATTATTTAGAGTCATGAGAGTAATGACTAGAAGAACTAAGACAAATGATAAAATATAACTATATTCGTTCAGTGAGACTAATGACGGAGAGTAGAATAGGCAAATGTCCCAGTTCATTTTCTACCTTTCTGTGCCATCTGAATCTCTGTAGTCCTCCTCTAAGCTGCTCATACCATTTAATAGAAAGGAAGGCTCGTAATATCTACACACACACATATGCACGCATGTGTGCACACATGGATCCAGCTGCAGCTCTGAGAATGCAAACTATAAATGATCTAGTTACATAGGAATCAATTCGAGAGCACAGATTTGCCTCCAGATTTGTTTTCTTATTAAAACACAAAGCAGCCTCACATCCATCATGAGCTAAATCACATACAGAAAAGGAAGGAAACCCGATTCCAAAAGGCGATTGGGAAAATGCAAATCTTTTGTCCCTAAGAAAAGCAAAGCATAGAAACTTCAGTCTGCCACGATTTTGGACCTGGGCTCCCAAGCATCTTACCAGTACCGAACTTGAAAGATTAGTTGCTTATTTCATCTGTTTAAAAATATTCATAAACTTCAGCATTCCATGAGCTAAGCCCATCAAGAATTCTTAAAAGTATGAACAAGAGGCACTTAAGGTTTACTAGAACTACGCAAGACTTAAGAGTCCAAAAATCCAAGATTGTTTTACTTGCATAGTTTACCACTTGATGGTCTTGAGCAAATCATCACTCCAGCCTTAGTTTCGTCATCTGTAAAACAGGTTGGGATTACTAACTGCACGGAGTTGCTATTAAAATCAAATGAGATAACAGACTACATACGAAAATACTTGATAAAATGTAAAGCCTAATGAAAATGTTAGGTACTGTAATTATCAATGTAAAGCCTAATGAAAATGTTAGGCACTGTTATTTTCATTATTACAATTGGTCAAAAAAGTCATCTGTATAAACATAGGCATGCACAATGAAAATTTCATCCTACTAATAAAACATAACCAAAGAGCAGCATCTCTCTATTTGAAAAGGATGGATTATCATTCCTAGACAACAAAAGATGTGTTTGAACTCCCACAGTGACATCGGCAGAGACAGCTGTCCCTCTAATGATGACTAACACCCACGTGTGCCTCGCACATACCTCAGCTCACAACTTTCAGTAAGGAAAAAGACACATTAATGGAGCGGATTAATGGAAGTGTAAAAGTGAAAAAAAAAAAAAAGCATTAAGTATAGCAAGTACTGTCCATGGGATTCCAGATCCCCTGGGACTGAACCACAATCAATGTGTTCAAACAAGGCTAAGACGAGAAAGTACACGGAAAGAGGGATGAGATTCGGAGGAGGGAAGGGCGAAACCGGCTCTTTAGGAAGGTGGCATGAAGCCCAGGAAAGGGCTCTGGACCAGGAGTCAGGAGACGAAGTCCTGGCCCCAGCACTGCCACAGGCTCCACGAACCCCTGGCCGGCCACTGCCCGCGCTGCGCCTCGCTTTCTTTGTAATAAAAGAGAGAAAGAGGAGTGGTAAGTCTAGTTAGCACAGCTAATGGACCATTTAGAAATATTTACTCAGTAACTATTCCGGGCTAGGTAGTAGTGACTGGGCAGCAGGAAGCTACGAGAGAACAAAGCCGACACAGCTCCTGCGGCTGTGGATTTGGCATTCTAGATGATGTCCATCTGACTCAAAGACTTGGCATGCTCCGGCCCCAACGGCAGGCTGTGGAGAGGCCAGGGCGGGCAGGTAGGATGAGTAAATGACCAAAGAGGACAAGGCTTGACCTCGTTCTTTCTGAGAGTAGAAGCAAGTGCCCCTCACGCCCATCTTGCCCGACTCCAGGACCTGGGCTTTGAAGCTCAATACATTTTATGGCAGCCAACAGACTTTTATCCTAAAAGGCAAGTCTAGGGCTCAAGGAAACTTCCAGAAACCTAAAGATTTATTTTTTTTTAGTTAGATAACTTAGATCCACTACTTTAGAGAAATGGTAAAATTATTTGATACTTTTTAAAGCTTATCTAAAATGGCTAACATTAATGAACAGGTGTGAAATTTCATAAAAATGAATGATCGTTATATTAAGTGTTCCCAATCTCTGTTTCCTGTAATAGGAAAAATGTAACTTATACATGTAATTTTAAAAGAAATGAATTATTGACTATACATAAATAAAACTTAACAGCGCTTTTATCAAACATAAAGCCCCAACCTTAATATTCTACAATACGTTAAAAAATGTACTTTGCATGGCCAAAAAAGAAATAAGATTGATTTTTATTCTGTATTTCCTGTTGCCCATTTGTTGATTTGGTGCAAAAGAAGGAAAAATTTTAAAGACGTGAAAGTCAGCTCCCTACAGAGAGCTATCCAAAGAGTGTCTCAAAAGAGTATCCTAACCCCAGGCTCTCCAAGCACACGCTACCTTCTGCAGGATTCTCTGACAAGCCTGTTTCATCCTGGGGTTCCCCATAATCAAAATCACAGAATGAAGAGAAGGATAGGCAGCCATGAGTGTCTCTGAGACGAAGACAGCAGGGAGGTTAGCAGGAGACTTGGAGGCGATGGAGTAGGGGCTGGCCCCTACGTACACTATGGAAAGTATTAGGAAGCAAAGCAAGGACTTCAGGGCGGCGATGTGAGCCGTGGCCCGCGCATCCTTCCTGCCGGCCGTATGGACCTTCATCTTCTTGTGGTGTCGATACAAAGAGACAATCAGCAACCCAGAGGATAAAAGAAACACCAGGAAAGGAAACCCGCTTCCTGAATTGAGCTGCAATATATACAGATAGTGCCAGCTTGAAAGCGGGCACAGAAAGCTGCTGTTTCCTTGGGAAGTGCTGTAGGGCTTTAAGCCGACGTGGGCTAGAAGCAACAGATTCATCATGAGGCCACTCAGGAGGCACCAGAAACTCAGGCAGTAGATCCTGTGCTTCAGCCACAGGTAGACAGGGTGTTCGAAGGTCACGATCTTCATGCAGTAAAAGATACTGAGGAACGTGGCAAACCACAGGCTGGCTTGGCTTATCATAACCCACAAGACATTGAGATGGCGAAGCCAGAGGCTGCTCTGGAAGAGCGGAAACAGGCTTAAGTCTATCATGATCAGGCACTGCAGGAGTAGTCGGCAGACAGACAGGCCCAGGACAATGAGGTTGTACAAAGACCCCTTGCATTTTCTGACCCATTCTCCAAAACACCAGAATATAAGGACTCCGTTGCCAACCAGGCCAATGAGAAATTCAGCCACCGCCACCACCATCAGCAGTCCTAGGGCAGCGGTCTGCATGGCTGGGGAGGTAGTCTCCCACTGCTGTCTCCAGAGGTGCCGAGCCTCGGTGCTGATGAACACGTGGGCTCCTGGCTGAGCTTCAGACCCCCCGAGGGTGACACCACCCTCACAGGAAATTTTCACACCGCAAAATGTGGATTTGGTCTTGCCCTTCGAGAAACCGCCCTCGGGCAAGGACTGAAGAGCTGTGAGGAGGAACGGAGTTTAGAAGTTATGATTCCCTCCGTATTTGCATCCACATGAATGAACCCTGAGCCTAGACTCGTAGATCTAAAACAGCACCACACACACCGACTCTCCTTCTCAGGGGCCACGCATGGGTCTAGACAGCAGCACATAAAACGATAAGACCTCCCCACAAGAAAGGCCCAATTTAAACAGTCTCAGGTTCTGTGTATTGCCAGATATGAGCCCATATGTATTTTTTTAAAAAATTTTTATTTTCATTAAAAAAAAAAAGAAAGAAAAACCTGCACATGCGAGCATGGAAGCCGAATAATCAGACATTTAAAATATATTTCATTATCAAAGAGAGAAGTAAAGGAAGTTTGGAGGAAGAAAACAATCAGAGAACTAAAACATATTATATTCGAGTGCCAAATAATAAAAACTACGGGAGGCCAGGCAGGGGAGCCATTCTGTCAGTCAGGACCACCTGCCCGTGATGGAAATCACCCAGAGCTCCCGGTCTGTGGCCTCGCCGCCGTGAGCATGGCCGATCTCGTCTGACCTCGGAAGCTAAGCGGGGTCGGGCCTGGTGAGTACTTGGATGGGAGACCACCTAAGAAGACCAGATGCTGTAGCCGGGGATGGGGGGTGGGTGGTGGTGACAGGAACTCCTGGGTGGGCCCAGCTTAATCCGTTAAAGCCTTGGAACAGGGGCTGGGCCTGTGGCCTTGAGGAGTCCTGCTGCCTGGTTGTGAGAAACTGTGGGAGGCCTCCGGATGCTGAGACTGGCCCCCAGCTGACGGCCAGAAAGACGACAGGAGCCTTAGTTCCTGAGCCGCAAGGAACTGAATTCCACCGACAACCAGAGCTTGGAAGAGCGTCCTGAGCTCCAGCAAAGGCGCGGCCCAGACGAGATCTTTGTCGTAAGTGCAGTTGGCACACGGATATTATGTAAGTTTCAGGTGCGCAACACAGACAACACCCTAATTGCAGCTCGTGAGACCTGCACGGGGGGCCTGCTTCGGCTGTGCCCAAACTCCTGATCCACAGGAACTGTGGCATAAGAAATGTACGTTGCTTGAAGCTGCTGAGTTCGTGTTGTTATACCAGAAACAGAGAACCCGTGGAGTGTTCAAACCAGCTCGAAACAACCGTGAGGAAATGAGGAGAGAGAGAGATTGGATTGGAAAGAATTTAGAAGCCAGACTGGCTCCTAAGGCGGGCAGGGTGGGTCGTGGGAAGCATTCTGCACCAGGGGGCGGCAGCCCCCACACCTGGTCCCGTGCTGCCCCAGGTACCTCGCGAGGCTGCAGGCCACCCGCTGCCTTCCCGGGCCCTCGGCTGCTCTATGAATAACATAATAAGCCGCAGGACTGGACTTCCAGTCATTCAGATAGGATTCATGAGTGCTTGTGGCGTGCCAGGCTCAGGCACACGGCCGTGAGCAGTATGCAGCCCCTGCCTCCCCGGGGCGTGCAGTTTGCACGCCATCTCCACCCAGCTGCAAGGCCCAGAGCTAAAAACTCTAGCTGCAGCTCTGGAGACCCGGAGGAGAAGGTCTCCATCTGCTACTGGCCAGAAAGCCTAATGAGGTGCGAATCTCCCCAAGAACAGGGTTTCCACGGTGACTTCTTGATGACAGATATCACTGCCCCTGTCTCTCTCACCCTGCCCTGCCCCACTGTGGGCAGACGGACTTCATACAAAGCCTGGACGCCAACTGACATGTATCCAGAAAGCCTAGTCTGGCCAAAAAGAAAGAAGAAAGAAGAAGGAAGAAAGAAGGAGGAGGAGGAGGAGGAGGAGGAGGAGGAGAGATCACCATAAATATAAAGATGGTTTCTTGACAAAATACTTTACTACTGGGGCTAGGAAAGGCTAAACCACACAGGAATTCAGATAATTAGTGAATTCCAATAAGAAAAATGCTTGCTAAAAAAAAAAAAATACCTAGCGATTGGTGCACAGATTCATCTTCTTTTAAAAACACACATTATTTCACAATTACAGCTACTTTCTACTTCCTTTCGTCAAGGGAGACAGAGTCAGTGTATTGGCAAAGAAACGTGGATTATCTGCAGCAGTTTAGAAAAACGTGATACTTTCTATGCAAAACATGACAACTTAGTTTTGAATTCTGGAATTTATTAAAATGATGCGCTTTGCATTGCTTGGACAGCAACGGCTCTCGTTTCTGTTCTGTTTTTCATGTTGCCCTCTTATTTTACTTCAAAATCAAGGAAGAAATGAGAAAAATTGAGAACAAAAACTTTAACTAGTTTTACTTAATATTACAGTAATTTTACTGCTGGCATTTATCCAGAATAATTTATCTTTCCCTCACGCTGTTGGCCCTAAGATCCCCAAAGCACAGGCCACCTTCCACAGAATTCTCTAAATCTGGTTCCTCTTGACCCTTATGAGAGGATGGAGAGACATGCAGGCAGCCACGAGTGTCTCAGAGGCGAGAGACAGCGGTGAGCTTGGAGCGGGGCGAGCTGGAGATGGTGGGAGAAGGCTAGTCAAGGCGTAAAAAGCCAAGTAGAGGAGGAAGAAGTAGTTACGGGGTTTCAAAGACTCAGATCTGACATTTCCACCAAAAAAAAAAAAATGCCCTCCTTCCACCAAGCTGCGTGACTAAGTACGGCCCATCGCCGTTGTACAGCCGACCCTCCACCAAGCTGCGTGACTAAGTACGGCCCATCGCCGTTGTACAGCCGACACTTCTCAGTGACTCAACCCTTCTGCACGCCTGTCCACAGGCAGCCTTTCCGATGGCGCCCAGAGTTGTGCCTCCATTGCCACTAGGTGGCATCGAGGTGACTCTTCCCGCCCCCCCCCAGCCAATGACTTCTCCTAATGCACCGTAAGAGCGCAGACACCCAGAAACCCGGCAGATGAGCGCATTGTTAATCAACACGTGTAACAGGAACGAAAGCTGTAAACGTTCGCGTATTCAGAGTCTTTCCAGCTTCTCGCCCCACCGCCTTGTGAAGAGGTGGGGTTCTTGCTCACTGGGTCGGTACCGCCGCCGGGTCCTGGAAGTCAGGGGCCGGGAGGGAGGAGGAGGAGGAGGAGGAGGAGGAGGAGGAGGAGGAGGAACGTATTCACGGCCCCCGCGTGCTGCAAGAATAAGTCTTTGAGGCAGAATGCGGAGAAACGAGAGGGCAGGAGCGCCGGCCGTCCGCACCCGAAGCATGGAGGCGGGAAAGGGTGAGCGCTGAGCACCGCAGCGAGGCCCGGGGGACCCTCTGGGAGACACGGCTTACTCTGCCTTCCCTTGAGAGTGAGCTGGGCTTAGAGACCAATTTCCAAACAAGGGTCTGCAAAGGGCGCTGGCGTAAGCGGACAGTGGAGATGCTTGGCAGACACCACCTCCGGCAAGCCACCACGGGAAACGGGACCCGGGACGCGTCGTGAGGACATCGGGCACCCTATGCGACGCGAGGAGAAGGGCGCTTCCCCTCTGCTCCTCTCTTCTTCCCTGAAGGCCCATAATTCCGGCCCGAGGATGAGGGAAATACCAGACAAACCCAGACTGAGAGAGATTTCACAAAATGCCTGAACGGGAATCTTCGAGACTGTCAAGGTCATGAAACACAAGGAGAGACTGAGAAACGTCACACACCCGAGGAGACAGGCAGCACCGGATGACTCCCTGAAACACGGGTCCCTGGCGCAGGGCCTTAGAAAAGGAAAAGAAACGGGTGGGAAACGGGCGATATTTTGAATACGGCCTGTAGGTTCGTTAACAGTTAATGGATCGATGCTAGTTTCCTAGTCCGAACCAAGGTACCAGCTTAGACAAGATAGTAACATTAGGAAAACGGAGTGAGGGCAACAGGTGGACTCTGTACTCTCGGCAACTTTTCTCTAAAATAAAACTAAAAATTCAAACTTTCTTTTCAAAAAAATTATATAAAACCGAGTTCCAGAAGGCTGTGTGGAAATTATGTGTTTAACTATTTCAGGACTGCGATTTTCCCAGAGGGGACTTAGGAGAGTGAGGTCCCCCCATCACACTGCAAGGTCACACTAAGAAGGGTCACACATCAGAGGTGGCAGATGGGGCTTTCTGGAAACTGCTCGCCCAATGCAAAGCGCTCACAGGCTGCCGCTAGCGCCCGCCCTCGGCGGGACACGAACCTCATGACCGGCTCCCTGTCAGGGGGATTTATAAATGGGGCGCCCGTGGCCATTCACAGCAAGGCACTGCACCCCAGCGTCAGACAGATTTGCTTCCCGACTCAACCAGTTAGTAGCCATGTCCTTAGACAAGTCAGTTAACCTCTCAGATCTTCGGGTTCCTCTTCATAAAAAGGATGATGACAATGTTCGCCTCACAGGGCTATCGTGATGATAAAAGGACATACGGAATTACCCAGCCTGGTGTCTAGAAAACGGTATTATCTAATGAATGTTATTTTTCTTTCCTTCCTTGGTGAGTCCTCTCCAAAATCACTCCTTTCGATAGAGGCCCATGATTCCGATAAAGTCGGAGGGCGCTTGAGGTCTGCTATGATCCGCAGGATGCAAATACAGGATGAATTGAGTTGCTGCTTCTAAAGAGAGATAATCAGCTCTGTACGATGCCAGAATTTCTGGACAGCGAGAATGACGAGCAGAGACTGAGTACCCAGGCCTTGGGAAACACACGTGTAAGTCAGAGATATTGAGGAGTAGGTAGGAGTTAGAGAGAAAGATTTTGCTGAGATATACCAGCACACTTAACTATTCCGTTTAGATGAGCTGAATTCCGATCAGCATTCTACTCTGCCCCAACTGCGAAGGCAGCAAAACTGACACGAACAATTTCCCTGTATTTAAAATCGGTCAGAGATGTTATCAAACAAATAAGTAAGGAGCCGAGTTCAAACGGCGCGTTTGCAAGCAAGCCGCGCACGCACGGAGCGTGCACTCGGGGCCTCCTGCTCTCTCCTACTCACAGTTTCTGTCATGCCTTTTCCCAGACCCCACGGCCAGGTCCAGAATGGTCCAGCTCGTTTAACATGTCACAACTGGTACTCCTGCAGAAGGCTGCTCCCGTGCCCCCCGCCCCTCCCCCCCCAGCCACCTGGGAGAGGATGGGGTGCGGCCTGTGCCTCTCCCACGGCTTTACCCTTGCCCTCCGCCCTCCTCGACCCTCTCCCCTCCCCACCTCCGCTAATTCCTATCGCTTCCTCGTTGTGAATTTCCATGCCAGGCAAATTCTCATATATACACATTTTCCTTCGACTCTTTTCCCCCACTCTGGGAATAAAACGGGCCGTGGGCCAGCTAGCCAAACCCCAGGGGAGTTTTGTCAATCTACCACTTCCCCCTTCCACCCCCACCGCCAGGAGGAAGGAGAGGCAGGGCATACAAAATTTGAAAAAAAAGTCCCAGAAGACCCTGGCCGCTCCTCACCTCTCTGGCCCTCTTTGACACGCAGTGGGCCAGAGCAGAAGACCCATCTCCGGCTCTAACTTACAAAAAAGAACGTTACTGGAAAGCTAATTTTAAATGCTTTCAGTAAGCTTCAGACTCACCGGAAGACTGGCAACTGAGGCTATCTTAAAAGTTACCTTGGACTCATGCTGTACAAAACTAACTCTCCTTTTCTTCTGTTTGTTTTGCAAACAACTGAAAATGACTCACCAACAGAATGGTGCTTAACCATTATTAGAGAAACCCTGGGTCACATGTATTTAAATGAAATTTAGGCAATACAGAGAAATTTTTTAAATCCTTGAACTGGTTAAGAATTTCATTTAGTTCTTACACAAATCATATCTGTTTTCCCATCATCTTTCTATTGGCCATTTTTTCCCCCAAGTAGTAGCATTTAAAAAAAATTTTAAAACAGTTTCTTCTTTAATGTTACTACTCTTTGGTTTAAAAATGTATCTCATAAATTTCAGGACTGAAAGCCCAGTATCTACAGGACCCTGTGTCATTTATTTCACTCGAAGAAACGAAACACCCACAAGATTTCATGCTTTTCATTCCCCAACCTCTAGATAATAGATAGATAGATACATGATAGATAGATAGATAGATAGATAGATAGATAGATAGATAGATACATGATAGATAGATACATACATACATACATAGACAGACAGACATAAATAGATAAATATACATCTCAGCAGCTCTAGGTGGGTTTTCAGGCAGGACAAATCCTACTTCCGGCATCATTCTGAATATTTTCTTCTTCTAGAAAATGAAATTTAATAATTGTCATGATGTTACTCTCTCCCTATGTCTTTCCACCCACCTTGTGATATAATGAAAAAGTAACTGGCTTTTAGAATCAGAAGACAAATTGGAACTTTGGATCTACCCCTTCCTAGTTTTACTCTAATAAGCCACTAAATTAACCTGTTTCTGCCTCAATTTTCTCATCTGTACAATGGGTGTAATAATACCTATACCGACTGCCAAAGAAGTTGGCAGTCGGTATAGGTATTATTATACCCATTATACAGATGGGTATAACCAATAAAATGACATATGAAAATGTCACTGAGACAGTGTTGGGTGCGTAGCAGTTAAGAGTGAAATAGAAGTGTCCCCGTGGATGTTTCCTGTTTTACAGACACTGCCGGGCACTCACCCTTCATTTCAGAAAGTGACAGTTCTTAACAAAGAGCTTTAAACATCGCCCTTTCCTGAATGTAGGCAGAGAAGGTAGGGAGATGCAGGATATTGCATATTTATATTAGAGAGCCTATAACTTATCGTATCCTGAAGAAACAAACATCAAAAAAAAGTTTTTAAATTCCTGGTGAATAAGTACATCGTGGCGGAGCATATTAGAACCAGCAAAACTCCAAACCCGCAGCGCTGCTACAAACTGTGCCCAAGGAGGACATTTGGGCAAGTGCCTAAGCAAAGACTCGAGACTTTTTAGAAATAGCAAAAACAGTCCTAACAGAAGTCCTAATATGAGAACAGCACATCCAGGGGGAAAAATGAAAACAGCGTAAGACAATCGAGAAATGAATTAGCAGAACTTCGCTGGTACAAGAAGAAGAATCCAGACAAACCAGAAGGAAAAGGTCAGTCACTTGGCTTTCCTTAGGAGGCGGAACCGGATGTTGGCACCAGACCGCTTTGTGTACCTTTAGATAAACAGACGGACTTGCAGATACCTATATACTGTATATATTTCAAAGTACATGTTTTTTTTCTAATTACAAAAGAAATACATGTTCATCATAGGAACTCGGAAATGTAAAAAATTACTCAAAACTTTCCACCTAAAAATAACTGCTGTGTATGCAGTTTTCTTTGCATAAACAAATTATTTTTACAAAAGTTGGTATCATACCGCATATGCATGTTTATTCTCATTTCGTTTAGTAATATATCATGAGCATTTTGTCAGGTCATGTAAAAATGTTCTTCGACTGTGAAACGGTAAGTAACTACAAACTACTTCACCGTAAAGACATACACGATTATACATACTTGTGGTGTAGCACGGGTTATTTGAGTGAGGCAAGAGAGAGCCAGAGCGATAGTGTCTGAAAGAAGCGGATGCTTATTTCTCATGAACAGTCAGTGTTGCAGTTAAGGTCCAGAGCTGGTGTGACAGCTCCATGGTGCCAGGTACCACGGAGCCAGCTCTAGGATGGGTAATTGGTCCACAATCCCCAGGCAGTCACCTCAGCCGCGAGGGCCCAGATGACCAGTCATTACCTTCAGCACATTGGAAGGGAAAAGGGGGAAGGGGGAGCATGGCTACCTGTTCCAGGGGCACCACCTAGAAATTACACATCGCCTCGGCTCATTCTCTGCCGGCAGAACTTGATCGCATGGCAATACCTGCTCGTAAGGGAAAGCTGTAAGATGGAATCGGTTGCCCAAATTCTAGGCAGCTAAGAATTCTGTTGCTACGGCAGAGAAGGGAGAGAGAAGAGGCGTTGGGGAACCACGAGGGTTTCTGCTACTCCTTCGGAGTTCTTACGTCATAGTGTACATTTAATTACTCAGTAATCTTTTTACCTCCTAATCGTAAGCCTGTAACATGATGAATACCTCCCGTTTCTTTAGTATAAAATATCAGTTTGGGTAACTCTTACTAAATATCAAAGTCAAGATTCTCGTGGCCAAAATAAAGAAAATCAAACGGTTTGTAAATTGTAGAAATTTCTCTCTCTTTTTTTTTGTTAATAAAGAGAATATGATTGTAATAAGATTATTTATTTTGAGATGTGCAAATATTACATATTTTATAAATACCAAAAGAAAAAAAAACTATGAAATTATTCCCTAGTCCTCATTTTAAAAATTATCAATATTTCATGTTCAAATTCCTATTCCTCTCTGGCTATATAGCTCTGCTGTTCTAAGCAGGAAAAGAAAAGGAAAAAAGTGTTCTCCTGGAGGACTGTGCAGTGCCCACACATCTCAGTGCATAAATTCACAAAGAGATGACATAAACCCGCCAAAAGTCAGGCACGCCCACTACCAGTCCAATGGCTCCTCTTGGCTCCCCATCGAATTCCGTATCACATGATGGGCTACACTCTTTTTCAAAGTCGCACGCTGACTGTGTTAATGTCACTATCTGGCACTTGCTTTGACCTCAGGCTGCCCTCCCCCTACCCCCACCCTGGATTTTAAAATCCTTGGAACTACC
This sequence comes from Rousettus aegyptiacus, assembly GCF_014176215.1. NCBI lineage: Eukaryota > Metazoa > Chordata > Mammalia > Chiroptera > Pteropodidae > Rousettus > Rousettus aegyptiacus. Next base: position 54,178,818 of record NW_023416288.1, read on the forward strand.
CTGGATTGAGCTTCCTTAATACTAATCACTTTCCTCCGCCTATCGACTCTGGCCCTTTCCTTCCTTCTAGAACAATCCTAAAAATTCAGTCCTAGAGTTTCTTGGTAGTAATAGCTCAGTTACTATCACCCGGCGAGTTGAAGACACTTTTTCTGTACATCTGCCATAATGTACACCTATTTCTTTTTACCTTTCTCTTTCCTCTCTTTTCTCTCTGAAACTACCCTTTTTTTTCCTTTTCTCTTTGCACCCTCTTGCTGTACTTTCAGCCAGTCTAGTGGCTCCCAGTGACCATTTACCCGGGGCCGAGTCCTCACACAGGACTCCTCAGCGAAACCTGGAAACTTGAACTAATGATGGTGGCCATGTGCCAGTCTCAGCCTGTTGATAACCAGTACTGGGGCTGGATGGGCCCGCGTACTTCTCATTGCGACGGCAAGACCCCCTTCTGCAATAACCACCAGGACACTTTGAAATAATGAAAGTTTATTCCACACAGACCCTGGAAATTACACAGCACACTTGGGGCCACACAGTGAGGTCACAAGGAGAGAGAGCACCCGGGCCTAGGGTTCTGCTTTGAGTGGCGTAGGGGGTAAAGGCATAGGGTTTGGAGGGCTCACTCTTTATTGATGAATTGAAAACATAAGAGTGGGAATTTAAAGTGCAGGAAAAGAAAAACGTATGGCCCGAATGATCAGTTAATGAAATCAACCAAGATCGAACGGTCAGTTAATGAAATCAACCAAGATCACTAAAACAAAGGAGCCTCCAGCGGGGAGGTGGCCTGGCTAGTCACCTAGTTTTGTGGCTGGCGATGTGTTTATTTGTTTAAGGGCGTGTCTCACAATCAGAGCTTATGTCAGGTTGTTTCCATGTCTTGGCTCTTGTAAATAGTGCTGCGATGAATATTGGGGTGCATCTGTCTTTTCAAATTAGGTAACTACTCAGAAGAGGGATTGCTGGATCACACGGTAGTTCTATTCTTAATTTTTTAAAGAACCTCCATACTGTTTTCTAAGATATGGCAACAACTTAAGTGTCCATTGATAGATAAATGAATAAAGAAGATGCGGTATATGTATACAAATATATATAGATAGCTAAATATACAGTGGAATACTACTTGGCCAAAAAAAAGGTGAAATATTATCATTTGTGATAATATGGCTAGACCTTGAGGGTATTACGCTAAGTGAAATATGACAGATGGAAAAGGGCGAAAACGGTATGATTTGTAAAAAGAACAAATGAACAAACAAAATGAAAACAAACTCATGGATACAGACAACGGACAGGAAAAAGGAAGTGGGTGTGGGGAGGGGGAAATGGGTAAGCGGAGGGTCAGATGTAATATCAAGGAGGGAAACGAGACTTTCGGTGGTGAACACGCCGCAGTACATATGGATATGAAAACACAGTATCGTATAACTGAAACTTACATAATGTTATTAACCTATGTTACTCGATAAAAATAAAATTAAAATAAAGAAAGGAAAAAAGGAGAGCTTAAGTCAGGTACTTGCATTACAAAAAGGAAACCTAAATGACCATCCAGGCCGCACTGCAGCGGGCGCGGTGGGGCGCGGCTGAGTCCCCCGGACGCCTGCAGGTGCGTCAGCCACTGGGAGAGCGACGTGGGCTTCCACCGCCAGGGACACGACTCCGCGCAGGAGACAGGACACTTCAAACGGCTCCTTCGAGAAAGTGCCTGAGTTTTAAATATTAGCAGAAAAATTGTAGAATAAACTGAAACACAGGCAGTCAAAGGGCCGGAGAGTCAGATCGGCAGTTACCAACATGAATTCGTCGGGCCCCAGGAAGACTGCTAACAGAGGAAATCTTGCTCCCAAACCACGAGGCGACCCCGGCCAGTCCTGACTACTGAGATTCCACTATCTGTTGAAACAGAGAATCTTCTTTGCTTTAGTTTTCAGCTTCGGGTGGGTGAGAATGATGAGAACGGAATGTCCTGGAGGGTAAACGGTAGAGATGATCAGACAGGTGTATCTGAATTCCATACCCAACTCTGCGGCAGAAGGGAGGTAGAAGAAGAAGGCGGTGGCTGCGTACGGCACGTAGAGCAGAAGGAAACACACCATCAGCTTCATGGCGCCCACGTGCGCTTCCGTCTGGGGACTCCAGAAGCCACCGGCGCTTCTCCGCATCGTCCGTATGTGTCTCCCCAAGGAATATATTAACAAGGAGGCGGAAGTCACGTTGATGGTGAACTGGAGGAACGAGCTCAAGCCCAAAGAGATCACCAAAGACAAGATGCCCTCGGCGCGGGCAAACGCTGTGCCGTTTCGCCCAGCCGCAGATCGGGGAAGGAATAACGTCTGCCTGACCACAGCGTACAGGAGCGTGGTGGAGGCAGAACTCAGCACGCAGGCCAGCAGCAGCCTGGGGGTCTTTGGGGAGAGATTTCGTCTCAGCAGAAGGAAAACCGAGTGTCGGAAGTTAGCGATTTTCACGCAGTACAAGACATTGAGCAAGGTGACACACCAGAGACTGCTAGAGTCCAAAAACAGCCAACAGAACAGGAAAAAATTGTATATGTGGACTGACCTTTTAGTAGTATCTGAAGAGATGAGGAAGTAGATAATGTACAGGAGAAACAGCCCCAGCATCAGAAACCTGGTGATGCCCACGCTGAACAGGATCTTATCAGAGGAGGAGCTTCTGCGGCTTTCCACCCAAGACTTGTAGTTGACCACCACAAGAAACAGATTCACAATGAGTCCTACAACAGTCAGAATGATTGAGATAATAAAGGCAAAGAAAAAGAGCATTAGGAGCATCTTTTCTCATTGAGGATTCGACAGTCGCGGTGCTGATGCCGGGAGCAGGAGACATACGGAAATGCGGGGCAGGCACCGGCATCCAGCGGGGAAGGACTTTTCCTTTTTGACTTTTCCCTGGTGTGGCAGATGAGCCATGACTGGTCCACGAGCCAGCTGCTTTCACTGAGATGCAAATCTTCCAAGGATCGCATTACTATTTCTTCATTCATATCCTGTTCTCCTTAGGAATGCTCAGTTAAAACAGCCCCCGGGGAACCTGCGAGTCCACTCCCCCGGGAGAAGGAGGCTTGGGGGGTGGGGAGGGTATGGCGGCCTCGAGAACTTCAAATCCAAATGACGGGGCTCAAGGCCAGCGCTGCTGCTGTCACTCTTTCGAGTGAATGCGGCTTGTGTTCGCAGCAACCGCAGGATATGGTGGGAATCCTCACCACACCTACCCACCCCCCCACCCACCCCCATCTACACATCCACAAATTACCCGACTCGCCCTCGAATCTGGGCACCTAAATGTTCCTCGTTCATTCCTGAGCACATACAGCGGTTCACAGCTATCTCTAACAGATCAGATTCCAGGGCCTCCTTAAGAAAGCACTGTACCCTCTCATGATGACTCCCTTGAGTTTCCTCACCCGTCACATACATAGATTTGTGCCAGAATCATTTGCTTCGATCTGTTTTTGCTGGGAAAAGAAATGGCGGCCATTTCACGTGTTCCTTTAGAGATCTGGGTTTTATGCTTACATCACACATAACTGTTTCCTTTTAGGTCTTTAATTGCCAATCGGAGTACTCTGGCACCAGACACATGGTAAAGCTTTCGCTATAGTTTTGTGAGTCGAATAGCCACTTTACGGCCCGATTTCCCTGTAATTTCTAAGAGAGGAAAGGGCACAATATGCCTGACAAATGATATTATCAAAAAACCACGAGCGAGAGAACGAGAGCACGGTGTCTCTTACGTGCTCCAGCAGTTGGGTAAAACCAAGGTGCAATAATCCTGGATGCGGCCACGATAGGTCACCACGCAGCATCGTGGTGGAGCACCCGACGTCCTGTTACCAAACCCAGCAGGAAACGATGAGAAGAAGGAGCAGCCCTGTGCAGACGACCAGGTCCAGAACGGGGAGGACATTCGTGAGGCCCGTGGGACAGAAGGCTGGACGGCGACCCTGCAAGAATTCCCTGAGCCGGAGCCCGGCTGCTTACGAAAGTTTTTCGCGTAACATTAATGGGCACTGATAGGCGCAGGCCCAGATCAGCTGAATGGCAAATGCAGAATGAACAGGCAACGCAGCGATTCAAGGGAAGATTGGACTATTGCACGTATCACTACTTGATTATCTATAAAATAGATCACTGAATTAAATAACAAAGTTGAAATATATATACCATGTCTAAACGGAATAAGTAATATAGAGTATATGTAAGAATTAAGTGTTCCCCCAAAGAGGGGGGATGCCAGTTTGGGGCAGTAATAGGCCTCATTCGGAAGATGATATACCAAGTTTTGGGTTCTCAGTAGCAGGAGTTACTGTGGTGAACATGTGATTGTGTTGGCCGGCGTGATCTGTGGGTAAGCTGGTTCTGTCAGAAGGTATTTCTGAAAGGGTCAGTATGGAAAAGTGTTAACAAAACCCTTTCTCCCTCTGTATGAGACTCTGACCTTCAGCTACATGTAAATATCTTACGAAGACTTCCTGCTTTGGGCTTCTTTGAGTGTGGTGACTCTGCTTACATGTTTGTCCCTTGGCTCGACTGCGGAAGCTATGTCTATAAAGTTATTACAAGAGAAACTGGCTCCTTTGGGATGTGAAGCTTTTACTTGAACATGGGTCTCTTGTCCCCTCGCTCCCGAGCTGTATGATTGGCAGCCAGGGCGCCGCCAAAGAGGAAGGCCCAGCTGTGCTGCCGGTGAGCTGGGAGCCTGAACCATATCCATGCAGGAGGCTGGTGTCACAGGGGCCTGCGAAAGCCTCGTACGTCTGACTACTTACTGGAGCCCAGAAGACCCACAGCTGGGCAGAGAAGTTGCCAAAGTGACAGACACGGGAAGAAGTAAATGGTCAAGGGCGGGTGAGGGTGAATTCCAGAGCAGGGGCTGGGTCAGGGTTAACGCAACAGGTGCCAACCTAGGCGGCATGGGTTCCCATGGTAAAGCTGCCCTGCGATGAAAAGAAGCACAGGTTTCTATTAATTACAGAAGGGCCCATTCCAGAATCTTTCTATTTCAGTAAGTTAGGAATGAGTATTAACTCATACTTTTAGTTTCAGCAGACATCTTTTGAAAGGGAAGTTTAAGTTATGTCAGAATTAGGAATTTTCCTAGCAACTTCAAGAGGCAAGTATCGATTCAAAGGCAAACAATGCACACCGAAAGACCTTTTATTTGTGTAATTTTAGAAATGAATATATAGATCCCGGGACAATCCTAAAATTAACTTCTGATTACATATGACCAAATACCAGTAACGCGAGGATCCTTCACGCTATGTCAAAACATAGCAACGTAACAACGGCATTAAGGACAGCAATGTTTATTGAACACGTACTCCGCGTGGGACTCTGAGCATTTCTCACATGTTGATTCGGTCACTCCTCCCAACGGCCCTATCGACAAAATACCACTACCCGTCCCATTTTACAAACGAGAAAAGAGAAACGGAGAGGGGCTAAAAACCTTCCGCCGGATCGGCCCGTTCTCAAGGGCTGGGGCCAGGATTTGAACCCAGACTGTCTGGGTTTGAGGTGCGCGTGATTAGCAACGGCAGTCCACACAGGGGGTACTGTGACGATAGCAATCCGGATTCAGAACTGCCACACACGTCCCACAACTTTGAGAATTCTTGGAAACTTACATTAGCGATGTGACAAAGGAACACCGCCGGAAGGCCGGACTGGATGGGGGCCGGCGTCCGGGGGCCTCGGCCCCACGCGGCGGATCGGCTTGTGCGAATCGCTGTCGCGCACAGTTCGCCGTCAGTCACGGCGACGGCGTCCCCTGCCGCTCGCCTGGCACCGTGCGCTGCCCTGGAACATCAGCACGCATGGCCTCGCGGATCCCTAAGGCCCTGCGAGGTCGATGGCACAGTCCGCGTTGTAAAATGAGGGGCGAGAAGACCGGACAGGTGATTAAAGGAACTCGTCCAAGGCCAAGAGTCTTGGCAGACGGACAGAAGCAGAGTTCAGATCCGAGCCTGGGGCCGCGCCGCCTTGGCTCTCTGCCTCGAACTCACCGCGCCGTTTTCTTCACATCGGCTCGTCGCCGTCAGTGTAAACTTCACGTCTGAGCCAGCGGCCGCTCATTACGTTGGGCCGATAGCTGTGAAAATGCGACTCCTTGTCTATACAGCGAGAGCGTTCTTACTATACGGACGTTTTCCAAAGACCGTTCCCCCCCCCCCCCGCTCCTAAACAGCCGCACCGAGAGAGGCCACGGGACGCGTCCCCAGGTGGGACGGGGCGAACCAGTCCCCTGTTACAGGACCGAAGCGCCCTGAGGTCCTGAGCCAGGTGGACAGACTCCCTGGCTCCCTCCAGCTCCCTCTGCTGTCCTATGGGGAAAAGCGTCTCCTGGATCCAGACTTCAGACGACCAGACTCACACCACAGAATCTCCACGAATGTCTGCTTCAGCCTGTTGTTTCCCAGAATGAGGATGAACGAGTGGCCTGCAGGATACATCATGGCGATTAGTTCTCCCGTCATCTTAGTCATCTTCGTTCCTGGCAGGAAGTAACTGGATGTTGTGATTAGAAAGCCGGCGAAGTAAAGCAGGAAGAGGAAGAGGAAGGAGAGGATCATTCTGGTGGCCCTCTTGTGGGCCTCGGTGCTGGCGTCTCCGGGGCGGGCACTGCTGTGCCTCATCCGCCGCCCGTGCCTCCCCAGGGAGAGGATGAGCAGCACGTAGGAGGCCAGACACACGAGCAGCGGCGGCAGGTTCCACAGGGTGCCGAGGACGTGGCTCACTTGGTACTTGTTCATTTGTTTTCTGAAGTGCTCGGTCACATTCCCTGCGCCGTCGAGTCCGCGGAGGGCGTAGTAGAGCTTAAATTCGTGGATCAGAGACAGGGCACTGCCACAGGAGAGGAGCAGCGCACCCAGCAGCATGCCCACGACCACGCCGTGAACTCTCCACTTGAGCCAGAGGAACGTGGGGCGGGAGAAGCTGGCGATTTTCAGGCAGTAGAAGACACCGAGACAGGTGGCCAGCCAAATGCTCAGATGGTTTGTAAACGCCCAGAAAATATCAATAACTTGCATTCCCTCCCCTCCGTCATGGACTTTGGGAAAGAACACCAGTAAGACAGCATCGAACATAATAATACACAGCAGAACAATCCTGGAGAGAGCCAGGCTGGTGATGATAAAGTCGCACAAAGAGATTCTCTTGCTCTCGAACCAGCTCCCGCCATTGACCACCCCGATGAAACCATTCCCCAGCACTCCCAGAAAGAACTCGGTGGCAGACAAGACCAGAAACGCCCCATCTGGGAGTCCCGCCATGCCCGCCATGAGGGTACCTGTCTCTCGCCTCTTTCCAATTTAGACCGTTGCAGAGCAAATTGACTGAACCCTCTCTGGCTCTTTCAAGTCGGTCTGCCCTCTTCGCAGATGACATGGGCTGTCACGTTCCGTCTCCGATCTAAACCCAGCAGCTCTTTGCTAAAATGCAAATAGAGTAGTGTCTAGTATCACACACAAACGGAAGCCGTCGGGATCGCAAAGGAGATGGAGGACTCGGACTCAGTTTCACAGGGGGTAGAGTTCTGCGGCACACAGAACAGAAAGGTGAGTGTCACCAGAAGAGTCACATGCACAGTCGAGAGGGAGGGAAGACTCAGGAACACACGCAGAAGAGGGGAAATACCAGGATTCCGCCAGAGCGCACTACCAATGTCATCTGGAGGGAGGCTGCAGTGCACGAAGCAGGAAAGGTTCAGCGAGTGCCACTGGTCCTGGACACGAGCCAAACAGTACACCCCCGAGACGGGAGCACGTCTTGCCTGAGGGGCCCAGGTTCTTCCCCTGGGAGCACCGCATCAGGGCTCCCTGGCCATCTGAACACCCGATGATGACAACGATGAAGGACAGCATGTGAGCTACTCACGGTACCAATTTTTTCAGAGTGCATGACCACAATACTGACAAGTCAGCAGTGGTTAGGCCGACGGGGTTTATACACAAATATCGCTTGTCAACCAAAGGCTTATTTACCTAAAACAAAACAGCGCTTTACAAATTTTGACCATGACCAGCAGTAAAGTACTTTTTATATGCCTTTGATGTATGTATGGATCTGTATGTCACCATATATAAAACACGTTACGATCTAAATATATACGTAATATACATGTAATATGCGTTTGTGGGAACACAAAGATTTCACAAAACCGTATTTCTGCTTTCTACTTGTGTGGCCCTCAATATTTTCTATCCTATTGTATTTCTTTCCGTGATGCTCGCATATCACGAACTCGATGTTACAACCTACTGATAAGTGAGATGAATGTTTGAAAACGCTGATAGGAAGGATGGTGAGAAACCAGTGCCATCGAGACGCAGAGCAGAGAGTTCGGCAAGTCACCCGGGGGCAGACAGAGGGCTACGCTTTCAGGCCCCTTCGGAAGGACCTCGCAGAGTGGCAGATGACAGATCGGGATGAATGATACGTAGTCTTTTCCGGACAGATGCCCAGGACGCATGCCACTCGCCCGAGCCAGGTGAGCCTCATCGATCTTGGCGTTATGTGGAGTACGACATGATTTCGGGGCACCGTAGAGCACACTCGGGCCTACACGCAGTCCTCTTCAATCTCCCTCAGCCGTCTCAGGCTGACTTAACGACTCGGCCCCAAATTCTTCCTGATCTCCGTGCTGCGGACTCAGAACGAGGCCAGTTCCCAGCTGTGCCCTGTAACAGGACCCTAGAGCAGTCAGAGGGCTCATCCCACAACCTGCCACCAACCCTGTTCAGCTTTCTCTCGTGACCGATCTCTGTTTTTATAACATCATTTACATCCCCTCATGAGAAGAAATACACTGCTCAGATTCTCCTCTCCACACGTTAGAACTATGCAGTGAGGAGGAGGTTCTGAATATACAATATATCGGAATGCATTTCACATACTATTTATGTTTGGTTATACTTTTTTACTAGCCCGATTATTTTTACCCACTTCCAAAGTTAGAACTTGTACCTTTTTATAAGTCATTATTGAGCAATTTAAGGTTAACTATAATTTTTCTTTCTTGTCTTCCGGTCATTTGCCAGGACAGTGTGTTTCTATGTACACCACATTAGCTGGTGACCAGAGTTCAATTTCTGAAGACTTTGTTGGATACCATCATTATCATTGCTATTATTCCATGAGCCCCGTTATATCATTCCATTTTTTAACATAAATACGAAAGCTATCATCCTACGAATAAATATCGCAGCATTAAAAATGGCTGCTTCTATAATGTATGCTGACCATTACCCACCAAAATAACTATTCACATTCCAAGTCTAATTCATTAAAGCCTGCAGCTCTAAACATGGTTTATCGGCGGGGTCAACACCCTGGCCATGCTTTGGGGTCTTTGGATCTTTCTCCCCAAAGTGCAGACATCTAGGAAGACTGAGACATCATGTTCTTGCGCTTAACCATTCTTTTGAATAAGAAAACAAAGTATCACTCAGGGCCCTGACAAGGAACAATTGGCATAAACTGAGCAATTCTAGAAGAGTTTTAAAAAGAGATTTTTAAAAAAGAATGAGTATTTACAAAAGTATAGAGTACAGAGGAACCATAAACAGAGAGAAGGAGAGGGTATGCTGCGTGTAAGGGACCTCCTGACGGTCGCTGAGATTTTTCACGTGGGCAACCCTGAAGACCATGCGCAGGGAGAATAAATCTCAAACCCCAAGTCGGCAGACTCCCGAGGCTTTCCAGCATCATCCCCGCCCCTTTATTACCTGCCATTTCTCCACAGAGACTTAGACATAACGGGCCAGGTCTTTGCATCATTCGGACATCAAGACGAGTCACCGGTCCCTGTTAACACAAACCGAGGTTCACTAATCCGAAGAACACAGAAGAAAGACGGCACAGGAGGAAGGACACAGCGGAGAGATCGACAATGTGCAGCACGGTGCTCGCTTCGGGGGCAGGCACACGAGAAAACACAGGATGCCCGATGATAAGCAGAGTGCAGGCTTCCAGGTCCCTTAAGATCCTATCGGAGCGTGCACACTGGCAAGGAACACGTCTGCGTGATGAGCATCTCCTCCGAGCCCTGAAGGCACACCTGCGCGCATCCCGCCCCTGGCCGGTGAGGATGAGGCGTCGTCATCGATCCTGGCCTCGCACTGGACAGGATCCCGCCGCAGAGCCCTGCAGGGTACGATCCATTCAGAATGAGCACGGGCCTCACTTATCACCTTCGGTTTCATCCCTCAAATGCTGTTTTACAAAAACAGAACGAGTGTCTGTCACCGAGATGGTTCCAACATGATACCACCGCACCAAGACACCAGCTACAGGCCCTGACCTGTCAAACTGTTACCCCAAAACGTCCATCCAGTCACTTCCTACCGGACACTGGGGAGAGACATTCCTCCCGGGGTTTCTCATGCTCCCACACACCTTCCTGGGTGTGCTAAATACATGAGGCCCTGACCACTCGTCACCTGGGCCACTTTTTAGGGTTCCGTTTGCAACAAGCAACCTCGAAGGAGGAGGTAATGTGCCCCTCTGGGACAAAGAGCAGCCTTGCTTACTGCCTGTTATAAAAGCAGTGTACCCCTCCATCATGAAATCCACCTAGACTCCTGCATGGCCCCCGTGGGACTTTCACACACAGGAACTGACGCAAACATGCTGACGTTCGCGCTGCCGTGCGATGAACACGATCGTCTTTCGCTGACCCAGAAGTTTCGTGTCTGCTGCTGGCATCCATGAAACGGCAGTAGGCTAACTTATTAGCTTGCAAATAAGGCGGAATCAAATCCCAGATCGATGCGGTCACCACCGGGTTCGGGCGGCCTGTTCCAGTTATTCACTCACTGTCTCGCGAGCCCAAACCCCCAAACTCTGCCAGGATTCTACAGACCATTTCCCAGACTTCCTTTCCAGATGCCTTGCTCTTAGCGGTGTCTGCCATTATGAAAACTGGCAGACGAAAAGGAAGGAGAATGAGAGAAAAATTCTGCTTCTTGCTCCAGCGATGTGACACTTGGTGGCAGTTCTTTTGATTACGGAAAGGACCGATGACTAGACTGCAGGGACTGGCTGAAACCATCTCTTCAGGGTCGCTAGCCCTGGCCAAGGCAATATCGCTTCAGTGCAGCAGACATGACTTATCCACACTTCTCCAGCAATGAATGCAGCAGCAGGTGCAGGCTGAGACGCCAGCCAGCGACATTATCCATTTCTGGTTTCTGGGTGTAAGCCCGTCTTCCTTTTTGCTCCTGCTGTACCCCTTCCTTCTCCCTTCTCCTCTTCCCACTTTCGTAAGTGATCTCCCACACTAAACTCGAAGCTAAGTATGTGACATTAGGGCAATTTCTTTAACTTTCTGACACTCAGGTCCTCAATAAATGAAATGAGGAGGGACCAGATGGTCGGTACGAATTCATGGTTTAAGGGTCTGGGTTCTGGAGTCAGACCTGGATTTAAATCTAAGTGTTATGGCTCATTAGTTATGAGACCTTAGGCAAGTTAATGTCCCTAAACCTCAGTCATAATGATAGTACTTATTTTATAGAGCTGTTATGGTGATTAAATAATGGTGCCCATGCAAATGTATAAGGCAAGAATGTTCTTTAAATGTTAGCTATTACTAACATCAGGATTAGTAGGGTCATCGCGGTATACATGATCTATACTTGAGATATTTTTATGAAAACTTCTATTTGTTTAATGTGATATTTAATACATTTAGAAATACATGCAACATACATGTACATCGTAAAGCAAACAAAGAACCCATAACCCCACCCTGTAACTTAAGGAGCGAAACACACCAGTACTGTGTCATACACCTGTGTGCTTCTTTATCTTACCTGCTGTGCCTTCCCGCGGTTTCCTATGGCAACGCATCTTGAATTTATCATTCCCCCTCTTTTTAAAGTTTTATCATGCAGATGCCTATCCATCAACACATTGCTTACTTCTGTTTGATTTTAATCTTTATAAAAATAACATGCTAGGCAAATACCTTCTGTAACATGGACTTGGCTTTACGTTTTGAAGTTATTCTTGTTACAGCATCACAGCGCTGTAAAGCATTCTGCTGTGTGAGTGTTTATTTCTCCATTGTGTCGACGAACCTTTGGGTTGCTTCTAGTTTTGCACTATTACGTACACTTTTGCTATGAACACCCTTCTTGAGCCACATGGGCAAGTTTCCTACAGGACGTGCCTTAAAGGTGGAATAACTGGGGGAAATATCAACATTACAAGTCAACGACAAAATGTTTTCTCAAAACGAAGTGCCAATTTACGCTCCTCCACCAGTTCATAAGAGTATCCATTGGTCTACAACATCTTCCCCCACACTTTGTTCTAGCAAATGTATTGAAATTTGCTGGTGTGGAGGGCTTAAAATGAAATTTCACTGCTGGCACCAGATCTTGGACTTGAACCTCCAGAATGGTAAGAAATAAATGCCCGCCTTTTAAGCTACCCAGTCCATGGTATTTTGTTATGGCAACTAAAACACCAATGATACAATACAAACCATGTTGTACTTAGGATCTGGTTATTTTGCAATGGGATGCCTCCTCATTCTATATTATCTATTCTGCTATACTGCCAGGGGAAGCATGTGGAAAATTATGTTCTTAACCTAAGTGCTCCTTTATTTGACAGGGAGCTGTTAATTAAGGGTTCTCATTAGGGACTACTAGTAAAACTAAACTGTTTGATGAAAAAAAAAATGCTTGTATTTACTCTCTTTAAGGCTAATCGCTAAGATTTTGTTATATTCTATGTCCTGGTTTCCTCCCCAAACTTGGAATGAGGCGTAAGTTAAAATCCTGAAGGACTGTGGGAGCAGAGGTAAGACTGTACCTCTGCCTGCAATGGAAGGTCATCCAAGGGAAAGGATAAGAGTAAAGAGTTGATTGTGTGTATAAAGGTACGAATGTATATATTAGTGAGGATTGGGTTTAACAGCAAAACACACATGTTTTAAACAAGGTAGAGATTTATTGTATCTCCCAAAGAAGTCCAGAGGTAGACTTCCCAGGACTGGTACAGTGGTTCCACGGTCATCGCGGATCCCAGCTTCCTCCGCCTTCATCCTGAAGATCGTCGCATGGTCCGTGCAGGACCACACGGGGAAGTGGAAGGTAGGTCAGGATGCAAGATGGCTGCTGGAGATTCAAGTCATCGTGTCCACATTTCAGACAAACAAATGCCAGATGAGAGTCCAGAGGAGTACAAAGGATGAGCCTTCCAACAGCTCATTTAAGAGAGGGGGTCCCGAACCACCAGACCTGTACTGGCTTGTGGCCTGTTAGGAACCAGGCCGTACGGAAGGAGGTGAGCGGCGGGTGAGCGAGTGAACCTCCATCCGTATCTGCATCCGCTCCCCAGAGCTAGCATCACCGCCTCAGCTCCACCTCTGATCATCAGGCATTAGATTCTCACAGGAGTACCGGTCCCTGGTGCCAAAAAGGTGGGGGACCGCTGATTTAAGGAACCTTCCTGGAAGTACCACCAAATGACTTCTGCCTGTACCCCCTCAGCAACCCTTAACTGATTTGGAAATCAGTTAAGAGGAGAATGAAAGAAAGAGAAAAGAAAGAAAAAAGAGGTGAATGAAACGTCTAAGCATGAGATGCCAGGATGCAGATGGCGGGGAGAAACCCACGCACGGTCATCTGGCTCGCCTCCAGTGTGCACGCGGTACTAGCTGAAGGTCAGTGAGCACAGCAGGTCTGGCTTGGAGACAACGGAAAGGTTTTTTTTCTCCCAAAATGAAAAAAGCTTTATTTATTTTTCTTATTATAAAACAATACCGCTCAATGCTAAAAAAAACATGAATTAGAATATACAAAAATGTAAGTAAGGAAAGTCACATATAACTTCCCCATCGAGAGAATCGTCATGTTTGATGTCTCTCCTTCCACACTCTTCTGAGCATATATTAATTACACCTTCTTCAAAAATGAGATAACACCATACATTGTTTGATACTTTTTCTTCCCATTTTCTACATATCATCATACCCAATCTTTCCACTTCACGTAAAATTCCAAAATCAAAGTCCCAGGGCAGTTTTCTGCAGGTTTGTCCCCTGACACCGAAACACAAAGACTGCAGGACACAGACTTGGACCTGAAGACCCCCACGGTCTGTCACTGCCGTCAGAGTCCACACGTCCCCTCTGCACGCAGGCCAGGCTGGGGCAGCAGACGGCGCGGCCCAGGTGGGGACGGCAGAGTTCACGCTCCCACGGCCTGGGTTGTGGACCGGCCGGATCTGCAGTACCGAGCACCCGCCGAGGCCACCACGCTGCCCCGGCCTCGGAGCCTGTCGGGCAGTCCCCAGGGGAGTCTTGAGAGGGGCCCTGGCTCACAAGACCCTGCAGGACACAGTTCTCTGCCCTGCGCCCTGGACTCAGAATCGCTTTCGGTTGGTCGAAACTGTTCTGTTCACATTTCTTTCCCAAAACACAGATTCATTGCCCGGTTGAAACGGGAATTCTAACCTGCTTAACTTCTTGCGACTTTTAAGGAGTATAAAAGCAGTTTTGCTGAGGAAAGAAATTAAGAGTTGCCCAAGAGATGACTTCTATCTACTTTGCAGCTTTGCTTAAGGAAGGCAACAGAGAGGAGGACCGCATCGCCAGACAGCGGCGAGCAGTTTACATGCTGGTCAGTGGCCCTGCGGGCAGGAACAAGATGGCTGAGATGAGGAAATGGCCGTTAACAGTCTCCTATTCCTGGGCAAGGAGGAGAGAAAGCTGAAGAACTCCACCTTTCCTTAACCAAACTGCACTGGAAGTACGACAAGCTGCTCAAGCGTGCAGAAACTACCTTAGAACCAAAACGGCCCATAACACAGCGTGTGATTTATGCTGTTCAAGCCCAGCGCGACCTTGGCTACGGTTCACGCCACATTCTCGGGCAGAGGGGACAGGACATGTAGCCTAGGGCATAAACACAGGCTGGGCCGGAGGCCAAGCTGGCGCCTGAGTGGCCCAGAGAGAATGAGGGTCTGCTACAAGTGGAACTGGACAGCCCGCTCAACACCAGCCAACCGCTAAAAACTACAACAAACTAGCGGGCAGACTGTGGAGGGGCGATACAAACTTTAAGAGATAAAAGGTGAAAAACAGTTTATTTTATGTAATCCTGGGTTAGTAAATTATTAGTACTCTGTCATTTCCAAAATCTTGTAATAAGAATAATTGTTTGTACACAATGATCTCTGTGGATATATACATCGAGAGAACATGTGGAAAAATAAACAAACAAAAAAATGTCATACCTGAGTCTCTAACCTAGGGAGGCAATGTCAAAGGTTGCTTAGGGGACTTCACCGAGAGTTCCGGATGAGACTAAAAGGATCGAGAATAGGGGCTTAGAAAGATAAAGAACAGTGGAAACAGACCACTGTGTCGCCACCTGGAGATGAAGTATTTCATCTTATATGTTAGGTCTTTACTACTAGTAAATGCTACTTCATAATTATGCTATTAGTGAAAATGTCCCAAAACAAAAGATGTGGAGGAGGTAGGTCAGTCTTGAAGCTGTTTAGGTTAGATACCAACCACTGCTCAGCGACCCCCTTGGATCTGGACCAAAGCTTAATCCCCATTGGGATCATGCATCTGTAAACATCTACTGAGGGTCTATTATATGCCAAGTGCTGGTTAAGGTGCAGGTACACGGAGAAGACACAGTCTTTGCTTTTGAGTCTTTAGAGGAAAAAGAAAAAAAAGTCAGTGTTTACACCCGTGGGATGGATGCGTGACAGCGGTGCCCAATAAATACTGAGTGGCTGAACCGACACTGTAACAGAAGTGCGTGCCAAAAACGAGGGCTCTTCCGGAAGGTCGCGTCTCCCTGTAACAGACAAGTGTGAAAGCTCACCATTCTGTATACGTGTACGTAGACGCCAGCCCCACGAGAATAAACAACTAGTGAATGCCATGTTTGACAGAAGCTACGAAGGCTGATGGCACAAAGGGGGGGGGGCAACAGTCAGGAGAAACATTATCACTCATTTTATATAAAATATTTTAATTCTTGTCCATAGAAACTATAAAGACTATACATGATTTGGAAATGCGGCGGCACCAAACACTGGTCAAAGAAGAACCGCCCGCTCTAGGCCTTCTCTTTCGTCTGGTCACTCAGAAATATAATGTTATCTGCAAAGAAGCCAAAGCATAAACATTATTTTCAGAACTTTCTCCATCCCAGTTAAGCATTCCTCTCTAACACATTCATATTTCAGTGCTGGTAATTAAAAAGACTTGAGACAAATTCTCAAAATACTAAATAACTCTTGCTATGTTCATGAAAGGTACAAACAATAGGCATAATGGAGCTAAAAGCTGGACTTCGGCTGTCAGCGATTCAGAAGAGGGGGTGTTATTCGGCAATACATTTCTACAGAAGAACTAGTCACAAATTTCAGTGCTTGCAATGCTCAGACAGATGCCGTTAAAGCAGGCGGCACGTCCTCACACAGGAGAGGACCAAGGCAGAACGCTCCGCATGCCGGAGGTCTGGAGCAAGGACGGGGTTCAACATATGGCTTTGTTAGCAAAGATAGATTTAGGTTTTTAAGCAAGTTTGAATAATCACATAGAAGGCATTTTATTTTTAAATTTCACAGCAGAATGACTTTTATATATTCATTCTTTGGAAAATGCTTACTCATCAAGAGAGGGCATTTTTATCTAAGAACATCAGACATCGCTCTGGAAACGCGGTCCCAGATGGAGATAGTTTAGGATGAACAAAGGAACACAATCAAGTAAAACTTCCTGTATAACTTCAAAAGATCCAGATTCCAGAACTTTAGAATTATTCAAAAATGGTTATTATACAATGGCTAAAAATTTGTTCATGACTTTAGCCTCCTAAAAACAGCATATTTTGGTGCAGAATGGTTATTTTTCAGAAGAGATTAGAATCGCGTCACTGTGTAAAGGCGAGAGTGCCACCTGCTGCCGATTACTTTTAGGCTAGAGACAGGACCCCTAGAAGGAAATAACTGCCTTATGTATAAAACAGATCAACTGACGAAACTATTTCCTTCCATTCAAACGCCACTAAAGATTTATTCACTCTTACTATTAGCCATAAAACTATGACAATTGCTCAATCACTCATGCCAGTACATAGTAGTGACAAGATAATCTGAAATGCACTTTTGGCTAGGTTCATAACAATTCATATATTCTAAAGATTGGCCACGCATTTGGTTTATAGTGGAATCTGAAAATGTTAAATGCTTCATAAATACATAATCAACAGAGATGATATTATTATTTTATTAGAAATCTTGGATTTCCACTACTGAAATCACAGGTGTAGTTCTATATTATAGTGAGATTCGGAAAAATTTTTTGAACAGGTAGCTGTCTCTGGAGATGCAGCCAAAGGAAGAGCAGGGCGTGCAGGAAATTTCAAGACACTCAAGAATCATGAAAGCAGAATGGTCAGAAAGAAAGAATCTCGTCCAAGGCCCGATAATGAGCGTAGAAAGATACCAGCGCTTGTTTTCAAGGTCAGTACACTTTCAGAGAAACCAGTAAGAAAATATGCATTGTAATTATTACTTACATCAAATTAGAATTTATTAACATGGTATAATGGTTAAGACATGAACTTTGGAGCAAGGGAATAAAGAAAGAAAAATAAAATCTGCTGATTAAAACGGACCTAGGTTCTCACACATCTAGCCTCCAGGACCATTAAAAATTAATGTTAAAAAAAAAGAGACTTAAGATATGTGTAAACAGTGGAATATAATGTTTGCACTGGTATTTATGAAGCAATCAAGGAAAGTGGAATACTGTGATATCTGGTAAAAACATTTTAATAATAATTTCTTAGCATTAAATGTGATGACCGCACTATAGTTATGTTTTAAAATGGAATTCATATCTTTCAGAGATACTTACTAAAATATTTAACATAATGGATGAAATAATATGTCTGAAAGTCACTTCAAAATAATCCAAGTGGAAGAAAAGTGGCCGGGAAATAGGTGAAGTACTATTGGCCATCAGTTGACAATTGTTAAAACTAAACGATAGTTTCTTTTTTTAATTTGCTCTCTACTTTTTTAAGTTTAACATTTTCCATAATTAAAAATAATTTTTTTAACTGACATCTAATTTTAGCATATCTCAGAAGTTCATAAACATTCAGACATTACTATAATAAAATTTCTTTCATTCCCATCTACCTTTTAGAAAAAACAAGGTTTCTCAATGTTTATATACATAAAAATAGAAGAACAGAATCAGTGCCTAACTGTTATGTTAGCAATTTATCGAAGAATGGAAAAACATCTTTCTCACTCAAAAGATGCATTTCCAATAAGATTTTAGTTTTTATATTTATATACTGAAGGTGTTTTGGTCAATTATGTACTAAAAACAACTGTAATGATAACCCAATCAAGACGACTCATAACATTTAGCACCTGTCACAGAATTTTAAAAAATATTTTAAAATTTCTATTTATGTATTTTTGTTATAAATATAATAAACTGAATAATAAAAGATTCTTAACTCTACAGTTTTTTAAGGTACAATTCTGAGGAGTAAATGGAATGAAAAAACAAGTTCAGAGAAAAGAGAATAAAGTCACCTAACGGCGGGGATTCATTCTGAGAAACACTGTTAGATTGCGTCGTTGCATGAACGTCACGGAGTGCACTTACACACACCCAGATGGCAGAGCCTACTGCACACCTAGGCTACATGGTACAGTCTACTGCTCCAAGGCTACAGGCTATAGTACGCTTGTACAGCATGGTACTGTACAAAACACAAGATTAAGTCAAGCACAAGATGATAATGCAATCAAGAGCTGCTGAGTGGACTGCATTCTGTTTTACAGCATTTTTTTTTTATAAGTAGGAAAAAGTAGTCTCTAAAATAATAATTAATAGTACAATAAATATACAAATCAGGAACAGTCATTTATGATCAAGTACTACGTACAACAGATAACTTGTATGTGCTATACTTTTTATATGATGGCAACGCGGTAGATTTATTCACACCAGCATCACCGCAAGCAGGTGAGTTACGCGTTGTGCCACGATTGCAGGATGCCTAGGACGTCAGTAGGTGACAGGAATTTTTCAACCTCACTATAATCAGATGGGACCACGTTTGTATATGTGGTTCACTGTTGGCCAAAACGTTGTAATGCAATACATGACTGTTTTATAAAATTTCCAAATGAAGAGCTTGTTCGGATCGTTTTTTTAAATGACTGGTATCAAATTGCTACACTATTTAGGTCCATTAATATAAAAGTAACACGATTTTATATTTTAAAAAAACGTTACAACTTAAAAATGTCCAACGGGGTACAGTTTACAAAACTCTTATGGAATTTTCAGATTTTCTAGAGGAGGAGGTACCTGTAGAAACGCTTAACAAGCCTGCACAGCCCACTCAGAAGCCTCCTGGTGAGATGCCTCACGATCTCATTAGCAAGCCCACAGCCCCAGGGGAAGTTACTCCTGACACAGCCACGCTTACAAAGGGAGGAAGAAAAGAACAGCGATCGTCACTGCTGCTTACCAGCTATGATTGTTGTCGCTTGTCGCCTCACGTTATTTTTGTCTGTGTATTCACCATAGTCTACTTTCCCTTCCACATAAATTCGAGACCTGAGATAAAAAAGATTGATAGTTTTTCGTCCAGAGATTCTAATATGCTTTCCAAAAGAGTGTCAGATCTGAGACATATACACACTAAATGTATGCGTATACACTGAGGATGACATGTATCATCATAAGTAACCTCAGTTTTGCTACCATTTCTAAAGGTCAGAATCAAGAGTACTAAAACAGAATATACACACAGGCTTGACAAATCTAGGTAAAAAGGGCAATGTTTTCAACCTTGAGTTGTCTGTGGTCCTTAAGGAAGTTAAAAAAAAAAAATATATATATATATATATATAATAATGATACCCCAATCTTAAACACATGAAGGTATTCAATTGAAAAGAAACTGAAATTTAATCACTGCTGAAATTATTTTTCAAGAAATGAGTATCATTTCAATGAAACAAGCACATTTCGAAATATATTAACTGTGAATACAACTGCTGTGAAACACACCCTTTTGTTCTGTGGGTTTAGAAAAGACACTCATACATAATCAATCCAGGCATCTCAGAAAGGAACTCTGAAACCATCGAAAATAGTCAAATGTACAATAACTGCTGTGAATATGACCACAATGCCTCATTGTGACAGGCTTTACGCATCCCAGATCCTCTGCTGAGGACGTCGTGTGGAGGACAAGAGCCATGACCCCCGCCACCACAAGGATCCCTGGCCCTGGCAGCAAGGGACCTAGAAGCCTGTGTTGTACCTGCCCACATGGCATGTAGCACACTTCGCCCTCCCTGCTGCCTCATCTGCTTCCATTTACGTACACCCTATCTTCCCTAACTTATAAAGTCTTGGAAGACTAAACCAGGTCTCATGCATCTTCGATTTAGTCAAACGTAGCAAAACACTACGTATGTAGTACTAAGCACTGAATAAATATCTCGAGTTAACAGTCATTTGTAGTACTCAGGAACAAAGGAATGCCACATTCCACGAGAACACCTGTTGTCGTTTTTAAACTGTTTACACTCTTAAGACTCTTCCTTCCTCAACTTACCCCTTTTTCACATACTGATATGCCACATCTCTGAGGCCTGGTCGGAATACTGAAATTCTGTGCCACGTTGTCTTTTGACTGACATCACCTAAATCACAAGAACAGGAAACATGGTTACAAATGCCAGCAGACAAAATAAATGCCAAAGGACAACATGCCCAGCAAAACTGCTGACACAGCATCTAAGAGAACATAACAAATACAGAATAGATCCTTTCAAAAAGTAGCTTATCTCTAATTAGATTATTGACAGTAAAGAATGTCTATTTATTGCTGATGAAAGCAAAACTTACCCATTTGGTATGCTTCATTTTCTCCGGATTTCCACATCTCATTTGTTGCTAGAGAAAAAATTGTGACCGGGTTTTTCCCTTCCACCTGTCTCATGACAGGGTCCTGACCCACTCGCCCAAGTAGCTGTACACGATTCAGAGCTGAAACACAATGTGGAAATAAAACGAGACTGAGAGAAACGTCTAAAAGAGGAAACACTACAAATATTAGTTCACCTTCAATGTCAGCATTAAGCAAAACCCATGTTCAAGAAAATCAGAAAAAAAATTGAAGGGGCAAATAAAGGAAGCCTGGGGGGTAGGGGAGGGGCGGGCAAGGAGGGCTGGCAGGAAAGGAGAAAACATTCTTAGTAAAAGTAGCCCCGCAAAACAAACATTAAACTCTTCACTTTATCTTAAATTCTTCTTTAAAACATCTTTTAAAAAGCTATTTTTTAAAAGAACAAATCTGAGATCTGAAAATCTTTATAAATACATGGGAATACATCTATGAAACAACAGCTTTCACAAACTTTCACTCCTTCAGCCAAATAGCACATAACCTTGGGAAACTTAGATAACCAAATGACTCAAGGGAATTCTATGGCAGGAGAGTGACAAGAGTTAGAAGTGACAGATAAGGGAAGAAGGACCCAGTTTATACCAGGACCCTGAAGCCTGATAGGGTAAGGCCAAGAACGAGAAGCAAGCATAAGTCACAGGCATGATGACTAACAGATTATAACCCAACCAGGGCACCTCACGACGCAATCAAGAGAATATTAGCCCATTGCTATACATAATATGCTTTAAACTTGGAAATTAGCTGCTACTTACATCTTTCGAGAACCAAGCTGCTCGCTATTTCAGACTCATGTCTTACGAACTGATGAAACACCTGAAGTGGAACAAATGATTAAAATGGCTATAATTTTTCAGAACTGGAGGAAAAGGCAAATGTAAACAGGAGACCTGTTCACATCCGGTCACCATCCAGGCAGCAGCTCCTATAGCACACAGCCACAGAAGACACACACGCTTGCCATGTTCTCCCATCACGCAGCACCAGAAGGACCACGCAATGCTTCAGGGCAGCCTACTACAGAGGCCCAAAGGTACAAAGCGGGTACCAGAAAGCATGACCAAGAAAGTTAACTTGTGGTCCTCTCCTGTTTCTTTTGTGGTACCCCTTCTGATTATGGTGCTTCTGTGGTAGCACACACAAGGTAAAATCAAATACGTTGGAAAAATTCATGCTTTCGATGAACCAAAAAAAAGCCTAAGATAAATCTGGTTCTTTGATAAAGTATAAAGATATGACTATCTAAATCAGTTTATCAGAGAAAGGGGGCCACTGCCACATAACAGCAGCTCTCAATGACAATAACACCTGTCATTACTCAATACAAACTAATCCTCAGAATAAATCTATGCAAAATTATCCCCATTTTAGAAATGAAAAAAAGGAATTTGAGATTAAGTGACCTACAGAAAGTAAGTGGCAAGTCATGCCTAGAACCCGACACCAAGGCTGCTGCTTTTCCCAACGCCCTCTGCTGTCTCCTCAAAGGCATTCTGTTCAAGGGCTACTGCCAAGATGTGAGCACACATCACTGGGCACAACGCTCGTTTCAGAGGTCAGATACCTGACCATTACATCAGAGAAATGTGGGTCAAATGGTAGCACTGTTACCATAAAAAAGCAGATGTCTACCAACCAAACGAACACCCATTCCTAGAATACTGTTGGCTATGGAATCCTATCACTAAGTTTTAGGGCAGTAGATGGGTAAAAAGATAAAAATGTGAGTTACAACATACTCAAGAATCAAACTGCTAACTAGTGTATGTGTCATGATTCTAGAAATGTGTAATTTGAGTAATCAGATGAGCCAGGCTGGCTTTCAAGTCTTACAGAATAATAATTTTCATTTTGGGCACATAAAAATCAAGACCTAATGGAGAAGTAGAAATATGAAAAGAATTTTTTAACTGGATAATTTTTTTAAATTAAACTTTTAACTGTTTTATCTGGTTTCAAAGATATCTTAACACAGTAGTATTAAGACAGCAGTAACTTTCAAGTTTCACATTTCAACAAACACACACAAAAATACTGAAATATGTGTAGGTTAAATGGGGTTCCAAGAATGTAGGATGCTAGCAGACAGGAGGAGATGAGAACAGGTTTTATAAAAGAATTGGTTCTTCATCAGTCTTAACAGGATGGGGACTACGAGAGGAGGATTATAAAGGAGATAGTACCTGGTGCCCAAATGTGGTAAGGCCAGTTAGTGTCTGGAGAGATGAGCAGTTAGATTGGGTGGAATGAGCGAGAATTTTGGGCATAAATTTGTGGTGATGTTGAGATTTCAGCTGTTCTCCTCGGCAAGGGTAGATGGGGTAGGGGGCAGCTGACAACAGAGGAGGTAAGTGGTCAGATAAGGAACCAAATGCCTTATTGAAAGATGCTGGAACCATGATTCTCACAGTCTCTGGATCACTAACGACTTTAAATAATCTCTAACTGATTGAAATTTGAGTTAACACGTTTTAAAAAGTAATGACTTCCATTATATAATGAGTAAACCAGAAAAATTTCGTTTTCTTTTAGTGAATATTATTTACGCAGGTAAAATCTGTCCCCAACGCTCCATATCAAGTGAGTACACATAAAATGAGTGGGCTCGAAGGTCTTTTGACTCTGCTATGAAAAGGCTAAATAAATCTGATCACGAAGGCTGATAAATAACACATCTCTGCACTAATATGGAAAAGTGATTACCTGTAATACAGGTCTTCGAAACATGGCTTCTATTTTTCTTTTCCTACAATGTAATCTTTAGTCTTTTCCTGAAGGAAAAAACAAGAGGTAAAATAAAACTACATCTTATAACAACAGCACAAATTCACTCATCTGAAATTCCTAACTGCATTCCTGATTTTTATATATTCCACCTACTGACCATAACACATCAACATCCCTGCATTTGAAAAGGATTCCCTCCTTCCAAAAAAACCCTTACACCTGTATGTCTTTTTGATCCCCCTTCCTCTTTCTCCAACCCATACAAAAAAATTCTTCAGTTATTCCCATTTCCACTCCACTGTCTTCTCAAATTTTATTAAAATGCAAGCTCCTTTAGGGCAAGAATTTCTGTTCGATTTAGTCATTGCCAAGTCCAATCCTCCTCAAACAGTTCCTAACACAATGGAAGGGCTCCATAAATATTACAACGTCATCCAGGTACTTAAATCTGAAACCTGTTGCTGCAAAAATTACTACCTCCATCCCCGTTAGCAAAGACTAAGGAGATCGCTGGGCTCCCCGGCCTCACCGCCAGGCTGGGCGGCCGCCCTTTCTCAAAGTGGCTTTCCCTAACAACGTAAAGGGACTGGGAGTTGAGAAGAAAGCGCGAAACCCTCCGTACGCGTGAAAAGAGAAGGGCCAGACACCCACGGAGAACCACCACGCTTCCCACGCAAGGACTCACGTACACCGAGCACAGAAGTCATGCCTTCCTCCCTCCCTCGCCGGACGCTCGAGCCGTACAGCCCAGACCCAGGGGGCCATTTCCGGCTTTGGCCGTGACGCAAGATTCGCGAGAGGAAGAAAAACCGGAAAATCCGTGGCGTGCGTCGTAGTAATGCCGCCGGCCAACGCCGCGGGAAACACACCCCCTAACCGCCTTAGTTCCGGGAGCTTTTACCTCACGAGAGCAAATAAGTCAACGCCGCCAAGTGGTGAGTGGGGCCGTTCTCAAGTTTATAATGAAACGAAATTATTTGACGAGGTTCCCAGCCCGGCCCCGGAGGGATAGCTCCACCTCGGGGAAAAACCAGAACGGTACAGGCCTCCTAAAACAGTAAGTAAGAAAGCGAGGAAAAGGAGTGGGGGACAGAGCTCAACAGCGCAAAACTGAGGCGCGAAAAAATTGGCAGTGGGATATTTCAATGCAATGTTTTTAAAAAGTCAAAATTAATATTAAACCCCGTGAACAAAAAATTAAAATTTTAGTCACATACGAGATTCGACCCATATTGGATCCTGAGGCACGAGGGAATATGTGCACCTGGCCCTATATTTTCATGTAGTAAAAATTATTTTCCGGAACATCAAAGTACTCGAATATTTGAAAAGTAGATGTATTAAAATTTATAACATTGTTTTAAGTTTAAATGTTTTATTTATACCAAAAATTTTAATTACAATTTTTATTACAATTTTACTTTCCTGGCTTTAATGGAGGTGAACTGATGGATAATAATTTCAAAATGTACTTCTTATTCCCAATTGCAGGAATTGCCATGTCTGACAATTTTTCTTATCCAAGTGGCGATCTTAAATGATTTTAACTTCAGCTTACTGATCTTGTCTTTATTTTAAATTCTGGTATTTTATTCACTTTGGATTTTTTAAATTAATATTTTTTAAATATTGCATTAAAGTGTCATTAATCTTGATGGCTGCGTTTTTTGGCACCACTTAAATGTTGCCTTATTCACCCTAATCCGGGCCCTGGTAACGAAGAGGAGTATGGAGACCCACAGATTGCAGAATACAGGCCAGAGGGGCTTTACCAGCCCTCTCTATCTCCTGGTCGTGGCACTGTCCAGCTTCTAGAAAAGGAAGGTACCCTCCAGATCATTCTAACATGCAAATTTCCTCTGGACCCTACTTAGAACCCTTCAATGGCCCATTCTTGCCCTTAATGGGAAAAAATACGAACTGCTTAATTAACATGGTTTCCAAAACACATCTTAACCAACTCTTAAAAGTTTGGCTTACTTTTAGTTGGTATTGTCAATGTAAGAAATGTCCAAACTTGTAGAGAATTTTTATGAGTTTAGTGAGCTAAACTGATGCATGTCCTGGGGAGCAAAATCTCAAATGCTCCAGAGAATGGCAGCTTTGCAGCTTATTTTAGAATCAAAAGAGAAGACGTAAGGAAGGTGCATGAAATCCATTGGTGGTAGATTAAGGAGGTGGGAGAAAGCATCGGGGAGGGTCTCTAGGACTGGGTAAAAAGCAAAATGGAGAAGCATACTTTTACATTGGTGGGTGCAGCGTAGTTAATAATTAACACAGCACACGTAGATGGTGCGTGAGGAGCAAAATATCAATCAGGGGTTCTGTGGTCTTGTGCTTTGGTGTTAGCGGTGATGCCTTTGAGGGGTAGGAAAAGGAAATTACTCTGACATTCCAAAGGTATGTTGTCCCAGATGCATAAGAATGCTGGACAGAGCTCACTTAAGGTAAAGACTGACCTTTGCTGAGGAAGCTATAGGCCTGGGACGGGACGTACCTACCTGCCGTGACCTGCCCAGTGAGGAATTCGTGGTCAGACCATCCTGTGTGGTCACGTTGGGCCACTGAGGTTGTCAGGCCTGCCACATGGACCCTTGAGCTCCTCAGGTTTATTGCATAGCCCCTTTTTCATTCATGGTATATTTCTAGACATTTATCTCCATTTTGCTTCTACCTTCACAATGTTTAGTTTCTGAAACACCATTGTTAACCAAATCAAAAGTTTATTTGAGGTCTTAAAGGATTTCAATCCAAGTGATGTAGATTCAGGTAGCAACCCAAACTATACACTGAAAAGAATTTTTAAAAGGCAGAGTTTACAAACCCACATAATGCAATCCTTTCATTCAAGTGAAGGATTGTATGTTAACAGTGATTGGTTAGTTCCAACGTGCAAACGGTGGGGGGTGGGGAGGAGTATGTGTGAAAACTACAAGGAAGGCAGTAAAGTCCATGTATGTCCATGTAGCAGCTGTTTCAGGATGTTCGTAATCCAGGATGTTTCTGGCTGGGCCTTGCGCTGAGTTTAGCAACAGATTTAGCAAGTTAATAGCAGCTCTGAGAACCGAGGCCCAAGATGTGCGTAGGCCCCACTTCCTTAATAGCCCCCGACTCTTTGAAATGACTTTCTTAGCAATGCTTATTTCATTTTTTTCCATTGTCACTGTGTTATACTGCCTTCAGGTCTTGCACAGAAATTAATCATCCCACACTCCACCAAGTTACTATTGTCAATGCCCTTCAACGATTTCCTATTTAAAATGGGATCACCTCGTAAATTATATAAATGTCTAACCACTCTGCTGTACACCTGAAACTAATAATATTGAATGTAAACTCTAATTGAAATATTAAAATTAAAAAAAAAAGATTTTAAAAATCCTACTTCCGCTTGAGCTGTTGAGTCAAATGAAAAACTAAATTCATCCTTTCCTTCGGAGACAATTTCTCCCCTTCTTAGATCCTCGTTTGTTTTAATAGTACCAAGGTTCTCCCAAACTTAAACTTTGGAATCATCTTTAAAACTTCTGGACCACCTATGTCTACTCATCCATATCCAATCATTTGGCCCTAAAAGTGTGTTCTTTATTATGCCACTAATCTCTCTCTCATTCTCTATATTTACAAGTACTTTGGGGGGGGGGGAGGGGAATGTGGAAATGGGTTTTTTTTTTTTAAAGCAGAATACACTGTGCAAATTGAAAACAGACCCAGTCTCTCTTATATTCAATAGTGTCTTTGCAGCTACCGGCTCTTTTGGTGACTTCCTGCCACCATGGAGCCCAGCAGAAGAAGAGGGAGAGAAACCAATAGCCAGATACCAGGTGCTAGGGGAGGCTTTGAGGACCATGGTGGAGAAGGGGTCAGAGACCCTGGCAGTTGTAGCTGTCCATGCCTGAGAAGACAAGCATAACCAGAGAACTCTGGTCTGTACGTTGCATACTCTTAATACTATACGTGGCTGTAAATCACAAACCGTGGCTGACCTCGCACTGCACTCACTGCAAGGGAAATAACCGGAGCGGGAGAGGCAACAGATAAGTTAACTGAATTTTAAAACCTTGAATAAAGACTAGTTTTTTAAAAATGGCAGTGGGCAATATGGAACACTGTACCCCACTTAATTGCATGAAAGAACTGCCACTCCAAGACAATCAAAAATGGTATGATGGTTTATTCAGTTAAAACTTAAAAAATTAAGGGAAAATAAGAAAATAAGGCAGCAAAAAAGCTTACAAACCATTAACAAGCTACTGTCATTAACATGACACAACTGGAAGTTATCAAATGCCTTTATGGCTAACGTTATTTTATATCAAAGCCTGGTCATTCTTAGCTTTTGAGCCTTGCAGCTAAGACCTGTTGGTACCAGACTACTGAATTCAACCCCCCTATCTACTCATAAAATGGTGTCCAACTTAAATTTCTCGTTCTTGGTTAGTTATATATTGCAAAGAAGACTGCTTTACCCATATTTGCCTTCGGACAAGATAAAAACCTTTATTTACAAATATTCTATTCCTTTAAAAATATGAACAGAGAAAAAGGAGTTAGATAAAATATAAAATCACAGGAAACAAAGCCAAATTCTGATAAAATCGAGGCGAAACTGGTGACACCCAGAAAATCAAAACCAGCCATAAAGTGAGAAGAGGGTCAAGGCAAATAGAGTGAGAACAACGTCAGGTTTCCCTCACACCCTCTAACCCCATATTTTTGTTTCATGAGTTGATAACCAGCTCAGAAATTTCAAGTTATGTATAGTCTTATTTCTACCCACCTCACATAATGGCGAAGACGTTTATACTTAATAAATACAGTATCAGAGGAAGGGACTCTCTCCATTCAGAGAATACAGTAGGAAAACTACTTACTCAAAGTGGCTGAGAATTCTTTTAGCAATACTATTGTATGACCTGGGAGACGTTTTTGAAATCCAGGCACACTTTCTTGTAAGCTGTTACCACAATTCAAAACAGAATTATCTTTCCTTGTGCAGGGAGAGTCACCGAGACCCTTTGCAGGTAATTAGCTAGAGTAACCTCTTAGTCCACAGGCTGCGCTGAGGGCTGATTCTGTCTCTTTTTTCAGTTGAGAAGCCATTGCTTTCCTGTTGGCACTGTGGGTTTGAGGAGTGATCGATCAATAGGTGATATGAAGAATACAAGCGAGAAGAGAAATGGCTGCTGGTTATTGTACTTAGGATCATTACTAATAGGAGACTTTAACGGCTTCAGGATCTTAGCTGCAGGTGCCAAATTAGGAGCGGTTTTTGAAATCTTCAGGATTCAAGTTGGTTATTCCCTCCATCAATGAGAGGAACTTTGACACAGTCAAAATCTGTTTCTAGAAGCTGTGGGGTAAAAGATGGGTCGGTGTGGAATGAGTTCTTATGGGGAGGATGTCCCACAGGTGAAGCTGGAAGACTTTGCACTTTTTCTTCCTACCAGGTGTTTGGTGCTTCTTGATCCTGGGGGGGTCCCAGAGACCCCAGGGTCGCTGTGGTCTTCCCGAGGGCACTGGGCCTGCTGGGCTTCTCTGAGTTCCCTGACAATAAAAGAGGAAAAATATGTTACTTGGTCCTAAATTAGAGATAATAATTATGATCAAAACTAACAGATTTTTCTTTTTCTTTCAGTATTTATTAAAACAAGCTTAAGGCATACACAGAATAGACAATTCATTCCTGGTTGTCTTTAAAAAATGGCTAGTGCACATGTGTTCCACAAACATGGCAGGTCTGGTGTCCTAAATCCTAATTGGGGCACAAAAGCTCTCTCAACTTAAATATATATATGTGTATATATATATAAATATATATATATTTAAGGGAATAACTCTACTGGCTACATATGAAAACTATGGGGTTCTTGAAGCATAGCCCATGGGTCAAGTCTAGAGAGCGACCTGTTTTTGTAAATAAAGTCTTATTGGAAGACTTAGCCATACCCATGTCATTTGTATACTGTCCCTGGCTGCTTTTACATCACTACAGCAGAGTTGAGTCATTGCAGCAAAGATCACGTGGCCCATAGAGTATAAAATATTTACTACTTAGCTTTTTATGGGAAAACCTAGTGTAGACAATTTCAAGAAGGCATCTGCCCCGTCTCTATGACACGTGCTCATTGCTGGTAATTGCTGAAGACAGTTACCTGTGCCTCCGTAGCTGGCCTCAGAATGTACACACCATACTTTAAGAAATACTTATATTGCTGTTATAACATATATATAAGTATTTTGTATTTTATTTATTAGCTGGAAAAATGGGATCTAAAACTAGAGCAAATATATATATATACATATATATATATATATATATATATATATATATATACACTAAGTTACTTGGTATGAATTACCTAGAGCCTCCACAACTCGTTGCCAAGAAATCATTTTGGGGACTTTTCAAATTAATCATTTTAAGATGGATTGTGTATCCAAAAGAAGTTGGATTTCTAAGTTTATTTTAGGACCAGTTTTCATCTCTTCCTTTTATATTTTCGATAGTACACAGTGTATGTGATAATCACTTAAAAATGCCTTCAGAACTGAAACCTGTCTGACCTTTATACCTGCCCAGCCCATCTAATTAATTTCCATTTGTTTAATGAAGAAATAGATTAATAAGTGAATGCATACATAAATACAAGCTTACATGAATAAGTAATCAGATCATTTCCTTTGGCTTGGAAAAAATTCCTCTTTCTCTAAACATGTATCGAAACAAAGTATCTGCCTGTCTCTGAAATTTAACAGATTTCTAGAATAGGTCTCTTCCTGCCTTAACTATGGTTTTCCTGCTTCGGGGGATCGTTCACCAATTACTTGAACACCTGTTGTACTTAGAATCCTACTACGTTTTCTTTACCAGTTGTATTTCCTGGTACTCTTCACTCTGCTTCCTTTGCATTAACTGGAATTTTCTCTCTCAAACAATCTAGTCTCCAGCCCCACCCTACAAAGAGCCTCATGCTGCTATGTACTATAACATTGGGTTCCACTCGAATCCCTAGAAAAGACACATCAGACCAGTCATGTCACTGTGAATAGTATACAGATAGATTCTTTCTCAACTCTGATATCTAAAATCTACCTTTCCAGGGTGGCCGTCTTCATCCTCTCCAAGTTAAGCTGCTGCTGGAGCTCTTCTGTTTTCCCCAGGGAGGGGCGAAGGACTCGACTTCTGGCCAGAGCCGCTGCAGAAGGTCTGTCTGCGGGATCAGGGTGGATCATGTTCTGATGATGTAGGACCAAAAGAGAGGAAATGGAAGCTTCACTGTGGGGGAAATCTCTCTACCCAAGCCACCCCAGCCCGGCTTCTGCTGGTGAACTTTGTGCAACTCCTGTTCTCCTTTGTGCAGAGGGAAGAAATAAGTGATGATGTAGCTCTTACCTGGTAGCATCAGTCATCCATACCTCTGACTTGTTTGTAAGTATCATATTTTAGAGCTAGTTGGATGTTTAATCCCTCTAATGCCTTAATTTTAAACAGGAAGAAACTGAGGTCCTGAAATAGTCACTTGGCCTAGTCATTGACAGGGCCAAGACTAAAACCCAAGTCACCCAGCTCTGGGTTCAGCTTACTTTCTACCACAGCATGCTCCTCCTCCACTGGAAATTAATTAAGGATACCCTACCCTGACAATATTCCTACAGCATTTACCTTCAGGCAGAGGATGCCGTAACCTAAAATGACTTGAATGCAATGGAAAACACCTAATTATTTACAGCAATTAGTGTCATATAATGAAAACACCGAACCTTCCATTTGGGGACCGGTGTTCAGAGCCAGCTCTGCCATTGACTATGTAGCCTTGAGTGGGTCACTTAACTTTGCTGAAACTCAGTTCCCCTTTCCTGATATTTGAGATAGCAATTCACCTTCTGGACAGTTGTGATAATTAAACAAAGTAACATATACGTATTACCTAGCACGAGGCCAGCATTGAGATAGTAAGTATCTCCTACATTGGAGAGCAATCAACACCTAGAAATAAGTAATTACACTATGAACAAAGAACACCATAAGGAACGATTTGCCTTCTTTCAGGAAAGGAGAAGCGAGGAAGGACAAGTTTGTAACTAAATTTGAAGTTTTTAGGTAAACTATGAAATTGAACTTTAATCTCCAGGAGAGCAGATAATTCTAAGGCTATTTTAGGGATCCTAACCGATCCTCGTCCTTATGCCCTAAGGTAAATCTTACATGTGCACTTTGTTTTCTTAGTATAATTCTAAGCCGCTCGATGGTGTAGACTTTCCGTACCCGTTTCAATGTTTGACCTTCCTTTCCCTGTTCCTACCCGTACTCAGGCATCACTGAGCACAGGTAACACACACATTCCTGAGCTGACATTACTTTCCTTCCAACAGGAAAGGAGAAGCGAGGAAGGACAAGTTTGTAACTAAAATGACTTGAATACAATAGAAAACACCTAACGACTGGTGGTATTATTGTCAGCAATTAGTGAATCCGCTTGTACTTTCTTCTATTCCCTCAAGAGTCAATTTTTTAGTAACATCCCCGCTGTTACGACAGATCACAGTTAAAACCCTGAAATAAGAGCAAAATGACCTGGTTTGAATTGGGAGCCAATTATCAGAGGTGAAATGGAAGGAGCTACTCTGAGCCTCAGTTTCCTCGCCTGTCCACCTCACAAGGTTCCTCAGAAGGGCAAATGGAAAAAAACAACAACAACAACAAAAAAAAACGTAACAGGGTTTTAAAACGATAGCAGGGAGCAGGAAAGGTTTTCTGATAGTCCTTGGGTTTCCTTGAGAAGCGTTCGGTCTGGCGCATGTCTCCTCTGGCCTTCCTAGCCATGCTTCCCTCCGTCTGCGGCCTAAGGACATCTGCGTTTCCCTTTCCCCACCTACTTGTCGGTCCATCTATTTTTTTTTTTTTAAACAGGCATTTCCATCCCCTCTTTATTTCCCTAAAAAGATTTCACCTTGAGCAGGTCGTGAAACCCTTCCGAGAGCGCCTGCGGCAACGGCGGAAGATTTCCCTCGCGGATGTGATGCCAGGCGGCCCCGTTACTGGGCAGTGGCTCTGCTCCTGCGGCCACAGCAATCGTTAACCCCAGGGCAAATACGTCTGCTTTGGGGAGGTTCCGGTAGTCCTTCAAAACAGAACACGGGAAGGCCGGTTGGTTTGCCAAGTGAAGCGAGTCTAGACGAAACAGCAACTGGCAAGAAAGGTTCATTAACCATGCGAGCTTAGTCAGACACACCGGGCAAGGTCACATCCACCGTGGTTAGTGGTTTACTTCTAGAGAGGGTGAGGGATGGAGCACAAATCCACCTGATGCACCCTGCTGTGCCAGGCCTGGCTCCGCAGACTTCCTACAGGTGGCGGGTAACTAAAGGTCATTTCGATGACCAGCGCCGGCAGGCTAGCAAAAGGATAGTAGTAGCAAGATAGACATGCGTTGGACCAATAAGCTTCCATCCTACTAGGTAATTGATGAGTTTAGGAATTCTAAGAAACAGTGAAGGACCTTTACAGAAAACAGTACAAATATTGATTAATCCATCATTGAGCCAGCTTTCTTTATGCTTTTGTTGGAAAAGTTTCTCTCCTATCTTTGGTCTCCATTCTGAATAGGAAAGGGGAAAATATAAAATTATAAATACATGCTATTAATTTCTTGTACTGCGACCCTTCATTTGAGAGTCACAAGGCTCAGTGGATTATAAAGCAGCCCCCATTCCCCTAACCTGTACCTCTTGCAAAACCTCTTTAGCCAGGAAGTGAATATCTCCCTCTTCCACTTTGGGTTCACTTATTGACGTTGCAAGACCCAAGTCACCTAAAAAAAGAAAAAAATAAGAGCTCTTTGAAAGCATGTCTTTCTCAAAACTGGAGTAAACTAGGATGATAGTATACAGGCAGACTTACCAATTTTGTATATTACATTGGCAGAGAGAAACCAGTCAGCTTCATTTTCAATTTCTTCTGGGACTGCAAGAGAGTCACGCTGCATCTTACGACAAATGAAGATGTTACCTGCAAAAATCCAGAACTGATGTAAGTAATGATTCCTATGCTTTTCACCCCAAAGATTCTTATTTTTATTTGACATTACGGCCGCCCTCCATCCTCTTCTGTGCGTGTGTGTAACAGGACCACAAGGTTTGTTTCCTCCCCTGAAATCTCTCACACTCCTTTTGGACAGCTCAGCGACTGATAATACCTGTTTAACTGAAACTGACCTCACACATACCCTATCCTCTGAAGAGGCTGGTGGCCTCAAAACAAAGAAATAAGCAAAAATAAAACAAACCAACCTCCCCCACCACCACAATATAGTAACAACATTTTCTTGGGTTTCCCATTAATGAGTGCCCAACCATTCATTCCTGCTCACTTTGATCAGTGTGAATCAGAGAATGGCACTAACACCGTCATGATTTAGCCGATATGGCTGTCGCTTATCTGCCTTGTAAATTAAATACTTATTTTCAAACTTTGGCTTCACTCTCTGGGAAGGGGTTTTGTCTTTTTCTATCCCCCCGAGCCCAGGAAGAAAATGGTTCAAGCTGTTTAACTGAAAAATTTTAGGGGAAACAAAGAGAAGGATTCTGCCAGCAGACATCATCCCTGATGCCTGACAGCCGCATGGGTGGATTTCGACAGCAGTGGGGAAGGCGCTAAGCATGGCCGGGGGCAGAGGGGGCCGCTGACTAGGTTTGATGTCCAGGTGCACCATGCCAGAGTTGTGGATGTACTTGAGCCCAAGGGAAATCTGTAGAAGGATGTCCTTGAGTGTCGACTCTTTGAAATGATTGCCAGACTTTGTGTTTTCAGATACAGCAGCCTGTAAGCTCCCACCTAGGAAAGAACAAGAAACGTATGAACCTTACAGACGAAGGGGTAGAAAATATTCCAGAAATTCCTTGCAAATGAACTCGGGCCAGCAAGTCTAGATTACTTCAGTGGTCCATGCAAAACATAATATCTTCCCCCCATTTATACCATAGACATGTGAGAAAGAATTAGAGGTCTTTCAAAGAGGAAAAGAAAATGCCAGTACATGGCCCTAATGCCTTGAGTATGCCCCAATATACATTTTTAAAGTTTTACCTAATTATTAACCAGAAGACCAATCAGCCCCAGTCATGAAGCCACTATTGGTATGATGATTAATTCCATATCAGTGTTAACCTACTAATTATAAGCCATTATCAATTTTAATGTGGTAGAGTCTAAGTTTACTTTCATTAAAAATATATCGTGAAATAAGAACATTTAATGATCGCTGACCCAAGGAAAACATAAAATATCAATCACACCTAAATCCTATTTGAGGCACAGTATTTGCACCTCAGTTATAGACTCTTGATTTATCATCGTTATCAAAAATAAATAAGGTCTGGGTTCATTGATCTTAGATGACCCTGAATTGAGGTATTAGAATGCTTCCAAACCCTTTATATCATTAATTGGTGTTCACTGGTAGCCTCTTCAGGCAAAATAACAGACTCATGTCCCCCCTGCCCCCCCCCCCCGTGGTTATAAAGCCCACAGTAACACCCTTCAAGTGCAAATCACAACAGTGGGATCTCAGATGGTAAGATGTCCTAGGAAATCCATGTTTAAAAGCTTGTTATGTAGAAATTGAAATTAAAGGTTGATCGGTCATATTAAAATACTTAAGTTCAGAAAGGAAAAGAACTGAGCCGCTTTCAGAAACACAGAAGGCTAAAGATTTTTTTTTTTTTTTTTTACTGTGAACCTTCTTAGGAAAGAACGTATATACTACAGATGACATTTAAGAGTGCGTTGCAGCTCGTTAGAACAAAGTCACCCCGAGACTACGTTTGCAGACGAGGTTATGAGCAGTGGCAAGGGGAGGAAGGCTGCACCCAGGCACCACGTGCACTAGAAGTCTTGTTTCCCTTCTAGCCTGGGGGCCGCTTTAGGGCTTCACTTTCCCAAGGTCTGGCATGTAATATTTTCTGAACCGAATGTCTATTCTGGCAGCGGAGGGGGGAAGAAAAGACCGAATGGAAAGAAAGAAGCATCCCGGAGGTGCCTGTCCTGTGTTCTCTCAGATTACGAGCAGAAATATTTCCTGTCCCCTGAAGAGCTACGGGTACTTAGTAAGAGTAACTAGACCAGTGCTAGCACTTTTAATTACTGAGAAGCTCTGTAGGTAATATGAAATTTAGCCACGTAATAATTAACAAGAGTAGAAGTTACTGAAAAGTACCCATTTGTGCCAAGGTATTCAAGCTGATCTTGCACTTCGTATAGAAGAGCCTAAGGAGCTGTTCTTTACTAAACAGAATTAATAAGGGAGTATGTGTTTCTAGACATAGCAACACCGAATGAACTGTGAACTTCTCCCCTACTCATCTCGTCCAACTACATTGGAGCCTTAAACCCCGTAACGCCACCTGGGGATGGCTGCCGTAAAGGCCAGCACCGTGCCCTAGAAGGAAACAACCAGCTTCTGGCTGCATCTCACACCATCTGTGAGATGAGTGGCCGGATTCCTTCCTTTAGATAAAATTAAGATACTTACCTCGCATGGCAGGAAAAAAAAAAAACTTAAGAAAAATGTATCTATGTTTTCCTGTCTGCTCATGAGGCTTAACAGATACCGAAACAAAAATAGCAATAAGTAGCAAATGCCTTCTAGCAGTGTTAAAAAGCAGACCAACAATTTAACAGAATATTTTGTTCATGCATTTATAGTCTCACAATCTTGCTTTCATGTGGCTACCCACAACGTAAGCATATTTTTCTGCTGGTGCAGCGTTCCTTGTTTGGTGGGAAATATAACTGATGTTTGTGGTGTTTCACAGAGCACACCAACCTCTAGATGTCCCATCCCCGAGGAGCATGCTCTGTGAACCTTCAGTGACAGAGACGTCACAAGCAAATGCTGCCTTTAGGAAGAGATTAATCGTCCAATCCTGAATCAGACAGAATCCCTGCGGTTCCAAATTCAACCTGCTACTGAAAGCCTTCAGAGTTCAGAGGCTGACCCAGAGGTGACTTGTAGGGGATGTTGGCCAGGTCGGGGGAGGAGGAGGGAACATTTGACTGGTTCAGGGCTCAGAAGGGACAAAAAGGGAAATCAGATGACTGTCTCTAATAGTTATAATCTAAATGATCTAATTTATAATCTGAGGTAAAACCATAACTATGTGTTTCAGCCTGACTGCTGTGACAGGCTGGGGGTTACCGGGGAAAGGGTGGACGTGGGGAGACAAGGCATGCGGAGGAAGAGATGAGAAAGAGGGAGAGGTAGGGGACGGGAGTGGGAAGGGAGGAAAAGGAACGAGGCACAGGCTTCCCCACTGCCTCACCCATATTTTGGACTTACCCTATATTTAGAGCCACAGGGCAGAGTCTCAACATGGATTATCCATGACTACAAACATGTAGGGCATGCTTTATTTTCCATGATTAGATCACACTGGAAAGATTCGATGTGTGTGAGTGACATTTTGATAAATCAGAGTTATGTTTTAAGTGTTAAGTACCCAATGGAGTTAGTGGACCACCATGATGAATGCACAGTGATTCCCCATAATCTGGTCCAGAATCCTTGCGGATCTTATTTCCTCCTTTGCGGTCACTTCAGTACTGTTAATGTCCTCCTGCCTGCTCGGCCAGACCCATTCCCAGTACCGTCATGCTCTCTGCCTGCAGGCTGTCACCCTAAACGGGCGTCTTCCCTCTCCTTCCGTAAACCCCAGTAATATTCTGCCGGGCCTCCTTCAAGTCCTACCTCCGTTATGAGATTTCCTCAGACTACTCTAACAGCAACTATTATTGAGTTCTTACTATGCGTCGGGTAGGGACACTGAACTAGCATTTGACACAGGTGATTGCTAATTCTCAAACTACTCCCATAAGTAAACATTAATCTCACTGGCTAGAAAGCCAGTGAGTGACAGACATCCCGGCGGCTGTCTGCAGCAGAGCCGGGCTTGGAAGCCCGGTCTGCCAGCGTGGAGCCGGGCCCGTTCCGCCACACCGAGCTGTGCCGCACTCACGTTCACCTTCTCCGAACGCTTTTCGCCCACCGTTGCACCACCTGGCTTTGCCTCGTGTGTGTTTACCGCAACAGAGCAAGTGGAATAGAGCCCCTTGAAGGATGTACCTCATCTCACCCTAGAGCTTCATGCAGTGCTAAGCTTGCAGAGGTATCCGGATGTTGAAAAGAATTAGAAGATGATTTGTAATAGCGAATAATCACTCCATCTTATTATTTTTTGAATATTTGAAATCTTTACGTTGCCCCAAATCAGTTTCGTTTCATTTTGTTAATTTTTGTTATTTAACCTCATCTTTGTTAGTAGCTGAACATCAGAGAAATAACTCCAATATCCTTTATAGAGAGAAGGAAGATAGGAATAGGGAATCTCAGGCTACGATCAGAGAAAAATAAGAGATGATTAAGGAAAGTCTCAGCCTTTTCAGTCATGGGTATAAGGAAAGGGTCCATTCTTTATCCCAAACAGACTATTAAAAAAGGGATTTAGGGTGAACTTATTAGAGGAAAAATCCCATGAAATCCAGGGGTAAGGGTATAAGGAAATTGGGCTATAAGAAAACAACGAAGGAAATGGCAGATTATTGCTTCACAGGACATGTGCCCCGTTTTCTAGCATTTCATAATGTTACTTACTTACCTACTTTCATACTCAGTTTATAAATGGTGAAGCCTTGTTACCGATCTCTGTCCTCAAAAGCCAGGCTGGACACACATACTCAATCTGGCGGTTACTCAGTTTGCTCAGAGACAGACTGTACTATTAGAGAAGATCCAGGCGGGCGTATGGGGGAGGGGTGTTGGGGGAAGAGGGACGCCGTTGGCCAACGTCGCGAGGCCAGAGTGTGGACCGCTGCGCCTACAGTGATGGCAGGCTTCTGTTCGGTGTGTTAGCACCTTTCCACTTCGCCACTGGACGTTCTGATGAAAAATGTTCCCAAGAATAACAACACCGAAGTGTTTTTATGTCGACCCCTTGATCACGGATTAGAAATATGTTAAACCAGAGGAGCCTGAAGTAGCCCGGAGGGATCGTTTTGCCGGTCGCCACGTATGTGTGCCCCTGAGCGAAAGCAGACCGGAAGTCGCCGCGTTTCAGTGCCAGAGCCCCGCCCCACGCCACGACTCTGGTGAGGACGCCGAAGCCGAAAGGAAAGGAGCAGCAAGAAGCACGGACGATCCCCACACTCAGGGAGCCGCTCGGACATCCATCAAAAGTTGGCTGTGTAAATTTACCACCCCTCCAAAAATCGGTAGAGAGCATGGCTTGCCTAGCAGATGGCAAAGGATGATTTGCTGTTCAGACCACCAGGGTAAAAGTTCTCTCTCTGGGGTTAAGTGCGAGGGGAGTGAGAGCTTCTCTGTATCAGCTACACATCAGCTTTGAAAGGAATCCATGCTAGCAGAAACCTGAAATTCCTTTAACTCAACTCGTTTTCTCCAGCCCTCTGCCTCCAGGCGAAACCACAGTGCAGACTTTTTGGTGTGACTCTGCTACCCCCATCAGGAAGGGGCAACGATTTTTCTTCCGAGGACTTAAAAGCGCACCTCCCTCTCCACGGGTGGTAGTCCACACACTTACCATTGCAGTATTCGTTCTGAATGATCATGTGTTCGTCTTCCACCCACGCAGAGTAGTAACGTACCACGTGGGGGTGATGACCCAGCACCGCGTGAGCGTAAACTTCATGCAAAGCTGAATTCCTAGGAGAGAGAAAAGCATCGAGAAAAATGAATCAAGATAATGTCCATACAGATGTTGTTAAAAGACAAGCCGTGAAGCATCATTGACCGTGGCAGGACATTGACTTAGCGCTCACTGCCTGCTTCCTCTTTTATCTCATTTCACTTTCATAACCACTTAGTAAGATATGGTGGCGAGGATGAAGGCTTCAGAAAGTTCAGGGACCGGCCCAGAGTTAAGCCAGTGATAGCAAGCCTGTGAGCAGAATCTTGGTCACCTTGGTGCGAAAGTCCACGATTTTCTTGATTGAACATGGCACACGTAAAGAGGCACTTCAGGAGGTTGCTACCTCAACAGCCGCATGCGTTGGGCCTTAATTTTACTGTATCATAATAAAAAAAAAAAAAACCTTGATGGGCTTAAGAAGGCGGCCACCACAGACTTGATTGTGGGTATCGTGATGGGCGCTCTACCTTCTTCGTGAAGACGGGATGGTCAGAGTCGATACTCGACTCGGCCGATATGATGTGGGCACCAGGACGGCCTTGGAGGCAGATTCAGAGCCAACACAAGCGAAATGGGTGGTAGTTGGTGAACTTCAGCATAAGAAACGAAGAATTCCAAAGTCTGTCATTTCAGATTTGGCATAAGTATTGTAGCCCCACAGTTCGTAAAAAGCATTGGCTAGATCTGAAATTGGTGGTTTTTCTTGAGGGAAAAAAATTACTTCTGGGAATGAAATT
This sequence comes from Rousettus aegyptiacus, assembly GCF_014176215.1. NCBI lineage: Eukaryota > Metazoa > Chordata > Mammalia > Chiroptera > Pteropodidae > Rousettus > Rousettus aegyptiacus. Next base: position 54,219,015 of record NW_023416288.1, read on the forward strand.
CAAATTTCGAGTTAATTTTTCCGTACTCGTTGCTTTTGAAACTTGACTATTGAATTCATTATCAATACAAAATGGAAAAACCCATGAGTTAACAACTTCCTACTTGGCAATATTTCTGATGAACTAAACAGGCACAAGAATCTATTTATTTGGGGAAAAAAAGCAGTAAGACCAGAAGTAAAAGCCACAAAAACCACACAGACACACACACACACACACACACACACACACACACACACACACACACCATGACTCAAAATGATGATCATGGTATATTTTAGGATATAACTTATCTCTGGTTTGGAATACTCAGAAAGCGTTTGAATGTAATACAACATACAATGGAGGGGGTGGGATGATTTTAAAAAGCAGCAAATGGTATTTTTTAATGACATCGTTAAAATGTTATTTGAAATATTTTAACAAGCTTTCCAAATCCAGGTTTGTACTTCTAGTACATTTCAAAGGTACTCACTCATTTGATAGCTCTGCAAATGGTCTCGTGGAACGTTTTATCGCATAAACACATCCATCCAGCCTCTTAATGCACTTGTAGACTGTGCCAAATTCTCCAACCCCAATTTTTTCTACCTCCATGAATTCTTTTTCATAGCGGGAAGTCATGTCGGTTTCTCGTAGAACACACCTCTGAAATATTTTAGTGAAAAGTCAGAATAATCCTTCCTTTCATAGCGTGAGCAATAAAATCGAGGCATATTATATTCCTAAACTTAACTAAGTTTTCAGAAAGACTTCCGAGGCATAGCATCGGGCTCTATCCGTGTCCGTGTTTACGGCAGCAGGGCCCTCCCCGAACACGGACTGCCTTCTCTGTGCTCTCTGTGACCTGCCACACGACTCTGCACTGACAGCTCTCTTTCCCGTGTTACATTTTTTTTTTTCCATCTTATTTCCTCTGTCTGGCCATACTGTTCTTCTCTACATGTTCCTGTAGGGACACATCTCCTCGGCCAGCGCTGCTGTGCTCAGCTGAAGGGGGAGCTGGGATCGGGGTGGAGCATACTCAAACGAACAACAAGACGCTTCCCTTTGACACTTCTCTGTGTGTCTCACACTCTGGCTGCTGATGTTTCTATCTCAAGTTGAACCGATACACTTGAGTTCAGTTCACTTTCTCAGAAATCAGTCTGGAAAATAAAATTGTCAGATGGCTTAGTTCAGGTCATGTGCTCAGATATAGCAACCACTCCCCCTACTGGCCAAACGGCAACATCGCTCGTTGCCCTGCTAGTAAATGACCCCAGGCAAATCACTGAACTTTCCATCAGTTTTCTCATCTGTAAGGTGACGTTCATGGCAACTACTACTGCGGGTTCTTTGAAACATTGCACGAGAAAGTGCGTGCTTATGTGTGCGCATGTGTGTGTGCGTGTGCGGTGCGTGTGTGGAACTTAGCACGATGCCGAGCATACAGTAAATCCTCAGTAAGGGGTGGCTGTGGTGACAAGTCTCCATACACGTATACGAATCTATTGCAAGCTGATTTATTTCCACAAAGTCAGCACTTTCCCAGTTTCTCCATGAGCAAGAATGTTTCATCTAAAGTTTTAAAATTTTGACCCTTACTAGCTCTTCGCTTTTGACATCGAATACCAATCCGTCTTCATCGGCAAGATCTGTCATTTTCATTTGCCCTTCGCCAGTCTCAAGCTCCGTTTCTTCCACGTCTAGATTTGCTATAGCTGCCAGCCCTCTATTTATCTCCTCTAATAGTAAGAAGCATTTTTGGAAAACGACACCGGAGAATCAGACGCACCTAATTGTTTCCTATTAGGGTTCCAAACTTCCAGTGAGAGTCCCCAAGGCCTTCTACCAGGTGCTCACTCACTACCCCCCATCCTCATCTCAGATGCCAAACAAGCCATCTACTCACCCTCGTCATCCCGACCTCAGCCCCTCCCCCCCCGCTCTGTATGCCGAACGTCGCAATGTTTTTGTGATATTGTAAACGTCTTAATGGCAACGCAATACTCCACTGACTTTAAATTTACTTTGCCTTTTATTATTGGACATTTAGTACTTCCCTCTTTTATTTTTTACTATTACAGTTAAGGCTGCAGTAAACATTTCTGGCAACAATATTTACAGTATTATTAGGTTAGATTATCAAATGAGGGATCCCAGATCAAAGATGGTAAACATGATAAAAATCAATAGATATTGGCACATTTAAGAGCTAAAATTTTATGCATAAATCTCTGGCTCATGCTGATAACTTTCTGTTCCGTTTTTCTACTTGGGGACCTTAGATATCTTGATTTTTCCTTCACTTCTCTACCCCATAACTATGGAATTTTCCCCTGGATCAAAGATAGAAGCAGTAGCCTTTACTTTAAAAATATTCTGATGTAATGATTTAGCAATATACATGTCAGACACTGTCTGAGAATATAGACCCTGATGGGAGTCCAGGTAAATTCGGTCGCAGTGCACATTTGCTGTGAGATGTTGGCAGTGGGGGCGGGGAGAAGGACGGGAAGAAAGGAGGGAGGGTAAGAGAGAGGAGGCGAAGAGAAGCGGGGGGGTGAAGTGACTCTTACGACAGCTGGGCCGAAGAACAGCGCTTACCTTGGCAGGCAGCCCCTGTTCTACTTTGCCTTCTCCCGGACCCGGTTCCTCACTTAGAAAAGAAGAAAAAAAAGTGATATCAGTACACGATGAGCATTTATTGAGCCTGGTGCTATGCTAGGTTCTGAGGCTATAAGAGTAAATAAGACAATTCCTTCCCCTCTTCAATTTATATTTGGGGACAGGGACACATAGAAAATTTCAACCTAAGAACCTAGGTGAGGATAAGAACAAGATATCAAGGGATACCACAGACAGCACCCAATTAATTATTTCCAGCGTAAAAGTCTCTCCCAAAAGAGGGTATGTAAGCTAGCATCCCAGGAAGGAGAAGGAGCCAGCTAAGGGAAAGGGGAGGGGCTTGAGGCAGCTAGAACGACACACGCTGAGAACTGGAGGCCGAGAACACGCAGAACACATGCGGAACTGTCGGTGACCTTCGCCACCACACGGCGTTCCGGCGCCCCGCTCCCCCGGAGCCTGGCCTTGCTCATCTCGGGTCACGGGCAGACTCTAAGTAGAGCAGCATGAGCTCTGACCCTGGCTGAGACGTCATCGATGACTTTTCAATAAGCCCAAGTCTCTGACGGACGTCTTCTTCAGCATGAGCAGTTAGTTGAGTTCTGGATCTTTAAGATTTTAATTTCTAGACCGGCCACGCTGTAGATTTTTTTTTTTTTTTCCTTTAGAGAAGTACACGGTGGTAATGGCAAATGGAGGACATTACACTCATGGAAATAAATTGATGCTTGGCATTTGTGACTTAAATTTAATATCACATTCTAAACTTTCTAAAACAATCGATAAGGAAGAAAAACACCCTCTCGGAAGCACTAAGTAACATTTCTAAAGTGTCACCACTTCCGTGGCCAAGAATTCCGGTTAACTGTCTATCCTGGCCAGCTTCAGTGAGAGGTGAAACCATTGATTCTGATGATTTGTAAATAATCCTAAACAGCTAAAACCAATAGGGTTCTTGGTAGCAAAAGTACACCCTTTACTTGTGCTAAGTCCTGTTTACTTAAGATCCAGGAGACAGTGCTGAGAAAACCTATTCCGGCCATCGGCTGATTAATACATAGTGATTCCCAAAGAAACAACTTGATATAGTACATTTAAGCTCTGCACACTTCAGACCGCTAGCTGTGGATTTATTTTGCTGAGTACATATGAGCAGAAACGACTGGCCCGTTTAGAGGCACTTCCATTCCATAACAAAGACGCCTTAGAGAGATGCAGTCAAAACACGTCCCTGAGTGATGCACACAACAGTGCAGTTTGGCTTTCCATTTTTTTTTGCTCTTCTGAAAGCAGCCCTATCTTTTCCTCGTCAGCCAATGTGCCGTCCCCTGCAGAGAAGTTCAAATCCTTGCCCCGTAGCTCTCATCACCAGTCAGACAAGCTGGATTCGAAACCCCAGCATAGCCTGGGAAGTGTGGACCGCACCTTCCCCAATGGCCAGTCTTCCCTTAAGCAGAGCAGAGCTCCCGAAGGCAATTCCATGGCCCGTCCAGCTTCCTGATGAGGTCAGAGGTCTGCCGCTGACTTTCACAGAGATGGCACCTTGTGGTGCACTTCAGAATGGAAAGATGCTAGGATCTTTGTGACAAAGCAGGTGAAAACCGACAGTGACATTTAGAAAGGAGGGACTGGGTAGCCATGTCAGGGTCATTCAGGCGGGGCTCTCGTTCCTAATCTTTAACGCTCTCCCTTCTTGACCACAGTAAGGCCAGTTCTCAAAAGTGGCAGGCCACACAGTGCACTTACAGGTCTCCTGGGGCTTTCCTCTTGCCACCAGATTGAAGGAATTGTTTTCTATAGGACTCTGGGGTGAAGGGATTAATATTAACCAGAGCTGATGAGGTCATTTCATCCACGAAGGAAACAGGCGTGAGCCTCAAATGCTTGGAGCCTCGGGAGGGGGCCTTCCCTGTTGAAGAAATAACCAGCTGGCTCAGCAGGCCCTGAATGAGGATGACAAATGGCACGTTAGAATGGGGTTAGTTAAAAAAAAAAATTCTGTCAGTTAGCTAGTTAATATTTGAACCAAAGAACGTCATTGCTGTAAGGGGCCTGAGAGGTTATCTGGTTCAGTGCAAACTAGTTGCTTCATAGCTGGTTCTTGTATGGAGAGCACAGATGCCCAGTCTACCTCTAGCTGTTCTGATTCATGGGATCCACTAAGGGATCTGCACTTGTGTTATGCCCCGCCCCCTTCCCCGGGGCAATTCCGATGGCCACCTGGGAAAACCACCAGATCTATTCCTAAAGATGACATTTAGGGTTAGACAAATGAAAGCGACTCTAGAAGACCTGGTCCTTATGTCCTCAGAGAGCAGACTTTAGCCTCCCCTCAGTTACTCATTAAAATGCGTGTTTACTGCCTACTAAGTAGCAGGAGCTGAGCTAGATGCCGAGGGGTGCAGAGGCGAATTCTGGCTCTTAAGGAACAGTCTGTTAGCAGTTGATGATGTTTCAGAAATGGCTTTGTGAAGGAAAGATTTCATAGACTCAAATGGAAGAAGAAACTTCCAGTCTCGCTGAAAATGTAGCATGAAGTGAGGTGAACAGGAAACTGTGCGGGACTTAGCACCGTGGGTGGCTTGCAGGGAGAACACAGGCCTGAAAGCAAACCAGCCCACAAAGCGCGCAGGGCGGAGGTCAAAGACCAAGGGTTCCCATGGGACAGCAGAATGACCTAAGTGCCAGGGGCCAAAGCGGGACCCGCGTCACAGGTCTTCGAGAGCACAGCGGTCGACACGGGCCATGGTGTAGGCTCAGAGCGCCGGCATCGCGGGCCAGGCTCTTCCTAAAAGAACTCTGCAGTCCTGAGTCTGCCCGTGACTCTTCAGCGGAGAGGCAAGTAAACTGCTAACTACCTGCCTCAGTGCACAGTCCTGGAATTAAAGTATGTGAAGCTACAGAGAATGAGCATTGAACTTATACTCACTAGATCAGGGGTCCCCAACCTGTGGACTGGTACTGGTCCGCGGCCTGATCGGAGCCAGGCCGCACAGCAGGAGGTGAGCGCCGGACCAGTGAGCAAAGGGCCAGCGAGCAAAGCTTCATCTGCGTCTGCAGCCGCTCCCCAGGGCCAGCGTCACTGCCTCAGCCCCGCCTCAGGTCATCAGGCACTAGGTTCTCACAGGAGCACCGGTCCCTGGTGCCACAAAGGTTGGGGACCGCCTGCACTAAGTGATTGATACAAGCAGAAATGAAGGAAGCTATGGAGTACACACAGTACCTAACATTTTTTTTTAATGAAAAAAAATGTGGCTGCCAGAGTCAAGAGTCTTTACACGGGTTTTACATATGTCTTAGGGTCCAGAGGATGAACGACCCCGTCGGGGGTTGTCAAAGAAGCCATCGGCGGCAGACTCATGATCTTCCCGTGAGTTTATTATAGGGCCTGGTACTGATTCAAAAGAAGGACAACTATATTTCTCAGTTGTCAGCATGATTCAGGAAACGAATTTAGAATCATGGTAAATCATTCCCTGAGAAACGGTTTTTCGAGATGCTGATTATCATGTGGAAATTAAAATGCATCTATCACATATGAAAAGAAAAATATTTGTATCAGGGCAAGCAATATCAGAATTTCTAGTCTGGAAATATCAAGATGAATAGATTTTGGGAGCTCCACTTATAGGGAAGGATATTAGTTATATTAACATGGGTTTTATTGCCAGAATGGCAAAATTACAAGTCATCCCTTTGAAACAGAAAAGAGTATAGTTTAGGATAAGATTTATGAAAGGACTTTTACAAAAAGATAGCAGATGAAAATTTTCTGGAAAGATAACCCGGTTGAGAATAAATATGCCCCAGAGAGTAGAGCTAATTTGATAAGTAACAGCTCTGTTACAGATGATTAAGGGGGAAAAAAAGGGAATTTGGGGACTAGCTCCTTGACTTCTGAAGATGCTGAGACAGTGGCAGCCTCACACAAAGGCACCGTGTCCTAGGGCCGTGGGACTGGGGAAAACCGGAAAGGCCCAGTTAATCCCCTGATGCTCGAATCCCTTCTGCATGTCTCCCAAGTGGTCACTGGCCCACCGGGACCTCGCTGCCTCCTAAGGAAGCTCTTCTCTTCCTACTCCTGCTCCGGAGTCCTGGTGGCAAGCTGAGGTCATGTCGCATGATTTCCGACCCTGTCTCTTGGGCGAGGCTGAGCTAAGCCGATGCTCCTTACCTGGGCGTCCCTGTCTTTGTCATAACCTCTGCAGTTGTTACTGCCCTGGCCTCTCTCCTCTGAGCCGATCCAAACTGCACAAAGTATGTATTTTCCCAGCTGCATTTCCAGTTTCCCTCCCAAACTCTGTTCTCTGCCTGTCCCTCAGATCCTGGCATTTTCCCCAGATTCCTGACCCGAACCATTTCTGTTCTCATGCTGGCGCTCTGGCTATGTGGCCTTACCCACGTCCAGGACTTCAACAGCTCCCTGTACGCCGATGATGTCCATGTATAGATCTCCAGCTTAGACCGCTTTCCTGCACTCCAGACCCCGTTATCCTGTTACTTACCTGACATCTCTGCTTTTGACAAACCTGTACGTCCTCGACTGCCACCTTGCTCGATTCCAGGTATCATCCACTCAAGCCTGACTGCACCCGAGATCTTTTCCCTCACCCCCTCCATCAAGTCAGTTACTGATTCCTAAACATCTGTGTCTCTCTGCCCACCACTGTCCGAGCTCAGGCCCTTCTCCCTTCCCCACAGATCTGCTGTGAACACCATTCTGCCTCCAGGCGCTCTCCTGCTCCATTCCGTCCTTCATAGGAAGGTCATGGTTTTTCAAAAATGCTTCTGCTCAAAACCAGTTCTCTCAGCACTTCCAGGCTAAAACCTTGACCTAGCTCCTGCCTACACTCGGGCCTCCCCGCTTGCCCTCCGTCACATACAGACGTGTCACGGCGAGTGACACACAGGTGTCCAGAAGCAGCATGCCCTCTCGCCTCCATGACCTGGTAGAGGCTTTGCCCTTGGCCTCGAGTTCTTACCCCTCCTTCTTTGCCCGGAGAACTCCAACTCACTTTTTAAGACTGCTCTCAAACATCGCGTTCTTTGGAAAGGTTTCTCTCATATCTTGAGACTTCATTCCTAAGTCTTTCTCGTCACGTGCTGCTGCTGCTCTAGCATCTCTAGCATACTCGATCGGAACTTTAGTTACCATTGCAGTTGCGTTTTTTATTTTGCGGGCCCCTTTTGAAGGCCGTAAATGGGTGTGACGGCAGAAAGTGTGCTAGCGTACCAAGGTGTTCAGCTAAGTTTCAAACGAATGGACGAAATAAATGTACACACCACGTCCTGTTTTCTTGCCTGTGCACCCTTGCTCAGCGCCATGACCTCTCGGCCCACTCTCTGCCTAATTTCCACATATCAAAAACATTGCGCCTTTCAAAAAAATCAGTGGATGATTGATTGGTTGGTATTGGGACCATTGAAAAATCCATAGATCGACACATGAGCATATGAAAGTAGTTTGTCTACAATTCAGACGAGAAGCTTAGCATTTCCTGGTGGGCGTGGTGCCCGTACTCAGCAGGTACTAAAGCGACCAGCTGACAGTGGCTGTACCGCAGTCAGAAGCACAGATGTCATCACGATGATCATAAGTGCACAAGCTGAACCAGCAGGGAGCGGAGCCGGGACCAGTCCTGAGGCTCACACTCCACGGCGCCATCTGCTAGAGGTCAGGCTGCCCCAGCCCCGGCTTTAATGGGGAAGGTGTGGCAGGAGACCAGTCGCAACAAGTAGAAAGGGACATGCTAACTATTCGGGACCTTCGCTTCTGCGCCGTCCTCGGCTGACGCAGAGTTATCAACCAACTACCTCATTGCTCACAGATCACAGAGGAGCCTGCACGTCACGTGGCCACAGAGGCGTGAGGACTTCCAGGAAGAGCGGCAGCAAAGATACAGAGAGGTCCAGACAGGGAATGTGAACACTCTTACATTAGGAAATAGTAAATGATTATATAAAAATACAGCCGGTCGGCATGATGGAAAGAACAGACTGAGACCCAAAGACCAGGTTTCTCGGCTTCTCTCTGCCACTGGCCGAAAACTGGCTGAGCTAAAAGCCAGTTTTCTACTCGAGGTCTTGATTTTTAGGCTCCATAAGTTGGGCCCTAGATCTCAACATTCCTTCCAGTTCTAGTGTTCTTTGCGAATTTTTCCCCAACCCAAGATTTATTTGCGGCCTCTACCAAATCGTCGCTGGCACCAATGGTTTTGAGAAGACAGCCGGCAAGACATTTAATTGTTTTCTGGTAACTTTAAACCTTTTCATTTTCACCAATAGATATGTATTTGGGGACAATACAGCCTGGGGGTGCAAATCTATCAAAAACACATAAATAACTGATTCCTCTTTCTGTCGGCTGAGCTGGAGAAGGAACCTGGGCCCCTCTCCCTCACAACTTACTTACTTTGGGAGTGAAGGGACTCCCACAGTGGAGCAGCTTGCTTCTCTCGTCTAGCCGGGCTGGAGTCTTAGGACATTTGGGAGACTCGAACACTGGAGTCCTCGAACCGCGATCTGGATTCACTTTGTCTTTTTCCTGAGATGTGTCAAGTTCACGTTCGTTCCTAAGGGGTGTCCTGGGAGGGGTAAACTTTGCCTCCGGCTCCTGAATGTCAGGCGTCTCTGGGGTCTGGCCCTGGGCCTCCCTGCCCTCTCGCGCTTCCTTCCGCTCCTCGTCCTCGTTCTCTTCTTCACAACAGGAAAAGTTTAATTTCTGCTTTAATTCTCTGTTAATACTGTTGTCATCCATCTCAGCCAAAGAGCTTTAAGGAAGGAGGAGAGAAGCGTGCACGCTGGCGAGCCCCACAGGTCTGGCCCGCCTTTCCCTCTGCCCACCAGCGGCGACCTGCAGACCCACCGTTAGTTTCCTCCCTGAAGTACCACGTGTCCGTTAGAAGATCTCAGCTTGCCCTTATTTCCACTCTGATTAAAGACAGCACCAGGAACTCTTTGAGCAATTAAATCCAATTGATGTTTAGAACTCTCCTGGATGTCTTCCATCGTCTCCCCGAGCACATGTGCTGCAAAATACTAGTGAGATAGTGGATTCATTGAGCACGGCTTTAAAAAGACCCACGAGCCGATTTGCGAAACAAGCTCATTATTGGAAAGAAATGGTTTTCACGCGTTTACGCCTACCATTTAGAAACCTCGTCCTGTCTTCTCGTCTGCTTCCCGCCACCCACCCAATGGCTGAGAGGAGTGGAGTAGAATTCAGCAGCACCCGGGGATGATAATGATCCTTAGCCTCTAACATATCTTGGCTGGGGCCCCGTCTCCCAAATAGAGCCACACCTTAGGCCTTTGCCAGACACACCTGCCGTAATTCAGCTCCGCCCCGCCTCCTCGCTATTGGCAGTTCAGGCTTTTAAGGCATCAAACATTTTCATACTGACAAAAGCTAGAAAGATCAGTAACACGTAGAAACAGCCACGTATCACTTGAGAATGATAATCTCAAATGACTCCCCCCCCCCACCATGCCTTATTTTGTAAATCACGTTTTCTTACTATTTAAGTATCTTTTACATTTGTCAACTTTTTTCAGAGAGAGAAAGGTTATAAAGAAAAAAAAAGCCACCCATATCACTAAGAAAAACCATGTGAAAGGCAGTCCGTGCAAAAGGAAAATGCTGTACACGCCCCCTCCACGTCCTCGCGGGAGACTCAGGAGGCCCCGGGCTTGGCTCCTTCGCGCGGTAAACGTGGGCCCAGAGAGAGCGAGGCCTTGAGGACGCGTTTGGCCCGCTATGAAGCAAAGTCAATGTCCCTTCTCTTGTGTTCTGTTTTCTCGCCCTTCACCAGTCACTCCACGCCCTTCTCTCTCTCCTTCCCCATTTCCAGCCCGGACTCAGGAGGTCAGGAGGTTAACCCACAGGAAAACTGGCTGGGGAGACGGGAACGTATGTTTTCAGTTCAGAGCCTTCGCGCACTCCAGCTTTGGAGCACCCGCACCCCCCAATCCTTCGTTGCTGTCCCTGTCTCCTCTTGCCCCCCCCCACACACACACGTCCCCAAGTCATTCAACAGGCCATCAGATCGTGCCCGCAGCTCAGTGCTCACCTCTGCTGGAGTATCCGCCTCCCACAGGGGCCAAGGAGCGTCATCGGCAGGGAGAGGAGGAGGTAAAGGTCACCGGTAAAGGAACCGCCACTGCCGAGATCCCGGCCTTGAGTTTCGTGTTGACGGAGCAGCAGGCTGCGGACGTGCCTCCTTCGCTCCGGCCCTGGTGCCGTCATTTTCCCCTCTCAGCCCACGGCTGGTCATTCTCACTCTCCAGGCCGGCTGGGGGCTGGCCGCGCTCCCCAGCAGGGCAGGACCGACCCGAAACACTGAGTGTGTCACGGGCCTGCGGGCGGGGCACAGGCCAGCTTAGTGGGTGTTACCCAGGTAGGCCAGGTGATGCTTTACCATCACCCCCTGCCTGCCTTCTCAGTTACCCTTCTTTATAAGGACACATTTGCCCAGGGAGGCACCTGCACCGTGGCGTGGTGATGGTCTAGTTCTCATGTTGTCACTGGTGAGTCTGTGCACAACTCATCCTCACCCGGGTTGTCACTCAGCGATGATGGCGGCTAGGTCTTCAGAGTAAGAAAGGTACAGGAGCAAGTATGAGAAAGATACTCCCGATTTGGAAGATAGAATAATGAGAATCGGGCAGTTGCTGACGGCGATGGCCCGGGGGGATTCCTGGAGGTGCACATTTTGCCTCTGGCCACAGCTTCACTTTTTTGATGTGATTTCACTCTTTTCTTTGTTCTTAGTCTTCACATTATGAAAACTTCCTCCACCGCTCCAGTGTGTGTTAATGCCACAGGCGTCAGTCCCCGGCAAAAAGCCTCACGTCACAGTAGAGAGGAGACGTCAACAGGGGAACCCAAGTCTGTGGCAGTAGAGGGAAGAGGGGCATTTTTTTTTCTCTTAATGCCTGACACATAGTAGGTATTCCAGAAATCGTTTTTCAACGGACTTGGGGAAATGCAATTACTGTATCTCAGTTTCGTTTAAAATACTCAGCATTCGACTTTTTGAAGTTTGAGCATTTTTCTCACTGTATCGAGGGCTGCTGCAACGTTCCCGGAGTAGGATGTGCAAGGAGGAAGCCGGCTTTGCCTCTCAGGGCCGAGTTCCCTAAACCTGTGCTCTGGGGATTCTCTCCTCCTGCAGACACTGCCGACTGACTGCCCGGAAGGCTCTGAGGCCTTTGAAATACCGACGGAAAGAACAGAAATAGGAAAATCTATCTTTCAAACCAGTTTTGCAAGAGGTAGAAACTCATATTCACCTTCGGGGGAGACTATTTCTTTGCAAAAGTAAAGCTAAGGCCACAGAAGATGAGATATTTATTTGAGAGTCTTTTGCTCCAAGGAAGGACATGCTGGCCTGATTGTCCCCTCAGTCAGGAGGGAGAATCATGAAAATGAGCCAAAGCAAGCTCCACCGCATTATTTATTAAAGACTGAATTAAGACTGAGTCATTCAGACTCTGAAAAATACCGATGTTGGATTATGGTGCATCCGATGGGACTGTCCCATGGGGAACCATTGTGTGTGTGGGGGGGTCTGATTTCCCAAGCGAAAAATGGACAATTTTTTTGTTAAGGCTTACTAGGAAGCTGGCAGCTTCTGGGACAGAAAGTGAAGACTTGAAGAGAGGTCTTAGGCTGAAAGTGACTCTCTGGGCCTCTGGACTGCTGAGCCTGGACTCTGAAGACCAGAGACAAACTTGAGGGAACTTCAGGGCGCTAGAGAAGAAAAGTTGGTCTTTATCACCCGGCGTGCCCTGTGTAGCGCTCAGGGCCTTCGCTAGGGCTGAGGCCTCGTGGGGAGGAATCGTCTCCACCTCACTGAGGAAACAGAGGACTGGGCAGTATTTCTGAGGTCCCCGCCTGCTTCAACCCGTGTTCTTTTCTGTCCTTATCCTGCTCAGTCTGTCGTCACAACCCGAGGTGTTGCTTCAACTCCATAGGAGAAAGTTTGCGGTAACTTAGGGAAGAGCAGAATATGTTCATCCCCAACATGTATTCCCCAGAGCTGCCTGGACAAATCCATCAGCAGTGGTGATGTTGTGGTGTGTTCAAATCTAAGACCCACGGATCCAATTGAGATTAATTATGAGCCTTTATTAGCCGGCTGGCGACTGACTCTCCCCACTAGAGAATCAGCCCCGAGCTTTCAGAGGAGGCAGCTTATAAAGCCTAAAACCACATCAAACAAGCAAGCAGGTTTACAGAAGCAGAAGTTAGCCATTAGTATATCTTTGCACAGGACATCTCTCAGAACTACACCCTAGTTATACTTTAAGCAGATTATAGAAGCAGAAGTTGGCTGTTATCGTCTGGTGCAAAAATGTTGTTTCTGGAGAACTCTTAAATCTTATAGCAAACAGGGCCTGGTAGCTGGTAGCCGGTTCTGTTATCTGCATCCTGGCGGTGATGTTGTTTGCTTTTTTTTTTTTCCTTGGGAGCTGGCGCTTGAAGATTTCACTACTCCCTGTCTTGCCCTAGTGACTAATTTACTGGAGAATTTTTCACTCTTACAGTGACAGTGAACCTGTGCAGACTGGACAGCTGCACTGGGCGTGGTCCCATTCCAGCAGGGGGTCTCTGGTGCTCCTGACTGCTGACAGCTCTCTTCCTGTGACAAGGATGGTCTGAGAAAGAGCACGAAAGCAGACACCTTTCGGTCACAGTGAATCTAGTGATAATTACTTAAATCGCTAAGGATGTATTTGGCCGTCAGTGTTTCTCATTTCAAAGTGCGTGTAAATCTTGATCTGCCCAGTAGTAGCCTTGCCGGCAGAACGGAATTCCAGGAAGAGGTCGTGGTCCAGGGAAGACAAAGCCTGGAGGTCGTTTTAAAGCCGGAACGTATCTTAATACTTTTCTACTTGTTCTGTTTTTGTTTTTGTTTTTCTTGTGGAAATGTCCAAACATACAAAAAATAGAGAAAATATAATATGAGTCCCGTTGTACCAATAACCTGGCGTCAAAAATTACAGGCAGCTTTCCAATTTTGTCTCATTTATATTGCAACATTGTTGGGTGCTGGACTATTTTAAAACAAATCACTGATAGCATGTCCTTTCATCCATGAACACTTCAGTGCCATTCTAAGAAAAAATCCTTAGAACAATCTATTAACTTTAAATCTATAAATCTATGTAATACATCAGATTCCAGTGAATTGTTTCTCTTGCCAAAGTTTTCCCTTTGCTGAAACTACAGGGTCATCATCTAAATAGCTGTTATGATAGAGACACATTGCTTGTCCATTCACGAGACGTAGTATTCTTTAAACAGGAGCAGAGATCTAAGCTGCCATTCCAATAATTCAGAGATCATTGATGTACGGCCTACATTTTAAGGGACAGGTAATTTAAACCTATGGTCTGGATTCAGTAGTCTGATCTTTTTATCTATTAGCCACAGTTGGGAGAATTTACATGGCATTTGTCCATCCTCAGATCCTCAAAAATTAGAGCAGGTAGTGGGTTGCCTGTGTGACCTAGTCCAAGGCCAGCCCTCAGCCACATAGATGAGATCACTGTCTGTTTCTCTCTCTCTCTAATTTTATTTATTTTTTAGGCGAGGCAACCATTGGTTGACCTCACAGATTGATGCCCATATTCATTTAGGAGTCAACAGCCTGGCAGTTCAACCAAGAACTCAAGAACATGAACACAGTTTAACCCAGTGTTCCTGCCTCTGGTGATCTGTCATAGTCGGCAGCCTCAGGGGCTGACTGCATTTGCCCCGCCTGTCCCCTCTCATTGCAGATTTCATTTCCTGCCTGATAGCTGCCTTCCCTGCTAGGCTGTAAGTCTGATGAGAAGGGATGTCTGTCTTCACCCCAGGGCTTGGCATGTAATAGGTACTGAGTGCTAGCTAGTTCAGGGTGAAATTCGGCTAGTGCTTTAGGCACAATGAAAAAAGGGGAGGGCTTGCTCATCCCACAATGAGAGAGAGAATGGTTAATTTTTAAACATACAATGGAAACCATTAAAATGATACAAATAAAACGTTTCTAATAGGATGGCAAAATGGTTGCATTCTGACGTTAAAGAAAAAGGAATACAAAATTGATTTCGATATGGAAACATAGGAAAGAAAAACATCTAGATCTATCATCTATTTTAAGATATGGCGTTATTTTTACATGCCACTAAGAACAAAAAAAATGTCCAAGATGGGGAGTCTAATATGACACCCCATATATAACTGTGGCAAATAAACCTCCCGTGCAGAGAGGGCCAGGCAAAGAAACTCGCTCGCCTCAACTTTGTCATTGGGTGGAAGGAGGAAAACATCTGACCAGAGAATTTGAACTAAAATCCAGGGATTGCCCTGGCTTGCATTTTGAATTGGTACCATCGGTGTGGTCCAAATAACCTCAAGCAGAGAATTTAATTTAAAAGTAGTGTGGAGTTGGTGATGCCTCCAGATGAGAATTTTACCTCAGCGGGGCCGGCAGCAATCGGGAGTTGCCATAGCAATGTCAACAACTGAAAAATTTTGCATCCTAGAACTGACCAAATAGGATAAGCAAAATCTTAACACTGGCCAACTCGGTGGTGAGATTATAGATCAAAAAACACTTTTACATAATGTATTTTACATACATTATGTTATTTTTTATATTGTAGACATTTATATAACGTAGCTATATTTCATATAATGTATTTTGTATAATGAAGATACGTTTAGTATTGGGCAAGTAAAATAATTTTATTTAAAAATTTTGACATGGGGTTCCAGGGGGAACTCGTTTAAAAATATAACATTATCCTCAGGGCTCTGAACTGACTGCCTTTCTTTCCTTCTTGCCCTTCACATTCGTTTCCAACCAGAGCTATTCTAACAGCTAAATTCGGTTAGTTCCCTACCTATCATGTGGAATTCACTAGACACAGAGCAGATAAACCCGATGGTCAGGCACACCGCCTCTTTCAGGCTGCAAGTGTGTGTTAAGAGGTGTCATCCCCATCAGTAACATTTTTGAGCTCCTACTATGTGAAAGATACCAGGTTAAGGCTGGGAGGAGGGGCCAGTTGCACAGAGGTGTAAGTCTCCACTTTCGTTCACTTGCTTGGTTAACGAGTACTTATTTGAGCACCTGTTACACGAGGCAGTAGTTTAAAGATAGACGTGGTGGCCGGCGAGCTGGAACACGTTTGTAAGTGAAGACGAAAAAGCTCCAGGTTTAGGGTTTGGGCATTTTGGTCTTCTGTTTATATAGAAAATTGGTTGATATGGAGATTAGGAGTTTATTTCCTGGTATATATACAGCTTGAGGGCATTAAAGTAGGGGGTGCTGGTGTTAGGGGCACGGTTCACACAAAAGATCAGGAATGGGAAGTCCCAGCGGGGAGAGGAAAGGTGGACTTGAAGCTGATGGCTTTAGAAATTGACCGAGGATTCTCTGTGAACCCCAATTTTGCAATTTAAAATAACATTTTAAATGCCTTGACCTTTAGGCTAAATCTGGTGGCTGAATAACTCAGAAGAGGTGGAAATAAGAACTGGGGACAGCCATTCAAGTAACGAGAAAGAAGGAGGTGAGTAGAAAGACTTGTTCAGATACCCAGTAGGGTAGCTTGCTCCTTCTCAGAAGGTCCGGGTGGGTTTATGCACTAGGTGTTACCCGGGGGCTGTTTATGATCTGTGTGCCAGAGATACAGTGACAGTAGGATTTAACTGCTTTCCCAAGGCCATCATCAATGACTGCCTAAGGCTGCTGCTTCCAGGCCAAAACGTGTGCCATAATAACAATAAAGAATCTATTTATGCAGCATTTTACCCCGAAGAATAGGAACTGCTTTCATCTTTTATATATTCAGTTCAACCTCTCTGTCACTCCCCAAGGACAAGTAAGTGACTATCCACCAGTCTGTGGAGATTTAGTCACTGAAATGGACAGGGAGCCCCAGGCAGGGCGGGAGGCGGCCAGGGCACTACCCCGCTCAGGGCACAGAGGCTGGCTTACACACACGCTTCTCCAGGCCAGGCAGCAAAGCTCCCAGCTGCGGGCGGCCAGCCCACGCCCCGTGCCCCAGGGCTGCGGGCAGCCAGCGGTCGCCTCCTCTGCCTCGCTTCCCGGCTCAGTGGCGGCTCCGGCCACACTATCCAGGATTATGTAATACATATGTCATGGTCTACACGACGAGGGGACTTTCAAAAATAACGGTGGCGCATAAAAATTCACGGCGCTACACTTATCCCACGCAGTCCCAGGTGAGAAGACACCACTACCCAGACACAGGTGGACAGACCCAGGTGGGCGCGCGTCATGTCAACACACGTCTCCCACGCCCGGGCACGCAGAGGCACCCACGAACCCTCAAACCCCGCACGCAGTTGGGCGAAGCCCGCTGGGGGGACGCTGGCCGGGCTCCCCCGCCGGGGCCACGGCGGCGGGCGCGCCGCGGGGGCGGGGCGGGGCCGCGCCGGGCAGGTGGCGGCCGCGGGCGGCGGGAGCGGGCGGGCCCGGGGGCCGGCCCGAGCGGGGCGTTCCCGCGGCCCGGCGCTGCGCCCGCCCCTCGCCGCGCGGCTCCTCCTCGCTTCGCCATGGTGGAGCGGGGCGACGCGGCGCCGCTGCTGCGCTGGGCCGAGGGCCCCGCCGTCTCCCCGCCGCAGGCCCCGGACCCGCCGGCGGGAGGCCGGGGCTGGGGCGGCGGCGGGGGCGGCCGGCCGGCCGCGGAGCCGCGGAGGCGGCGCGAGCCCGAGGCGCTGGGCGCCTCCGAGGTGCTGCTGCAGCCCGGGCGCCTGGAGCTGGGCGACGTGGAGGAGGACCAGGTGGTGGCCGTGTTCGTGGTCACCTTCGATCCCCGCTCGGGTGAGAGCCGTGCCGGGGCCGGGGTCGGGGAGAGGGTCGCCCCCGCCGCCACACCGGGATGGGGGCGGTGGGGGAGGGGCTCGCGGCGCGCTCACCCGCGCCCACACACCTGCACCCCCACCCGGCCGGCCCGGCCCCCGCGAGGTCTGGGTGCGGGACTCGGGGCTTTGTTCCCTGCGCCCTCCGGACCCCCTCTCCTTTCGGTCCGCTGCTTCCCTGTCCCTGCTGTCGTGTTTGCGCTTCTCCAGGGATTGAGGGTTCTGCTTGTGGCCTCAGGCTCGCTGGCTTTTGTTTTCTTGCTTGGCCAAAAGGTTTTTCCCATTAGGAGGCGGGACGCCACCCCCCCTCCCTGCAACCCCCCCTCCCCTGCAACCCCACTCCTTCCCAGGTTCGGAACAGCTCCTGAAAGTGTCTTAAGCTCCCAGGTTCTCTGCTTCCCTGCCCTCCCTCCCCACCTGTCCCACCAAGGTAACTTTCCAAGCGCCAAGTTCACTTTTTCTGACGCATCATTCTGAGGAATTAACGTCGGGACAATCAAGGGATGGGATTGAGGGGTTAAGCTGGAGACTGGTTATTGATGAAGCCTCCTCAGGTAGGCTCTTGCTGGTTAAGGCACATCACCTTTAGCCGAACCCTGCGGTTAGGAAGTGTGCGTTTTTTCCTGGTGAGCGACTTCCGAGGCGGGGGTCAGAGACCTGGGGGGGGGGGTCAGATGTCAATGAACAGATACCAGCCCTCAGCTGGTCCTGGCCGGTGAGGCGCCTCTCAGTCCCGGAGCTGCTCTGTGATCATTACTGGAGGCAGGAGACATGGTTCTAGGGTTTGAGAAAACCCAGGTGAGTCTGTGTGTCCCTAACTCCAGTGGAGGTGCTGGAGCGTGTGGTGCCTGTTCGTGGAAGATGTCTCTCGTGTCTCATTGTTCCCTTCCTGGGCCTCTCATGAAGAGCTCGAAGGGTGCTGTACAGTGTGGGGGAGAAAAAGGGGTGAGCACCCTGAGATGTGGATTTGGACAGGGCAGACAGTATGGTTCCAGGCCCGGTAATGTAACTGTGGGTGGGAATTATAAACCAGCAAGTCTCAGAAAGTGACAGTTTGGAGAGGGGAGAGAGGGAGAGACCAGGCCTTTTTGGTTTCTGGGTCCCATTCCAATGACTTTCAAACTTTGTTGACTATGACCCACCCTGTGAAATTAATTTTACATCACAGTTAATACACTCACACACACACACGTAACCGAAACAAGTTCCATGAAATAGTACCAGCCCTCCGACATGTAGTGCACACTGGTATTTTCTATTCCGTGTGTAAAATACTTTTATGCTGTTCACACATTGACTCATATGCTTGGGACTCCCAAATATCAGTAGTTTGAAAAACTGCCATTTTTTGACCCAAGTAACCCTTACTGCTAGACAAAAACATGCTTGGTAAATAATTATATTCGCTATGGTCTACCCCATCACCTACAGGTAAATAATAGCAGGTTCTCGAATAACAGTGTTCATCTCACCTGGTTTCGTTATCATTGTTGATGAGAAAAATCGATTTGCAGCCAGGGCCACCGTCCGTGGGGTTTTCACGTTCTCCCCATGCCGGCGTGGGTTTTCTCCGGGGACTCCGCCCCCATCCCAAAGACGTACACCTGAGGTCAATAGCGAGTCTAAAATGTCCCAATGTAAATGAGTGCGGGGGTGAGTGTGCCCTGTGATGAAAGGGCGTGCCGACCAGGGTGGGTCCCACCTGCGCCCTGAGCCACCAGGAGTGCTTCAGCCACCCTTGACCCTGAACTGGAATAAGCGGGTTGGAAAAGAATTATCTTTCTCGTTTGTATGAATCTTCCTTAAATGTATGTATAGCTCCCATTTATTTCAGTGTTTGATATTTGAAGTGTTTTGGGATCTGTATTTAGAAGTCTGGTGACGTTTTTGTGGCCAGAAATATGCCATAGGAACTTAACCCTTGTTTATATCAATTAGCCTGTGGTAAAACTGGTTTCGTTAAATACGTGGTTTCGCTTTAAAGTCACAGTTTCCAAGAACCTGTGGACGGTGTTACGTGAGGACTTAGCGTTGACAGGAGCGTGAAATTCATTCTGGGATGAATGGGTCTGATTTAGGGAGGGGAAGTAGAGAAGTCTGGCCCTAACCACAGATGGAGTTGATAAAATTGAAAAGCAGCTGCAACCCTCGCCCCGCCTTGTCAGTCACAGCTGGTGAACGTGGTTTTGTGGGTCTGTGACACATGTGTACACAGGTGTGTATGTGTAACGATGTCCAGATTAAGGTTAGAGTAGAACAAAGGGGTTGTAAATGATACCTGGACCCTTTAGGCGGGCATTTTACTACGGTGGTGTTTCATTTAATTCTAATCACCATTCTTATTCGATGGTCATTTGTACATGAGCGTATAATCCGGATGCAGAAGAAGAGTAATTTTATACTTATAGGTACAAGGTTTGGAACGCTGAGTTGGGCGTCTGTAGGAGAAATCTGAGGAGTGGGAAGGGGCGTAAAAGATGTAATCTTCATTGGACTCATGGTTTGAAAATGATGGTTGTTGGATCTACAAATGATGTGAGGACTGGGGGCTTACACACGCGCGCGCACATGCACACACACTCATTTACACACACACTCTCACATTCACACACCCAGTCTTTCTCTGGAGCAGGGAGTCCCTGGGATGGTGGTGCTGGCCATCTGGGCTACAAAGCTGCTATTGAAACCAGGCCCAGATGCTAGCTGTGCACGCCAGAATATCGCTTTTTCATGGTTTTCAACCTATCATTTAGAGCCCCGATTTTTAATTTTTATTTTGTTCTTTGGGTTTCTAGCAAAATGTCCTTTTCCTCTGCTTCATTAAGGGAAGACGTATTGTCACCCTTGGAAATCAGCCCTCTCCTTCCTCCCCTGTCTGTTGAGGTGACATTGCTGTCTCAGTCTGTGACTGAGGACTTGTGGGTGGGCCTGAGGCAGATAAAGTGTTGCACCTACGGTGCGTGACACCTGTGAATCTGCCTCACTGGACTGTTTCTCTATGAGGCTCACTTTGAACGGCTACCTTTTCCCCAGAGCTATTTCGTGGGTGTCTGAGGGGAATTTCTGTGTGTTTGTATTGGGGCAGCTTAGGCGGGTGGGGGATGACTGAGGGGAGGAGAACCTGCTGAGGGTTCCCAGGTGTTTCTTTTCTCTTTGTTCTTCCTGGTTAGGGATGAATTGCTACCTGTTCTTTCACCTCTAGCCAGTGCCTACATTACACCTAAATACTAATTTAGTGCATCTAAATGCTCCCGTGTTTATGTCAGATAAGCGTACTAAAAATCACTAAGTTCAGTCTCCACACACTCTCTGTGTAGTCAGTCAGTGAAGTACATTTTTTTTTTTTTTAAACAGTAGAGGACACGGAAGTGCACTGGAATTAAGGCTAGGTGTGGCGTCTGGGGCATGACTTGGAATCTGCCCAAGTCCTCTGACTTGTCCAAATAAGAAGTGGCTCCAGCCATGGGTGAGAAAGTGCCAAAGTGGAATGAGAATGGAAAATTTAGAGCGTGATTTTGAGATGCACAGAGCAGGCCGAAGAATGGCCAGCCGAAAAGCAAAGAGAAAGCCAGTTCTGAGAGTCAACAGGAAGGTCTCAGTCCTTTCTCTGTCTTTTCCCTCAGATGGCAGTGGAATACAGTTGCGGTTAATTTCACTAACCCCACATTGGCAGACTCTTTCCCAGGCTGTCGGTGATTCACCTGCTGTGGTTTTCAGAGAAGAGTCGATTTGTGGCCATCTGCAGTGAATTCTGTTTCCTCTCTTGAAAGTCTATGGAGCCTAAAGGAGGGGCGGGAATTCCAACACCCACCAGTTACTCAGTGCCCACCATGGGTCAGGAACTATGCTGGGCGTTTCGAGGACCTTGCCTCTAATCCTTCTTCTAACAGTCCTCTCTGTAATGAGGAAAACTGACGAACAGAGCCTCTAAGTCGTGTCAAGTCACAAGAGTAGAGAGGGACAGAGCCCAGAGCTGATCCCAGGTCCACCTGCCTCCAGCGCCCGCTCTCCTTCCGCACACCACTGCCCAGTGTAAAATGATACGGGGTCTGTGAAATGGAAGGTTTTTTCCATGTAAATTTAATGCACTGGAATGCAGCCATGGATTGGCATATGGCTGACTCGAAGTCGCCAGGATGAATTTCTTCCTACCTCAGGTTTCTTTAGACTGACTCTTTCTTCCTTTGCTTTGTGTATACTCTTATGCTAGGTGGTTTTAAGGCTGCATACTTAAAACTATTTAAGACCAAATATCAAGTGATAAGGACTGTTGACTTTTCCGGAGTTAGAGTCTGAACCAAATAATCTTCAGAGGTTTCTTCCGTTTAGTGTTGGGACCACGAGGATGTCTGGCTTCTTGCCTTTATGCCTGAGACAGGATTCCTTTTTACTTCCCGACTGGAATTAGAGCATATGTATGTACTGACGGGAAGAAGCTGGTGGAAGGAGTAAAAATCAAGACGTGTTGGAGAGGGGGAAACTGGCATGAAGCTTCATCGAGGTCAGAGGCAGCCGTAAACCAGGCCTTCAGCCGAAGCAGCCACTGCTTATGAAATGCAGACCTCGAGAGGAAATTCTTGATTGGGAAACACCCAACGAGGAAGGAGAAAGCAAGCTACATATTTCCCATTAGAGGTTGCTTCCGTTCAAGTCCATTGCCTTTTTTTCTACTTTAAACATGCGAACTTTCTGACAGGCAGCGGCAGTGTCAGCGGATGTGGTTCACGAAATCTGTGCCCAGGGAGATGGTCATTCCACGTTTAGACAAACAGAAGACAGAGGCAGCCCCGTGTGTAGATAGGACAGGACATATCTCGCCTAGCCTAGGGTCAGCCTTGGGAGACCCTCACACAGCTGCCAGGCTGACCTTGGAGTGGCAGGTACATCTATAGCCAGGCTCAGCGATTTGCCCTCTGGCTCCCTCGGGGTAATTGAGCCGCCAACCCAGTAAGCTGTTGGTTCAAGTTCCTTTAAACAGGGACTTATTTGTCTTTGCAGGAGCCCAGCACCTGGCACTGTGCTGCCAAATGACGTTCCACCACTATTTCCTGAATGACTGTTTACTGAATGTACACAATGCAGACTGCCACGTGTGTCCCTCGCGTGGCTATGTGGACCCCTTCTCAGAAGTTCTCTTTGCAGCTGGAAGCTAGGCCATGCCTGTCGGTAGGCACCTGAGACAGGCCCAAGAAAAGGGTGGATGTGGAGATGGAAGGAAGAGAGAGGTAGGGGCAAGCAGGCGCTGTCGGTGCCGGCGCGTCCCTCCGATGGACTACCCCTGCGTCCTTCCAGGCCCCGGGTCCCTGGCCGAATTCCTAAAAGGCAGGGAGCCTGATCGAAAAAACCAAAGGGCTTAGAGTGTCGAGACTGAGCCTGGGGTGGGTGGCACACTGCGAGGGTGTTTCTGGCATTGAATGGCTTCCCACCAGGATTGCTGTTTCTGCGAAATCACTTTCCTTTAAGGCTGTACTAGTTTCCCATGTCAACTGGCTTCCAAGTCTTGAGAATAGTAGAATATTTCTATTAAACGATGGTTTACCCATGATATCACTCCATCCTCTTATTTCTAACACACTGCCTCAATTTTTTACTTTTGTAAAGTCCTTTACGCTTACCTTATGTTTTTTTTTCTATCTCTATGGTTTAAATTACATTATCCAATCGTATTTTGAAAAATTAAATGTCAGAAAAGCTGGAAGAAATATGGATTCCTGAGAATCGCTGTGCTATGAAAATCATGTACTAAAAGCGGCAGGATTCATAGGAAAAATGGTATCTGGGCACAACACTCAAAAACCATCAGTGACACAGTAAAACAAGATAGGAACCTGATCAAAATGGTAGGACACCTTTACATATGATCAATAGTTAAGAGGTACATACAGATTCAAAGTATGGCACTTCGCTTTAAAAAGACCTGAGGTTCGCTTACGAAGGCGGGTGTCTGGAGGATTGGGCTTGAGCTCCTGTGAAATGGCAAAAGGGCCGTGTGACACTTGATGGAGAGTAGTGACAGCAGAGGTGTTGGGCACGGCCCCTAACGGACACGCGAGCTCGGGTAGCAGGCGGGCGTTTGAGGGGTGCGTGGGGAAGGGGGTGTGGGGGAAAGGGGGTGCGGGGGAAAGGGGGTGCGGTTTGTGTATTCCTCTGCGTCTCGGTTCAGCCGGGCGTAGTTTTCTGCCTTCGCTCTGTGAACTTTGCGATCGGAATCAGGTATCAGCAAACGCGAGTTTCCTTATGATCCGGTTGTTCCCTGATATATCAGTTGCTCCAGAACAAATTCAGCCAGTGCTGTAGCAGAACCGACTATAGACAGATATACTTTTAAAAATCGTTTTGCTGAACTATTTGAAAGCAAGTTTCAGACGTCACAACGTTTCTAAATATTGAGTATAAATTTCCTAAGAATAAGGCTATTTTCCTACGTAACTGCAGTATTATTATTACTGGCCCTAGGGTAATTAGTCTAGGTTTATTTATTGGTTAGCTTTTTTTAATTGAAGTTTTTTAGAGCAGTTTCAGGTTTATAGAAATCCAAGCGGAAAGTATAGAGCTCCCCCACCCATTGTTCTACTATTACTATCGTACTTTAACGTGATGTATTTGTTATAGTCGGTGAACCAATGTTGATAGACTATTGTTAACTGAAGTCCATGGTCTACATTAGGCTTCACTCTTTGTGTCGTATCCATTTCTACGGGTTTTGAAAAATGCACAGTGTTACGTATCCACCCTTACAATAGCGTCCAGAATAGTTTTCCTGCCCTAAAAGTCCTCAGTGTGCCACCTGGTCACCTTCTCTTACCCCCTGATCTGTTTCCTGTCTCTGTAGTTTTTTCTTTTCCACAGTGTCACATAGTTGGAATTATCCCAGAGCCTTTTCAGACCGGCTTCTGTTAACAATATGCATTTGAGGTTCTTGCGTGTCTTTTCATGGCTTGATCGCGCCTTTCTTTTCATTGCTGAGTAGTATCGTATTGTAGGGCTGTTCCACAGTTTGCTCATCCTTTCGCTTACTGAAGGGCATCTTGGTTTGCTTCCAGTTTGGGGCGGCTCTGAATAAAGCTGCTGTAAACATACGTGTGCAGGCTTTTGTGTGGACATAAATTTTCAACTCACTGGATAAATATGAGGGAGTGTGCTGGCTAGATCATACATAGGACCGTGTTTAATTTTATAAGGAACCGCCAAACTGTCTTCCAAAGCAGCCGTACCACTTTGCTTTCCCACCAGCAATGAATGACAGTTTCTGTTGCTGCACATTTCGACCATCCCGATAGACACGTAGTAGTGTCTCATTTTAATCTGCAGTTCCCCGATGACATGATGTTGAGCATGTTTTCTTAGGCTCATTGGTCATGTGCGTACCTTCTTTGGTGACGTCAGTACAGATCCTTTTGCCCATTTTTTAAATTGGTTCGTTTTCTCAATGTTTAATTAAGATTTCTGTGTATATTTTGGATATAAGCCTTTATCAGATATGTTTTCACAGATTTTTATCCCAGTGGCTTGTCTTTTCATTCTCTTTATAATATTTCTCACAGACCAGAGGTTTTAAATTTTGATGAAGTACGACTTAGCAATTTTTGCTTCGTGCATTGTGCTTTTGGGGTTTTATCTGAAAACTTATCGCTAAACCCAAGGTCACCTAGAAATTCTCCTGTATTATATTCTAGAAGTTTTATAATTTTGCATTTTTATACTATTTATATCAAGTTAATTTTTGTGCAAGGATAAGGTCTGTGTCTAGATTCATTTTTTTTTTTGTACGTGAACGTCCAGTTTCATAGCACCATTTGTTGAAGAACTGTCTCTTTTCTCCATTGTGTTGGCTTTGCTCCTTTGTCAAAGATCAGTTGACTGTACTTATGGGGGTCCATTTCCAAACCTTCTGTTCTGTTCTCTTGATCCGTTTATCTGATCTTTCCCCAACACCACACCGTCTTGATTATTGTAGTTCTATAGTAAGACTGGAAGTGGGTAGTATTAGTACTCCAATTTGTTTTTCTTCAGTATTGTGTTCAAAGTATTCAGTATTTTGGGCCTTTTTCCTTTTCATATAAACTTTAGAATTAATTTACCAATATCCACAAAATAATTTGCGGAAGGTTTGATTGAGATTGCGTGACTCTATAACATAAACACAGGTGACATTCCCCATGCTCAATTTGTTCTTAGTACATCAAATATAGCAAGCATAATTTCAAGCTATAGATGTAATTCCTACCCCCACCCCACCCTGAGCTGTTTGTAAGCAAACGCAGACATGGTGATACTTTACTCCTAAATACTTGTGTATAAATCCCCTTAAGGAGAAGGACATTCACCTATAGAACCACAATATCATGACTCCTAGGGTAATTAACAGTAAGTCATCAATTAGCTTTTAAAAACCATACCTATCCTCAGTAGAGTTGGGTGGCTTTTTGTTCGGCTGCTTGGTCGGTTTTGTTTTTAATGCCTATGCTGTGCTAAGCACTGTGCCGAGTTGGAATGTGAATATAAACAAGCAAAGTTCCTGCCTTTGAGAGGTTCAGTCTCCTGGGGAGACAGCCAACAAAGACAATGGTTATATTAGGCTGGGAGGAGGACCGTCGTAGCTTTATCTACTCTCCTTTCATTCGGGGAGTGTATCAGCAGGAATGCTCTCCCTGTACAGTGGGGAACTGGTCACGGTATGGCTGCGGCTTCACTTCCGCCTTCCCAGTCTCGAGGGAATTCTGAGGGACAGAGTTCACCCCAGCCATGGGTATTCACCCGATGACAAGGACAGGATGGTTTACAGTGGCGCTATTTGTAACAGCTTTAAATTGGGAATAAGCTTAATGTGTCCCAACAGTTAAGTAGATGAATAAACTGTTAGGATGAGGATTATAAATGAATAAACTATTGCTCCATGCATCAACCTGGATGAGTCTTGCAAAAAATGTTGAGCAAAAGAAGACACACGAAATAATACAAACTACGACTGCATTTATGTAAATTTCAAAAAAAAAAAAAAAAAAAAAACCCCAGCAAAGCTAATGTATGGTGTGAGAAATCAGGATAGTCTCGTTACCTTCAAGAGGGTGTTAATGACTTGGAGGGGCACAAGAGAGGCTTCTAAGTGCAGATGAAGTTCTGCGTCTCAGTCTAGGTGCTGGTTACACAGGTTATGTGTCCGTCGGGAAAACTCATTGAGCTGTGTAGTTATGATTTATGTACTTTTCTGTACTTCAGTAAAACGTTCAGGTAAATTAAAGTTTTAACGAATTACTGAGTAGTCGTGGATAGACTGGGTTGGGGAAAAGAAACTTAAGTTAGAGCTAGTTGAACCCAGTAGGAGCAGCATCGGTGGGGTCGGGGGGGGATGGGGGTGCAGATACTAGGAGAGGCAGATTAGGCGAGTGAGGAGGACAGTCTCCCTGGGGGCCATCGCAGCTGCATCCCAGGCTGTCCCTCTCCTCGGCCAGCCATCTGTTGCCGTCACAAAGTGTCCGGACCATGTACACAGACACCCAAGCAGGCTCATTGGCAGAGTCACCTGCAGAGTACGAGGAACAGTCCGTGACCCCGCAGACAGGGGCTCCCCAGCACAGGCAGAAAGAGCCGGACTGGCGAGGGCAGACACCGATGGTCAGGGGAGAAGACAGAAGGTGAGGGAGCTTGGTGCTCTGAACTTGACCTTTATCCTCAGGTTCACCCCTCTTCCACAGTGCTACCTACTTTTTCTTTCATCCTTGAAAACAACATTTTCTAGCTTTTTTTCTCTTTCATGAAGTCTTAATTCCCTCTTTTTATGCTTTCTGTTTTAACTTATTGACTGGTTGGTCAGAGTCATGATTCCACTCTTGAAAATAAATTACTCGAACGTGTCTTAGGCTGTTTGTTGAATACAGGACAGGATCATCCCCCGTGTCTGCCGGTCCAGAGACGACTGCGTGGAGGGAGACTAGGTGTGCAGCACCTCTGACGCCGCAGTTACCTGAAAGCATTGTTGTCTGTGATTGTTGGTGTTTCTAATTAGGGATTGGAGTGCCGATGAGGCGTTTGCCCTGAAATGAAATCTCGCAAGCAGCTTACTATTTTATTTTGAAAACTTCTGAATATGCATGAAAACAGGGAATATTCCACTGTGTTTTCTCTAGCCTCTGGGTAACACTGCTGTTGTGCAATTCTCTGATTCCCTCAGTCTGATAGATGCTTGTCTCTGCTATGTTCTGAAGTCCCATGTCATAGCATTAACCCCCCAGAACTGTAGCCACTGGCCTCCTTGTCTGTCTCTATGTTTACCTCTGGACTCTAATCTCTCTGCTGTCGGAGACTATTTCTTATTTGACTTCATAGCTTCAACATTTAGCCTAGTAGAAACTCAGTATTTAATGATGAGTGAACGAACCCCCAGAATTCCAGAAGCGAAGAACCGATGGCTGAACCTTGGAGAGGGGCCTTGTCTGGGGAGAGAGGAGCAAGAGTGGGGGCCCTTGGGAGTCACCCAGGAACTCAGCCAGCATGTGGGTGAAGGATGAGGTGTGCCCTCAAGCACCCTGGTGTTTGAGTCAGCAGTACATTTCTTGAGAAGCCACATGTGCTGAGCCCTGCACTAATAAGCCTTCTTCTTTGAATGATTTCGTTTCTTTAACTTGTGGCCTCCCTTCACCACAGGAAACATGGTGGAATGGTGTTTACCTCAAGATATTGATCTTGAAGGCATTGAGTTCAAGTCTATGGCCAGTGGGTCCCATAAAATCCAGTCCGATTTCATGTAAGTACTTGTGAATATACGTCTTCTCTGCACCATTTTCTCTCCACCGTTTGCTTTCCCCAGGGTATAAGCGATCGTATCGGGTTCTTCAGGGTGTGTGTGTAAATGCCCTGAAAATATATGCATAGTTTTGTGTATATCAACTTTCCAGCAAGAAGGTCCCTAGCTCTCATTAGGTTCTCAATGGGTTTTCTGACTCAAAAAGGTTAAGAATTCTACCCTAGAGGTTCTCTCCCTTTCTGAGATATTATTGGACCTCACTAGATGTTTGGCTTTAATGAAAGAACGGCGTTTTGGTTGAGTTTTGGTTAACTTGACACTTATGTGCTAAAACTTGAAATCCCAGCTTTATGTAAGGCCAGTTTATAGTCCTGTGTCATTAAGATTCTTGCAAGGGGCAAATGGGAAGAACGGAGGATAATGAAGTAGCTTTGATCTTCTCATCCGGCTGAAACCGTGACTGATACCAGTCTGAGAAAGGGGAAGGAAATGGAGTGACAGGTCCGGTCATATGCGCTATTAAAAGCATCAGAGACACAGGAAGTGGGGTAAGAATCAACGTGGTTTATGCTAATAGAACAGAACCCTGGTTGTAGACAGGCTCGAGGATGAACCTTTGTTCTGGTCTTCCCATCGAGGCCTTAGCAGGACAGGGGGAGGGATGCATTCCTGGCCACGGGCAACTGAGCAGCAGGCGTGCCCCAGATGGAGTCCCGGCTCCAGGTGGATGACCCTGGGCGAGTTCCATGGTTTCTTCGAGCCTTGGTTGTCTCACTTGTGAGGCCGAGCAGCTTAGCTGATTGCTCTCCTAGGATTCTAAAGAAGTGGTTCTCTAGGCTGAGCTTTCTCATGTAGACCCCGGACGGTCACTTCTCTTCTTGGAGATTGCCCCTCAAAGGAAAAGGCAGGGCTAAACGGAAACGTGTCGCTCGGATTCTGAGCCACACTGCGCACCTGGCCTGTTGCAGCTACTTCCGGAAGGGGCCCTTCTTCGGCCTGGCCTGCTTCGCCAACATGCCGGTGGAGAGCGAGCTGGAGCGCGGCGCCCGCATGAAGTCCGTGGGTGTGCTCTCCCCGTCCTACACCCTGCTCTACCGGTACATGCACTTCCTGGAGAACCAAGTTCGGTACGTGGCCTGCGTGCAGGTGCGGGTGGGAGGCGGGGCAGCGGGGACCTGCCGGCCGGTGTGTTTTGACGAGCCGAGCTGTGGGAGAGACAGGGTGGGAGCCAGACCAACAGACGCCCTTCCAAGAAGGGCCGTGGCCGTGCGTCCTCCGCCCCAGGTGACGGTCTTCTGGTCTCCACCGGCGTCCTGCATGATAATTCTTCATACTATGAAAGCTGGGGTAGATTTTGCTCTCAGTTCACATTAGTACTGCCATCAATTTGGTTTAAATAATTTGTCGTCGCGTACATGATTTTTGTTGCTTTAAGCCATGACAGTTGCCTCCTTGCCCCAGGCAGGCAGACTCTTTTTTTTTTTTTAAGCCTAATCATTTCTTATTTAGGGTAATCATTATTATTTGGGGTAATAGGAAGGAAATTTTTATCATCAGCAGCAAAACATTCTTTTTCATTATGCAAGTAATGTAATTTCATTTTAGATTGTGAGGGAAAAATCTATCCCTAACCCTTAAGCCACTGTTAAAATTTTAGCACATTTGCCTCTTTTCCGGTTTGTATGTACACTTTAAAAAATATATGCTTGGCATCATATTATATATGCACTTTTATCGCCTGTACTTTTTAAATTATAATTTTGATTTTTATATAACATCTTGATATATGAAATTTATCATTCGTAGGAAAAAAACATGTTTATTATTTTAAAATTTACATACAAGTACCAACGAATTTTTTAAATCCTCCCAAATCTTAATACTCAGAGATCCATTGTCAATAATCAATGAATGCCATTCTAAAACAGAAATAATTTGACAAAAACAGGATTAATATTTTATGAAGATTTAATTTTATTAAATAGCGCCCTGTTTTAATGAAGTACATTTAAGTTTACTTGTGTCTATCAGGAAGAGAGTAAATGAGGCTGAAGGAATTGTCAGACTTGAAGGGGATTTTTTTTCCACCATAAGATAGCATTTCTCGAACTACTCCTCCAACAGTGAGGAAGAAGACGATGAAAACCATGACATGGTGTCATCTCACTGTTGCCGAGAAGTACCACAGACGCAGTAAGAGGCGCACGCCTTTGTCGAGGTGTCTCTGGTGTCTCTGAACCGCGTTCAGCTGTCGACAGCCCATCACTCTGCTTCCCAGCCTCTCTCTCCTGGTTCACATCTCAGCTTTTACGTATTGCAGAATCTATTACATGCAGTTCTGTAATCATCATTCCTGCAGTCAAGTCGTAGTTATGTGTTTCCGGCCACTTCCGGGACTCGGAGTGGCTTGCTCCATTCCTGAGTTCCTGACGTGATTTTTTTTTTCTTGGTTGGCTGGATTTTGCCATCAAGCACTTTTTTTTTTTTTTTTTTCCATGAAAGGGTCGACCCTATTGGTCTGTTACCTGTATTCTTGGCAGGTTATAGGATTCTCGAGTATCTGTTTCTTCCTGTCAGGATGCTGCGGATATCACTGTCCTGTCTTCTGATATTAGTTGTTTGGGAGAAGGCGTTTCTGTCTGGATATCTATAGATTCTATCTTTATCTGTGATGTCTCTGAAAAATGTTTTTTGGGGGGGATAGTTGATCCCTTTTGATCTGTAGCTGTGTCTTTTATTTCAGGAACCTGTCCTTCTCTAATAAAAATTTCAACTTTTCCATTCCATTTTTTTTTCTTCAGGAGTAACCAGCTTCGTATATGTTTTCTCCACATTTATCATTTCGATGATTACCGTAATAGCTCTATAATGCTAGAGCTGTCCCCTAAGCTTACTTGATTATTCCCTGTGGTTGAGCATTTAGTATGTTTCTAAAGCTTTTTAATTCCTCCTCTACGTTTTGGAGCTCTGGGGAACACCTTCATGCATATATCTTTCTTTATTTTTTTAGTATTCGAAAAATTTTCTCACTTTTGTATCTCAGAAATTATATGGAGGGAAAAAATAACATTTTTATTGGGATCTGATACTTTTTCAAAGTGACGATTTCTTTTGAAAATAATTTCTCAAAAGCCAAAAGTTATAAGGAGATATATATTAGCGTCCTGGCTAACCGGTGATAACAGAGGCACCAAGATACAGTGGCTCAGAGAAGACTAGAAGTTTCTTCCTCTATCATGGAACAGTCTAGAAGGAGGCAGGTGGGCAGGGAGGGCAGCCCACCGTTCCGTACAGTTGTCCAGGGACTACACCGCTCCCCTCTCGGTATCCCCCCGAGTCCCAAGAGTGTTTTTCTGTATTCTGCGGTGTCCAGAGCTGCCCACCGCTGTGCCCGTGTGCTGGCCCCCACGGAGGGGGGCCAGAACTGGGAGTTGTCCACGTCACCTCTCACACCCCACTGTCATGCTCTCAGTCACAAAGACACCCCTCACAGCACAGGAGACTGGAAAGGGCAGACTCTAGGTGGGTGACCTGGTGACCAGTTAAAGCCCTGGGGCTTCTGTTATAAGCAGAAAGAGGGAAGAAGGGATTAGGGGGTGGGGGGAATGAGCAGCGCTTGCTTCAGCCCCCCCCCCCCCCCCCTGGCTACCCCATGTGCTGTGCCCACCAGGCAGGGCGGACATCTCTCCCGGCCCAAGAGAGATGTCGGAGAGGCTCATTGAGCGAATGCCTCCTGCTGAAACCCAGGGCTTCTGTGGCACGTGAGGCAGTGCTTTCCATTGGATGAGGACATGCTTCTCCTTGTCCTGAAAACCTGTGGAGGCATAGACAAGTCCATCTGTTCTCTCTGCCTCTCAAATGCAACGTAGAGGGTTGAGCCGCAACATAAACTCCTGTTTGGAAAAGGGAAGGATGAGAAGCACAAGCAGCCATCAGTCTGTAGCCACCCTGAAGTTCTGCCGAGCAGAACGGTCTTGGGCTACACGGTGGTTCTGCTCTCAAAACTCCCCTTGTCCATTTTCCTCCAAAACGGCTCCTCTCAGCCGAAGAGCTTCGGAACCCGTTTCCTGCTGGCATAGATTTGCGGGTCTAGTGGTTTCTTTAGGGTTGAGAATTCACAGGTGTCTGTAGGCCAGGCACGTGACAATACAGACCCCGCAAAAACTAAATAGGTCTCTGGTCTGTTTGCTTCCGATTGGGTCCAGGTGAAAGTATCCACCGCCAAAGATCTCTCATGGGTCTTAGTTTTGAGTCAACGGACTGTGGATTAGTCACTGGTCTCTCCTCAGCCCGTTCATCTTTCTCTCGCTTTGATGGCAGCTCCCTTGAGGCTGTACAGTGAATCTGATCTTTACAAGTGGTCTGACTCCCATGTCTGGCTGAGAATACCTAACCGGAGAGGCTCTGAGGGAAATTCTTATCTCCTGCGTTTGGGGTACAGAGTAATTGGCTTTTCCAGTCCCATTGGGGTCCTAAGTGATTGGAGTCTCAATTAATTTTTATTGTATGGCTCAGAGAGGGCATGCTGCCCTTCGGCTACATTTTCTTCCATTTCCACTGGCAAACTGGCTAATTCTTGCCTATTTCCACCTTACTCTTGCGGTAGCTCACTGAGAACAGCTAGGAGCAAACAACATTCTGTGTCTCACTGCTTCCCCCAAAGCCACCAGTTCAGATGACGCAGGGCCTGACTTCCAAGTTGACTGCAGTTCAAGCAAATTCATAGCTATACCATAGCAAGAGTGACAAGCTCTCTAGTCCACAGGGCCCATT
Source organism: Rousettus aegyptiacus (assembly GCF_014176215.1). NCBI lineage: Eukaryota > Metazoa > Chordata > Mammalia > Chiroptera > Pteropodidae > Rousettus > Rousettus aegyptiacus. Next base: position 54,252,020 of record NW_023416288.1, read on the forward strand.
TTCTTAACCACCTTCCCTCGCCAGCTGCTAAGCCAGTGCCACAGTGTGGTGTTTCATACTGTGGCAACTCCTTTCCAGGGGTCATTTTCTGCCTTAGTTAGAACACAGGCTAAGTCGCCTTAACAAAGAGACCCAAACTGTAGTGACTGAAACAAAATAGAAGTATAGCTTTTCCAGCACGATGGTCCCAGAGGGAGGGAAGCGGCCCAGCGTGCTTGGTGGCTCTGTTTGACTGAGTCATCCTGGGACCCACGTCTTTCTGTCGCGGATCCCGCCGCCTTCCAGAATTTGTCTTCATCCACGTGGCAGAAGCCGGCTCGCCATCCCCAGGCCACGTTCCAGCGGGCAGGCAGTGGGGAGGCACAGGAACCCCAAGAACACGTTGCTTCTGCTCGCATTCCGTTGGCGACTTCTTGGTCACCCGCCCCAGCCGGCAGCGAGAGAGTCTGCGAAATGTCCTTAACCAGGCGGCCACGTGGCCAGCTAAAGCTGAGAAAGTTCTGTAACTAAAAGGAAGAGGAGATTGGCAGTGTCTACCAGGGGCGTGAAATTAAATTCGTTGCCCAGTAATCACCCGTAAACTTCGCATGTGTCTTTCCTGAGTGTACACGTGTGTATCTGCAAATACAAATGTGTGTCTTTATTTCTCCGCTCTTCGTGGCACCTTATGCGTGTTCAGTCCCTTGCTTTCTCATTGAACAGTGTACCCGGGAGATCCTCTCGTATCGGTACCTGGGACGCGTCCTCCTCTTTCCTTACGGCTGCGTCACGTGCCCCGTACGGCAGAACCACGCCTTCCCTGTCGAGTCCCTTATCGATGGGCACTCGGTCGTCTCCGGCCTTCTGCCGTGGCAGATAACGCTGCACCGGATCCCCGCAAACAAGCATCGTTTTCCCATGTGAGCAGAACAGGTGTGCGTTCGGCTTCCAGGCGTGAACTTGGTGGTTTCCGAGGGAATCTGCGTTTGTAATTTTAGTGGGTGTTGTCAGATTGCTTTCCGTGGAGACCGCCGTTCTGCACGCCCAGCCGTAGTGCCGGAGAAGGCTGTTTCTTACGGCCCTGCCAGCGCATTCGGCATTCTGATGGGTAAAACGTGGTACACGAATATAGTTTTAATTGGCATTTTTCTTCTTAACAAGTGAGTTGGAGTTCGAGTCATTCGTCTTTGCTTTTCTGTGAACTGTTCCAGCCTTTGCTATCTGTGTGTTTTTTTTTTGGGGGGGGGGGTGGAGAAGGTTGTTGGTCTTTTTAAAAAAATTATTACTATTTTCTAGGAGTTCTTTGTATAATGGGGATGTGTTCTTTGTGATGTGAATTGAAAATATTTTCCACTTTGTTGTTTATCTTTTAACCTTTTTTCGTCACGCAGATGCTCGCCTTCGTTGAATTCATTCATCTTTTTCTGGCTTCTAGATTGTAAGCTAGAAAGGTTTTCCAGCTTGGTGATTAAGGAGGGCTCGAGGTTAACGTGAGAGAAGAGACTTGCATGAGAGACTGTAAGGGAAAGGAAGAAGCCCCGGTCTAGGCTCGACGGCAGTAGTGACATTTGTATGAATGAACTAGACTCAATTTCTGAAACCACCTAATCTGTGTCTTATGTTTATTCCTATTTCTGACGTCCCAAACTCAGTAATTCATCTACACCTCTTGGCTTCAATACCTCTCTAATTAGAGAGTCTGTGACTGTTTCTTATTAATCAGAAGATGTTGGAGAACTGCTTTATAGTTAAAATAAATTAGAAGAAGGAAGAGGGAACGTTATAAAATGGATTAAGACACATCACTACATTTTTGGACTTGGCTTAGACCTCGATTTGAACAACCAACTGTAAAACAACTCTTGGGGGCAGTTGGTGTAATTTGAATGTGGACTGGGTATTAGTTTATATTAAGGCACCATTATCTCATTAGGCAAGATAATAGGGCGGTTATGTTATTTTTTAAGTAGACTATCAGAGAGGCATACCAAAGTATTTATGAGTAAAATGTTATGATAAGGGATTTGCTTTACAACATTTCAGGAAAAAGAGTGGAGGGGGCATAGGTTATAGATGTAACCGTATTGATAAAATATTGATCAGAGTTGAAGCTGAGTGATCGATAATGGGGTGTATTTTCTTCTTTCTACATTTTGTGTGTATTTCAGCATCTCCATAGTGAAAAGTTTAAAAATACTAAGTGTAGCATTAACATATAGTTATTACAGAAAACCTTTGAAAAATAGACAAAAGTTCAAAGAAAAAAAAATGATTCCATCAGCCAGATAGCTCTATTATTAACATTTACAGCCCCCTAGTCTTTCCCCCATGTAAAAATATGTTCATAGACATTAATTTAAAAATAACATCACGTCATTCAGTGTCTGAATTTTCTAACTCGGGGCGTTCACCTTTCAGCGTATCACAAATGATAGTGCTCAACATCATTTTGGTGGTTTCACAGCATTTCCGCATGTAGACCTGTCGCAGTGTATTCGACAGTGTTACCATTCGGGGGCTCTCGGGCTGTTTATTTTTCGCCCCTGTGAATGTCAGTGTCCCAGGGGGGCCGTGGTGGTTCATGTCCCTATACAGCCCGGGAGGCCACGGCTCAGTGGAACCGCCGAGGCAGAGGGTATGTATGCAGTGGACCATCTGACGCAAAGGGCAGGTGACCCTTCGGAAGGGCTGTGTCCTTTTGCACTTGCTCCGGCAGTGAATGGGAGGGCCATACTTGGTGCACTTGCACAGCCAGGGACAGACCGGTTCAGACCAGTAGAGGCCACGCCGGTGTGATAACGTGTCCTTGTTGCTCGGAACCTTCTCCGATTCTCACGCGGGGAGCCTTCTCGCTGGGTGTGGTGGGGAAGCCGGCAACTGCGTGGTCCCTCAGCCGGTGTGTCAGCGAGGGGCTGCGGGCGTCAGACAGCGCCAGTGACTCCGGTCCCGCCGGGGAGCCCTCCGTCTGGCCCTGCAGCTTCAGATCAATAGCGCTTACCCTGCCGGTCGCTCTGCAGCTGTTACGACGTCCCGTCTCGTGGACAGCTTCCGTGGCTGCTCGGCCTGCACGTCCGTGGGCTAGTTTCTCACGCATTTCTGGAGTTAAGAGCACCAGGCAGGCCTCCTTTGGCATCCTCAGCCTTGTTTCAATACCGTTCGGTTTATCTCGGTGTTATGATTTGACGATCAGACTTGTTGATCGCAAAATCTGTGGTATGTACACACTGTCGTACCTGCTATTGAGGCTTTCTGCGACAGCTGTTTGACATCTGTGCAGGAACTGCCAGTTCGTCCTGACGTCTGCGGTCACATTCTGTATTCCGTATCATCGCCCGTTCCGCTCCCTCAGTCAGGGACATCTTAGGCTGTCAGAGCACAGGATCCTGAAACAAGCTTCTTGTCGCAGGGACTCTAACTTGGTAGGGAGTTTGTCTTTAGATCTTGGTTCAAGATCTAAAGCGTTTCTTGCAGGCAGACAGAAAAGACAGTCAGTCAGTGGAGCAGCAAATCAACATGGAACCATAGTTCCCTGCAGCGCTCAGTTAGAAGGCAGGCTTCTCCATGGTCGAAGTGGTCCAAGGCCTCAGTGCAGCTTCCTTGGTTTGGGGGTCAGTTGACGGGGCTGCCCAAAGCCAAGTCTCTGGCAGCTCGAGTGGGGTGGGGGCGGGAAGGGAAGAGAGTTTGAGCTTTTTATTTATTACTTGGTGTAGCAATTATGAGCCCTTAGGGACATCCAGTTATTTGAGAGATTGAGGGGTAGGCTTTCTCTTACTCGTTAATAACAACAAAGCAAGCAAGCAAGCATGATTTCTAAACAAAGAGCCGCTTGAAGCTGGGAATCTGGGTCCTTCAAGTTACCCCTCCTCACAGCCCCTGCAGTTAGCATACCTTGCTCAAGAACAATAGGCATTAGTCACGGTCTGTTTACTTCTGCCGGGTTCCCATGAGAAGGGGAATGTGTTCCTCGGAGCTGTCTCTCGTGGAGCCCGTGGAGCTTTTCCTAAGGATCTTCTGTGACAACTAAAACCCCCTCCAAAAGGGGGTTTCTGAGCTCATCAGGCCCGTGCCCCTGAGTGTCGTGGCCCCCGGGCAGGCGGCCGCGCATTGCTGAAGCCATTCTCACGGTGCTCGTGTGTTCGCAGACACCAGCTGGAGACGCCGGGACACTACTCCCATCTGGCCGCCTTCTACGAGGACAAGAAAGGGGTGCTCCACGCGGGCTCGGGGAGAGGCGGCAGCCTGCCCCCTGTCTACTGGCTGCCTTCCATCCACCGATACATGTACCCCGAGATGAAGGTGAGGTCAGCCGTCCTCTCGCTCGTCCTGGACTTGTGTCTGGGGACAGCGGTTCTTAATTAATCAGGAATTCATGTCTTGGGCTCATGCCCAGAATCTGCTTTTGATAAGAGTCGGATTGCTCGCCTAAGCATTCGGGTTCTCTTAAACCACAAGGTAAGTTATCTTAAGTAACGTGTTTCCGAGACACTCCTGTAATCATAATACAAAGCCGTATTGATAGGCCAGTCTTGGTGGACTCCGAGAGGCAAGAGGTGGACTTATTTCTGTCGATTGCTTCAAATATTTTAAAGCCAGAGATTTGAACTACAGATGAAGAGTTTGAATAGGTATTCGGCGTTCCTTAGTTACAGTATTTTTGATGTTTATTGTGTATTTTTCCCAAGGTGTCCTGCCTTTGTACTAGAATATGTTTGTTTATAGCTAACAAAATACCCAGCCAAGTGTCAGGTGTTGGGCGGGTACAAAGATGACTATGAACTTGAAGTCCCTCCTGCCCCCTTCCCTGTAGGTGGTCGTAGGATGCCCGGTGGGAACCTCGCCTCCCTGGTAGAGAATTACTACACGAGCTTAAGGGAGGAGTCTGGGACGGCTTCTCGGGAGAGGAGATGGTCCCCGGAGTGTTTGGCAGAGAGGGAGGGATGCTGAGTCCAGACCGAAGGAAGGTGCGGGCAGTAGTGAGGCCGTGGATTCTTGCTTTCCAGATCTTTCTGTGACTCAGGCATTCTGCTAGCTATTTATCTGTACCTGTTGTAGCACTCTCTAAAGTAAACAAACAAAAAATTTAATGCCTTTCTTACAGAAAAACCAACAGAGGTTTATAAGAGTTCAGTGACTTGCTTAAGGCCTTTCGCTAGTTGGAGACAGAGCCGGGATTTCAACCCGGGACTGGTACCCGAGCTGCCGCTCTCTCCCTGCCCCACTCTGCTGCGCTTGCGGAGGTGGATGTGGGCAAGCACACGCAAGCTCGTGGGACGGGAGCCGGCTGGTTTCACCAGGATTAAATTTTTATGTCCGCTGGCCAGGAGAGAAAAGGCTGGGAAAACGAGGCTGTTATCAGATTGGAGAGAACCTTAAATAGTAAGCTATGGAATTTCAACCCAAATAAGTACCAGTTGGTGGCCTGTCAGGAAAACTCAAACTATGTTCGATATTTCAAACTAATTTCCGGGAATCAATAATACGGGCATTGGAAGACGGAAGGAACAAAGATGGAATAAATAACCTATAGATGAGTCTCTGCAGATGATGCCTTCTACCCGAAATTACTGTACTGCAGAGTACCCCGAATCACCCCCGGATTACGGGTTTCAAGCAGCACATATTTATTATCTCCCAGTTTCTGCGGGGCGGGAATCCAGGCGTGGCTTAGCTGGCTCGTCCACTTCACGTCCTTCGTGAGATCGTCGTCGAGGTGCTGGCCAGGCGTGGGGTCTCGTCCGAAGGCTCGGCTGGGGAGGTGTGTCCCCTCCCGAGCTCACGTCGTCGGGAGGACCTTGCTGGCCGGGGCCCCCAGTTTGACACCGCGTGGGTCTCTCCGGCATGGTGGGGTTGCTTCATCGATGCCAGCCCGTGAAAACAGTCCGCTGGTAAGGCAGAACTCGGGATCCTTGGTGGCCTGACCCCGGGCGTGACAGGCGAGCAGTGTGGTCATACGGGCGGTTCGTAGCAAGTCGCTCCTTTGGAAGCGGGGACGACCGAGAGGTGGAGGTGATCGGTGCCGGCGAGGCCGCCTGCCGTGCTCTCCCTCGGGTCTGCGACCGGTGCCGGCGAGGCCGCCTGCCGTGCTCTCCCTCGGGTCTGGGGTCGGCGCCGGCGAGGCCGCCTGCCGTGCTCTCCCTCGGGTCTGGGGTCGGCGCCGGCGAGGCCGCCTGCCGTGCTCTCCCTCGGGTCTGGGGTGACCGAGAGGGACAGGTGACACCATCAGAGCCACCGTAGCTGGCGTGGGGGCCCTGCACGGCCGGGCCTCGGAGGGCCGAGGGAGGCGCTGTGTGCCCGATGATGCCGGACGCTCCGCGGGGGCCGGGCGCGGGAATCTGAGGTGTGCCCTGCTCCGGAGAGGTGGACCGGCAGGAGCCGGAAGCCGACAGGAAGTCCTCCTCCCTTCCTCTGCCTCCCGGTGTTGTCATTGCCTCGCATTGGAAGAGCCTCCCGGGACGCCAGCGTGCGCGGGGGCCAGGACGTGTAGTTTGCAGGTTTCTCCGCCCCATGGTGTGCGCCGCGTGATTAAGAAATAGTCCGGGAATCATCACGGAGACTCTGAGCTTGTATGGACCCGACCCTGCTCTTTGTCTCCACTTCTAATCCTGACCCATTTTTTTTTTCCCCCTTCTGAGTCCAGTTGCCACCGTCCTAACTCCAACCCCGCAGGGAGGTGACTGGCGTCTGACCTGGGTGGCCCAGGATTTCTCTCCCCAGGGGTGGGAGCTGCCCCAGCCCAGGGAAGAGAGGCCTCCGGAACAGCTGTGTGGAGCAAGGCCGACAAGAGGAGAAAAGCTTTAAAAAGCAGGAGCAGCGACGAGGCATCACGGGGCCGTGCGTTCTCCGCGGCCACCTCTCGGGGAGCGGGTCTCGCTCGTTGGGGCTGCCTCCTCTGTCACCCCGTCACAGGCCCGAGCCCGGCCCCTTAACCACCTGTAGTGCCCAGGTAGCGGGCTGTTGTCGCTTACCTCTGGGTCTGCACACGCCGGTCCCTCTGCCAGGAACACCGGCTCCCAGTCCGTCCTTTATGCCAAAGCCAAGACATCGCCGTCTGCAGGAACTTTTCTCCGTCTCTCCCAGGATCGGCTCCGGCGGCCTCTGCAGCCCCTGCCCTCCCCTGCCGCGGCTCTCCTCAGGCCGGGCACCCCTCCTCCTACTGGCCCGTCACCTCTGCGAGGCCAGGGCCCGGGCCGCTTGTGCATTGCTGGAACGAGACGATTGGCACAGTGCTTGGCACGAAGCAAGCATGCGACAACTATTTCGTGTGTGAATGCATCCGTGAATGAATGAACAAACAAGCCGAGAATTCAGGACTGATCGTTTATTTGAGGATTCTAGGGCCCAGGACACGTTTGGACAAAACCCCGCCAGGCCTTCAAGTGGCAGCAGCGCACATTTGGGGCCTGCAGATAAGCAGAGGGGAGGCCGAGCAACCTGACCAGGCTCGAGCTCCCCGCCTGTCTCGTCGCAGCGTGGAGGACGGAGCAGGCAGAAGGGAGGAACCAGGAGATGCACGAGCTTCCCGGGAGGTCGTGGTTGGAGGGCTCTGACCGGACGCGGTTGCTCGGCGTGGGTCCTCCTAGAGATTGGGGACGCGGGGACAGGAGGAGGCAGAGGGGCACAGACAGGGACCCTCGGCGCAGGGCATGGCGCAGGGCACGGGTGAGGGGTGACGCCTGTGAAACGGGGGGCGTCGGCCGGGCCGTCCGGAGGGCCGGGGCCTGGCGGAGCACGGAGGACGCCGCGAGGCCCAGGCGGTGGCTCCAGGTGTCCCACCCGGCACAGCGCCCCGCCGTTGGCACCACCCCCTCCTGCGTCCCTCATGGGTGACGAGCCCCGTGACTCCCGACCCTTTGGCAGGGATGTGACCGTCCAAAACGCTCGCCGGGCACCTGGCTCGAAGCCTTCCTGTTTCGTCAGCGAGGTCGTGGCTGCTGCCCGTGGGCGATCCCCACGCCTTACGTATTGTCAGGCGGTCCTTGTGGCTGTGCAGGTGATGGGAGGGTCTCTGCGTTTCGCAGATGAGGAAAGTGGGCCAGAAACACTGGAAAACTTCCCGCGGCCTTCCCGTCAGTCAGTGGCAGAGCTGGGACTGGGGCTCAGTGCCTCGGGGGCCACGCTCCTGCCCTCGGCCCCTCAGCGTTCCGGGGCGCAGGGACCGCAGAGGGCAGCCGCCCGGTCGACAGGCTCCTGGCCTTCCGCACGCGTCGGGGGTGGCCGGAGCCGGCGGACCGTGGGGGCAGCGGGCCCCGCGAGTCCTCCTCCCTGCGAGCTGTGCGGACGCCTCGCCCCGCACAGTGCCCGGGCCCCTGGACGCTCGGGGACCTCAGCCGGGACTGTTCGCACTCCACGCGTGCCCTGCAGTGCTCAGGGACGTTTGTGAGCCGCCCGGCCTCGGCGAGGCGGCTGTCGCCGCAGAGGCTCAGTCTTCCTCTGCGCCTCGCCCTCCCGAGTCACGTGGTTGATGACCCCTGAACTCAAACCTCAGGGTGTCGGGGGAGCTGCCGGGTCCTAGAAATCCAGTTTAAAGACAAGACCTTTAAAGGGAAAAGTACCAATTTTACATGGAAGTAACCGTCTCTTGCTGATGGCACGTGGCATTTTGGGGGGTAGGGGGTGCGGGGCTTGGCACGTGCTGAGTGTTTTCCGCAGTCACGTTTCCAACAAGCTGGTCTCCCCTCTGTTTTCTCAGATCACCCACCCGGCTGGCTGCATGTCTCAGTTCATTAAGTTCTTCGGAGAGCAGATCCTCGTCCTCTGGAAGTTCGCTCTGCTGCGGAAGCGCATTTTGATATTTTCTCCCCCTCCTGTGGGCGTCGTGTGCTACCGAGGTGAGCAGGAGCAAGGCCGGGGCCGCCTCCGAGGTCCCCTGGTGCCGAGGGTGCTTGCGTCTGTCCGTCCCCGACCGAGTTTGGAAGGGTTCGTGCGTTTCCGGGGGGTAGCGTATTTTCAGCCTGGGAGCGATGTGGTTGGATTCGTACTTTACTGTGTGGGCTCTGGTGGCAACACAGACAGGGGACCGGGCGACAGATCCGTACAACACAGCGGACTGGGCGACAGATCCGTACAGCACAGGGGACCGGGCGACAGATCCGTACAGCACAGGGGACCGGGCGACAGATCCGTACAGCACAGGGGACCGGGCGACAGATCCGTACAGCACAGTGGACCGGGCGACAGATCCGTACAGCACAGGGGACCGGGCGACAGATCCGTACAACACAGGGGACCGGGCGACAGATCCGTACAGCACAGACAGGGGACCGGGCGACAGATCCGTACAACACAGGGGACCGGGCGACAGATCCGTACAACACAGGGGCCCGGGCGACAGATCCGTACAGCACAGCGGACCGGGCGACAGATCCGTACAGCACAGGGGACCGGGCGACAGATCCGTACAACACAGGGGACCGGGCGACAGATCCGTACAGCACAGGGGACCGGGCGACAGATCCGTACAGCACAGGGGACCGGGCGACAGATCGTACAGCACAGGGGACCGGGCGACAGATCCGTACAGCACAGTGGACCGGGCGACAGATCCGTACAACACAGGGGCCCGGGCGACAGATCCGTACACACAGACAGGGGACCGGCGACAGATCCGTACAAGCACAGGGGACCGGGCGACAGATCCTACAACACAGGGGACCGGGCGACAGATCCGTACAACACAGACAGGGGGACCGGGGCGACAGATCCGTACAACACAGGGGACCGGGCGACAGATCCGTACAGCACAGGGGCCCGGGCGACAGATCCGTACAGCACAGCGGACCGGGCGACAGATCCGTACAGCACAGGGGACCGGGCGACAGATCCGTACAGCACAGGGGACCGGGCGACAGATCCGTACAGCACAGGGGACCGGGCGACAGATCCGTACAGCACAGGGGACCGGGCGACAGATCCGTACAGCACAGGGGACCGGGCGACAGATCCGTACAGCACAGTGGACCGGGCGACAGATCCGTACAACACAGGGGCCCGGGCGACAGATCCGTACAACACAGACAGGGGACCGGGCGACAGATCCGTACAGCACAGGGGACCGGGCGACAGATCCGTACAACACAGGGGACCGGGCGACAGATCCGTACAACACAGACAGGGGACCGGGCGACAGATCCGTACAGCACAGGGGACCGGGCGACAGATCCGTACAGCACAGGGGCCCGGGCGACAGATCCGTACAGCACAGGGGCCCGGGCGACAGATCCGTACAGCACAGGGGCCCGGGCGACAGATCCGTACAGCACAGGGGCCCGGGCGACAGATCCGTACAGCACAGGGGACCGGGTGACAGATCCGTACAGCACAGGGGACCGGGCGACCGATCCGTACAACACAGACAGGGGACCGGGCGACAGATCCGTACAACACAGGGGACCGGGCGACAGATCCGTACAACACAGGGGACCGGACGACAGATCCGTACAACACAGACAGGGGACCGGGCGACAGATCCGTACAACACAGGGGCCCGGGCGACAGATCCGTACAACACAGGGGCCCGGGCGACAGATCCGTACAACACAGGGGACCGGGCGACAGATCCGTACAGCACAGGGGACCGGGCGACAGATCCGTACAGCACAGGGGACCGGGCGACAGATCCGTACAGCACAGGGGACCGGGCGACAGATCCGTACAGCACAGGGGCCCGGGCGACAGATCCGTACAGCACAGGGGACCGGGCGACAGATCCGTACAGCACAGGGGACCGGGCGACAGATCCGTACAGCACGGCGGACCGGGCGACAGATCCGTACAGCACAGGGGACCGGGCGACAGATCCGTACAACACAGGGGCCCGGGTGACAGATCCGTACAACACAGCGGACCGGGCGACAGATCCGTACAACACAGGGGCCCGGGTGACAGATCCGTACAACACAGCGGACCGGGCGACAGATCCGTACAGCACAGACAGGGGACCGGGCGACAGATCCGTACAGCACAGCGGACCGGGCGACAGATCCGTACAGCACAGACAGGGGACCGGGCGACAGATCCGTACAGCACAGTGGACCGGGCGACAGATCCGTACAGCACAGGGGACCGGGCGACAGATCCGTACAGCACAGCGGACCGGGCGACAGATCCGTACAGCACAGGGGCCCGGGCGACAGATCCGTACAGCACAGGGGACCGGGCGACAGATCCGTACAGCACAGGGGACCGGGCGACAGATCCGTACAACACAGACAGGGGACCGGGCGACAGATCCGTACAACACAGGGGACCGGGCGACAGATCCGTACAACACAGGGGACCGGGCGACAGATCCGTACAACACAGACAGGGGACCGGGCGACAGATCCGTACAACACAGGGGCCCGGGCGACAGATCCGTACAGCACAGGGGACCGGGCGACAGATCCGTACAGCACAGGGGACCGGGCGACAGATCCGTACAGCACAGGGGACCGGGCGACAGATCCGTACAACACAGGGGCCCGGGTGACAGATCCGTACAACACAGGGGACCGGGCGACAGATCCGTACAGCACAGGGGACCGGGCGACAGATCCGTACAGCACGGCGGACCGGGCGACAGATCCGTACAGCACAGGGGACCGGGCGACAGATCCGTACAACACAGGGGCCCGGGTGACAGATCCGTACAACACAGCGGACCGGGCGACAGATCCGTACAACACAGGGGCCCGGGTGACAGATCCGTACAACACAGCGGACCGGGCGACAGATCCGTACAGCACAGACAGGGGACCGGGCGACAGATCCGTACAGCACAGCGGACCGGGCGACAGATCCGTACAGCACAGACAGGGGACCGGGCGACAGATCCGTACAGCACAGTGGACCGGGCGACAGATCCGTACAGCACAGGGGACCGGGCGACAGATCCGTACAGCACAGCGGACCGGGCGACAGATCCGTACAGCACAGGGGCCCGGGCGACAGATCCGTACAACACAGGGGACCGGGCGACAGATCCGTACAGCACAGACAGGGGACCGGGCGACAGATCCGTACAACACAGGGGACCGGGCGACAGATCCGTACAACACAGGGGACCGGGCGACAGATCCGTACAACACAGACAGGGGACCGGGCGACAGATCCGTACAACACAGGGGCCCGGGCGACAGATCCGTACAACACAGGGGCCCGGGCGACAGATCCGTACAGCACAGGGGACCGGGCGACAGATCCGTACAACACAGGGGACCGGGCGACAGATCCGTACAACACAGACAGGGGACCGGGCGATAGATCCGTACAACACAGGGGACCGGGCGACAGATCCGTACAACACAGGGGACCGGGCGACAGATCCGTACAGCACAGGGGCCCGGGCGACAGATCCGTACAACACAGACGGGACCGGGCGACAGATCCGTACAACACAGGGGCCCGGGCGACAGATCCGTACAACACAGGGGCCCGGGCGACAGATCCGTACAGCACAGGGGCCCGGGCGACAGATCCGTACAGCACAGGGGACCGGGTGACAGATCCGTACAGCACAGGGGACCGGGCGACAGATCCGTACAGCACAGCGGACCGGGCGACAGATCCGTACAGCACAGGGGCCCGGGCGACAGATCCGTACAGCACAGGGGACCGGGCGACAGATCCGTACAGCACAGTGGACCGGGCGACAGATCCGTACAACACAGACAGTGCACTGGGCGACAGATCCGTACAACACAGACAGGGGACCGGGCGACAGATCCGTACAACACAGGGGCCCGGGCGACAGATCCGTACAACACAGGGGCCCGGGCGACAGATCCGTACAGCACAGGGGCCCGGGCGACAGATCCGTACAGCACAGGGGACCGGGTGACAGATCCGTACAGCACAGGGGACCGGGCGACAGATCCGTACAACACAGACAGGGGACCGGGCGACAGATCCGTACAACACAGGGGCCCGGGCGACAGATCCGTACAACACAGGGGACCGGGCGACAGATCCGTACAGCACAGGGGACCGGGCGACAGATCCGTACAGCACAGGGGACCGGGCGACAGATCCGTACAGCACAGGGGACCGGGCGACAGATCCGTACAACACAGACAGGGGACCGGGCGACAGATCCGTACAACACAGGGGCCCGGGTGACAGATCCGTACAACACAGGGGACCGGGCGACAGATCCGTACAGCACAGGGGACCGGGCGACAGATCCGTACAGCACGGCGGACCGGGCGACAGATCCGTACAACACAGCGGACCGGGCGACAGATCCGTACAGCACCGGGGACCGGGCGACAGATCCGTACAGCACAGGGGACCGGGCGACAGATCCGTACAGCACAGGGGACCGGGCGACAGATCCGTACAGCACAGACAGGGGACCGGGCGACAGATCCGTACAACACAGGGGACCGGGCGACAGATCCGTACAACACAGGGGACCGGGCGACAGATCCGTACAGCACAGTGGACTGGGCGACAGATCCGTACAACACAGCGGACCGGGCGACAGATCCGTACAACACAGACGGTGGACTGGGCGACAGATCGTGCTCTGGTGAGAGGTAAGGCTCTGGATCAAAGCAGAGAAGGTGCAGCCCAGACACGTTTAAGAGGAGAAGCTCGGTGACATCTGGGGTGTCATCGGGGTGTGAGGTTGTGATGAAGCAGGTGACAGGGACGACAAGGGCGGCAGGGCCCCCAGGTGGGGCTCAGGGAGGAGCGGACGGGGGTGGCCGTCGGGAGGTGCACACCAGGCTCTGGTATCGCTGGGTCAGGACCTCGGGGAAGAAGCTGGGCTAGAGATGCAGCTGGGCGTGCTGGTAACTGCGCGACGGGCGGGCGGAGTGGGGGGTGCGCCAGTGTGCGAGAGGCGGCCCGGTAGGTGACCGGTAAAGACGGGAGGCCGAGGAGACAGGCGGAGCCGCCAGAGGACGGGAGACGGAGGGTCGTAGCCGGCAGGAGTTTCGAGGTCGACAGGGCGAAGACCTAAGCAAGATGTAGGGAGACCGGGACAAGGACGCGTCCGCCGGGTGCGGAAGACTTTGCTGGTGTGACCTCGAGGAGCTCAGGCTCTGCCGTGGGACCCGAGAGGCTCCCCTCCTGCTCCGCACGTCCTCGGAACGCAGGCGCGCCGGTGCCTCGGGCCCCGGCCAGCACGGAGCAAAGCCGGAGGCGTCTCTGGAGACTGACCGTCCCCCACGGCCGCTGTCCCCCACAGTGTACTGCTGCTGCTGCCTGGCCAACGTGTCCCTGCCCGGCATTGGGAGCACCGTGCCCGAGTCCAAGCCTTTCTTCTACGTGAACGTGGCTGACATTGAGAGCCTGGAGGTAGAGGTGTCCTATGTGGCCTGTGAGTACGGGGCCCTCCCTGCCTCCTGCCACGTGGGACCCTGACCTCCGGCAGCCTCCCAGCTCCCCAAGGGCCCTGCCCCTCGCGGACTCAGGGCCCCGAGCCAGGCTCCTCACTTCCCCGCCGGGGTCGGGCTGGTGCCCCGCAGTGACAGACCCCGGGCTCCCAGCTCCGACCCCCGGGCCCTGCAGGCACCACAGAGAAGATTTTCGAGGAGAAGCGGGAACTGTATGATGTCTACGTGGATAACCAGAACGTGAAGACGCACCACGGCCACCTGCAGCCCCTGCTGAAGATCAACGGCGCCGACCGCGAGAAGTACCGGCGGCTGAACGAGCAGAGGTAGCGGGCCCGGGGCCGTGCGCCCGCGTGGGGCGGTGGGGCCCGCATGCCCACAGCCGTGCGCCCCACGCGCAGCCTTTCCCAGGACGGCGGGGGCCTCTGCCAAGCCGTCCTGCCCGCCCCTCCCCTCGCGGCACATCCGGCCGCCCGCCTGCTGCCCGGGCGCTGGCAGTGGTGGGAAGAAGCCCTGCGGCCAGGAAGCCAGGCCCCCACCGCGTCCCGACGGGCAGCACGTGCCTGTGGGGGGGCTCCCATCGGGCTTCGGGGCCCGCGGAGCCCCAGACGGAACCGGCGCTGAGCGAGCACGTGGCGTTCACACCACGGTCCGGCCTGCGCCTCGCCTCATGCATTTCCCTGTGACTCGGTCGCTCTGCATAAATGAGACCATCATCCCTGTCTTACGGGCAATGAGGGAGACTGTCGCTTGTTTGGGGCACCAGAAGTGGCCCTGCCCTGCGTCCAAGGGGTTTCGGCTCCCGGTGCTGCTGGTCCCTCTCCCGCCCCTCCCCCGCCCGCCTCCGGCCCCCGCTGGGTCACCCCCCTTCCCGGGCGCAGGCAGCCCGTGCAGGTGCCTGACGGGCGACGGGGTCTCCGCAGCGGTGGCAGCCTGACTGTGGTCCCCCTCACTGCAGGCAGATGCTGCTGTACTCCCAGGAAGTGGGCGACGGCTACACCCCCTGCGAAGAGGACCTCTTCGTGCTGTAAGTCACCCGTGGCCCCAGACCCCTCCCACGTCGCCGCTGCAGGCCACGGAGGTCCTTCATCGCTGCCGTCACAAGAAACGGCCAGACCTGTAGAGAGCTTTTATGAGTTTATTGGAGCCACACCGATGACATGTGCCAGGGAGTAAGATCTCAGACGCACCAGGGAATAAGTTTTGCGGCTGCTTTTACGCGTTAGAGTCAGAGGAGGCCCCCGAGGGTGCCGGAACGCCACGGGCTGTAGGATGAGGAGGCGGGGGACGGCAAAGCAGGGCCGTGTCAGGGACTGGATGAGAGGCGATGTGGGGACACATGTACCCCTTGGTGGGTACAGGGCCGTTCGTAACTGCCTTTCACAGCACACGGATGGTGTGTGGAGAACGGGATAGCAGCGCGGGGTTCTGTGGCCTCGTGGCCTGGTGCTGGCGGTTGTGCCTTCGCGGGGTAGGAAAAGAGAATCACTCGGACATTCCAAAGGAGTGTTGCCCTGGACGCATGAGAACGCTGGACAGGGCTCACTCCAGGTAAAGACCGACCTTTGCTGAGGAAGCCGTAGGCCGGGGACATGACTGCCCGCCGTGACCTGCCCAGTTAGGGATTCATGATCAGATCGTCCCGTGTGGTCACTCTGGGTCACTGAGATTGTCAGGCCTGCCATGTGGCCCTGTGCACTTGTCTGGTTTATAGCACGGTCCCTTTTTCGTTGACATTGCTAACGGCACTTAGGGCTGGGCTCCTTACCATCAGCCCCAAACCCTGAAATGCCATTAGTAGGGGACCCAGAGGAGTTAGAGAGAGAAGCAGGGGGAAGTTAAGAGAAAATGGGGTCCTTGGGGTTTGTCTTTCTGCTGGACATTTGCCTCCAGATGTCCACTGCTCAGGAGCTCTGTCCCTCAAAATCCTTCTTGCCCATTGCTTCCTTTGAATGGAGCAGTTCCTCGCACTGAGTAACGTGGGATGATCAGAAAGTTTAACTTCGAACCGATGAAATTTCCCGCAGACCTGTTGGTCGGGGTTGGAGCCTTTATACCTCAGAGCACCGATTTCATTCCTGAGCAGCGGTAGAAATAGTGCTCGGTGGTGAGCACAGAATTGCAGGTGAAACAGAAACAGTTCTCCCGGCTCCCCGTGTGGCCTTCCCACCCCGAGTCCGGGGCTGGGGCTTGGGAACAGCACACGCGATTAGAACCCTCTCTCGCTTTGACGCCGAAAACCGAAGGCCGACACCTCAGCAAAGGTGGCGCACTGCGGTGCAAAGGAAGGGTAGTTTGTGACACACGTTTACCGTAATTTCAACGCACACGTATCTGGGAGTGGAGCCAAGCGCCAGCGGCCGTCAAGGGCCGACGCGCTCCCCCGTTACCGGAGCCTCCCGGGCTCCAGAGCCGCTCTGGGCTCTCGCCGCCTTTGCTGACCCTGTGGTCCACACTAGCTGCGGCACAGGCTGGCCAGGCTGGACAGCCGGCGTCTTCTCTGAGCGCGGCTCGCACGTCCCTGTCGCACGGGAAACCAGCGGCATTTCCGTCACACTCTGCGCAGCGTTTTACACCCTGCAGGGAAACGGACGCCCGAGGGTGACAGCGGCAGCTCCGTGTCCCCTGTACCCTTCCTGTCCCGCCTCGCGGGCCCAGAGCACCCCGCGTCTGCCCCCGCGCCGCCTGTAACGTGTGGACGGACGGTCAGCGTCAGGTCTGCGGTGGCCGGCGGCGTGGGCAGGAGGGCCACTTCGGAGCCCTTCTCCCTGTCTAAGCTGCCGCTCCTGTCGCCCAGCCAGGGCTTCGAAGGTGCGTTTCCGCTTCTTGGTCTAAGCGCCGACCTCAGAACTGGGGGATCAGGATATATTTTTTTTTTTTTAAACTTCTCCTTATGACTAAGCAGAAAGAGAGCACAGGAAACGGGGCCTCTCCCCAGAGCTGTGTTTAAACCTCTAGTGACCTCGCAACAGGGAGAGACCAGCAGTCACGTGCTCAGAGGCTGTGCTGACCGTGCCATGATCAGGGCCAGTGGCGTCTTTGCTGACCTCACTAGCCTTCTAATAGCGCTTTAACCTGGATCCCGTCGTCGTCTTTAAAAAGGGGTTTGATTTTCGAGACCCTTTAAAAGCGCGTTCAAGAAAACAGCGTCGCTTGGGGCCCCTGTGCGTGGACAGTTTGGGGGAGCGTTTTGTCCTCTCTGCCCTCCCTCTCCCGTGAATGCAGGTTTTTCCTTGAGGAGAACAACCGGATATTTCAGACTCTGTTGGAGGTGTCCGCCAGTCAAGACAAGACCCTGACGGCCGAGCACGCGCGGGGCATGGGTCTGGACCCCCAGGGAGACCGGAGCTTTCTCATGGACCTGCTGGAGGCCTACGGCATCGACGTCATGTTGGTCATCGACAACCCCTGTTGCCCATAGAAGCAGCGAGCCCAGACCGGTGAGTGCACCCCACGAGAGTGCACCCCGGGCCTCACAGGGCTCATTTTTTTATCACGTCGACGCAAAGAAATACCGTTTATACTTTCCGACAAATGTGATTTTTGCAACCTCCTTCCTTCCCGTGCTCCTAGCGGTCAGATGGTACTGCCGTGGCCGTGTCCTGCGTGGGCGAGACGCCGGAACGGACCGCTTTCTCCCAGACGTGGTGCCTGGTTTGGTCGTGGGTGTTATCGGAGTCGATTCTGTCATCGCCTTGTTGGGTGACTTCAGGAGACGTGGCGAAGGCCACACATCCCTAGAGGTCACCTGAGCTCCACCAACACTGGGGTGGCCTGTTCAGGAAATCTGTATGGTCTGTGTCCCTTGATGTATTCAGGAATGAGACAGCCGTCTGCCCAGTGTGACCTTGGATGTCCATCCGCCTGAAGGCGGTAGCTAGACCAGGCGACCGTTCGAGGTTTTTATCAGTTCTGGGGGTCGTCTTGGGATCAGATCCCTTTTTCCCGTTGATGAGAGCAAATCTGTGTCTTCTCCGTTCGTGTGAGTAGAGACCCCAACGTAGGGCGAAAGGAAGTTTCTGACACCAAGTATGAACTTCTCTAAGGACAGACAGAGGTGATAGGCAGAGGTGGCTCCTCAGCCAGCTGAAAACTGAAATTTTAGAAGGAAGCCTTGAAATGCTCCTCCTGGCTGCTCAAGGTACTGTTCCTTTCTCGGGGTCCCTACCTCGTGGGGCAGGTCGGCAGATCCCGAAGGACCAGTGCCGGCCTGGGCACTCACAAGCCAATTCCTTTTCCGATTCAGCCTCCTTTAGAGGCTAACCGTCCTCTCAGAGTAATGAGGGAAGTTTTAAAGAGTAGCATTTGTTGCCAGCGAGGACAGAGCCGGCGAGGCGCAGGATAGAGGCGTTTCGTTGGAGGCCTCTGGAGGCGTCAGTAGCGGAGCAGAACAAAGATCCACTTGACTCGGTAACGCGGCGAGGATCCGAGCTGGCTGGCCGAGGTCGGGGCCCGTGTGGAGCCCTCACAGACGTCTCTTTAGCTTAGACGACCTTCCTTGAGCTCAGTAATGGGAGCCAGAGACAGAACGGATTTGTTCGAGAGCAGATCTGATGGTGCCTTCCCCAGGAACATGGTCGGGAACCTGAGTGGCAGCGACGGGTTTTTTTTGTTTTGTTTTGTTTTTTTTTTTTTGGCTTTCCTCTGGAAGGGGCTGGTCTGGCAGGTGTCTGTTCTCTGGCGGGGCGTTCGGTGGATGTCAGCTTTGGTGAGACAGTGATTAACAACAGGAAGCCAGCTCTGTGAGTAGAGTTTTGGGGCCATCATTTAGGATTTGACTTGGGACACTAGGTTCCTAGTAACAAGTAATTTCTTCCCCTTCATCCTTCTTGCCTGGCTCTGTGAATAAGACAGCCATCAGCGTACCCGCGTATGTGACCGCGTTCCGGCCACGCCGATGTGCACAGCAGAGAGAAATCACTTTCAAGTGGACGGATCACACGGCTTATCTCGAAACTAGCTTTTTAGGGCTTATTGCTTTATTCAAAAATATTTTCACTATGGCTCCTTGATACAGAATTCAAGATGAAACACATTCACACGTGGAAATGCAAATAGACATTGATTCATCAAGCTAGCATCTTTTATGTAAATAGCTAAATAAGTTTGGGCGTCGAAACATAAACTGTGCAACTAATCCATTTTTCTCCTCTGCAGTGTGGGTTTAGCCATCATTTCAGTAGTATGTATATTTACAAAAGAAGAAAATCTGTTTAGAAGCTGAGGCTTCACTGCCATTTCCTGGAAGAGCAATTTTCTCTCATTTCCTGAGAAGTAGTCTTTCTCACTCTGGTCAAGTGACAGTCACTGTTAGCGTGTGCAGCAGGGTCAAGGTCTTCTAATTTGGAGGCGGTCAGAGCAGGGCAGGAGTGAAAGGGAAGGTCGGCTTCTCTCGGAGAGCAGAGGCTGACCCTCTTCCGGTGGGACTGGGGGATTCGGTGGGAGAATTCCGCTCACGTCCTTCTGCACACAGACACTTCTGTTCTGTGGTTTTAACTGCAAGCTTGGGGTGAAAACGAGGTTCGCACAGTGCCCTCTGCATGGTGGGTCAGGGGTTCCGGGCTCCTGCGGATGCCGCACTGTCTGAGACGGCCATCTGTCAGGTGTCTGTCTTCACACCTGTGCAGAGGGCTGGGGTCTGGGTGTCCAGGAGAGGCACGGACCTGGGAGGCAGAGTGCGTGTCTTAGGTCACGTGGAGCCTGGACTTAGCTGAGCCCAAAGCAGAACTTCCCCCGTCCCTCCCTGTGTTCCTTCGAAGAGGGAACCCAAGGACTCGGGCCTTCCCGACACTGCAGCAGAAGGGGAACGTGTTCGTGAGGGTGCCAGGCAGAGAAGCTAGAAGCCACGCAGACCTGGTTTTCTGTCACTGTTGAAATACCTTCTGAGAAACCCTTTGCCTTCGTTTGGAAGATGCTGGGGAACACCCTTGAGATCCCGCATTCTAGGTCTGCAAGTTCCTGCGACCACCGGCTATCTGGACCAGGTTGGGAACCTAACCTTGGCTGATGGGGGCCTTCTGCCTGGTCGGACCTCATGCCTCCCCTGCCGCAGCTGGCTTGGTCCTCTGCAATTTTCAGGCTGATCTAGTGACATGCCGTGAGCCATGTGCTAACCTGGGAGCACTGCTGACCTGAGCCACCTGAGCTGTCCTGTCATCCTGAGACCAACATAAATTCCAGGTGGCTAGAGTCCTTGGGAGGCCCAGAATCTAGGCTTAGGGTTTGCTGATGTTAAGTGGATTTCTTCCGAGTTTGCAGGCTTGGCAGGTGGTGATATTCAATCTTTGGGACCACATCCACTTGTCCCCTTTTTCAGAAGGAGTCAGAAATGGCAGGGCGTATCTCCTACCAGACCCCAAATCCTAGGCTGGATCATGTGTTTGGACCGAGTGAGCTCTGGCTTCCGTCCAGCAGGAATCGCTCACTGCTTAGGCCTGGTGTGGACCCAGCCATTCCCGCGTGAGCGCCCCCAGATTACGATGGCTGTGAATGAGGAGGCCTGTGGTTCCATCCCCCTCGTCCAGTATGGAAGCTCTTCTTCCATCCGGCTGAGGAGGGGGAGCTGAATTCATCAACCTGCTGATAGACACAGTCTAGCCTAGGAATTTGCACCTATAACGTAACTGTTTTCCATGTGAAAGTCAAGATGGGAAGTCCAAGGGTAGCACAGGGTGCAGATAGTTCTAAATACCACGTGTGAAGCCGTGGTGTTCAGTGCAGCAATCTGTGATGTTTCGGCTAGAAGACAAAGGTAAAGATAAATTTGATCATGGCGGAATCAGTTTTTTCATTCTGGTGGCTACGAGGACGGACTGGCCATTTGTCTTGCTACATTGACGGCCCTTCAAACACAATACAGAGATGAGATTATTCACCTTTAAGGCCTTTTCGGGAACCTTTTGCAAAGGGCAGTCAGGAATTAAGCTTTTAATGGTAGTGCAGCAGCTCTCCAGGAAGAGGAGGGGACCCCCGGGACCATTTTTTTATTTTTGTTCCTTTTTTTTTTTTTTTTTTAATGAAACGTCGCGGTTCAGAGATGGATTGAGCTGTCGTCTCCCGTCCCCAGGCAGCTCATACTCTTAGCGGTAGGGGTGCTGCTGAGTAAGATCCTAAGACAGTGAGCGTCCTCTTGACGGTGAACTCGCCTTAGTGTGATGACAGTTCTAGAGCAGCGAGAACGGCAGTCTTGGGGGGGGGGGCAGAGGGGCATCGGGCGTGGCCCCATCTCCCGTTAGGGTCCTTGCTCGGGGGCTGCGAATCTGAGGAAAGTCCAGCCCTCGGCTCTGACCCCCGCACTGAGCTCTGCTGCGTGCCCAGCGGTGAGGATCCTGCAGACCCAGAGGCAGACGTCAGCAGGCCCAGGCGGGCCCCCTCAGTTCAGGAAAACCCTTCTCCGATTCAGGTAGGGGAAGAGGCATCACGGGCTCCTCCTGCTCCCAAGTCATGGATTTTTAACATTTCATTTGTGTTCCTAATATACCTCTGTTCCCAGGAGCTACTGTAGCGCAGTGTGTTGTGGGAAAAGGCTAACTGTGAATTAAGTTAATGTTTTTCTATAAGAGATGGAAGTGTATTTTTATATCGGTATACTGTGTGAACTGAGTGTGCAGAGGTTGGAATGGAAGGGAACTTCCAAACCATAATCCTGCAAGAAGCGGGCAGTTTGGGATTTGGGACCAGCCGAGATCCCTTAGGGACAGTCCTGTGGCACACAGTCCCCTTGTACGGAAAGGGGTAAATGTGACAATGCCGACTGGGCCCCGTCAATGAGCGGACTGGGAGGCAGTTCTTATAAACTGGCACTTTAATTCACTTTTGGAGCGGGAATACAGGGGCCGTTGGAGAAACTGCACGGTCAGGAAGGAACTAAGAAATTTCTAGTACTGTAGAAATGATGGAGAATTAAAGCCTTGCTTTCATTTCTCTAGAGTTTGTTCTAGAAGCTCAGCATAGCATGGGCTTTTAGAGGTAAATAGGACCTCAAGTCAGAAAACTTAATTACCGTAGTAGAAGGGTAAGTGTGAATTACTTGTTTGCTGTAGAATGCCTGTTTAGACTAATCCATTTACTTTGCTTTCTAAGGACAGCTGGGGAGTGCAGGGTTGAGGTAATAGAGTATTAGAGATGACCCACAAAATGAAAATTAAGCAGGGGTCGCCGAGTGAGCTGATTGCTCATATATTTGGTATTAGAGTGAAGCTTCCTCTGGGCAAATTAAGAAAAGACGAAAGTATTAAAAAATTTCTGAAGGTGGCATCAGGAAGTTTGTCTGGCAGGTAGAAATCCTGGCCTTTTGCCGACAGGATCAGAAACATTAAGGGTAGAGTAGAGAAAAAACAAAATTAACTTCCTTCCTCACCCCCAGCTTGTTGGCCGAACTTTTGGAAGGTTTGGGAAATAAACCTTTACTGAAAAAGAAAGAGTTGTAGTCTTGGAAAAACGGCTGTCCTAATTTTTCTGGGTTAGGAAAAGCATAGCCTCCCTGTCGCCTTAAATGTGGAACCCCTATTTTGATTAACACCCCAGTATAAGAGCTATAGCAATAAGAGAAACAATCTATTTTTGTTTCAAGTCTTTACCTCATATTATGAAATCTGTAAGACAGTTGACAAATTTTACCCTGAATAGCAGTGCATCTGGGTGTGTCGTTCTCGCTGTTTTCAATGGTGACAGTTTTAAAGGCCTAAAGAAAGCTGGGATTATCCTGAAGCTGCGAGTAAATGTTTCTTGAACTGGTTTTGTTCTGTGGTACAAATAACATCTGTGTCTATCTTATCTGTATATATCTGACCACGTTGTATGCAGAGAGGTTGATATAACTATATTTACAGAAAACAATTTTTACTATTAAAATTCACATTTTAACATGAACACGTGTGTTACGGTCCTTCACCGAAGTCTGAGAAGTGTGGTCGTAGTGGGAAGCAGGGCCAGCCCTGGGGCACGGGCCGAATGCGGCCTTCAGCCCCGGACACGGTGGGGCACGGAAGCCCGAGATCTGGTGCCTGTCCCAGAGGCCGAGGTCCGGATGAGCCTTACCCGGTGACGCAGCCGAAGCTGGGAACGGACTGCCACCCGGAAGAGCCAGGACCAAGTCCCTTGATCTCGCCAGATGACGGCTAGAGAAGGACCCCTGGATACCCAAACCCTCTGCTTCACATCTCCGCTCACCTAAGGTGACTTTAAGACATTATACTGTGTTACTACCCACATATGTGATTGGTATGTACGTGTATACCGTATATGTGCTTGTGCATGTACATACTGACATTTTATTTTTGACCTTTGGGAAAGTTATTCCGAGGCAATACAAATTCCTGGTATTGTTGGCTCTGTGTTTGAAACCAGAGCTACCTTGCAAGCTGTGTGAACATGTCACCTGCTTCCCAGGTGGTCGTGAGAACAGGCTGAGTCAGTTGCCGTGCATGCGAACCGGACAGGGCTTAAGCAAAAGGCTTCATGTTAAGCTGTATTTAATAGAAAACATCTATTTTTTAATGGAAGTAATCTTGGCTCCTGAAGGTTTGTACTAAAGACGGCCGGGGTTGGGGTGGGGGGGGGGCGCACTCCGGGTCTCCTGGATGTTTGCGCAGTCAGATCTGGAGGGGTAAAGGGTCTCTGCATGGGCAGGGCGAAGAATAAGGCAGTAGACGAGGAAACCATATTCTCACAGGAAATAGTTTGAATCAAGAAAAAATTTGAACTGGGGCATATTTGTATTTTAAAATGAATTTAAAAATCGGGATTAACGATCCCATAATTTTGATGCAAGGATCAGAATCACTAAACACACACTTGCTGGTAGAGGAAGACTGAAGCCAGAGTCTATGCTACTCCTCTGTCCTAGATTCAGGAGATGCTAAATGCCCTTGGCTCACGTGAAAACTTCTCTTACAGCACAGCACCCCTTCCACGGGCGGTATGGAGTGGCTGATCCTGGCTCTGCATGTCTGGACCACCTGTTATTTTTAGGGCAGTAAGCACAGCTTTTAACACCGCTCTGAGGAATGTGCAGGTAAGCCTGTTTCTTGTGCTCTTCACTTGAGGCCTTTTGCAGCTGCTTTATGATCCTCTCGAGCGTCCACCTTCGCTCTGCCAGGAGTTCAGGGGCCCGGGCCTGCATGCTAGCCTAGAACCGGGGAAGGAGCCTGTGGCCAAGGCCGGGCCAGTTCTTCCACCTCACACTTTTGCTTCCTCTTTACAGAAGACTTGTGGCTCCACCATCTTACTCTGGGGCACTGGCCTCTAGTGTGTAAAACCTCAGGGGCACCACAGTGGCATTAAAAGTAAATGACAGTAATGGCTAACAAAGCCCCAGCAGCTCAGGTAGGTTGTAGTTCTCTGCTTTCAGCAAACTAAAGGAAGATCTAATCATGCTGTTGATGGATGATTAGAATTTCTGAGGGCAGAGCACTGATTTTTGACATCTCAAAAGGGATTTAAAGAGCTGCGTGACAACGAATTCTTATCTATAAAAAATGGAACAAGGACTGTAACTGATATTGAACCCTGTCTCATCTTAGCTCCAAATAACATTTGTGTTCTTAGATAAATGAGCTAATTAGGAAAAAGGGCATTGTAATAAAATTCTTTACTTTTTTTCAAACTTATGTCAATTATAACATTCAGTACTGAGTTAACACTTAAAGAACTAAAAAAATTTCAAGCATAAAAATAGATTACATTATGATAGCATTCTTTGCTGAAAGTGGTATAGAACTATACATACAAGGAGAAAAATCAATTTAAAATTTTCAACTACTAAAGAACTTATTTATTTTTGTAAATGGATGTCAAATTGCTATGTATTTAAATTAGACTGAATATCATGTTTAAAAGAGTGAAGTTAACAGTTTTAAATATCAATACTTGCAGGACAGCAGGAAGTATATACTTTGGCAACTTCCCGTGAACAGTTTCCGATGTCAGCTTCAAAGTGAGGGGAAGCGTGGCTTTCCACAGTCCTCTGAGGAGGAAGTGCAGGAGCGGCACAGGGCTGGACCCGCTCGACACGCCGTCCAGGTAAGGCTGGGGCCCTCGTGTGGCCGGGTCCCCTCTGGAGGGCGGCCCTTTTCAGGAATGCAGGTTCCTGGGCCCCCAGTAACTGTTTTCAGTATGCAACCCAGATGGTTCTCATGCAAACCAACACTTGAGGAGAATGCCCTTAGAAAAAGAAATACTAGTATGTTACAGGGCCATGGCCAACGAGGGAAACACCTCACGTAGGTTTTGGGTTGACAGAACTGAAGTGAGCCGAATCAGAACTCAGGGAGGAGCAGCACCCGTGGGGGCAAGGTGGCGAGGCAGGCGGGCACGGCCCTGGAGGTCCCAGGATGGCCACCGTGGTTGCGTTTTGGGACGATCACAAGGTCTAGCCCTTTTCCATCCATTGGGTGTGAGGATTTCCTTGAGCTGCCCGAGGAAACAGTATTTGGGCAGCATCAACTCTCACAGGGCGGAGCACACGGCACGGAGCTACTTGCCATGACGAGGCCCCCGGGGTGGTCTGCCAGGCATTTGTTCCCTCTTGGTCCCACGCAGGGGTCTAAAGTGCCGTGCGTGCGCTCGGCTCCCGCCGCTGCCCACTCACGGGGCCGTGCTCTGCAGCTTCTCTCTCTTCCTAGGGTCGCAGAAGAACTGCAGCTTCCTGGGCAGCAGCGTCACCTCCACGGGCATCGCCTCGTACTCCTCACTGTCGATGCTGAAGGAGCCCCCGGTGCCCTACGGGGAAGGGAAGACGCGGCAGGCTCACTCCCGGGCAGGCCGTTACAGCCCATCCCCTCCGCGGACTCGGCCGTTCGTTAAGTATCTCAGTGCTGTTCTGGAAACACCCACTCCTACCGTCCACGAAAAGGGCTGTATTTTATCTTATGTGGCCTCTGTCTCCTACCAGAGCATTTTGGGATTTGAGAAGCAAGGTTATAATTTTCAAATTAAAGGCAAGAGTCCTGCCGTATCTTAAAAGAAGCAATTGATAAACTGTTACACTTCCTTCTCAGCCCTCATCTCAGACAACTCATTAGGGCCACGTGGCTGGTTTCAAGGGTCTTCAGGGTGTGCTTAGCTGTGCACTGAGGGGCAGCAAGCACCATAGACTCTGCAGCGCACTGAATTTGGCCGCCTTTGTGCTGAAACTGTGGCGTCACTGCCCGTTTTACCTGGGGCCCGCTGTGCAGACAGTAGTACGAGGGTCACAGGTCTTCACGGCGACCCGTGGCCACGTTTTTCCCTGACAGAATAGCCTTACAACTTAGGTGCTATTTCCCATTTTTTCTCTCTTACATATGTTATTCTTTTAGGCTTGGCATTTCACAATATAGAAAAATTTAGTGCCATTCAGACCCATCATAAGGTAGAATCCACTGTTACTGTTTGCATAACTTAAAGCTCGGGAGCCCGAGGACCACTCCACAGAACCCTGGCTTCAAACCATGAGCCGCGTCCAGCTCCGTGACTCTGAGGGGGCTCAGTCATCACTTCCGTCTCCCTCAACGTGGCCCTGGCACGGTGCTCAGCCCATGTTAGTGGCTGTGGAGGGGAGGGTGGCCCCCCGCCCGCTTACCTCAGGGAGCAGCAGAGCGCACTGGCTGGCCTGGAGACACTCGGTGCCCTCGGCGTGCAGCTCGGGGTCACGCACCTTTTTGCTTCTGTTAGTGTGAGAAAAAGCAGGCTTGGGAACCGGCGCTGGCCAGTGCTAGACTGCAAGGCTCGTGATGCACGGGGGTCTCTGATTTTTCCGAGGATTCTTGCTTAGCCTTACAATGTTCTCTAGATGGGGGTTTAGTTGATGTAAAGAACTATGCATGAAGCTAAGACAGTGATTTTTAAAAATAGTTCCAAATGTTTCTAATTATTGGTTATTAAAAACCCCAAATTTAAGTTAGAATGAAATTCTTTGGGAAAAGTACTAAACTTTCCTTATTTGGTACTTTTATACTGGAAAGGGGGGGGGGGAGTTGCCAGAGGGATGTACTTGAGTAAGTAAAGGCGTTTGGTCCTTGTGAGTCAACTCTTGGAGAGAATGTTTTTAATTTAAAGCGGACATTTCTTATGTATATGAACAACTAACTAGTCTTAGAAGTGCTCTGATATTAAGCATCTTTACGTAGATTACGTATCATGGGAGTAAAACTATGAGACCCACACACAGTCCACCACGCGCACACACCCTCCACGACCAGACATGAGAAACGGCCAAAGGGCAATGGCTAATCAGAGTAAATCAGTCCATCCTTTTTCATTAACTGAGAACTAATTCTTTACCACGTGAATCTTCAGAGTTTTCTAAAACAACATCACAGTGTCCTACTCAGATGCCCACAGAAAACATTACCTGACTTCACTTCCTGTGGAGGCCAACAGGAAACTCGCCGCCACCAATGCTGGCAGCAGCAAGGCACGTGGTGACCCCTCCCTGCCGCCACTCCCCGCCCCCCGCAAGCACAGTCACCAGCTTTTCTGTTTAGGGATGTCGGGATGAGAAAGGAGACAGGATAGAGTTGGCCCCCCAGCCAGACTCTCCAGCAGGACAGTGTGGCTTCTGCACGCTCTAGAGAAGAGGGGACGGGCTTGTCCCTTCTTCCTCTTACTACAGAAACAGCAAGTAAACCACAGGCTGCAGAAGCAGCTGTTCAACATCTGAAGCTTTTGTACCAAGGGCGAAACCACCACAAACCAATGAGACATTCTGCTGCCGGTGCTGCTAATGAAGTCGCCATGGAGACCCAGCCTCCGTGGCAGAAATGCCTGACCCTAAGTGGGCACTAGAGGGCGCTCTGAGACAGCACGGACCGCAGGAAGGCCAGTGGAAGGCTTAGAACAGTCTTAACCACTACAACTCTGGCTTAGCAGGTCACCCAGGACTTCAGAGGTCCTGGGTGGTGGGAAAGGGCGGCTGGAGGATGTGCGAGGGCCTCACTTCAGGTTTCTCGTCAACACCCTGAGAAGAGGACAAGCCTTCTTTCCCCACAGTCTCTCACTTAGGACTCAGAAGCAATCCGAGATAATGAGAGGTGATTGTTATTTCATTCTGTACAGAGGGAAAAGGAGGCCACGAAGTGAGGATCTGACCGAGGCTGGAGGGTGGCGGAACCAGCAGTTCTGACCCTGAGGCCCACATTCTAGATGCTGCGTCAGGCCACACGGAGTTCTCATTTCAGTAGAAAGGCAAACATGGCTCCCATACTCTGATCTCCCCAAAAGGAACAGGGAAGGCCAAAGGCGAGAGGCGCAGTGCACATGCCAACCCGCACGGAACAACGCTGCCACTCCCCGAGCCCTTCGCTGGCTCTCCGCCTCGGACTGCACGGACACTCAGCAGAAAAACCTGGCGATTCAAACGACTCGAGCCTCGTTTGCTGCAAACTCAGCCCACTTACCCTATAATTATGAAGTCGCCTTTGCTGACAGTGGCCGGTTCAATGCAGATGTTCATAAAGTCTTCTGTGCTCTAAAAAAGTCAGAAAGGCAAACATTAATACTCTAAAATTTACCTAATGCAGCTTGTTGTCATCCTGAAGGCCGGAGGTTCATACGGTAAAGCTGCAGGTGATATAGGGGGGCTGAATTTTAGTGACTTCATCCTGAATATATTTTTGGTCCTTTGTTGGCGTGTAATTTACATACCATAAAGTTCATCTCCATTGTTTGTTTCTCACTACATACATAAGGTAAAAAAAAACAAAGGATTGGAGGTCCGTCAGAACCCAGAGTGGGGGGTCTGTGAAGTTTCGTCACTAACGCCGGTTAGTCTCTAGCATCCCCTCCCGTGCAGCAGGCCAACCTCTGCGCCCGCCAGCCCGGCGAGTCTCGTCCTTACTGTGGGTCAGCATCACCCCACAGCTGCTAGGTCTGCTTCTTAGAGTGGAGAGCCCACGTCTCTGTTTTGTAAAATGCTGTACGTGCACATTTGGGGTGCAGCCAGAGCTCGGAGAAGCAATCCACTTACGCCACACTAACGTCTTAAGGACTTTCTATACCTAGCCACAGGGAGGCTCTGTGAGAACCGAGAATGAAGCTCAGTCCTGGGCCAGCTGAGACTGAAGTGTATATCAAACATCTAGGAGGATGAGTTAAGTACACAGACATACACGTCTAGGATCTGTCTTTCTTTTGCAAACAGCACAAGTACAAAAATCAGTGTATTATACTACACTGACAGATTTAAATGAGAAAACCTTATCTCAACAGATTGTGGAAAGGTACCTGACAACTATCCATTCATGATAAAACTCGTAGCAAGCCAAGAATACGAGGGAATTTCCTGAATCTTATAAAGGGGATCTACAAAAAACCCTATCAAACTCAAGAATGACGCAATGAAACTTCTCTCTGCATCAGGAATAAGACGACGGCACCTGCCATCACTTCTGCCCGACACTGTGCTGAGGTCCTAGCCAGTGCGGTCAGCTGAGCTCAAAGACTCGGAGGCTGAGTGTTTGAAAGGAAAGAACTGAACTTACACCGTTTGCAGCTCACATGATTAAATCGATAGAAAATCCAGAGGAACCCATATATAAAATAAGAATTTTGTTTGTTGATTCAGCAATAAAAAAAAATCAATTACATGTTCATCTACTAAATCAGATAGTTAAAAAATAAGAGAGACTATTTACAAGAACATTAACATTTACGATAACTAGACATATATCCAGCAAGACAATGAAACTATAAAATTTCATTGAAAGACATTAAAAATCTAAATATGTGAAGAGCTGTGTCACATTTATTCAAAAGAAAAGTCAATATTATAGAAATCTCATTTCCCCTCAAACTGATCTATAGGTTCAATGTAATCCTGATCAACATAACATTTTTATGTGGAATTTAACAAAATAAACATTCCGAGATTTATAGAGGTCAAAGAATTACTAGCCAAGAGACTCAGAAGAAAAAAGGGACTTATTTTAAAACAAACAATGAGCAAGAAAAGCATATCACAAATACAGAAAAACAGTAACTGAATAGAGGAACTACGAACATTTGCACGTGTAGAGGCAGCTGACGTAGGACAGGTTTTCTGCGGAGCCGGGGGTGGGCGGCGGGGAAGGGGGCGTCCCAATGAACGGTGCTTGGACAACTGACTGGCTTACTATGTGAAAACAATATAAAAACGCAGCCTTGCCTCTGTCATTCACAAGATTATAGGTGGGAGTATTTCTTTTTTAAATAAAAGTGGAATCATTTGATGCCAATCATTTTAACCTGGTCTTTCATTTAACAGTACACAATGAGCATCCTTCCAGGTCAGTAACCAGAGGGCACGTTTTAGTGAATGTACCCGAATGTCCCGAATCGGTCGCGATTAGCTTGTTTCATGTGTTTTGCCCTTATAAATGCAGTGCACACAACTGTACAAGAGATCCTAATTTTCACACATTCCACACCCTGAAGCCTCTTTCAGACTCTGAATGTACTTTTTTAAATGATAAATGAACATTTTGCGCTATTATCTGACAGCTTCATTGTCCTTGAAATTTTTACTGCATTTGCTTTTATTTTTACAAAGAGGTATGGGACAAAAAGGAAATGAATGCGCTGCCACCTGTGATAAGCGGCGCAGTATCACGTACTTTTGTAACTGGCACAAAGATGAAAAGCACTCGGCCTCCCGAATGGGGCTGATCTAGAGCCGCAATCACGTCCCCACTGAACTCATCTGTTCATTGGCACCCGATCGTCAGAGAAAAGGACAGTGTCAAAGAACATGAACAATACTGCAAGTACGTGTTATCGGAGACTGGGTATAAAGAAAGGTATAATTAGAAATCTTATCTTTTTGAAATTCCTCTAGAACAGGAATATATTTAACCTTAATATATTCGCTTTCGCCAATGTTTCCAGAATTCCATTATGTAAGAAAGAAGGGACTGTCTACACTATGTATCCATCTGACGATTTCTGTAGGATAAACCAGACATACACTCAATGGGGCCGAGGGTGTGGTTC
Organism: Rousettus aegyptiacus; assembly: GCF_014176215.1. Taxonomy (NCBI): domain Eukaryota; kingdom Metazoa; phylum Chordata; class Mammalia; order Chiroptera; family Pteropodidae; genus Rousettus; species Rousettus aegyptiacus. The sequence continues at coordinate 54,283,264 of NW_023416288.1, forward strand.
TAGTTCAGATGGCTCGCATACAAGGCCACGACGCCACTGAGAAAGTGGATTCCCAGTGACAGGCCCGTCGGATGCACGTGGCTGCCCGTTTCCCCACCGTGCCAACACTGAACGCGAGATGGCTTTTAATCTGTGACAAGTCAGTAGTTACTGCTTCACGTGGCAGCTCTTTGCCGTTGGGCACTTTTTTGACTTCCTTACCTATAAAATACAGGTAATAGTCATATCTGTCTGATAGTGTAGTCATGAAGGTTATGTGAGTGTTTATATGAAATTCTTAGGATGGTACCTAGCACATAGTATATATTCAGTAAATATAAACTTTTTTTCATGTTTATTTTTTTGTGAATTTCTATTCCTGCTTTTTGCCTGTCGTTTCTATTAGTCCTTTGCCCATTTCTTATTGATTTATCCTAACTTTGTTTTAAAGGAAAGCTATTAACTCCCGGTTGTTCACATTCTAATGTTTTTCTTAATTTGTCATTAAAATTTTTGCCTATAGTTCTTTAATTATACATAGATGAATGCATCAGTATGATCTTTGCGTTAGGCACCATGCATAGAAAGGCCTTGTCCTCTCGAGGTTTATACTGGTAGCCACCTAGATTTCACTCTGGAGCTTTAATTTTTTTTTTCTTTTTTACATTTAATTTTTAGTCCAACTGTGATTAATTCGGAAGTTGAAGGGAGCTATGTTATCCAAAAGTCATCCAAGGCACATGAATTAGTTTTACAATGAGAAAACTCCTCAATGTTCTGAATATCGATATTAGAATCGAATTCCTCAGTACGTTCTCACTCACTCGCCTCCACTCACTCGGTCATCCCTACGTTCAGTTCCATGCGCCACTTTTCAGACCGACCGGGTCAACTGCGGACGCACTACTTTGGTTTGCATAAAACCTGATTATAGTAATGGGTCCACGATCAAGGGTAACTTTTCTGTTGGCGTTCTCACGGGCATAAACGGCTAAGGCTTCCCCAGGGCCCGGGGTCAGTGGGCTTGCCGAGGGCGGTCGGGCAGCAGTCGTTCCCGACACCTGGGCCACCCGGCCTGCCGCGATGCCACAACCCTGCCACTGCAGGACCGGAGCGGCCGCAGACGCGCACGGGGGTGAGCGCGGCCGCGTTCCCGCAGAACTGCGCTGTGGGCGCCGAACCTGAATTCTATGCACTTCGCACGTATCACAAATATTTTCTTCCAACCAATTAAACATGTAAAGTCAAGTCTTTGCTTCTAGGCTATGCAAACGAAAACAGGTGGCAGGCCAGTCTGCCCGCCTCTGCTTCGTTTCACCGTTTTTTTAGTAGCAGCTACAGCAGCACTATCCAGTAGAACCTTCTGCAGAAGTGGAAATGTCTTAGATACGCTTTCCGATGTGACAGCTATATACACTATATATATACACACAGTACATATACTAGTCACACATGGCGATCAAGCACTTGAAATGTGGCTATTGTGATGGAAGAAATTAGTTTTAGATTTTAACTCTAACTACTTTAACTAATTGCCACATGTGGCGAGTAGCTACCATACTGGACAGTGCATGTCAATAGTTTGGACTCAAATTAACATGTAAACATAGAGATAGATTGTGTGTGTGTGTGTGCACATACACACACACACACACAGTTCTCCTGGGGAACTAAATCTGCATATTTAATATAGTCACAAAAATAATGGCTGTTTACTCGAGTCCCCCACGTTTTCCTTCCCGTGACAAATGGGAGCAGGCCAGCTGTTCATTTCTAAAGGCCCTTTGCCCTCGGTTCCCTGAAGGCGGAAGGCTTGGCGACTACTACTAAGCAACACCCAGAACCGGGCCCAAACCCCCGAGGCTTTCAGGCCCCTGCTTCGCATGCCACTGTCCCTGAGGGCACGCCGCATCCTCTTTTCCTCACTCTCTATCCCACAGGGTAAAAATAAAAATCCTGAGTTAGTGGAAGAGCATGTAGTCTTTGTCGCTTTTCCCAGATACCAAAAGCTTTTCTAATAAAAAGCACACTCACCGTCGGGTCAAGCTGGCTGTTGCGCGTGGTGATGGACAGCTCGATGGTGGACAGCTGCACGTCTCTCCAGACCGCCGGGCTCGTCTCCTGGGAAGGGGCTGTGAGGGCATCGGATACGGGTCAGCGTCTTCCATTAACATCTGACCGCTCCACCGCCGAGGGCGAGCTGCCCGCGGCCTGGCCTCCCGGGCCCAGCTGCTGACTCTCCACCCTCGTTCCCTTCACTTCGTACTGACAGGATAAAGAGCCTGGCCCAGAAAGGACGCTGCGCCTGAAACACGTCTCCCAACTCAGCGGGACCATTGCGAAGGCCGGTGACGGGGGGCGAGCCCCCGCGTCTCCATTCGCGGCCAGCGATCGTGCCGGTTCGGGCCCTGCTCTGTGGCACAGGGAAGGCTGAATTCGGTGGTCCCTGAGCGGCCTCTCCTGCCCTAGGTGAGCCTCTGACACCGATTCGGGGGTCTGCTCACCGTCCTGCGGCTGGGCCCAGTACGACGCGAGCCTCCGTAGCACCCTCCTGTACAGGGAGGGCCGCGGGGGGGTCTCTTCTGCTGTGCTGGGAGGCCTCTCTGTAGGTCCCATGTATGAGACAGAGGCTTGGTGAGTCTGAGGCCACTCCTTTTAAAGTGAAGAGAGAAAGACATCTGTCACGCACACCATTCCCAGCGCTGGGAGTCGGTCAGTACTCTATCACTGCCAGAAGGCTCGTCATCTCTCACTGGATGGACTCATCTCTGATCTGGAGCACGGAATCCTCCAGCTTTCTTTTCCTACGAAGAGCCTCCCTCAAGAACCAGGAAGCCAGTTACCGAGGTCTTCACTCCCTCCGGCACGGAGCAGAGGGATCGGAGTGAAAACCTCGGTATGAACGCGGAATCGTCCCGCGATGCATTTATCTCTGGCACAGTGGTGGTGACACACGGAACGGAGGAAATTCGACGGCGTCGAGCACCTTCTTCCCTTCCGGAGCCACGTCCCACATGGGGCCCATGGTTTAGCCCGGCCCCACAACCCGGCCCGAGGTGCCACACGCCCGCTTCAAAGGCCATCACTGTCGCACTCGTTTCTGCTTTCTGCTGCTGGCTGGCCTCCCGAGTCCAGTGTCATCCCGAGTCTCCACGGTGTCCACGGGAGTAACTGAAACACCCCAGCTCTCAGCCCTCGGCATCACCTCATGCCCATGGCCACATCCTGGGCCTTGCTGCTACCAGAGCTGTTCCGTCTGGGACATCTAACACCCCGTGTCCCACTCTAATCACACCCCCCTTTCTAATCATCTGGGGATCATTGCGTGCCCAGTGTGCCTCAGGGTGAACTGCTCCCAATCTCAGGTTTCCGCATGGTGGATTACGAAAGAGTTAACAGTGCTGACTTCTCTCGTGCCATGCCTGTCTGCTCCCCAGGCCCAGAAGGCCCAATGCCCGGGCCCTGCCCCCTCTTCTGACTCACAGGTGCTGCTGCTCCATGCAGTGAGCTTACCATGGCAGTCTCTGCCCTGAGGGAGTTGTCGTAAGTAAATTCAATTTGGAGTATTCAGAAATCAGATTGTGAGCACATATCTAAGCCGTGTCCTTCACTCCTGCTGAAGTTTATAAAGCTGATACTCTGATCTCCATTTGCCTAGCTCCTGAATTTGTTTTTATAGCTCGGTTCAAACTCAGAAGAGGAAGACAGCGGTGTTCTTATTCAGCCCCTGAAGATCCTGCCCACACCAAGTTTCCACTCACACTGAGAATTCTAGTCTCAGACCACACCTTCTTCCCTAGGTGTCTAACAGTCGGTCCCTTTAAATCACTCTTGGTCCTCTTGTGCCTTTAGTCTTGTGCCCTGAGAAGCCCCAGTTCTGGATCAGTCTTGTCACTCGGTTTCTGTACTTCTGACATCATGGCTCAGTATTATTGGAGGGGAAAAAAAACACTCCCGCTGAGAACTGATACAGGGGAAAACAATCGCCCGAGCAAGCACATCTGAGTCACAACCAATTCTTGGTCTCAGGTCCTCGATGCCATTTGATAATCCTCCTAAATCTCCCTATCTTAACCTTCCTTCAAAATCCCCCGTGCCCCTGCCACCATCCACCCCATTTTCAACAGATCACTTTGTTTCCTGCACGTGTAGTGAAAATACCAGAAAATCGGTGAGAACTGCCTCGACTCCGCACACTGACTTTCGTCTGGACCCCTCCTTCACTTCTCTGCCGTCTCAGGGAAGAAGCGCCCCGCCCCCCCGTCCATGCCGACCCGGGCTCTGCCTCCCACACCCTCGGACTTGCTCACGGATTTTGCCGGCTCGGGCGGGCTTTCTGCGCCTTTCTTGAGGCTTCCCTTCTTCCCTTTGCTTCGGGGTACGAAGACACGGGTCTCTCTCCAGCCACACGAGCAGCACCCCGTGACCCCGCCGCCCTCACTGGCGTTCGCCTCTTCTACCCCCTTCCCGTCGAAGTCAGGCTTCCCGAGGGAGCGGCCTCGCCCCGCTGTCTCCACTTCTTTCCCTCCCACTTATCCCTTCGCTTTCTCCGGTGTGGCTCCAGCCGCTCCACTCAGGTCACCGAAGCCTCAGAGGCTGCCAGAGTCAAGAGACGCTCTCCTGTCCCCTCCCTGTCTTACTCCCTGGGGCTGCTTCTTGAAATCCCACTTCCTTCTCGAAAAGTCTCTCCCCCACTGGCTTGTCAGTACTCTCTCCTCGATTTCCTCTTAGCGGTTCTCAGGCGTCTTTTCTGGCTCTTTAAATGTTCACATTCCTCAGGGCTATTCCTGGCCATCTCTTCTCAATGGTAACTTCATCGAACGTATAGTTTCGATGCGACTCATACGCTTATGACATTTAAATCTATTTCTTCCGTCCAGATCCCGCTGCTGAATTCCAGACCTAAGTCACAACTGTATCTCCACTTGGCTGTACCATGGGAATGTTAAACTCGATGTATGCCAAATTGGAGATTTCATCTTTATTCACGAACTTCATCTTATGCCGACATTATGAACACTAATGGAAAAGTCCAGTTATCAAACTGTAGTCTCGCAAGCAAGAAACCTGGGAATCCAATACTCTCCTTCCAACTTCTGAGGGTTCCACCTCGGTCTTTTATCCATCCTCTGCTGCCAATTCTCACTGCTACTGTCTTAGTCCGTACCTCGTCGTCACCTCTCGCCCGGATCACTTTAGCCTTCTGATGCCTTTGCCTTTAGCTACTCACTCCAATCTCTGTCCACACTATTGCCAAATGATTTTTCTAAAATGCAGATCTGCTCATGTCATTCCCCTGCTCACGATTCAGTAAATCCCCAGTAAGTCAGACCCCACGTCAAACCTGCCACCGGCGGCCCCTACCTGATCTCAAACTCCCTTCCCACGATGCTGCTGCCATAACGAGACCGTGTCACACCACTGTGACGTCACGCATCCTGGCCGCTGCACCAAGAACGCCCTTTACCTAGTTCTGTATGTATTTAGCAAAAATGTAGCAGAAGTGTCGCCCTCGCTGCAGAGACTTTGCTGACCCTCAGTCAGACGCAAATGCCCCTCCGCTGGGCTCCCCTCTTTCTCTTCCCACGTTTCTCCATCGCACTCGCTCAACTGAATACGTCTCGGGCAGGAAATTCGCCTTATTTGACTCTGTATTCCAAGCACATAGAAGGGATTGTCACACGACAGACAGTCAATAACTGTTTGCTGAAGAAATGGTGGAAACAGTTTATATTCTCCTAGGCCTACAACTTGAATAAGTAATCATTCTGTTTCTTCCTAAATACACTCACTATTCAACTAATGAAAATATTCCCTTGAGCAACAGAAATCATTCATTTTAATAACTGGGATTTATTTAGAAGGTAAAGGGAGCTATGTTTTCCAAATGTATTGCAATGGACATAGACTACTTTTCAAATAGAAAAACGCTTGATAGTCAGAATATTAACATAAGAACCAAACTTGTCACTTTATTCAAACTTAATCTACCAGTTCTCAGATTAGCCAGCCAGACTGTGAATACAGGGCTTTGATAAAAGCTAACAGGGCGCACAGTCCACAGACAAGGGTGGCTCTTCCATTAGCATTTTCATTAACATACATTGCTCGGCTTTTCTTTATGCCAGCATTTTTCAGCATATAGCCTCTAACTTTGGTGCTATATAATAACAAATGTTGCTCTACACTGAAAATGCCCAATAGAACTTCCTCCCATGATAGGAATGTTCTATATCCGGCCTGTCCAATACGGTAACCACTACCCACATCTGGCTAGCACAGTGCGAAACCTACGCTGTTGTGCATTAGCCTACGTGATTAGACATATTCAGATACAAATCTTCATTTCCAGATACTAATGTAGACGCCCTTACAAATAACTGATGAGCTATCGGTCATTTTGTTCAAGGCTTGTTTGGCCAGAGTGAGTGAACGGCCGGCAAAGGGAACTAGAACATTAAGGAGAAAGTAAATATGGGTTTGGCGATGGGGGGGATGAGCTGGAAGATGAGGGGTGACTGGCAGCTTCCCGAGGCGGGAGCGCTTTCTGCGCCCGTATGTAAGTAAACAGCCCCCACTGTAGTACTGGAGCACGCCACGCACATCTGGAGCAAGGAATTTTTTAAAAATCCAAATATGCACATCACAGAGTAACGACAAGAAAACAGGGCAAATTTCTACGCTGTAAATTGCACTTACCTTAAGAGTGCTGAAAAAGTGAGCTGCTTTGGTTTTTAGAGGTCCAAGATACCAGTACCTGAGAACGATCAAGATAAAAATCTAATTAGAATATTAAAAGAACTATCAGTATGATAGATACCATTCATGACACACAATACATTAGAATTACACCTCTACTACCCGCGCCTGCTCTGCGGGCTTGGGTATCACGGTTTAGCATGAAAGAGTATTACAGTAAATTTTTAATCTGCATTTCAATGCCACATCAAACAGTACATAATTAGTTATACGGCAGATAGATCCTTGCAATTTAGGAGGGATATATAATCAGAGTCTCCTTGAATCTCTAAATTCCTAAGTATCACTGTAATGTGTACTTTCAGCCACAGAACAGAGTTGAGTATACGTTCAGCAAGGCGCTGAGCGGAGCGGGATGAAGCCGCGTGAGAGGCAGTGCCGGGGACCCGGCGTGTTCCCCACAAGCTCACTGGCTGGATCCTGCTCGCCATGATCTCTCTCGCACGCAAACATGTGATTAAAATCCGGAAATCAGCATAATTTCGCATTACTCATGTTATGCAGTTTTAAAATGGCAAATGTAAAATCTGGAAGTAAATACATAAAAGCTGCTGAAGAAATAACGATGCCGACTTGGACTGGAAAAATGGTATAAAGTAGGTTCCTCTTACAACTCGCCTGTCCATCTTAACTGCTCCCTATTTGATTCCAATCAATATGCATTTATTTAGTGCTAACTATGCATATGGAGGAAACAAAAGAAATAGAGTAAAAATTCCTGCCTTTGAGGGCTTACAATTTGAGAAAATATAGCCCAAAAAAGTAGCGTAAAACAATAAATGACTACATAAGTACATGACATAGTCTAAAATGATCTATAATCACTGGTTGGAGAGTCGGGAAGTGACAAGAAATTACTAAGGGCCTGAAGTCACTGGAGCAGTCACGCTGGCCCTGAAGTCACTGGAGCAGTCACGCTGGTATGAAGAGTGACGTGAGAACACAGGGCATGGACTTTAGCAAGAAGCGATGGCTTTAGCTACGTGAAAGAGGGGGTGAGATCGTTCTGGGCAGGAGGAGCGGCCACGGCGCAGGGACCCGCGAGGACGACGGCCAGCGCAAAGGCTCAAGGGGAAGGACACAGGACAATGCAAGCGGCCTTGAATGCCACAAGGAGTTTAGATAGAATCTAGTGAGCAACGTGGCGCCATTCTAATGATCACGCGGGTGACCAGAGTGATGCTGCTTGAGAAAGGTATGTGTGAGCCCGACCGTACTTAATTTACACTGTACTAAGCTATGCTAATAAGGGCCTTGATGAGCTGGTGCTCCTTTCAGCGTCTATTTGCTCCTTTTCCAGGAAACACACCCTCGCTATGGCAGTTTATTTCCAAACTGTCTGCGGTTCCCTTCATCTCTACCAAGAGCAAATTCTGACCCTGTGCTTAGACTCCCAATGGCCGGCTAGGAAATCGTTTCTGGCATCTCGGTTGTTTCTTCTGTAACACACAGAGCAACTCCGGGGACAGTCCTAGTCGAGGTAGTAGATGACAACTAGAATTTTAAAATTCATTGTTCAGAAATCAATCGAAATCCGGGCAAGTGTGTGAGATATTCCTGGAGGGGCTGCTCTATGCCTGTGCTTAACTGTTGATTAACACATTTTAGAAAGCTATTTGTTCTCACCAGACGCAGAGAAAACTAAGCTACTCCTCCTCTTGGTGAGTTGCCGGGATTATCTGACATTGCAGATCAAACACAGGGTAACTTGTGGAATCAAGATAATCATGGCAAACTCACAAAGAAAAAGATGCGAGATGTTAAGTAACGGACTGTAAAATACGGTAACATTTCTCTTTGGACATTCCACTGTCGAGAACTTGATTAGTAGGAATAATAAAGAGAAAAGGTGAGAGAAAAGTCTGCAGAGAAATCGGGGCAGGAATGCCTGTGAAGTGGAAGAGGGTTTCTTGATAAAGCCTGCAGTGAGCTCAGTCCTAACTCATTTCAACTGCTCCAAAACTGTAAGCCCGTTTTTAAGAAAAGGTCAAAGACAGCACAGATACGGAGTGAGCCTCACACGGCGCCTCCTTCGGTCCCACCCCAGGGAGCCTGTGCCGACAACTACCTCTCCACGCCAGACAGAACATGACACAACCTCTTGCCACGCTGAGAGATCCACGTCACACAATGCGTCCTCCAAAAATAAGTCCATGCCCAGGAAAAGCCAGCGAGGGCCCTCCGAGCGTCTGCTCAACGGGCCTATTTCTTCCATCGTTTTTCCTTCTCTGAAAGAGGGACCCTCTGGTCCCTCAACCTGCTAGGCCTTCGAAAAGATCACCTGTCGGGGCCAGTCTTCTGACCAGGGTGACAGCGCTGTGTGGCTGAGGCCCCGGTGGAGCCTCTCACCGGGCACCGGCTACGCAGGCTGCAGGATGACGGGCGCCCCAGGGCTACTCCAGTCTAGCGTGAGCCTCAGAGAGGGTGTCTAGAAATAGAGACGACTCTTTTCCTCTTTGGCCACCACCAAGCTAGGAGGAACCTGGAACATCCCCCATCCTTTCTGCATATAAGATATAAACCTCTCTCTTGATCATACCTAATTCAACCTCCACCCACCAAGTGTATTCCTACAAGATCACTGCATAGTGAAACCTCACACTGCGGAGCAGATTAAGAGATTTTTCTTTTATATCACCACGCATCAGCACAGCGATCCTTTACTTGCTAACTCTGACGCCAGCATCTCTGAAGGATCCCCATCGCAGGCCGGTCATTGCAAACACAGGTTGTTCCTTTTCGCCCTGGAAGAGAAATACATTTAATTTAAATTCACCATTACAAGAACTTGGAATTCTCGACAGGTAAGGACCAGCACATGATCACGGCCTACTTTTCATCAAACCAAATTCTAAAAGGATGCTCGATATTTAAGAAATTAACTCTAGAAGCATTCAGTAAAAGTACTCAAATAAACCATACTCTAAATAACACTAGTTTTTATATGTTAGGCCTCATGAATCTGCTGGCAAGGGAACATGTTATCATACTTGAGACTGTAAGTTAAGGAATATCTAACTATGCTTGCTCTGGGACCGATTAAGAGTTGGATCAGACAGATTTTCTTCTTTATAATTGACCAGATTATACTCGGCCAAGGCAATGGTAACTTAAGTCTGCATTCTGGTTGGAGGGCCAAGGGCTCTCAAGTATCCGAATCCTGATACTCCAGAATATTTCACATGAATATCTGAAAATATAGTCAGATATTTGTCATAACAAGTCAAAACAGAAAGTGATTTGGGTTTAGTCCGGTGCTTTCGGTGAAACAATGTATAATATACACATTATAACCAGCGAGTTTGTAATCAGCGAGATCAATAACATATAGAAACCACCTCTGCGTTTACGCTCCGTGACAAACTTTCCTTAGAGCGCACATGATACACACACCGGGATCCTGACGGGGGCTCTTCCCGTAGCTCGGAACGGCAGCTAAAGCCTGGGCAGCCCGCATTCTACAGGGCACCACCGGGTGCTGGGCGCCACTCCACAGAGCTGCCTAAGCGGGGCGGAGGCAGCTCGAGGTCCACCACGGGCGCCGGCGGGAGCGGGCGGCGGCTGCCAGAGCGGAGGCCTTGGCGCCGCAGGCGAGAGAGAGGCTGCCGCGTCTCGGCTGAGCGCAGGGGCCGCTTCCCCCGATCCCGACCTTCGCTGCCGCTCCTACCACAGAAACCAAGGGGGCACCTCTAGGAGAATCACCTGCAGATAGGGCAGCCCACGAGTAAAAGACACGGCCTCACGTTCTTTGGGTGTGTGTCTGCGGATCTGCTTTTCCGCACCTGCGTGAGCCAGGGGACAGGGAGCGAGGGAGGGCAGACCAAAGGGGCCAAGCGGATCTCGTGCAAGGCAGCAGGGCTTGGGCCGTCCTGACTGTACGAGGCTACTCATTCATCCGTTGTCTTCGTAGCATCTTCAAGAACAAATAACGTTCTGTGTTTGGGACTAGCGATACGAAGACGTCTGCCCTCAGCTCACGGTGCTGTGGGGGGCGTACAGACCACAGTAACGACACAGTGCAACAGGTTCGGATCAGAGAGACGTGCAGCAAGTATTCTGAGAACACGGAGGAGTGCGACTGTGTAACGGGTGTGGGGGGGGGAAGGGAGATGGACGGTCAGGGAAAACACGCGTGGATTTTAAAACAAAACCAACGAACTTGTAAAGAATGAGGGAGACCGGCGAGGTTGGGGAGAGAGAACAAAAGAAAGGGCGTCTAGGCCAGGGACAGAAACGTGACGTGAGTTTGCTGCATCCACAGGAGCGTTGCCCCGGGTGGCCCGTGAGGTGTAAGCTTAGAGACGGTGATGAGGAGGAGGAGGACAGAAGATTCCATCGTGAAGTCAGAAAATGCCAAGCTTCCTTGGTTTGAGATGAAGCAGGTCCCATTTACTACCCTTAAAGTCTTTACATCAGCGCACGTTATAAATTTCCCAAAGGAGAAATGCAACGTCCTGTCCCCCGAGCGGTCAGCCGCGCAGCTGCTGTCTGGGAGGGCATCGGGCGCACCTGACGCTCGGGGAGAGCGCTGTCCTGAAGCACGGAGGGTGGCCCCAAGTGCTGAGACAACGCACACGCTTCCTCCCCGCGCTCAGGGCCGCTTTCATATGGGAGGAAGAAGGAACTGAATGCGATTAGCTGAAAAGCCTTGTACCTCAAGATTCCACTCACTTGGGGGGCCATGTCCTAGCAAGGGGTAGCAATGGCTCTGGCAACAGGAGCCAAGTGTGAAACACCTAGAGAAGCCCAGGTGGGCACAGGGCTCTCAGGATTCAGAAGAGGCCTGAGGGTCGGTAATGGAGAGACGGGTCCCTACTGGGGTACACATGTGCACGGGACAAATAAGCGAGGTCAGATGGGCAGAAGAGAAGCCAAAGGCCAAAGCACCACTGTGATGTCCCAGCCTGAAGGAGGTTGGGGCAGTAGTCAGATTATGAGACGAAGACGTCAATAAACAAAATCAGAAACAGAAAGGCGTACAGCCAGACCTTCAGAGCAAAGGGGATTTGCTGCCCCGGCTCGCAGACTCTCCTGGAAAGAGGAAATTCTGGAGAGAACGTGGCCTAGTGATTTGCAGAGGAAAATAACTGTGAGGGCTGGCTGGAATAAGAGCTTAAGGAACAGTGAAAAGAAAGCAATTCCTGTCAACTAGACAGGTGCCCAACCTAGAGATCCTGGGGATTCTAGATGCCCAGGGAGAAACGGGGGGTAGGGCGCTGAGGTCCAGAAGCCGCTCCGAGCTCATGGTAAGAGAGCCGCCGGAGCCGGGTTTGGGCTGGAGGAAGCCATGCAGTCCGCCAGGAAGGAAAGGGGAGAGTGAGAAGGTCCGGCTCCTCACTGCCTCCCCGACATCCTCCTCTGGTTCTGGGTCAGCAGGGTCCAAAAGAGTCTGGCTAAAAGAGCAGAAAGAAAGAACTAGAAAGAATTCCATCAATCCGCCCAACAGTTACAGTGAAGTCAAGGACTAGGGGTCACGGATGTCTGTGTGGGGAAAATGCCCTTTGCGATTCCTGGGATGGAGCCAAGAGTGGGGCCAGCTGCACAGGGCAGGGAGCGGGGGGAAGCGGCGGCCCGCACGCCGGAAAACCAGATTCCGCTTCTGTGTCCGGCACGACAGTCGTGCCCAGACGCCGGCTCCTCTAATTTGCCAGATAACATGCCAACCCCCGTCGTGCCTTCCTGAGCTGGATGTGAACGCACAACAAAGTGAAAAGCTGAGTTACAGCTCCGAAGGACTTCTTCTTTTATCTCGGAAGAATCTCCGCTGGTATGTCTGATTGGGTTTGGGTCTGTTTTTTTTTTTAAAAAGAAAAATCTGATATCAGCCTTCACCACTCCGTAATGCTTTCCCCCATATTCTGAAAGCAATTTCCAGAAGTAAGGAAAAAAAGACAAATTCCGCTTAGCTGGGTGCCTCAGAAACCACTGTAGAGGCTGCTGAATTACATTTCCCAGGAATTGATTTAAAATGATTTCTGCCTCCTGGGCTATGTCATCAATATACAGAGCCTGTGGTAAATTTGATACTGGTTTCATCAATTCACAACGTCTTTACATTGAAAGAGAAACACGAAGGAGACAAGAGACGTTTAAATATAAGCACAGTCGAGAATTCCCAGTTAATTCCTGGTTACTGTGGAATATATTACTTCTAACACATAAATAAGAAGCAGTAAATCACTCGGTTATTAAGAGACATATTCCAATTCATCTCCCTTGGTAATAACGCTATTTTAAAACAATATCTTCATTGATACCGATCTGCAGTAACTTGGCTGGCTAGAAATTCTCCCATTCTGTGAGAACGATTTAGCTTTATTATATGCCAAAGAATCAATTGCAATTTAAATCATTTTTATCATGACCAATGAGGTTGTAGCGGGGAGTCCAGACATTACTGCATGAAGAACAAAGGAGAATAAAAAGAAAAGAGGCTGCGAGTCCGAGGGGTGGGGGGGGGGGGGGTTTCACCAGCTGTAAATACGCTTATGGCCCATAGCAACGTGTGACTAGTAGCAATATTTTAGGACTGAAGTCTGGAACCATGACATAGAGTGACCCTTCCTTCACAGATATCGGGGACCTTGAATGAATATAAAGTGTCCACAGTCTTTCGAGGACAACCTGATGCAACCTGCACATTTTAAGACCAGAGCTGAGTAAAGTCACAGGGCCCACTGTTTATAGGATTGACAGGCTTTATGGCTCGCTCAGCCTTCTTAGGAATCCGTCCCTGTTTTGGGGTGTGGGGTAGGGATGAAGAAGTAAGAATAGCTACGTAACTACTATCCAGTGAGAATATCTATTTTCAAGAAGATTCTGATCAAGAATCAGGGGTGGCTATCGGGTCGTCTTCCCTGCAAAATTTTTGTCTTGAAAAACAAAAAAGGTTTAACGTACAATGAACACCTTTTATAGTGCTCCCCCAGATCCGCCGACTGCATCCCCGCATTAGCACTACCCTGGGTGTGTGTGCACGTTTTGTATTATTGTTAACTCAGACTTCAAGACCCTTCGCTCACCTCTAATACTTCTGCAGCATCTCCTAAGATCAAGGGTGTAAATGGACATGACTGTGACGGCACTGTCACGCCCAAGAAATCTGACATGGACACAGAGCATCTAACGTACTGTCCACATTAAGATATCTCTTGTGGCTTCAAAAATATCTTTCATGGTTGTCACTCTTTTTCATTTTTCCAATCCCAGATCTCATACCGGATTTAATTATGATATTTCTTTAATTTCTCTAATTCCTGAACAGACTCTCTACTTTCTGTTGGATTTCATGACATTGACCTTTTGGAAAAGGTGAGACTACCTGTTGTTTTTAGAATGTCCCAAAATTTAGATTTGATTGTTTTTTCATTAGGAGATTCAGGCAGATTCAGATTAGTTAACCTTTTGAACAGGAAACTACAAAGGTGATGTTGTACCCTTTTCATATCTGCCTGTCCCGTTACTGGTGACACTAAGTTTGATTATCTGGTTAAGGTGTTGTACGCTAGATTTCTCTACTGTAAAGGTACATTTTCCCCTTTGTAATTATCAAATAATCTGTGATACTGTGTGAACATGTTTCTTAACAACCTTTTATCTAACAGTTTTAGCATTCGTTGATGATCTCTGTCTAAATTGGTTATTTCGCTGGTAATTACAAAACGGTAATTCTCTAACTCATTCCTTCTTCATTTACGAGCTGGCAATTCTACTAAAATATCACCGTGGACTCATGGATCCTTCATTTTTATTTAATGTATTATAACCCATTAGCATTACTATTCTTACTATTACTATTCTGTCCCAAAATTGGCCGGTAGGATATCATCGGGCTGGCTCCTATTTTTTCCTGTTGTCTCCATCAGGTTTTGAGTATCTCCTTGCCCGGCCTCTGAAGGCCATCTTTTCAGAGTCCTGGTAGCTTGTATTAGAGAATGGTTTTTAGAGATCGAAATCTGAGTGCCAGGGATGCCCACTGCTGTTGGCTATTACTGTGTCTAAGCCCTTTCAGTGGGCAAAGCCCACAAATATATTTCTAAAAAGATTCATGAGTTCATCTACAAATCAACAAGAAAGCATTAAACAATGCAATAAAAAAATGGGAAGTTCTGCTCCCATCTAGGATGTAGGAAGCTACAAGGAGTATTGTTCCCATTCTAAAAATGAGAAAAAGCCATATAATCAACAAAGTCATAATTTTTCTTATGCCCATCGGAGGGCTGAGATTGTAAGACAACCAAGCAACCTGAGTTCCGAAGAACGACAAGCCCCTGCAGAGGACAGACGGGACGAGGGGAAGATTGCACCTCTGGCAGAGCGTGGGAGAGAGAGGCGGCCGCCATGAAAGCAGGTAAGAGGAAATCGAGCACCATCCTAAGTGCTTCATACTCGTTAGCTCTTTTCATACTTGAAACAACCATATGAAGTAGAGGAATTACTTGAGGTCCAAAGGCAATCGATAGAGGAACAAAAAATAGTGATACGACTCTAATGGGAGGAGATACAATGGAATTCTTCTATATAACAAAGAGGTCAAGAGAAAAGGTCTAAAGCGGATAAATCGGAAACTAGTATCGTGTACTTCACGCTGCTGAACTGTACACTTAAAAATGGTTAGGATGGTAAACTCTATGTGATGTATATTTTGAACACAATTTTAAAAAACAGCATCATAATCATATTTCTTAGTGATAATAACGAGAACAAACAGGTAAAAGTACTTTTCCCTGGGGAGGTACAGGAAAGGGGAAGCAGAGGGACTGTTGTTTTCATCATCTTGTGTGAACTGTTACCAAGTTTTCCAAACTCTAAAGAAAAGACTTTACCTTGATCTGCAAGACATCAAGTGGAACGGTCTCCCCTTTCACGATGGCAAGTGCAGCATCTGTAATATGTCTGAAAGGTAACGAGAAGCAAACGATGATGCCGTGAAAAAGTAAGTACCACCTCCCCCCACCATACACACACACACACACACGCGTGCGTACACACTCACTCACCCACTCACTCCTGCCCAGAGTAATAGTTGGGTCAGGACAAAAAACAGTGCTTCAAAAAATACTCCAAGAACAAAGGAGCATAAAAGAATTACTAATACAAGTCTAGTGGAAGGCTCTGGCAAAGAGAAAGTTCTACAAGGCGCCCATCATTTCTTTACTTAACACTTATTGAGACTCTTACATTGTGCCTGACTCTTATCACTGGAAAATATGATACTACTTAAAATGAATGAATGAAACATGTCCTTCTATTGTTATTTAAGAAACCAAGTGCTTCACAAAACGATATTTCCTATTATTCTAACAGCCTGAAGGGCAACTAAGGGACAGGATTTTGTTGGAGTTATCTTAGGAAAATGTAATGCAGAACCCAAGACAGAATTCTCTTACATTCCAAGATTATTAGGATATACTTCATTTTAATTGCTGAGTCTTTTGTTCAAAGACACAATGCTGGTCCTATCTATATTCTGGTATTTGAAAATGTATAGGGAAAAAAATGGCATGTACTATCGACATCCATTCAGAGAATATGAAACTATACTAGGCCTGGAAATAGTTCTAGGATTCATATTCTATTAGATCCAAGGTCAGAACCACATTAATACACAACAGAGAGTCAGGAAAAGAAACAGTAAATCGACAAGTGGCCAGACAATAAGATATTGGCCCTTAGAGAAGAAAGAAGGAGCAAACCCCCATCACTTCCCCTGCCCAGCCTGGCCACCCCTCCCGTTAATCCACTGTCTCGGGACTGCTGGCTGTCGCCATCCTTCAGCTCTTGCCTAGAAAAACCACCGTCCACCCTAGTCAGCTTAGATGTAGCGCTTCCCTGTGATTCTCTATCACTGAACTGTGTTCATTTTGCTTCACGATTTACAATATATTTTTTATTTACATCTTTATCATCTGCCTCCTACTGAAGACTGAAAGTTCTACAAGGTTAGTGATAACTTATGTCCATTTACCGATCAATATAAAACCTACACCTTGGACAGTGCGCAACACCAAACAGGCAACCAGTACATAATGATTATTCTATAAAGTTTCAAGCATATGAGAAAGTAGAGAGAATAGTATCATGAACTCTCATCATAGCCAATTTATTTCCTTTTATTTCCTCCATTCGCTTCATCTGAACTGTATCAATCAAAGCAAATCCCTGATATTTTAACATTTCATCCATATTTCCTTGTGTATCTATAAGACCCTTTCTTAAAAAAAAAAAAACGCCATATCATAGCTAAACCTTTCAAATAATCCCTTTATATCAACATATATTTAGTTAATGTTGAAATTTCCTCAATTAACACATTTTTGTTTTCTTTATTTAAATCATGATCCAAATCGGATCTATACATTACAATGGGTTTATGTGTCTCAAGTCTCTCCAATCTATAGATTCCCCCTCCTTTTCTCTTCCCTCCGTGTTAACTAGATGGGTTGTCTCAGAGTTTCTGAGGGTCGGATTCACTGACTGGATCACCATGTATTACCACGTGTGTCTCCATGCCCCGTGAGGCCTGAAAGTCTGTATCTAGGATGGAAAATCTGTATCAAATTCGGCTCTGAGTTTCTGGCAAAAATACTGTATAGGTGGTGGTGTGTACTTCCGTCAGCGAGAACATAAAACCTGGTTGTCTCTCTTTTTGTGAGGATAGAAAACAATGATAATCATTGGTCAGACTTATTAACGGAGCTTCAAAATGGTGATCTTTTAATTCTATTCTTTCTAATTTAACTGATGCACAAAGAGAAACCTTCTTTATCAATAATATGGGTACCTTGAAACATAAGTTATATGAGAAAATCAGCATAAATATTTGATTTTTTTTAGTTTGCTAATTTTCAAAAGAATAAGTTTTATCCTTAATATCCTTTAATAGTGACCAGTAATTTTTATTTTTCTTAGTATCATTATGAACTCATAAAGATTTTAAAATACTTGTTATGTTTCAATACATTAATTAGCCTTACTGATACTCAAACTGCCTCGAATGAATGAATTACAATGGGGGAGGAACGAGGGGCAGTAGAGGACCAGAAAGGACGATGAGAAGCAGCTTCAGAAGGTCCACGTCCGCGCGGCCCGGACGGAGGAGACACCAAGAGCTCTTCCTCCGTGCCGGCTTATGCGAGTAGAATTATCTGAGTTTAAAAGGACTACTTCAATATTTTAACTTCCTAGAAGTCAGATTTATTGAAATACAACTTAAACACAGTAAAATTGATGCTCTTAAGTATGCTGTTGTACGGTTTTGACACATGCCTTCAGTCACGTAACCATCACTGTGACCAGGACTGACATTTCCAACATCCCGAAAGGTTCCTCCGTGGTCCTCTGCGGCCAACGCACTTCCCCACCACGGGCTCCTGGCAACCGCCACGTTGCTATGTCGCCCGCTTTGTCTTTTTCAGAATGTCACATATGTCGAATTTAAAAGTATGGAGCCTTTCCAGCTGTTTTTTTAAACTCTTAGCATGAATCGGAAATTCATTTATTTTGTTGGATGGATAGATTCTTTTTAATGTTGCATACTATTCCTTTGCATACACATACCACAATCTTTTTAACCATTCACCAGTTGATGGACATCAGCACAGTTTCCAGTTTGGGGCCATTGCACATAAAGCTACTATAAACATTTATATATAGGTTTCTATATGGACACATCTTCATTTCTTTTGAGTAAATACCTATAAGTGTTGTTGCTGCTCATAAGTTTAGTTTTACAAGAAACTGCCAAACTTTGTCCATAATGGCTACTCCATCTTGCTTTCCCACAAGCGATATGAGAGTTTCAGCTGCTCCACACACTTCTCAGCCCTTGATGACGGTGGGTTTTGTTTGGTTTGTTTAAGCCACTCTGACAGATGCATACTGGCATCTCACCGTGGATTTAATTTGCATTTCCCTAACAACTAACAATGAATATCTTTTCATAGGCTTACTTGCCATCCGTGTCTCTTCTTTGGTGAAGTGTCCATCCAAATGTTTTGCTTTTCTTTCTAGCAGGCTGCTTGTCTTCTTATCACTGAGTTGTGAGTGCTTTCTGTATACTCTTGATATTGATCCTTTATCAGATATGTGTCTTGCAAATATTTTCTCCCAGTGTGTGGCTTGTCTTTTCAATTTCCTCACAGTGCTTTTTGAAAAAGAGATGTTTTAAGTTTTGCTGAGATCCAGATTCTCATTTTTCCCTTCTATGGTTTCTGCTTTTTGTGTCCTGAGAAATCACTGTCTAACCCAAGGTCACAAAGATCTTCCTCTAGAATCTTTATATTTTTAGGTTTTACAAATAGTCTATGATCCATTTCGTGTTCCTTTATATATGCACTATGAAGTAAGGGTTGTGATTCATTTTCTTACATGTGGTTATCTAATTGTTCCAGCACCATATTGTTGAAGAAAACTGTCCCTTCTCCACTGAATTGCCTTGGGGCCTTTGTTGAAAAATTGAGCATCCGCATATGTGTGGGCCTAATTCTGGACACTTTCTCCTATCGATCTGTGTCTCCTTTTACCAGCACCGCTCTGTCTCGATCACTGTGGCTTTAGGGTACATCTTGGAATTGGTAGGGCAAGTCCTTGAAAGTTTGTTATTCTTTTTCAGAGTTTTTCTAGCTATTCCAGTTCTATATTTTTCCACACAAAATTTAGAATCTACTGATCAATTTCTATAAAAAGTCTTCTGAAACTCTGATTGGCATTGTGTTGAATATAGATCAATTTGGAGAGAACGGACATCTAAATACTGAGCCTTAAATCCCGTGAACACATTTCTCTTTCCATTTATTTAGTCTCAATTTCTCTCTCCAGTGTTTTATAGTTTTCAGCATATAAATCTTACACATATTTTGTTAATTTATCCCTAAGTATTTCATGTTTTTATAAAAGTTTGTAGAAAAGTTTGTGACGTCAGTATCCTATTGCCTTTATTGTTGTTATATGCTTATATTTAAAAAAAAAAATATAGCAATTATCATCAGCAACGAAGTAAAAGATTCATCATGTCTGGAGTTTAAGTACCGCTACAAGACAGGAGTCATTTAGATATTAATTTCCATTCAAGTTTCCTAATACGGCACCTCTTTGTCTATTCCAATCTGCAGGCCCAATGAATGGGAATCTGGTAGAAAAAGTCACCTTTCCATGGTATTTGACTGGAACACCTATAAGATATATTTTTTAATCTTTATCTAGGTGAAAAAGCAAGAGAATAGAGGGTTATCTTTTTGATTTGTTTATATTTGCTTTACTTTGGAGTCAGTAATTGTACAGTCATCCTCTTTGTTATTTACTATTTTCCACCCTAAATAAATTTTCAACAATTATGCCTAAAGTCTTCAACATATCAGGTAGTTTACCAAGCATGATTACAAGTTTACCTAACTAGTCCTTATTTTGGCTCTTTAACAATCTCCTGAGATAAGTACTATCATTGAGCATTTGAGAAATATAGGTGAGGAAACTGAGACTCAGAGAGATTAAAAAAAGTTCCCACCGTAACAGAGCAAGCGCGGTACAATATCGATTTCAGGTCTGACTCCAAAGGTGCGCTTTCTTCACCTGAGAGGCTGCGCTGGCGTACCTACGAGATACCCAGGGATTCCCACGGGGCAGCCCCACACCTAACATCTGCGTGCTCGACGGTCCTCCCCACCAGTGTGATCAGGCTAAAACGTAAACACTTAAGTCAGGAATCACGTCCACCTGAGTCGGTGTTTCTAACAAAATTAAGGGCAACCAAAAATACTTTAAAAGATGCACGTTAATGTAAAAGCTTGGATTCCATCCTGGGTTCTTCAGGAAGCGGGTTGGCACGTAAGAAACAGCCTCTTTTACTTTCTCGTATTTCTCTATCGAAATGTCTTTATCCCATTTTTTCCTTCCTCCCAATGCTGTCTGGGAAGGAGGTAGCAGTTTAGAAAATGAGATTTATTTTAGGAGAAAGCCAGAAGCATGATCACGAGTTTAGATGAACCTGCTACGAATATGTTAATTCTGAAGGAAGCTGAGAAGGGACCCTAAAGCACTGTATTTACTCGGAGTAGCGGCCAGCACACTAAGTGGGTTAGGAAGTTCTTCTGAAAGACGAACCTTAAAAACAAATCTTGCAAATGAAAAACCTTTTTTAATATTTATATTAATTCTTTTCAAAATTGCTTAGCAGAAGACAGCTAAAATGCAACCTCAAATTTATCATTCTCCAGCAATAATTGCAAGCTCTAAATAAAGCGGCACCATAGGACGGAATAGCTATTTTTTATGATTATTTACCTGCAACATTCTGAATTCAAGATTCCTTTTTCTTTCATACTAATTATGGTACCAAAAAATCTTGACAACAGTGCAAAAAGCAAAGCCTTGTTCTTTCAAATAGCCTTAGGCCTCTGCCATGTTAAGAGGTCTACAAAATTCTGACCCCAGAGCAGACTTGCTTAATTACCTAAGACCTCTGGGGTATGCCTATAAATTAAGTTTTATAAATCTTTAAATGAGAAATAGAAGCAGCAACAACATTAGCTAACTGCAGGGGAAAAGGAGCTCCCCCCAAACTGAAGGCTACCTAAGACCCTGAGGGTGGCCACACTGCGCAAACTGGCTTTCTCCAGGAACACGGTCTGCCCCGATCCCTGACACGTCTGGGAACGCCGGCCACGCAGGTCCAACACGATGTGCCGACACGAACGGAGGAACGAGCTCTCCGAAGGAAGCCAGACCCCAACCGGACAGGATTCCTTATGGCCAAGCAAGACTGTCTGCGTCATTCATTGTCTGCCATACCTAATGCCCCTCAGACATTCTAAGCTGGGAATAAAAAGTACGGCAAACTGAAATGCCACTTTGGGCTTCGGGATAATTGGTGAAGGGCTGAATATTCCTCATTAGATTAAGGCTTGAAGAATGAAAAACATTTTAAAGAAGGCGTGGCACACGTATACATTTATGCCTCGTGTTTGACATATAGACCGAGGCCTTTACACAAAACATATATATATAGAGAGAGAATTGTTCAAAGATATAAGATGAGTCCTAAAATTACAACTACTTACTTATATTATCGACATAATGACGCCAAGGCTACCAGTTCAGTCTTCACAAGGGACCTATGTGTCATTGTGAATATTTAACCAAACAAATCAGTGCAAATCTGTCCTTCACTAGAGAATCTTACACTGTAAAAGCATAAAAACAGTTTGAATCGGGGCAGTTCTCTTCACAGCTGACAGAAGACATCTGTTCATTCCACGCCTGACCTGGAGACCTCACGTTAGATCACCAGGGGCCCACAACCCAACAGAGAAACTTCCCAGCGAACTGAAAGGCTAAACCCTGACCTAGGTCCCTCTTAATGACCTGAAGTCTCAGGCTGTCAACACAAAAAACGGATATGATACCACACATGTGAGTCTTCCATTCCCGGACTCGCTCACCCACAAATGCTACCATCCCACGCTGACGACCTACTGGACTTTGTTTCCACTTTCGGCAAAGAGGGTATGACTCAAACTACTGGTCTGTCCCAGAGGGATAAATCCGATGGGAATCTTACTGAAGGTCGCCTGGGGGAAAAAGCAGAGGCACATTTTAGTGTTATGGTCAGAAAATCAGGCTAACAGAGGGGCGGAGACGTGTCTCCTATGACGAGTAACCATCAGTGACTCTGGGCCTGCCTTCCCGACTCCCTTAGCGCACCCTTGACCGGCAACCAGGTAATACTAACCGAGCAGCTCCTAAGGGAAGGCAGTTCATGAACGCAACATGAACTGGAGTTTGGAAGAAACATTTGGGTTTTCATTAATGGCGACTGGTTGAAAGACATTTGGTTAAGAAAACGAGGGTGTAAAAGATAATAGATAAATGCACTATTGTGGCAGAGACTATCATTTCACTATTTGAAAAAGTCACAGACAAAATTCGGCTAAAAATAGCTAACGGGTGCACAGTAAGTAATGACAGGTGAAAGTGCTTCATAAATCATCTCAGGTACAAATAAGGCAAAGAGAATAAGCACGTTCAGGCAGCGGAAGGTAACGGCATGGCCGTTGTTTTAATTAAATTCCACAAATAGAGAGACACTGTGGGCTTCCAGAGCCTATTTTGAGGACAATCGGCCATCACCACAGGGACTGGGAAAAGTCTTTCTTGTTAATGTTGTTTATAAAATATTTGGAACTATTGTGGGAAAGTATTTAAAATAATGTCACAAACAGTCATACACCCGAGACCCAGATATAACAAATGTTACATTTTGCCATATTTGCTTCAGATGTTTTAAGCGATGAAACGACAGATAAATCGAAGGCACTGCCCACCCAATTCTTCTCTCGCCCTTCCCAGAGGAAGCCATTACCCTGTGGCTGGTGTGAGGATCTCTTTCCATCCACACTGTCATTCTTTTACTACATTATTTTCGACATCCATTAAGAGGATGCTTGTTTTCTGAATTTTAAATCTTTGCAGAAATGCGTAACATACTTTGGCAACCTGACTTTTTTACTGAATATTTTTAGATTAACCATGTAGATATTTATAGATCTAGTTCATTCATTTTAACATCATTATGAGCTTTCAGTATATGAACATACTTCAATTTATGTATGAAGGCATCCTTTCAAAAAGATTCTACAGAAAATTTTTATACTTTAAAAACAACACTTGGTAAAAGCTATTGGCTACTCTGGATTACCAAACCAGAAAAGTCGACCATGAGTTAATAAAAGTATCCTAGGACTTGACTTTCTAAAACCCAAGGAAGCACAACTTGTGCCTGACTTAAAATATAAAATGAGGAGAAAAGTAAAATTAAGAGAGATAAAAACAGAAAGGTGAAAGCCAAAATGAAATGACTCTTCTTAAAAGCTTACCTCATCTGCTCTTCGAAGAAGTCCAGTAATAACCTACAAATATTTTTCAAAATTATTATAAATAACATGTGTTTCCTTTATCATAAAAGAATTGGATTCAATTTTCATGAACCACACACTTTCCTTATTTCTTCCTAGAAACTATGTCAAAAGATGTCTTGGCTCTTAAAATACATAGTATTTTCCAACAGAATCAGAGTTAAATTAACTTTTATTCTTGACTTAAGGTCAATAGTACAATGAGGGCTAAGATAAAAGAATTATAAAACCTCCACATTATATTAGCAAAATTATGTTTTACGTTTCATAAAATGGGTATTAATGTGCTGTTCACATCAATTATACCAAAGACCCTGGTTTGCTATAATGAAGTGCACGTGTAAGAAAACAATAACCTTTGCTATTCTCGGGGAGGTCTGCTCTTAATCAACGTTTCTCGATGATGAATGTAAAGACACGGCGGATAGTAAAATATAGTACGTATCTTGTGAAAACTGAAAAATACTTGAAGAAAAACTTGTTTCTCATAAACCCACCATGCAGGATACCCATCACTAACAGTTTGTATTTTGATACATTTCCCTCCAATTCTTTTATCGTCAAGGCATGTTTTTATGACTAGATTGTACCGAATACACAATTTGGTGTCTTTCTTAAAAACATTTTGTACAGTAAAGGCTGATGCCCATCTTCTCCCTTCGTCTCCTCCCTCACTGCATTTTAGGATTAAATGGGGGTGTCTGAGGTCTACCTCACTCTTTGGTCGGCATGCTATTAGTATTCTTCACACTTCATTAAAAAGCCATAAAAACAATTACAAGACCATTAGCGCAGCCTTTTTAAAAGCAGCTTACCAAGGCTCACATCATTTCTCAGTCCAACACAGCACACCTCTCAGTCTGTGGGGAGCTCCTGATCCCTCAACACTGGCGGTTCTGTCCCACCAGACAGAGGCAAAGGCGGTCAGAGGCGGGGCACGGATAGGGTCGCAGTGCACGGGGCGGAATGACTAGTGAGGGCCGGGGGGCACCTGCACCAGGCCCTTTAGAGGTTTCTAATATATTATGGAGGGCTAGTCTTGCCCAGGGAAAAAAGGGCACTTCAGGGAAATCTACTGTCCTTACTGGACCAGAGTGAGCACTACGGATATGGAATTTAAAGACACAGGCTGATGCATGCATCTGAACATGGAGGCCTCTGCCCCTACATGTACTATTAGGAGATTACATACATACACACACACACACATATGTATACATGTGATGGAAATGATGTGAGAATGGACAGATGCATTTTTTAAGGGAATCTAAGTTTATAAGAAACGTTCCTCATAACTGAAACTGATTTCATAACAAACAGGGCTACTTCATAAGAACCTTCAAAATATCAAAAGCTTATCCTACACATCACCATTTGTCTCCTGTTTTATTTGATTTTATCACACTTAAATTTGATAACAAAAACCCATTTATGTGCTAGGTGTAGAGTTTCGACAAACCAATGAAATAAAAGTGCATGAGGAAAACGTAATGCTCGACTTATTTCAGGAGAAACAATCCTCGAAAAATGGATTACAAAGAAATGATTTCCTTAGATTATAACCACTTCACGCCATTACTCTAAGGTCTAATTTCCGTCTTCTTCACTTTCAAACTGGCTTCAAACAGGAAAACGGCCATACCTCCTGCAACGTCCCGTCTCCTCCGGCAACGATGATGACATCTGTGCCGTCCATCAGTTCCAGGAGTTTCTTCGCTTGGCCCTCATAATCTGTCTGAAAGACAAAGGACGCCTTTGGTAAATTCATCATCTTAGGGCCACAGGTGAACGGTTTAAAAATATAGGTTATTTTCGTTAAAGTTTTACATTGAGTCTTGTCTTAAATTCTACATTCTTGATAGACGTGAAAAACTAAACAGCTAAGAAAGCAAACTGTATATGGTTTTTATAGTTTTATACTTTTAGAACTGGAAGGGACCTCAGAAAACACAGTCAGCTCCTTACTTGTCTCAGTTACAGTTAGCTTGTCACAGGACTCAGTCCAGTTCAGATGCTATGACATCATCTACCCAGTGCCTTTCATCTGTAAGCAGGAAGTATAAATGCAAATAAGGAGAAGCAAATGTAATAAAAAAAAGCACAGATTTGAGAGCCCAAGAGAGTTAGATTAAGTCTCGATTCTGCTACTTTTTAGCTGACTGGCCTTATTAAATTCTCAGGATCTCAATTTCCTAATCAATGAAATTATGTGTCAGAGAAGGGGATAATCACAGCTTCCTCACAATGCTTATAGTTATAAAGCTGAAAGTGAAGCTGCCAGCAAGGTAGCTGTTCTGACTGTATCCCCGATACCTAGACCACAGCTTACCTCGGAGTAGGCACTCAATAATTATTTGCAAAACGTAAAATAAATGGAATAAGTACTGAGGAAACAATCAAAATGCAAAAAGATCTGGGTAGATTCAGCAGACCACAATTTAAAAGATCGTGTTAATAGAGATAAGACATTTGAGGCTCTGATGAAAATTCCAAATGCACCAAAAGACGAAAGCTAAGAAGGGGGGCCTCACGATGCAAAAAGATGAATTGACACACTAACCTCTACTTTAACAAAAATTAACTCAAAATGGATTATAAGCCTAAGTGTAAAATAAAAAACTAGAAAATTTCTGGAAAATACAGGAAGGGGTCTAGGAGATCCTGGGTTTGGCAATGGTAAATCAACCAAAAGCAAGATCTGTGAGACAAAAATTAATACGTGGAACTTCCTTAAAATTAAAAACTTCTGCTCCGAAAAACCATGTTAAGACAATGAAAAGACAGCTTTAAAAGACAGTATGAGAAAATATTTGCAAAGCATGTATCTGATCAAGGACCTGTATTTACAATATACAGAGAACTCTAGAACTCAACAAGAAAACAAACAACAAACAAGAATGGACACCGGACCAAAGAAGATACACACATGAGAAATAAGCAAATGAAAAGCAGCTCACTATTACGTCCTTAGAGAATTACAAAGCAAGACAATGAGGCTGCGAGACACTCTCTCTCTCTCTCTCTCTCTCTCTCTCTCTCTCTCTCTCCTCTCTCTCTCCACCCCCCACCACACACACTCCCTCCCTCCCTCCCTCCTCCCCCGCCCCATTACAATAGCTAAAACTCCAAACATTGACAACACCAAATGCTGACAAGGATGTGGAACAATAAAAATGTTATTTGTTGCTCGTGGGAATGTAAAATGGTACAGTCAGTCGCTTTGAAAGGCAGCTGGGCAGTTTCTTACAAAGCTAACATACTCTTATAGAAAAGACTAACTGCGCTCTTAGGTATTTACCTGAGTGAGTTGAAAGAGTATGTCCAAAAATAAACCTGCACAAGAATATTTACAGCAGCTTTATTCATAATTGCCCAAACTAGAAACAACCAAAATGTCCTTTAACAGGTCAACAGATAAATAGCTGTACATCTATACAATGAAATATTATCCAGAGATAAAAAGAAATGCGCTATCGAGTTACGAAGACATGCTGCTGAGGGGCCCGGGTGACACTGTCGTGTCCGGAGTGCTGACCGAGAGAATCATAAGCAGAAAAACAGTGAGGCAGTTTGTTATATAGCAAGAGACACCTAATATAGAAGTGAGCCCAAATATATCAACAAGGACAATACATCATGGATTAAATAGTCTGGTCAAAAGACGAAGAAAAATAAAAGACTGATTTTTAAAATATCCTGTTTTCACACCTTCCCAATGATGCACCTAAAATATAAGAATACAAAAGGGTGAAAGATGTAAAAATTACACCAGGAAACAACTAACCCAAGTAAGCTTAGTGTAGTTACTAACAATACTAGATAAGGTAGACTATGGCAAAGGCAGGATTAGTGCTAAAGAGAGTCCTCTGGGACAGAATCGAAACGTGAGAAAAGTGAATTAATTTGAAACTTGAGTGCATCTACTAACAGTCCCAAATCTGAAAAGCAAAAATGGGTGAAACTACATAGAGAAATGGACAAGTCCACAATTACAGTGGGAGATTTCTAATACCCCTCACTCTCTGAATAATCTATAGTTAAAAAAGGAAAAATCAGTAAGGACATAGAATATTTGAGTCACACAATAGATTTGATTTAATGGACATATACAGGATGTGATGCCTAACAACTGATATTTTTTTAGGCATATGTGAAACGTTTACGAAAACGAACATGCCAGGCCATAAAACAAGTCTCAATAAATGTTAAAATACAAGAGCTATACAGACTACATACTCTTTTACCACACACAATAAAATCGGAAATCACAGACATCAATAATTGGAAAAACTTTAAATTTGGATATTTTAAAACATGCCTAAATAACTCATGGGTCAAACAGCAATCATGATGAAAACTGGAAAATACTTAGAGATGAAAATATTAAACATCAAAACTTCTAGGCTGCAGCTGAAGCAGCAGAGTCAAATACATAGTTCTAAATTCATATAGTAGAAGGGTGAAAATTAAGAAAAGAAACATTCACATTAAAATGTTGTAAAAGAACAGCAGGAGAAAATCCAAAGAAAGTAGAATGAAGGAAGTACCGGACAGACCAGAAATTAATGAAATAAACATAAATGAGAAGATTAACAAGCCAAAAAATGGTTCTTGGAAAGGATTAATTGACAAACCTCTCACAAGGCTATTGAGGGGGGAAAAAAGGGACAAATAATATTAAGCTTAAAAATGAGATATTACAAATGTTACAGAAACTTAAAAGTTAAAAAGAAGATATTATGAACAACTTGATGCCAATTAATTTGAAAACTTAGATGAAATGAACAAATTCCTTGAAAAATTTACTTTATCAAAATTGCCTCAAGGGGAAATAGAACTTGAGTACTTCTAGAGCCATTAAAGAAATTTAATATAAAATTTAATATAAAAATTAATATAAAAACACCATCCCTATATTTGCAGAAAGCTGCGAGCCCAGCGGGTCTCACTCCAGAGTTCAACCGAACAGTCCAGGAACAAGTCTCAGTCCTGTGCATCCATTCCGGGACCGGTCACATGCAGACAGTCCCTAACATATATTACAGATTCTTACATAAGAGTTAGTTTTTTTCTTTTAAGTATCTTCCTCCCATCCCTAAAGGCAGATGACTGGAAGACCAAGTCTCAGACGCGTTGGGAAAGAGTTCAATATTCCATGCGAAATTGAACTAAATGAACTTTTAGTCTCTATGATCTAATGAAAGTGTATGTTAAAAATAGGTAAACCACAGACTTATTGATGGGGTAACAGTGATTTTCGTAAAATATGCAGCTATTCCACGCCGCACACACGTCACTCAAAAGTCAGCAAAGTCCCGAGGCATCTTCTGAGATAGCACGACTAATTTATTTTTACCTAAATTTCACAAGTTCTCAATCTTTACCATTTAAAATTCCTCAACAGAGAAAAAATATTTACCTGTCAGCAGAACTACCAAGAAATTGAATTAATTACTCAAACTTGAAAGTGGTTTTTTTTCCCCTCAGAAAAAGAATTCTTAACAGCTATCACAATTCTCATCTTCCAAGAAACAATTATTCCACATCCTATCTTCCGATGAAAGGAATCAAGTTCCTATCTCCACCTAAACCTATTCTGAAAATGAAAAGCTGACAATGCTTTGATTATCAGAACACAATTGCTTAAATTATCAGAACAAGTACACAACATCAATTTCTCTGTTCTTGTCTTCTTAAGTCAAAAGTGATTTCTGCTAAGAGAAGAGGCTGTGTTACAAGGGGTGAGCTCGGTCAAAATCAACAGTGGAGCAGTTCTCACCTTAACGACAGTCACATCCATGCCAGACAAGTGCAAAATTGGGGCAGCATTTTTTTCAAATAGAGTCCTTGCTTTGCTGTAAAAAAGGAGAAATCACAAACATTTTAACACAAGTGCTCACAAAGAACAGAAAACCCAACCATCTTTTCTTGTGTAGAACAAGAGATAGACGAAGGAACATGGCTTCCTTTCTTCCTTCGGGATAGGAAGTTTAACAGTGAGCCATGAGTCTCCACAGACAGAAACAGGCTCGCTCACACTGGGGCCTCTGAGAGTTTACCCTTTGTCTCGTACACTAAGCTCTTCTCCGTTTGGGATGCTTGCAGCTCACAGCCTGCTTCCTCTAGAGGAAGAATGTACACCTGATGGGGCTCCGCTCAGGGTCATTCAGCATTTACTGAGCATCTGCTATGTGCTAGACAGGTATGTGAGGCGGGGACACAACACGACAAAGCAGACAAGGACAGCTGTGCCTTAAGTACAGTGTAATAAGTTCTCGAGGAACTTGTTTATATTCCAGTGGAGGAGAAGGTATTCACTCTAACATTTCTTCACACGGCCCGAGGGAATAGATTGAACCAAACAGAACAATGCTTAATTCTAGCTCAGTGGACACAATTTTGGGAGAAGAAATACAACATTTTTAACAATTTTGAATCCTGGGGCTAGCTCCATTTCTTGAGTTTTTAAACCTGTAGTGTCCCTGGAGAAAGAGCAACATTGTTTACAGGAAGTCAGAATTTCTGCTAGGATAGAGAAAAGCCGGAAATTATCCACGTAACTATAGGAGAATCAGCGGCCTGTCCCAAACTCCCAGGCGAAGCCGCGCCCTCCTCTGTGTCGCCTCTGCACTTTGTACACCTCTCTCTCAGGAACTTGCACCTCACGGGATGATGAGTGATCTGCAAGACAGTCTTCGGGACTAGATTTGAAGTCTTGCAAAAACAGACACCAAATCTTATTAATCTGAATTTCTGGCCACCAGGAGTAGGTCCGGCACAGGTAAAAGATACTTCACAAGTATCTGCTGAATTAACACACAAATGAGTAAATGAATAAACCCATCCAAATGTACACATGTAAATTCCAAGGAAAAGGAAATTCCATGTTTGTGATGTCTTGTAATATAACAGAAACAATTAAACAGCCCTTAGAACAGTTTGTGTTTTAAAGGTATCACACATGTCATTCTGATAGTGACTCTTGTCCAGTTCAGGTCAGGATTCAAAACCACAGCCTAGGAATCAAGGGATGCAGAAGTTGCAAAACTTTCCCAATGGCATCGCCTCAAATTTGAATAAATGTTAACTATATCAATCAGTTGACCTGTCTTTTACCCAAATATTTTCAATGATCACATAGGAAACAAACAACTAGCATTTTCAAAACAATCAACTAGCCAAACATCTAACTTTTACATCCATATTTACTCAGTCTTTCAGATTTTTTACCACTGATGCATAGTTTTTCTTGAAAACATTTTATTCTAGAAAGAGATGCAAAGATCGCCAATGAGAAGCATGTATAGTGGTGCACACACGAAATTCAATGTTCTCTAAACTAAACATCAGAATAACCACCGATGGCAGAACATGAAACATTTCTCATCATAAATTAAAATGGAAATGGAGAGGCTTGGATAAATGTTCGCAGGAACCGTTCAAAAGAATATCTCAAACCAAGGGCCCACCTGAGCAGGTGATAAGCAAATTAAATGCCCCCAGCTTTTCCACTGCTCGGAATGCCCATTAGAATGAATGTGAAGAGCTAAATGGAAACCCCGTGCCCGCTCAGCTTTACTGCTGCACTGAGCCGGTGACATTGCAAACCTCTCTCCCTCCGGGGTCACTTTCATTAGGAGGCTGATAAGAAAGGACCGGCTGAAAATAAATCACATCTAACCCTGAGAAGCAAAACTCTGGGGAAGTCTCAATCTGCTAGTTAACCACTTATGACAAATCTGTAAGCTCCCTTAAGTTAAAGAAATAAAACTGGAACATTTGAGGCTTTACTCATGTCTTTATGTGATGCCATGGGTACAGAAAACTCTAAAAGTGAAGACTTTTTCCTTGAATGTTCTGTACAAAAGATTGAAAAACAAGTGTTACCAGTAAGAAATACATTATTTATTACACAATTAAGGGTGATATAGCACGGAGAGAAATACAAACTTTATATACTTGTTGCAATTTCCAGGTTTGTTCTCTCTCTCTCTCTCTCTCTCTCTCTCTCTCTCACACACACACACACACACACACACTACTCTTTAATGTATTATTTATTAATGCTAAACACAGTTATCTTCTTTCTTAAAGGTCTTATGTAGTTTTAAAGCAGTACATAATAAAATAGCTACATAATAAATTATAAATTATATGTCAGGGCAGAGTCAAGATGACAAAAATAGTGCAATTAAACAGTGAAAGCATTAAAAGGGGAGGCTGGAGCGGCTCAGAGTGGCTGCTTCCTAGAGCTGTGCAGATTCGCCTTGCTAAAGGGGACGTTGCCTCCTTGAGGAGAGAAAGCCTTCCTTAGCCTCCCTGTTAGGTAATGATATACCTTTAAACAAGAGTCCACCTTTAAAAATGCAAATACTTTTATCAGTGAAAGTGCAAACAGAACCTAAAACTGCTCTAAAAAATAGTTTAATATTGTAAATGTAAATGTCTCTTAGAAAAAGAAACTCAAAATGACTGATTACGGCTTAAATAAATTGCCATATATTTTTCTTCATCAGAATTAGCGAGTTGCTAACCCACTAGGTCTCTAAAGGAATAGCACCCAAATCAGTTAAAGCAGGCAGAAAGAGGGGTGCAGTGCCTCTGGGAAGGGTGGGAGGGTAAAGCAGAGAATGTCTTGAGCCTAGACAGGTCGATAATAACAAAAACAGCAGCTTGTAGGTCTTTTACTCCATGCTTACTATGAGACAGAAATAATGCCAAACACTTCAGAGGCATTCTCTCATTTTACCCTACAGGCTCCTATTCTATGTGGTAATTTCATAAGGTATGTACTGTTACAGCTTCCATTTCACAGACAATCTAAGTTAAGCAGTTCCTGCAGTATTACAGAGCACAAAAGAGTATATAGAAATAATCCTTTAAATTCCGAAGCCTATAGAGTTCTTGTGTTGTGTTAGGATCTATTCACTTGTTGGTGTTAATACTGATATTTAACAAGAATGATCAACAGGCATTATCATTGGTGTGTTTATGGGAGAGGAAAATGGTGTTAACAAACCCTGGCAAATAGGATTCAATTAGGCGGAGTAATGGAGCCAATTTAAACGATCTGTACATAAATATTTTAAACTGCTGAATTAAAAAGAAATAAGGCATGACTTGTCCTCATATCTGAGGAGCCACACTCAGTCCCAAGAAATGACTAGAGAAACTTATTTGAGAAGCTGAAAGCCTTTCCTCTAAGATCAGGAACAAGACAAGGATGCTCACTTATCACTACTTCCATTCGAAGTAGTATTAGAAGTCCTAGCCACAGACAAGACAAAGAGATGAAAGGTGTCCAAACTGGAAAAGCAAAACTCTCATCATGTGCAGATGACATGGTACTATATATAGAAAACTCTAAAGACTCTACCAAAAAAACCGTGTTAGAACTAATAAATAACTAGCAAAATTACAGAATACAGAATCAATTTACAGAAATTTGTTGCATTTCTGTACACCAATAAAAAATTTTAAAAAATTTAAGTCCCATTTACAACTGCATCAAAAAGTATAAAATACCTAGCAATAAATATAACCAGAGATGAAAGACATGTACTCTGAAAACTATAATAAAATGTTAAAGAAAAAATTGAACAAGAACAAATATGGAAGGATATGCCTTGCTCATTGATTAGAAGGATTAATATTTGTAAAATATCCTTAACTACCTAAAGAAATAAGCAGATTAAATGTAACCCCTATTAAAATACCAATGGCATTCTTCTCATAACTAGAACAATTAATCCTACGATTTGTATAGAACCACAAAAGACCCTGACTAGCCAAAGTAATTCTAAGAGAAAAGAACAAAGCCAGAAGCATCACACTCCCTGACTTCAATTACACTACAAAGCTACACTACAATAACCGAAACGGTATGATACAAGCAGAAAAACACACACACAGACCAGTGGAACAGAATTAAGAGTCCGGAAATAAAGTCACATGTATAAAGGCAGCTAATTTTCAACAAAGGAGTCAAAAACATACAATGCAGAAAAGACAGCCCCTTCAGTAAGTGCTGGGATAACTGGAAAGCCACACGCAAAACATGCGACATGAAACTAGGCGACTCTCCGACATCGCGCACAAAAATCAACTCGAAATGGGTTAGAGACTTGATTATAAGACCTGAAACAACAAAACACAGACAAACACATAGGTACCAAAATTATAGAACTTGGTCTCAGCGGGTTTTTTGTGACCTTGACCCCAAAGGCTAGGGAAGTAAAAGCAAAAAGTAAATGAATGAGACTGTATCAAAATAAAAAGCTGCTACACGGCAAAAGAAAACATCAACAAAACTAAAGGGAACCAACTGAACGAGACAAGATATTTGCAACCTATACCTCCAGGAAGCTAATATGCAAATTACATAAAGAACTCATAGGACTTAAGAAAAAAGTCCAATTTTAAAAAAAGCAGGGTTGATAGATGGCCACGGGGATGGGGAGCGTGGCACAGGGATGCAGTCGGCAGAGCCAGAGGGAAGATAATCTGGGGGACCATTTCATAAACTATATAACCAGTGTACTATATACTTGAAACTAATAAGATAAAATGCTAAAAAGGAAAAGGCAGAGGCCCTAACAGACACATTTCCCAAGAAGACATACAGATCGCTGATAGACACGAAAAGACACTAACCTCACTAGTTACAAGCCACAATGAAATACCATCCGCACTTGTCAGAATGGCTATTAGCAATAAGAAATAAAAAGTGTTGGAAAGGATACGGACAAAAAAGGAACCCTCGTGCACTGCTGGTGGGAATGCAAACTGGTACAGCCCCATGAAAAACAGTGTGGAGGCTCCTCGAAAACTTTAGAGCTACCATGTGACCCAGAAATCACTCTTCTGGGCAATCACCCCAAAATTTGAAAACTTTTATTCGTAAAGATATATGCGCCCCTACATTCACTGCAGCATTTACTCACGGTGGCCAAGGCATGGAAACAAGAGTCCTTTGACAGGTGATTGGATAAACAAGATGCTGTACACGTATGCAATGGACCACTACTCAGCCTGAAAAATGGTGATACGGTGCCATTTGCAACAACATGGATGAATCCCAAGAGCATCAAGCTCAGTAAAATAAGTCAGATGAAGAAGGACAAGAACTCATGTGACAGATATAAAATAAAAAGCAACAAAGAAGTGCATATTCAGAGACAACGGTATGGTGATTACCGGGGGGAAAGGGAGGATGAAGGGAGTTAAGGGGGTCAAATACATGGTGACGGAAGGAGATTTGATTTTGGGTAGCGAGCGAATGATGCGACATACAGCTGATGTATTATAGAATTATACACCTGCACGTATACAACGTTATTAACCAATGTCATCCCAATACATTCATTTTTAAAAAGGACAGAGTTCCGACACGGCCCTTGCCCCAGCACACACACACACGCCTCCCCTCCTTTCAACATCCCATGGGTGCGTTTGTTCCAACAAATGGACACGGACGCATGATTGTCAGCCAAGGTCTCAACCACCTTTTACCCTTTAATTCCCACAGCTCCCTCACATGACCCTTTCAGGACACCCCGACCAGTTTACTGACTATCCTATGACACACCAAGGACCACAACTAGTCACTCTTGTGTCAAGGCCCCTGTCCCATGACCATTTTTCTGTCGGAAGACTGAGTGTCCTCCAAGGCCTGGCTTAAGGCTCACTCCTTCTAGAAAGAATGATTCTGACCTCGCGGGCCCACAGCGTTCTCGGCCATCTCTGAAGACCTTGTAACAGACAAGGCCCAAGACATCACAGCGGCAGATGTTCCCAAGGGGGCTCCTGCCATCAGATAAGACTTATGTGTGTTAATTCTGGAATGACGATTAAACTTCAATTAGACAGGTCTGCTAAGCATCAGTTAGCTTTACAGTCGCATCTCATGAACTGTTACTTCTACGTTACGAGTGAACCTTAGTGCCAGAAGAGGAATGAACCCAGTTCTTCCGACTCCACGCAATGCGACCAGCTGCCTGACAGTCTGTGACCCTGCCCCTTAGAAAAGCTGAGTGTGCAGAGAACAGCCAACAGAACAGAGCGCATCACCCACCCTCTGCACGCTGCGGGGTTGAGGAAGACCGTTGCCTTCTTCACGTGCGCGTTGGGAGGGATGAGCTGATTGCCAAACACCTAAAAAGGAAAGAAAGAAGAGTTTTAACTGAATGTTCTTTCATTCAGTCAGTGATCACATATATTCCTTCATTCCAAAAGAATTTACTTCCAACAGATACAGTATCTACTCTGGGGGGGGAAAAACATTCTTTCGTGATTTCATATTTACCAAAAACGACAAAAGTGTACATTCAATAAGCTGAATTTTGTATTGTAATAAAAAACCCTGCTTCACCTACTAGAGGTAACTTTTCTCCGTAAGCTATGACTAGGTTCATTATAAACACATAATACGTAAGGCCGAAGTCTGTCAGAAGGGAAGTTTAATCCATTTGTCTTTAGTTATCAGAGTACAGTCTTTTTCTACTTCAACTTATTACTAAAGTTTATTCATGAAGAATCTTTATCAATTTATCTTCATATCTTTATATATATATATATATAAAATAAACCAAATATTCTATTTGCTTCCTCTTCTTTGCTACCTGGTATAATTAAACAGCATCGACTGGCATAGAAAAAAAAATGTAGTATTTGCTAAAGACCTAGTATTTGCCATTTTCACATATATTATTCTTAGTTCTCAGAAACCTAGTAAGTATGAAATATTCTTATTTTAATAGATTAGAAAACCAAGATTCAGAAAGACTAAGTCAAAGTCCCACTGTTCATAAATGACAAGTCTGGAAGTTAACATCTCACTCCCAAACCCGAACTTTTCCTGCTCCATGGGCTCTAGAGAGTAGGTAGAGAACGAAGCAGAACTAAGAGGACAAGGTGTGAGGAGCCGGAACAGGGGCGAATGGGGCGCCTGCTGTTACATCTGGACTGAAGAAGAGTGGAAAAAGAAAGAGCAAGAAAGCACCGAAAAGGGCGAGACTTTGGGTCTCGGATGGCGGGGAGCAGGTCTGGGCCAAGATGACAGAATTCAGGTACAGAAGTACGAAGCAACGACGGGAAAAACGAGTTATACCAATTTGACTGACTAGCTAACTCGAAATCCATTGCCTCCCTGGTTTTCTTACCATTGTCTATTTTTTTGCTTTAAAAAATAAACTTTTTCTGAATACTTCAGAAAGACATACTGTTTATAAAAAATAATTCTGGTATATTATAATTTCTACTCTGTTTTCACTCTTGCTAAATTAGACCTTAACATTTGGCTGCCAAATCTGCAAATATTGTAATTTGTTCCTGTTCTAGCCATACTATTTTTGAAATGTGGCCAGAGATTACGTAATTAACTAGGTTCTCATGCCTACCAAATTCCAACCTGCGGTTCCAGATGATTCCTCCTTGTCCTTGTTTCTAGTCTTTAGAATTTTTCCTTAGCTACAGCTCAGGTCTCGGGTTTGCAGGGGGTTAAGGAGTTTATGTAAGATCACAGTGAGTTGAGTTTATGTGAGATTAAGAAACACTATGTTTGTTCAAGATCGTAATTAAAGGAAGGACATAAACAGGAAAAGCAACAGGAGGAGGCTATGAGATTGAACCGACTTCCTTTTATCACAGAAAAGCAGCCAAATTCATGTTAGGAAGCGGAGAATTAGAACAGCGGGAAGAGGCAAACATATGAGAGGGAGGGAAGAACCAGGGGAACACAGTTTCCGCAAAAGTAAGAGCAGAGGAATTCGGGACAGAGGAGACGCCCATCTTTGGGAAGGCAGCAGCCTCATGCCACTCTTCCTCAGCGGGAGAAAGGAAGGGTTCCCTCCCGAGAGGGTTTTCCAGCTGCTAAGAGAAAATTAGCTTGTGGTGGCAATCACCTTAAATTTAACACAAAGTTGATCTGAATTGATTTCCTCAACAACTTAGAACCATCTGAGATAAAACGGAAAAGTAATCAAATTCTGAAAACGCAGATTTAGAACAGTTAGATAATCACTAAAGAGAGGAATTTATTAATAGTATCTATTGTCATTGTCGTCCATGAAAACATTTCAGGAACAAACAGGAGGTTTGTCACCCACGTCTCCTCCTAAACGTATCGTATGTTTGTCACTTTTGACTTCCTGTTTCTTTTCTGGTATTCCCGACATCATAAACTTAAATGACATATAACAAAAAGGCAACTCAGTCATGGAAATTCACCTGCAAGGTATAATGTACAAATGTGGAGGGCAGGAAAGAACAAAAATGTGGTCTTAAACTTGAAAGGATTTACAGTTCTAATGAAACCAGTAGAGCCAGACACACGAACGTTTAAGTGCAAAACCGTGGGGCTGGGGCAGCAATGCGCGTGGTATTTATGGCTCAGCTGGGCTACAGAAACAGGCTCTAAAAATATGAGTCAACAGTTTTAAGAAGATTTGACTGTGAGAGGTAACACCTGCTCTGAACTGATATCCTTGGGGGTCGCTTGGGCCAGGGATGACTCAGGGTTTAGCCCCATCTCAAGGACAAGTGCAGACACGAACAAATTCCCAGAGCGCCAACCAATGTGTTCTTAGGACTAATCCTGAAGTAAATGAGTCTAAAGAGGTGGGCGTTGGACCGGCTCTTCACCAGATGGTTAACTTCCTCCGCTTCCATCCAGAGTTGGCTCCCCGCCCGATTCATCCCGATAGTGGGAGAAAGCGGCCGAAGCACACTGCTGCGGGCTCTGCGCGGCGCCCCGGAGCCGCCTCGCCTCCTGCACCATCGAGATAAGCGGGTTTTCAGTGGTGCGCGGTGAACGGCATTACCTGGGCTTCCTGACAGGCTGCTCTCCTTAGCAGGTTATCACTATCAAAGCAAACAAAGGAGAGTGAACATTAGCTGGAAGGAGGAGGTTAAAATCCAAACAAGTAAAATTTGTTTTTTGTTTTTTTAAATATGTACAACTCTTCCTTGTAAAATGCCCAAATGAAAGTTTCTTAAAGACCTGTAACAAATCATGGGAGCATTTGAAAAATACTTTCTCCGAATGAAATCCTGTGTTAAGTGTTTCCATAGTGTGGCAGGCAGAATAATGCCACCTAAAATGTCCACATCCTAATTCCCAGGACCTGAAAGTCTGTTACTTTACGCGGCAAAAGAGATTTTACAGACGTGATTAAGTTTAGGATCTGGCGATGAGGTTATTGTGGATTATGCAGGGGGGCCT
Organism: Rousettus aegyptiacus; assembly: GCF_014176215.1. Classification (NCBI taxonomy): domain Eukaryota; kingdom Metazoa; phylum Chordata; class Mammalia; order Chiroptera; family Pteropodidae; genus Rousettus; species Rousettus aegyptiacus. The sequence goes on from NW_023416288.1 coordinate 54,322,132, forward strand.
GATCTAATCCCAAGGGTCCTTAAAAGCAGAGGAATGTCATGGCTTGCTCAGCAGCAAGTCTGATTATGGGAGAATGGTCAGAGATGTGACCTTGCTGGCTTTGAAGATGGAAGTCAGGGATATGGGTACCTTCTAGGAGCTGGAAAGGCCCAGAGCGGGTCCTTCCCCAGAGCCTCCAGAAGGAATGCAGTCCTGGATGACACCTGGATTTTACCCCGGTGAGACCTGCTAACCCACGGAACTGTAAGATAATAAATCGGTGTTGTATTAAATCATGAAATTTCTGATAATTTGTTAGAACAGCAATAGAAAACTAATGCGCCTATTCTACATTTTTCTAATCCGGCGGAAATTATTCGGGTCGTTTGCCATAAATAAACTTGATGTTTAGTTTTTTGTTACTGTCTCATCTGTATCTGTTTTTATATCACTGTCACTCAGCTGTATCATAAATGAAAAATTCTGGCATGAGGCAAAACTTTGGCTAGCAAAAATGAAAACATTCTATCAGAATATGCTCACCTTTTTAACATAAAAGTCTCTGAAATGTGTTTATCATTTATATCACAAGAGAACTTTAAATGGCTGACTGCCCGGGGCTCCTGAGTCTTCTTATAAGAGACATTTTTAATGCATGTTGCTAAGATCGCTGTTGTAATCAGGCTGAAGAAACTGGCACCCAGAAAGGATGATCAATAAACAATTCATAAAGAATTAAAAGGAGAAAAGGATTATTTCACTTACATTCTCTTTCCAGCCCTTTTTCATAACACCAAAGACCTTGAATTTTGCATGTTTACAGTAATTCACATCTAATTTTGATATTTACAGCTGAACTAAAAAAAGATTAAAATAAGAAACCGTTTGCTTTGTGCCACAGTGGCAGTCAGAGGCTGCTCGATGGTTCTTTCCGTAGCCAGGCTGCAGAACCCCTAGATTTCACAGAGCAGATTCAACAAGGAAGGACACAGTGTCCAAGGGGAAGGAGCGGAGCTGCCCATCTTAAACCCGACAGCTATGTTCCACTAAAACCGTGATGGCACCGGTACCTCCAAAGGGCACGCTGTCCCGGAGCGAAGATTCCACGGCACCGGGCCCTCGTGAAGTCTAGCTCACGAGGCGCCTTTACTGCCAGGCTCAGTGCCCACTTGCTTGAGGGACACTGCTCCACCGCCCGCGCCCAGAGCGAGCCAGCTGTACGAGCCGCTCCCCCCGCCCCACTCGAGATCCACGAATACGCGTAGTTTGCTCTTCTTTCCTCATCCTTCTCCATCACTGCTCTCAGTGAATCATTCTAACATCGGCACGCGCACACACACGCACGCACGCACACACACAGGCAAGGTGAGGTAAATTCAGGGTACGAACCAGTAAAATATTTAAAAATAACATTTCAACAACCCTTTATAGCTGACTTGATACAGCACATTCATGATCTTCTCTACTAGGACAAGGCGAAACACTGAACACTCAGTAACCGCTGGGTCACAGAAGAAAACAAGGTCACTTATAGTGGCTCGAGCACTGGTACCGGAGCCCCTGGCCTGGGGTTCCCAGCCCCCGCACGAGCCTGGGGCTGCCGCTTCCAGCCTGGCCTGACTGAGCGCCTCCTCCCACTCGCTTCGAAGTCTTTTCCAGCAGAGGGGTGAAGCTCTGCCTCCAATCTCGCCCTACAAACACATGCTCAGCGTGATTCTGTACGAGTCCTCTACGCGTCTGTAACGCTGTGTCCCTGCCTCTTCGCCCCTGTCCATTCCCCAGCCGCCTCCTCCCCTCTACTAGGGACAGGCCCCTGAAGGTGCCAGGCTCCTCGGGGGCATGGGGGAGACCAGCTGCCTTACTGCGTTTCGGCCACATTGATTCCTGCAGGCCTTGCTGAGACGGGAACAGCCCCGAGTGTGTCCAAGGACAGGGGACAGCACCCTGGGCCATTTTTTCCTAACATCTTTTCTTGGCTAGAAATTTTGATGGTTAACTTGTGATTAAGAATATTATTAAAGCTCGCTCTCCTGAGCTTACTAGCACTGCTTGATTTTATCTGAGTGCTATTCAAAATCAAAAGTTTTTTGATAGTTAATTTCCTGAATTTTAATGCGCCAAACGGAATATGTTGTTAGTGACACCTGTGAAAAAGCCAGAATGTTATCAATTTAGCTGCTACAAAAGGGAATCTCATTATAATCATACCTAATTTTTTTAATATCAAAAATGGTATTAATCACCTTGGTCTTGCTCTCCGAAATCAAGCTGTTTCTAAAAACTAAACATGTTCTTGAAGAAAAAAGATTTCTCCCATTGAGATATTCTCACGGTCTACAGCAAGCTCTGCAAACTATTTCAAAAGAGAAATTCTAAAACTGTTTCAGTAATGGCAGCATTGTGGGAATACGAGAGAAAGTAACTTAAATTTCGTAGAGTAACTACCATGTACCAGGTAGCATGACAGCTGCTTTCATAAACCTTGAATCTCTGCAGCAACCCGACAAGGCAGGCGTCATGTTCTCATTTCACGGATGAGGAAGTTGAGGCTCAGAGGAGGAACATGACTTGCCCGAGATCACGATGCTAAGGGGTAGAGCTGAGATTCACACTCCTGACTCAAATGCAACGATTTAATGCTTTTCCTTCTTAACATTAGATAATACTGAATGGGCAATGATCATTTCTATGCATACTTTATAGCACATTTATTAATCACATTTCCTCCTAGTCTCGTCTAATACAATCTTTTAGATTTACATTCATATTTTTATAAGTGCAGGTACAATAAAACTGCCCAAAGTAGTTGTTGAAACAAATTCATTTAACACAAAGTGCCAGGAACAGTACGGTGAAGAAGATTTGGTCCTGCCCTGGGGAAGCTTAGGATTAAGTGGGAAAGAACAACTTTTGGTAAATATTGGTGGCACAGTAAAAGATGTGTGTTTCCATCTGCCTCCTGGACACCTCTACCAGGATGCCCGCCACTCTCTCTCCTCTTGATAAATAATATGCCAGGCACTGTGCTAGGTGTCTGGGATGTACCGGGAAATAAGCCCAACATCCCCCATCTTCGTACAGTTTACACTTTGGAAGGGAAGACAGATAATTCAACGGGCAAGCATCATGTGATCTGACTTTTACCTGCTCCATAAAAGGGGCACATAACAGGAGTAGCTAACCTAGTCTCGAGTGAATTGGAAGGGGCTTTTCACAGGCAGTGACGCTAAAGTTGAGACCTAGGGGAGAAATAAAAAGCAGTCAGGCGAAACAGGAAGGCGAATCTGGGCAAAGGAAACAGCAGGCTGAGAGCCCACGAGTGCCAGGGCGCGACCGGCACAGGAAGCCGAAGGCGGTTTTTGGGCAGGTGGAGGCAGCTCGCCATGGGAGGGGCAGCCGGAGCGAGGTCTGACGAGTCAAGAACAGGCCGATCACCAAAGGCCCTTTAAGCTATTTAAGAAATCTGGATTTTATCCTAAGGGCCATAAAAGGCCATGAAAAGGGTTTAAGAAGAAAACTGATGTAACCAGTTTTACATTTTAGAAGAATCATTCTGACTGCAGTGTGACGAAGACATTGGTCAGTGGAAGACGGAACCTAGGGAGCCCAGGGGGGGTCTTCAGGAATCGCAGGGCAGTGATGACCCCGATGACGGCTGGGACCCGGACCCCCGCAGTGCGGACGAAGAGGGCAGGCTCCGCAGGGATTTAGACGGTAAACTTGATGGCTGGCTTGTGGGAATTAAAGGGAAGGGAGGGGTTCAAGATGGAGCCCACGGTTCAGCCTCGGGCCGTCCAGGGGGAGGTGGCACTATTCGGAGTGGAATGCAGTAGCGGGTACGAGTTTAGGAAGAAGGAAGCCGAGCTGAGGTTGGGACCTTTGGTCCGAGACAGTGGTGCGCACGCGGCGGAGGTGTCCAGGAGACAGACGGGAGCACACGTGTGGAACTCCCGTGGGCCACTTGCCTGAAGATGCGGACAGTACCAGGAAGGGACAGAGTGGGCGAGGCGACCTGTACGAGCAGGGAAGGAGCAGCGGCAGGCAGTGACAGCCTGGGACAACTGACGGGAAAAGCAAATGCATCTCAAGTCGACTGCGACTGCACCTCATTTGAAAGCCACAGGAGTAATGTGGTGGACAGTGGAGGAAAAGGTCAAGTACCATTTTCCTTCTCGCCCGTGATCCCCGAGGCTGCCTCCCCTCTAGGCGAACCGCATGCTTTGCTGTTCCTAAAAAGCACATGGATTTACCCTTCCAAGGATCTGGTCAACTCATCCTCTCCGCCTTTAAGGAACAGGAGGCCAAACACGACACAGCCATGCCCTTACCCTGCCACACATGACACGGACTGTCTGAGCTCTCTTATACGGGAACTGTCCCGAAGTCATGGATAATTCAGTTTTCCCTTCCACGGTACACAGCACAGACTCTTGTGGCTAGATGGCACTCAATAAACACCTGTTTAATAAATAAGTGGCAAATGTCTGAACAGCAGAAAGTGACTCTCTGTGCTCAGAGAGGCGGATTTTGTCCTATAGGAAAAAGTGAAGGTTATTCTTTACATGAGTACTTGGCATTCTTTTTTAATAAGTTTTATTTCTCAATTACAGTTGACAAACAATTTTATGCATACAACATTAGTTTCAGGTGTACAACACAGTGATTAGACTTTCATATAACTTACTAAGTGGTCACCCCAGTAAGTCTGGTACCCACCCGACACCATACATGGTTATTACGATGTTATGGTGGGGGATGGGTGCAAAGGGGAAGGGGAACATAGTGACAATATTGTGATAAGTTGTACAGTGGCAGACAATTACTAGGATTAGCGGGGTGATCACACCGTAGGGTATAAAATGTCAAATCACTACACTGTGCATCGGAAACTAATATAACCAATATAAGACTGTATACCGACTATACTTAAAAAAATAAAGGAGGTGGTATATATGTATAATGGAATATTACTTGGCCATAAAAAAGAATGAAATCTTGCCACCTGCAACGTGGATGGACCTACAGGGCATTATGCTAAGTGAAATAAGTCAGAGAGAAAAACGACGATGTGATTTCATCATATGTGTAACCTAAAAAAAATAAAAAAATAAAATAGAAACAAACTCATAGACACACAGAACATTTTGATGGCTGCCAGATGGGAGGGGGTTGGGGAGGAGGGGCGAAAAGGGGGCAGTTTTATAACCGCCAGTTATAAAACCGTCGCGGGATGCACAGCACAGGGAACACGGTGAATGACACCGTGAGGACTACGCACGGTGTCCGACGGGCACCAGACTGGGCATTTTGAACCAAGAGCTCAGCTGGGACGGCTCTTCGGTGTGATAACCGCCAAACGCAGGAGGAAGAATCGTCGTGGTGATCAAGACGACCCAAGGCGGTGTGTGCGGCGTGTGTATTCGGAGAGAGGGCAGTGAAACGAGAGCCCTCTAAAAAGGCTAAGCGGGGAACTCCCGGCACACCAGAAAGCACCAGGAGCACTGCTCCAGCGGCCAGGTCTGGTCCCAGAGAAATTCCAGGTTGCTAACAGGTCAAGAACCTGAATGTGAACTGAAGGAAAGGTCACCGCCCCCCACCCCCAAGACAAAAGCACTGTATATAAATTCCAAGCCCGCGTTCTTTCCGCCACATCATGCTGTCTCCTGTGAGAACTGAAGCTGAACGGCTTAGAAGAGGCGCTACGAAATGCAGCCATATCAAAAAGGGCCCTGAAGACCTGCTCGATACTGAAGGGTGGGCTCTTGGACAGAAGGAAATTAGAAGCTCCGGGATCAGGGAATGAAAAGACCCGCCGAGGCTTTCGGTGAGCACGAACATGCTCGCCGCCACAGGGGACGAGCGGCTCTCAAGTTATTCTAAGCCACAGATGTTTTTCTTATTACTTTAGGACTGCAAAACAAGATGAGTTGTTATTTCAGTAAAAACTTTACATGGAGGGAAAAATCGCATTGATCCACCCTATTTACCTACCGAAGATACTTCCCGCCACAGTCCAGAGGCAAATTGGACAACAATTTCTACCACCAGTTTTTCCCTCGGCGCATGCGAACGGTTTTTGCTTTACACGAAACAGATTTTAAGTCTGATGTTTATAACGACGACTTCGACTTATCCAAGCTTCCCAGAACAATTAATCGTCACACTGCCAGTGGCCGTGCCCGCTGCTGCCTATGTAACAGGAGGTATGACAGCAAAGATGAAAGTGAACCCCCGAGAAGTGATTCTCTTGTGTGCAAAGGGGAGAACTTTTTCAAATTACACACCATCCCCTGCCTCCCCTACTCCCTGACTCCCCAACCCAAACGGATGACTGCTGCAGGGAGCCTCTGTCATGCACGGGAAAACTGAGGCCATGTCTGCCCTAGAGAAAGACACATGGCCAGGCAGGAGGAGATGCCGCCTAAGGAAGAACGCGTCATCTTCTGGACCTAAGGAGTGTCCCTGTAGATAGGAGAAAATGGGCAGTGTGAGGTTAGAAACTCTGAGAAAACAGTAAAAATGTTCATGATTTTTATAAAGATTTTAGGGCCGTGTGGTCTTTCCATCGACCAAGGCCTTCCTTCCCTGTTCTCTAGGCCCCTCCATGATGTACCACCTGCTGCTGAAGAAATCTATGTCTTCTGACCTCTCCCAGGCATAATGAAAAGAGGTTCCCTAATGTCGTGAAAGTGTAAAGGTCAGGAAGAAATCCTACCGATTACCATGTATTAAATGGTGACGTCTTCACTTCAATGCCCCTGAGAGTGCATAAAAGAGGAGAAACACGGAAGCCCCACATGTCATCACTGGCGTTAAAAATCATCTGTGTTGCTGATGGAGAAAGTTTAGCAAAAGAAAATTGTAGTCAACAAAGTCTACCATCAAATGCAAGGACCAAGTATATGGCACTGCTTCCTTCTGGACTCGTAAAAAGGACACCGAAGTCGCAGTTCGGGAATTCTGAGGTCAAATGGTGCCTCTGAATTGATTTCTTTAGTTGGTGGTATATTTAACAAGGCAAAGGTCAACATTTTTAATAATATAAAGCAAACCAAGAGCATTATCCCAAGACTGCAGTTGCTAAAATGGGAGGGAGGGAGGGAGGGAGGGGAGTCCACATTAGCAGGAACGAATCACTCAAGACTGAAATTAAAAATCCAGTGAAAACGGCTACTCTGAGGAACGGGCCGACACACACAGGGTGGCCGTTACGTCATGTCTCAACAAAGTCGGTCCTCCCAGCGGGCCTTTGCCAAAACACGTTTTACCCCATTAAAACACAAAATGTGTGATTTACCCCAGAGAGATAAATTTGCCCACTGTTTAACCATGGCTTCCTGAATATTTATAGCAATTTTCAGGTCTCCAATCCCTGTTTTTACAAATATTTTTGCTTATTTCCTTGTCAAAGTATGAAAGCCCTGCAGCAGCCAGGCAAATCAAACGCCTATATCGAAGGCGCCCAGGCCTGAGTTCCACTGCCTGACGACCTAAAACGTTAAGGTGGCGGAGTCCTTAGAAATGACCCAATCCAACGCTTTCAACCTCCCCTACACCCCCTGGTCCCCAACAACCGGGTGATGTAACAACAGCCGATAAGCAACAAAGTTCACTACAGCAGTGATTATCAGACACACACACACTCACGCGGCATATGCATGTAGTTCCGGCCTTATGTATTTAAGGCCCACGTCACTCTGGTATGTTCGCTTAAGCACCACACTCTTCAATGGTGCCATCTCCTTTGAGCTCCTGGAAAATAACTGATCTAATCTGAGCAAACGTCCCGCTTGGAGGTTTATCCACCATTAGACAGAAGTTACTAAAAGACTTAGCACGAGAGTTGTCGTCTCCTGATTCTTGACCTGGCATCTTTTCTCTCAATATCCTGCTTCTGTTCTGTTCTCTAAGGGCATTCCAAAATGGTAAAATAGGAATAAATCTCCGTCCGCTGTTTAATCGTGTACACAGCAAATGCCACCACTTACGGTCACCTCAATTCTTGAGTTACCGCTGTAGTGACATACGTTTTTCTCTTCTGCAAGTGGGCTTAGGAAAAAGCCCAGCTACCTCTAACCCCACTCTTTATTCATTAATTCGAGAACACTTATTAGCCAAAGCCTGGATCTCCCCTCAGTGAGAAGGCCCCACCTATAACAAACAGCAGCTAATAATATAATAGCTGCGGTGAAGCTCTAGTTTGTTGCCTTTTTCTATGTCACCCTCGGAAATACAGAAATCTCCAAACCACGTTCTTCCAATTTTATTAGCTCCCAGCCATTTTCATCGGTGCTTATGTGTACTCCGGCGGAACAAGCCACTACTTGCAGATATTTCAAGTACCTCCTAATTTCTCGGTTTTTCTCTACACAGTTTGTTCCCCCTACAATTTAGGATAGGAAATTACTTCGTGAAAATGGCACCCCCTGAGGGGTCCTCGCACATAACTAAGTAATCGTTTTGGTCTGTTCTGTAGAACTTTCATCAGCCAAAGAGATGGAAATGGGTTCTGCACTTTATCCCTCATCCTAGCGAGAAAAATGGAAGTGGAGGAAGCGTGTACCTATCGTACCTTTCCTCCTCCTCGAACATGTAATAATTCCACTTTCATCTCTTATTCTAGCCTCAGCTTTTCCAGAAGCATCCATCCCTGTTCCTACTATGACCTCCTACTGTTCAAGGAAGCCAGGCGGGGCGGCAGAGCTCTGCGGACCGTGTCCGGCGGCTGCCCCGTCCCGCCCGTACCTCCATCGATCGGTTCATAGTTTGATGCCACCAAAGGACACCATTCTTGGAGCAGCTACCACCGGCCACTTTTTCAAGGATTTCTACCTACACATAATTCTCATAAGCATTCCACTGACGTTCTTTTGTGGTTCATTTTCTCCTTCCGCTTCCAGGTCTTTTTTCTATCTATTCATTTCCGCCCAACTCTCCGATTTAAACATTCTATGCCAGATACCTTTCTTTCATATACCGTATAACATTAACTCTAACAGGCAATCAAAACACTAGTTCTTTGTTTTATTGGCCATTGTATATTTGCATTCACAATTAAAAATACATATTGAGTGTCAATTATATACAAGGTACTCAAATCTACAGAGACAATGACAGCTATTCAAGAGAGTCCCTTCCTCTCTCCCTCCCTATGATGTATTCTCTGTAAATACTGTACATTAAATGGTATTTCCTGTCTATGACCATGGCACCCTGAACAAGCCTGATCCCGTCTGACCTCGGAAGCTAAGCAGGGTTGGGCCTGGTTAGTACCTGGATGGGAGACCACCTAAGGAAGACTAGGTGCTGTAGGCGTTAAAAATTTTAAAAAATAAGGGATCGTAAGCTGACAAGGTCCTTGCAACCAACAGTTGCCTTGCCTAAATAAATAAATAAATAAATAAATAAAATGGTATTTACTTTGGGCTCCAGGATATAGGACAGAGCTGGATAACTTCTGACCTATAAACTCATAAATTATATTGTATTTGTGCTGTTTTGTGACATGAAATATTTGAGATGTCAGTTACTACCTAGAGAGGGGTTAGTTTTAGCATCTGCTATGATTATTTTCTCTGTGGTAACTGAAGCAGCTAAAACCACTGATATGAATATCCCTAAAAATTATGTAAAATCAACAAAATATCACTTAAATATATCTCCTGCCCTTCCATCTCAGCCCCCTCACACCAATAAACATATGAGAAACAAAATATGATCTTTAAAAAAAAAATCTGTTTTCTAAATAATCTGACAAAAAGGTTGAAAGGAAAGGTCCTAAAACTAAATTTCATTGCACTTAAAAAAAAGTTTCCCTCTCCCAACCAAATCTGGGCTGACAGGCACGTTATTTAATTGCCCATAAATGAGCTTCCTTAAATAGCACCTATTAACACCCCCAAATTTTAGCATCAGCTTGCGTACAGAGGAGAGAGAGAGAGAGAGAGAGAGAGAGAGAGAGAGAGAGAGAGAGAGAGAGAGAGAGAGATGAACCTTGAAATGACTAAAAAACAAAACAAACTGCTTTCTTAAAACTGCGACAAAATCTGAAATGGGGAGCCATGGGGGGTGGGGGGGAGTCTGTGCCACCCTCCGCCGTAGCTGAAGCAGCCAGGCCTGGTCACTGACAGCAAAGTCTGACGCTGATCTAAACGGATGTGCCCGTGAAACCTCTGCTTTGTCAGAAATCCCAGATGCTGAAAAACACAGCACGGACGCTAATGAAATCATGATCTGTACTGAGAGAGAAAAATATGGTCCAGTCGAGTGTGGATCATACATAATTCGCCCCTGAAATCTAACACATTTCCCCTGGACCTCAAACTCAACATATCTGAAAGGGAATATAATACCTGCTCCTTAAACCAATTCTCCTGGTACGTTTTCTCTTTCTGTATTGCCAAAGACTCAAGTCCTAAAGCCAAAGTGATTTTCCTACCTCTCTCTCCTCCAAACACACACCTACCCAGGCATTTACAGCAACGGCGAGCATTTATCGAGAAGCAACTATTAGCTAGGCCCAGTACCAGGCACTCGGCACGCATCGTTTCACTTAATCCTTACAACTGACCTGCCTAACAGATCTTATTATCCCCATTACCTCTAAGGACACTGAGGCACAGAAGTTAAGTAACTTGATAAATGTCGCATAACCAATCAGTAGGAAAATCCAACCCAGACAGAAGTCTGTGTGCCTACAGTGGCCACGCTCAGGTCCTAGTCACACCACTACGACCACATGACAACCTATTTTTCCACTGAAACCACTGTAACACCCTCTCAGCCTTCACGCTTTCTACTGAAAAGCTGCAGCTCCCTAAAGTCAAATTCTTTGCCAGTCTCCAAAGATACATCATGCATTTTCGCTTCCTGCTCACGCAGCATTAATATCACCTCGAACACTGCCCCGCTCACTGCAAGGCCCAACTCAAGTGACATCTTGGCTATGACGCTCTCTCTGATGAGGAGGGAGAAACCCGAAGAGGAGGAGGAGAAGAGCTCCTTCTGGTGGAAGCTCTCCCTGCACCAGGCCCTGCTGTAGGAGAACCTGCGTGACAACCCAGTGAGGCGGGTGCTGCTACGCTCCGGTTTACAGACAGAGAACTGGCGCCCAGGGAGCCGACCCAGGCTCGCATGGCTGCTAAGTGTGAGATCGCCATTCGAACCCACCCACAGCTGCTCTCCTCTTAACCATGCCGCCCGAGTGAACTCCCAAGACGTGAGTCTTCTTAACTCTGTAATGGATGCATCGGGCTGGTCACATCGGAATCCACCGATCGAGCTTAATATCCCCAAAAGCAGGACAACCAGGCACTACGTACTTCCTTATGTGACGCAGTAAGAAATCCACGACATGCCTCTGCAGCATTGTCTCCACAAAAAATTTACACCCGAGTCTAATTTGGCCTCCAGGGTGGTGCCCCTCAGACTTCCGTGTGCAGACGCGTCCCCTGGGGCGCTGGTTCAACCAGGTTCTGACCGGGCGGGTCTGGGGTGGGCCTGAGGTTCTGCCCTTCTTATGAGCTCCCAGGAATAGCCCGTGCTTTGAATAGCGAAGCCTAGAATCTGGATCTAATCACTACTTTACAAGACACGGGAGGGATGGAGGAACCCGATAAACCTGAACCAATGGCCAGGACTAGAATGATGGGAATGAGGCACTCGTCTCAGGTACAAAGCCTAAAGGAGCAGCAAAAAAACCACAGTAATGGACAATAAATATATTATCGTGTTTTTAAAAAATTAAAATGAATGCAAAAACCCCCATGATGAACACAATGTCAATTTTAAAGAAAGTCATAATCAGTACAACTTATTTTTCTTTGTGTATCATACTCCAATATGACTGCACAGCACTGAACATCATTAAGTTTTTCTCTAAATATAGAGGATAAAAAATTCTATGGGGCAAGTGGAGACCTGCCTAGTTTCTAAAACAAATAAGTCTGATAAAAAGGAGGAGGGGTTATAGTTTATGAGGCTTTAAGAGATAAGACACCAAACGCAATGTATGAAACTTGTTTTGATGTTGATGTAAAAAAAAAACTATAAAACAGAATCGGGCGACAACAAGGGAAAGAAAAACAGACTGAATATTAGGTGACATGAGAGGTTTTTAATTCTTTAAGGTTCATGACAATGGAATTGTGATTTTTTTTAAGTCTCCACTTATTAGAGACAAGGTACTAAAGTATTTATGGGTAAAATAATAAAGATACATTATCTGGGATTTGTAAACCATCCCCCGCCCAAAAAAAAAGAGTAGAGAGATAATTAAGCTGGGTGATGGTACATGGAGATTCATTAAACTATTCCAATTTTTATGTTTAAAATTTCCATAATAAAAAAATAATCCGTTTTTTCTTTAGGCACCCCTAACATTTACTTTGTACCAAACAGGACATAGCGCAGAGTGCCTCGCACATCGCCTATAAAAGTAACTGCTCTTTGTAACATGTGCCAGGAGCTGTGACTATCTCGTTTAAGTGTCACGATCATGCCAGGAGTTATGGAATGGATGGATAAAAGTAAAGTCTAGCACGCTAGAATAACTTGCCCAAGGTCACACATCTAAGCAAGTGACAATGACAAGGCTCGAGCCCAGACCAGATTGACTCGGAAGACCAGGCTTGAGGCAGCATATAACATCTGTCTTACGCCACGTGGGGCTGATGGCGCAGGCAACCTCAGGACAGGTGTGGTTCACTTCCCTCATGCTACCTGAGACATGGGCGCCGTTTGGGGAGGTTAAGCTGAAGGCTGCGTGCGTTTGAGTCATGGCTCTGACATGACCAGCTGTGTGACCTTGGGCGAATGACTTAATCTTGCTGCCCCTCAGTTTCTTCATCTGTATAGGGCTATTAATCTCACACTACTAGGAGATTAATAGCCATCTCATAAAGTTGTTAGGAAGATTAAATGAGTTAATAAGGTGCTTAGAATCAAGTCTGACACATGACAAGCACTGATTAAGTGTTAGCTGCTGCTGTTATTATCACCAAGTTCTCAATAAAACTGAATGACACTAAACCTACCCCTTGGGCAAACTCATAACCATTTATTTTTATGTCTTCTAAGCAGCTGTTTTTGACCACAAAGCTTGAAAGGCAGGCTCCCACCAATGTTTATGAAAGCCAATGTGTAGTAATCAAGATTAATGTTCCTACGTTCAGAGGAAGAAAACCGCCAACATTTGTAAAAACCTAGGGATACAGGGCAGGGGACCGTCACGACAGTACCGCATTTGCTTTGCAAGTTAATACTGAGGAATTGTATGGTGTTTATAGGATTTTAAACTCTCAGAGAAGGGAGCAGGAATTCTGGCTAAGCCGAGGTGCTAGATGCTGCCCAGAAGCGAGCAGGAGGAATTCCAGGGTCACAGGACAAGGCGGGGGGCAGCATCGGCGGCAGAAGCCCTGAAACAAAGGAGCGAGCAGAGAACCCGGAGCCAGACTACGCAGAAGCGGAGCCGCTGGCGACCTCTGGGCCAGGAAGGTTCCTTGAGCCAGGGCCAAGGCTCACCGGCCAAAGTCAGGGGGACAGAGACCAGAGCCAGCAGGCGCAAGGGCAAGAATCCTGACGACGAGAGGGACAAAGAGAGCGCGGGTCGGACGGACATGACTCAGGCGCGGCTCGCCAGTTTTAACTGCTTACGCCCTGCCTCGCTACGGTCATGTTCCATCAGTCTGAAAACTGCACTCCCCCGAGCTGTCTTGTTATGCGTGGAAGGTGAAATAAATAAAAGGCTCGGATCGCATTACACCATCTGGCAGCTCCTTGTCTCCCTTCCCCACTGGCTGCCTCTTCAATCACTCGTTGCCCCGTTGCCAGCATTAATTCATTTTAACGCCCGAAGTACTCAGCGTGTATCATACCACATTTGCGAGCATCTACTGAACCCTTAGATCAGGCACTGCCCTAGGAGCTTTATAGTCATCTCACTCAATGATCCGGCGACGTGCCGCTACCGGCCCCACTTTACAGACGAACCCAGGGTTGCGGGAGCCAAGGTCACGCTGCTCGGAAGTGCCAGTTCGGTCTGACTCCAGAGACGACATCTATACGACGCTGCCTCCTTTCTATGCTGCTTTTTGTTAGCAGACCCACGCGACGAGAAGGGCTGGCATGCGCGAGGGGCGGCTGCAGCTAACTGCTGACTCGATGAACTGAGGCCTGGCACACAGTCTCCCGCAGGGAACCCAGAAAGCTTGGGAAGAGCGATGGAAGAGGGGCGAGCGATACTTGAATTCTCTTTACTTTCAGCAAACAGTCATTCCCTCCTCTCCAACTGCTCTTACTGAGTCCGGAGAGCAGTATGGCTGCTCCTGTCAACCAGTGCAGCCTGCTGTGGGGGAAATTACGCAGAGGGAGGGAACGCCACAGGATTTTTCTCCTTGATATTTAGAGGGAGGGAGAAAACTAGGGAGAGGAATTCCCAATGAAGAAGAAAACATATAGTAACAATGGAATAAAGTCTGCAAATAAGTAATGCCTATGTCAAAAGACAAATTAAAAGTGGCCATAAAGCATGGTCTTCATTAAAATCTTAAAAGCAACATTAAAATACAGGCAACTATTATTGTCATGTGAATCCTGTATCAGAAGATACTATTTCCCTTTCAAAAGAAAGGAAAAAGTCAAACACACATGATGAAACAATTTGCTTGCTTTTTAAAATGAGAATTGTAAAATATTGTGTTCGCTCATCTCAGAAATCAAGACAAAGGAACTTAAAATTCAATATAAAATAAAATGATCATCTTCTAGACGACTACTCAGCAACAAAAAGGAATGAATTACAGATAAACGCAACAATATGGATGAGTCTCAGAGCCCTTGTGCTGGGAGAAAGAAGCCTTAAAAAAAAAGAATACATGCTATGGTTTCGTTTATATATATAACGTTCTAGAATGGACAAAAAAATGAATCCATGGTGCCGAAAAAGTCGGAACCACGGCTGCCTCAGGGGTGGGGGGCGGGTACTGACCGTGAAGGGACATTCTGTAGCGTGCCGGGGATCTCGGGTACACAGGTGTGGGCGTGTGACAGAACTCAGCAAACGCACACTGAAGTTTGTATGTTTCACAATAAGTTTAATCGCAAGGGAAACAAACACTATAAGCGAATGCTGACCTCTAATTACCAATGTGTGCGCTCAAGTATTCAGATGGAGTACGCTGGTATCTAGGAATCACTGAAAAACATGAAAAAGACAGAGAGCGATGGACAGAGAGATAGGTCATAAAGCAAATACAGTAAAATCTAGAGTCCAAGTAGCAGATAGGCAAGTGTTTATTGTGAAATTCTTTCAACTTTGCCGTATGTTTGAAAATTTTCATAGAACACAGAGAAAATATACTCATCTATAGATTTTAAAAGGTAAGGAGGCTAAAAAAGAGAAAAAGTAAAAGGGAGAGTGAGAGAGAACAGTAAGTAAACGGGAAAATAAATTAGAAGGGGAGTTAGACAAAAATATAAATAAAGCTATATGCAGAAAACCGAAGGCATGGAGAAATGACCGAGAATACTGAGGAGGCCTGGAAACGAGCCCCTGGGCAACGTGCCCAGGTTTCACCACTGATCTATAGTAAATGCTAAAAAATGTGTTTTGTCTATTTAATAAAAGAGCTTTATTCCACCTGAGCTGTTATAAAGGCAACAGGAGCAGAATAGTTCTAATAAGGTTATATGAAAGGCATTTAAAAGTTAATGTCATTAATAAATACGACAGAATTTCTATAACTGAAGGGAACATTGCTCTCCAAAGTTGTCACCAGCAAAGAAATGCGTGAAATTTAGAGCATGATTAACCTGGGTCCAAATCCCAATTTCATCAATAAGTAACCATACAACGTAAGGCAAGTTGCTAATTTCTCTGAGCCTCAATTTCCTTATGTATGATATGGAAATAATATGACTTCACTCGCAGGGCAATTCTGAGGATTAAATGAGACGATATATATGGAAATGGCCACCCCACTCTCAGGTATGAAGTAATTATTCGATACATGTTGTTTTCCTTCTTCTTATTCTAATAATGGTGTCATTGCTTAAGTTTTGTGACACATTTCTTGAATTTATCGGCCAGGTGAATGACAGCATTCCAGGTGGAGGGAAGGACACATGTAAAGGTAGAGAAAGGAACAACAGAAAAGAGGCCTTCCAGTAAAGACTGCTGAAGCACAGAGGTCAAGGTTAAGGGAGGATGAGAGAGGATCAGACAAAGACTGAAGAGGAAGACAAGGCCGGGATCCTGAAGGCCTTTCGTGCCACGCCAAGGAATTGAGTCTCTGTCCTCGAGGCACCGGAGAGCCATCTATAGGTTGTCAGTAGAGGAGTGGCAAGGTCAAGGTCACAGTAGTACAGAGAGGACGGTGGAAGCCTGCCGAACCTACACTGGAGGGGACGGAAATCACATTTGAGAAACGGCAGTGGCAGGAAGAGAAAGGGAGAGCGTTCCAGGGGCGAACACGTGCAAAGGCCCGGCGCAAAGCCCGCAAACAGGAAGAGCCTGGCAGTTCCACACGCTCCAGGGCAGCGTGGCAACGTGGCTGGTTTTCACTAGAGATGTAGACACACGAGACCAAGTCGTATAAAGCTGGGAAGAACTTGGGACTTGAGTCTAAAAGCAAGAGAAATCTGCACTTTTAGAAGATCGCTCTGGCGATGGTGTGCGAAATGGATTTGAAACAGACAAGAGCAGATGCAAGAACAGTTAGGAGCCATTTCATGAGAGTCCGGGCCAGCGGTGACGGTACTAGGGAGAAAGGTGGTGGACAGTGGGGACAGACAAGAGAAATCGAACAAATTAAGAGATTTAAAAGCAGCAAAATCGCTTAGAATGTATAATCTGAATGTGGGGAATAAGGATGAAGGACGATGGAAGATGATGTTCAAATTTTCTAGTTGGGAAATGGGATGGATGGTGAGTGGTACCAATTATTGAGAAGGAACAGATTTAATAGAAAGCTTTTGACTTTATTTTTAGTCTGCTGAGGTTGGGGCGGCTGTGACTCATAAAAGTAAACAGGTCAAGCAAGCAGTTGAATGCACATGCAGGTCTGGAGCTCAGAAGTCCTTATGGAAACCTAAAGCTGGGGTTTGTCTACATCCAGCTGAAACGGAAGCCACTGTGAGTGGATGAGATCAGGTAGGCAGAGGACACAAAGTGAGAAGAGGGCCGAGGGCAGGGTCCTAGGCAACTGCTTCCCCAACCCCGGAGAGAGGAGTAAAAGAAGAGAAGGCGCAGCCAGACATGCAGGAGGAGAGACAGGAATCGGAGTCAGAAGCCAAGGGAAAAGTGTTTCAAGGAGGGTCAACTGTGTCCAAAGCTGAGCAGTCAAGATGAAAGAATAAAACTGGTGAGGATAATTCTAATGAAGGTGAGAAGAGTGGAGGAGAAGAGAGAACCTACTCAAAAAGATTATCTGAAAGAGAAGAGGAAATGAGAGATTAAAAGGCCAGCGGAGAACATGTGAGAATGGAGTTGGGGTGCGTGTGATGTGTTGGCTGAATCAAGGAATCTAGGCTAGAAAACGGTGAGAACGCTGCAAAGAGTGATATATTGGGAAGGAAATAAAAGAGCCCAAGGCGCAAGGAAGCTTGATACCATCAGAAACTAGGTGTAAAGGTAGAAAACTGGAATAGTAGAGGCTGGAGTACGAGACTGGGAGACTGAAGTTCCACCTCTCAGAAGCGGAACGGGGCATGCGATGGAAAGGTTCAATCAGTGAGGGCGGGCAGAGTGGAAAGGGGGCAGGACAGCAGTCGAAGTCCCAGGAACAGGTGAGTTAGGGGGAGAAAGGGCAGGGTACTGAATAGTCACGTGCAGGAACACTCCGGGCTCTCAGGACGATGACAAGACTAGACGGAAAGGGACACTGATAAGCCAGGCACCGGAGCCTCATGTGCAGACGAGACCCCAGAAAGCTGGAAAGCTTACAGTTTTATGATACAGCCAGATACTATGAGCCTCCAAGGAGAAGAGATTTTTATGAGATGCAAGACTATGGCTTGGAATAGGTCCTAGGGAGCTAGGAGAATGCCAGCCCCACCTCACGATTCATTTCAAGGGGCAGAGTGGCTTCTACTCAAAGGAACTGCAGGACAGGAGTTTTTCAGAGGAAAATAACTAAATGAATATAAAGAAAGACGGTGAGGATTGTTATATGAAAAGGTTGGGGATATACAGATTTTTTTTAGAAAAAGACAACAGAAGGAAACTACCTCGACATAATAATGGCCGTATGTGAAAAGCCCACAGCTGACTTCACACCCTACAGTGAAAAATCGAAAGCTTTTCCTCTAAGATCAGGAACAAGACGACTCTCATCACTTCTATTCGACATAGTATAGGAAGTCCTAGCCAGAGCAATTACGCAAGAAAACGGAATAAAGGGCACCCAAATTGGAAAGGAAGAAGCAAAGTTATCTGTTTGCAGATGTAGAAAATCCTAAAGATTCCATGCCCCCCCCAAAAAAAACTTACGGTAAACAAATTCGGCAAAGTTGCAGGATACAAAATCAACATACAAAAACTAATTGCATTTTTATACACTAACAATGAACAATATGAAAAGGAAATTATGAAAATAATCTTATTTATGATAGCATCAAAAAAAAAAATTTAGGAATAATTTAGTCAAGGAGGCAAAAGAACACTAAAAACTACAAAACATTGCTGAAAGAAATTCAAGATGGATATATAAAAAGATAAAGATGGATAAAGAAAACTTAATATTGTTAAAACAGTCATATTACCCAAAGCAATCTACAGCTTCGATACAATCCCTATCAAAAAAGTGGAATTTTTTGCATCAATAGAAAAATAATCCTAAACTTCATATGGAATCTCACGGAACCCCAAAGAGTCAAAACTATCTTGAAAAAAAGAACAAAGTTGGTAGACTCACACTTCCTAATTTTAAAACATATTGCAAAGCTACAGTAATTAAAACAGCGTAATTCTGGCTAAAGACATATAAAGACCAATGGAACAGAGTAGAGTGCTCAGAAATAAACCTTTGCACATATTAGCAAAGGACCTCCAACAAGGATGCCAAGACCACACAATGGGGAAAGGGCTCAAAATGAATTAAAGACCTAAATGTAAGACCTAAAATTACAGAACTTCCAGGAGAAAACATAAGGGGAAAGCTTCACGACGCTGGATCTGGCAATGATTTCTTGGCTTTGACACAAAAGCAGAGGCGGCCAAGGAGAAAACAGACAAATGGGATGACGTCAAACTTAAAAACTTCTGTGCGTCATGACACCATCAGCAGAGTGAAACGGCAACCTCTGAAATGGGAGAAAATATCTGCGAATCATACATTTCATAAGGGATTAAAGAATGCCTACGACTCAATAACACAAAGCCAAAAAACCTGATTTTTTTTTTAATAGGCAAAGGACTTAAACACATATTTCTCCGGAGAAGATAAATGGCCAAGAAGCATATGAAAAAGATGTTCCACACCACTAATCATTAGAGAAGTACAAATCAAAACCACAAGATGCCAGATCACACCCATCGGGACGGCCACTATTAAAACAGAAAATAATAACTGTTGGTGAGGATGTGGGGAAACTGGGACCCTTGTGCGGGTGACAGGAAATGCACACAGGTATGGCTACTAGGGAAAACGGTATAGAGGTTCCTCGAAAAATTAAAAACAGAATCACCATACAATCCAGCCATCCCACTTCTGAGTATATACGCGGATCTCAAAGACAATTCACTGTAGCAGCATTATTCCCAACAGCCAAGAGGTAGAAGCCACCCGAATGTCCATCGGCAGATGAAAGGGGAAAGAGGATGTGGTGTGTACATACAGCAGAATATCACTGAGCCTTACGCGAACCCTGCCACATGCTAGGTGGATGGACCTTAGGACTCACACTTAATGAAACAAGCCAGT
This sequence comes from Rousettus aegyptiacus, assembly GCF_014176215.1. Classification (NCBI taxonomy): domain Eukaryota; kingdom Metazoa; phylum Chordata; class Mammalia; order Chiroptera; family Pteropodidae; genus Rousettus; species Rousettus aegyptiacus. Next base: position 54,342,030 of record NW_023416288.1, read on the forward strand.
CACGAGAGACAAATAGGGTATGATTCTATTTATACGAAGAATCTAAAGCAGTCAAATTAACAGAAATAGAACACAGATTGGTGGTTTCCAGGGGCGGGGGGAGCAGGAAATGGGGAGTTATTGTTCGATGGGCAGAGTTTCAGCTTTGCAAGATGAAGTTTCAGATCTGGTGCATGACAACGTGAATATACGTAACGCTCATGACTGACTGCACACTCAAAAATGGGTATGGTGGTAAATTCTGATATGTGTTTTTTACATTTTTTTTTTTAAAGTGGTCGGAATTTAAAAATGGCCAAACAGTACCAAACACGCAGGAGAAACGCTTGAGAAAAAGGGGGCGGCGGGACGCCGAGGGTCTGCATTTTGAGCAGTAACCGGGGACGCCAAGGGCAGGGAAGCAGAAGGGGGCCTCCGCGCCTCCCCCCACTGCTGGTTCAAGCGGTTTCAGATCCAGTACCGAACGAGGCCTCTGCAGAAAACAGAATGTGGGTTGCCAGGTGCGAGACTTACTGTTTAATGGAGAGTTTCTATTTTGCAAGGCGAAACGAGTTCTAGAGACGGATGGTGGTGGTGAATGTAATAATACCATTTTGTGTTATGTGTATTTTACCACAGAAAATTTTTTAAAAAAAGAACGAAACCTCTAATGTGCTGGGACTTAATAGGCCTTTTTTAAAGCCTCAAGACTACACGGACGAGAAATTATTACAGTACCTCTGAAGACATCCTCAACAGGGGACACGGTTATTTCCTCACATGTTCCCCTAGTGGAGGACACAGCACTAATCCTCGGTGAGTGGAGTCTCCCTGGCTGAGAGGCCCACGCCTGGGCTGGGTGCCCGTGCAGTGGGAACCCTAATCCCTGCCGCGGCAGGAGGTTTAGGACGCTCTTAGAGAAAACTGCAGGCCCAACATGGCACCACGGAACCAAACGTAGACTTAGTACCTGATCTCACCGCAGTTTCAGCCTCTACCAGAAATATAATCTTAATTAACCCGTCTGGCATATTCTCGTTAAGCACCAAAAAAGTAATCTGTCCCACAGGCCCTCTCCACCCCCGACAGGAAGAGGTGGCAATATGCGTGACAAAAACCCTTCCCATTCTTTTTCCTCAAAGAAAATATTCCCTAGACCGAGAAGGATCCTTTCCTGTGGGACTCGCTCCCTCGCCCCACCTTTCTTCCTATAAAACCCTCCATCCCGTACAACCCCCCGGAGCAAGCGCACTTCTGGTTGCTAGATGGGATGCTGCCCGATTCAATGATCCACTTAATGAAGCCAATTAGATCTTCAAATTTACTCAGTTAAATTCTGTTTAACAGAACCTGCCTTGAGGACTGTGCTAGAAAAGGGAGGGAAAGGCAAACATCATATGCTGCATGTTCCATTTGGTCAAACCGCCCTCTACCCTTTTCTTTTCGAATCTCGCTAATTCTTAGGTCTGCTCCTTATACACTAGCTAATGGAATTCAAGTGCTAAGCCTTAAGGATACTTAGGAAGGGAGGAAATGTTCCATCTTCTCTACAGCTGCAAAAAAACCAGACACCACGCTGCATCACAAAATTATCTGACGACGGTGAACCAAGAACGTTCACAGAAGTATCAGTACGACTCTCCTTTCTAATGTGAAGACGCTTATGACAAAGCCTAACCGTTCTGCTTTCTAACAAAGCCGTCGTTTAAGACATCTGGATTGCACGGAGGGCTGCTATATATTTAAGATGTAGCCTTTAATCCCCAAAAGATAGCGGATTGATTGGCTCTCTTAATAACTTACATAATTTTTATGTAAAAACTCTATTTACTTAAATCTATTAGCATATTAAATCGGAAGCTGGGCTCTAGCACTTTCTTCTCCCTCCATGCCTGAGCTAATAAAACCCGTGACTATTGAATTTCTTATTCAAACAAAAGATTTGAAAGTCTTTGTCTCATTTAAACGGACCCAGGCTAAAGGGATGGATGTGGAAAGTCATAGGAGTTGGAGGAAGGAGAGTCAGTAAGTGTCCAACCACCAGAGTGAAGGAGTAAGCCCCATGGAGACATGAGTTCCAATCCGTCTACCATTAACTTGGCAGGCGACTGCTCTCTCGCAGCTGGGCCTCGACGGCTTCACCTTCCCGTCTCACTACTGTAACCTGTATCCACCGCAGTTATCAGCGAGGAGTTCTGCATAGTTCCAATTTTACAGAACCGTTACAACTAGAAGCCTTTGTCTTTGTGGATTTAACACTTATTTTTCTTTTGACACCATAACGTTTTACACAGACAAGCACAGCTGAACAAGATTTTAACCTTGGGCCCTTTTGGAGCATTCTGCTGTGGGAAGTAAAGGTAGGGTGGGGGCCATCAGGTATTTACCAGTGTTTTCCATAGAGCCAATGGCCTCCCCATGTCAGCAGGCAGATTCCAGCTGTAGTTTTCTTCCAATGATTTCGAAGTGTTTTGAAGAACACAGTCATCTTCTCCTAGGGATTTTCTAGGTTACAGAGGCAGAAAGAGACGAAAGCATATCATTATGCAAGGTCAGCACGCAGAGCCCCCACGGCTCCGTCTTCCGTTTGCTCATTCTCTTGTTCTGCTTCCCTCGCTCCTCTGGCCTCTTCCCGTCCCCCCCACCGCCCCCCGCCTCTCATCACCTTCATTTTCTCCGCCCACTACCTTTTCCCCTTATTTCTTCACTACTTTCCACCTGGATTACACTTGTTTCTTCTCTGATCATTTTTACCTCACTGTAGTAGAAGGGAGGAGGGCAGAAAGAGAGGAAAGGAATTCTAGGCTTCCTATTTTTTCTTTCTTACAGGCACCATTCCGCTGTTTAAGAGTATTTGTTGATCTGTTATATATAAAGGACTCAACATCAAATTAGTGATGTAAGGGCTTATTCGAAACAGAAAACACTAGACTCTCAATAGCAAAACAAACAGAGAACATACACAGAAAACTCGATGAAGAGGAAATGCACTTGGCTATGTAAAAATATTCAACTTCCTGAGTAATCAAAAGCCATGGAAATTACAAAGAACTATCACTAGTCACCTAGAAAATTAACAAATCTTTTTAAGTGGTCATATTCGCTGATGACAAAATGAGACAGACGCTCTCACACGCTCTTACAGGGAAGGTAAACTAGCGAAACCTCATAAAACACAGAGGGATGATATACATCCTTACTCTGTTCGTGTTCTTCTTAGCACTTATTTGATGACCCTCACTGGCTAATTAACAGCTTATCCCACCGGAATGTAAACTCCACGAGAGTAAGAACTTGGACCATGTGGTCACTGCTGTATCCCCAGCGCCTGAAATAAGCTCTGGTGCAAAGAGCCACCATTCGGCAAGTAACTGTTCATTATGACGGGGGACAGGTCACACAGCCGTGAAACGTGGCGGCTTGGCACACCGCGCACTTTAAGCTGAAGAAGTTTAAAAGAACAGAAGAAGGCCAGACCTCCTCCCCCCACCTCGCCCTTCTTCCCCGACACGTCGAAAAGCCCTCACGTGAGAGGAGGAAAGTGCCCTCCTCTCCAAAGACAAAGGGACATCCGGAAGAATCCTAAGGAACAGCCCTTGCTGCGTCTCCCGCTGAGACAGGCACCGCTTAACTCCCTGCACCAGCAGACGCCTCCGCTCCAGACCTAGCCTAAGTACTCAGGTCTGTTTCTTTGGGTCTTCGATTCCTTACAAAGGCTTCCGTGTCAGGTAAAACTTATAAGAAATGTGTAATTTTTTTCCTGTTAATGTGTCTTTGTCTAATTTCCAGACCCAGCCAGAGACCCAAAGATGGTCAAGGAAAACTTTCTCCTATATTAATTTTGTCCTAAGAATGTTTGCTGATATGGGAAAATCTCAAAATACAATGTTAAGTCAAGTCAGCAGGAGAAAAATACATATATAATTGGTATTATCCCAATTACATTCAAACATAAATATAAATGGCAAAAATACCAATAGAAATTAACACACAAAAAAAATTTTAAGTAGTTCCCTCTTGGTTGTAGATTTATCTTTTAAATTGCAATGTGTTTTCTAAGTTTTCTAAAATGAACACGAATAATTTTCTAAACAGGTATTTAAATGAAAATTTTTTATGACTACATGTGCATGCAATAGACCAAGAAAAAAAATGTTTTTACAGAAGATTCTAGTTCTTTTATCACTCCCTTTGTAACCACACAGACTTCATTTCTTTAAGAAAGCTTTTCTGACTCAAGCAGGCTTTGCGTGGTATAACGGCACTGTGACTCACTTGCTTTTTCAGCCCGTATCCTTCCATCTTTTTATGCCTGCTCCCTTAATCATTAAGCCTTAGGACAGAAGGTTCCCACCAGTGTCAACTCTTTTAAGAATAAAGCCTCAGGTCTTAGGATCATGAGGATAACAGTTTTGGTTAAACTAAGGATAACGTCTTGGCTTGAGGTGTGTTTCAGCCCCAGCCACAGCAGGCCCAGACAGGATGACGCCATGTCTGATTCCAAAACCGGATGCGATGATCAATTACCAACCCCATTACCAACCCCGCCCCCAATCAGTAGCACCCACCACCCCGACCTCCTTAGTTTCCATGACTAATAATTTTACCCTATACAATCTCTCCCCTCAAGACTCAGAGGGCCGGGTCTTTGAAAAGTAGCTCACCTGTGTCTCTAACACTTGCTACTCCCTAAAACAAACCTTTACTTTCTTTGTTGCAAACTCTGTACGCATCTCATTGGACTTGGACACACGCAGGCAGATGGACCCCTTTGCTTCGGTAACACCTTTAAACAGAGATCCCTTTCTTGACCTAACTTTACTCGGGCTCCTCTGAGCTCTCTGATGGACTAGGCCCAAGCTTGGGCTTCCCTCTATCCTTACAGAGTCCAGTTTGAGTAAGAATCCTGCTAAGTTAGTTTACCAAAAACTCCCCACCCTTGGTATCAGACCACCTAGATATCTCATTACCATGGCCTGACTTCACCAAGAATTCTGTTGAGTCATCCTAACAAGAATTCCCCTTATCGATGGTATTTTCTCTAAGTAATTTTCCATTCACTGACCACCAGCACCCCACCTGCTTCTTGACTACAAACCCCTATTCATCCTCGGTGGAGTCAGGAGTTGAGTCCAACCTACTACCCTATTCCAAGATGCCCACTGCAGTGGTCTCTACATTCATCGAGATGCCTCTCCCCCGGCCCCTTGAATAAAGTCTACCTTACTATTCTGTAACAAGTGTGGCTAAATAATTTTTTCTTTAAGACCACTATTGGTTAAAATTCCTCTCAAGACGAGAAACATCCTTATCACCAGCAATAGTGAGGCCAGTGCCAGGGAGCACAGCTACCCATGAATCAGGGACACAGTCCAGGCTGGTACATAATGGAACCCAAAGACACAGGACAATTAGAGGCCACTCCATCTGGTTCCTGAGGCACTCACCATTCACCGGGACTTTAATAAACACCTATATGCTAGGCTCTGTACTGAATTCCAGGCGGAGAAGAACAAGTCTCCATTTTCCAGTGCTCACAACTGTTAAACCCACAATGTCAATTATGCAACTTATGATTGCAGGACAGTGGAAAGAATGTTGAAAAATAAGCCACCAGCTCTGTGAGAGTCCACCAGAATGGACCTAACATAGACTGGAGGTGGCATGCTGGTACATGGTCAGGGAGGTCTTCCCAGATGGCATGACAGAGTGATAAAGAATGAGGAAGAATTGAAAAAGGAGTTAAAGAGACTCGTGTGTACATAGATAGGCATAAAAGATACCCACGCTGTTGAGGAAAACGCAGGTAGGCAGTCAGGTATAGATACAAAGCAGGGTAAACATGGGGCAGGATCTAGAGCAAGGCCTCTCAAACACGAATGTACCAGTTGCTAAAAGGCAGAGAACTTGTATAAAATGCAGAATCTTGAGCATTACCCCCGACGTTCTGATTAGAACTGGCTGGCTGTCATTTTCATCTTTAGCAAGCACTCCCAGGCTTCTAATGAAGGTCAGCACCACATCACACTCTGAGAAACAGTGGTTTGGAGATAAAGGAGAGGGAAGGTGGCAGGTGGAGATAAAGGATGGGGAAGGTGCGGGAAGTTCAGAAAAGATCAGAAAAAACTTTGAATCCATGCTAAGGACTTTAGCTATCATGTTGAAGGTGATGAAAACCTTGAAGGGATTTAAGCGAGTGAGTGAAATGATTATATTTGAACTGCAGAAAGATCACTTTGTAGCAGAATGGGAAATGGACTGGATGAAGCTAAAGACAGCCAGGAGGAAGTTATTACCATAATCTCTAGGCTACTAAAGGAATAAAGGAGCAACAGAGAGATGACGGATCTGGGAGATCCGTATGAAACAGAACATGGTAGCACTTGGTGATCAATGGATTGTAGGAAGGGGGAAAGGAGGAACCCGACCAGGTTTGTACTTGGGCGACTGACTAGATAATGATTTCAATCATCAGATCTGGAGTGCAGGTTTGTGGGGGAAAGGCAGTATGTGCAGTTTAGGAGACACTAAGTTCGAGATGCCCGTAGAGTATCCAGACAGAAATGACCAGTGAATATTTGGATCTAGCGGTTTGAAGCTAGGAGAAACTGGGTAGAAGAGATAGATTTGGAGTGATAGCAATTTGGGAACCAGTATGAAGGTCAAGTTTGAGTACAGACAAAATCATCCAAGGGTAGGGAGTGAGGCAAATGTCAATTAGTATAGGAATAATCTAAGAGTCCATAGGTATGTTTAAAGGCTATCCATGACCCAAAAGAACTCTGTCTTAGTCACAAATGATTTGTAGATTATAAAAATAATGGGGAAACAAGCAGGCATTGTAGTGTATTGTAAAGAGCACCAGGTCAAAGGTCCTGAGGCCTAGATTCTAATCCTGGCTTTGTAATTTACTGGCGGTGAGAGCCTGGGTAAGTCATTTAACCTCTGGGCTGGTCCTCATTGGTAAAACGAAAATACACCACCTGCTCTGATTAACTCATTAGGCTTAAGGACCACATCTGAAAGGGCTGTGAATGCACTTTCCTCATTAGTAAAATGAAGTTACACCACCTGCTCTGATTAACTCATTAGGCTTAAGGACCACATCTGATAGGGCTGTGAATGCACATGGTAAATTTTTCTGTAAGCATTTAAGTTGCCATCACAATATGTACTATATTAGCTAACAATGTATACTCCTTCCAAGTAACCCAAACAGAATTCTTCTTCCCCAATCTCAGTAAAGGTGTAAATTTTATGTTCCAGTTAACATTTCTCATCTGAGAAGCAGGTTGTTCTCCCCCAAAGCATTGCCAAATTCTAATTGTATTCGACCTCCTCACCTGCAGGGTGGGGGTTTTCTCACTAGGCAGTGAACCCCTCGGGCAGGTTCTGTCTATGCATCTCTAGCAAACAGAATCAAGTAAAGCACCTGGAATGAATGAACCAATCACTCAATCAGAAATTATTCGCCCCATTCCGCAAATGACTAAGCTGAAGCCCAAAGGAATAGAGTAAGGGTCACACAAATTAGCGACAGCTCTGGGACCAGAACCCAGGACGGCTGATCTCCGCAGGGACAAACCCGCCATCCACACGGAGTCCTCTTCCCCGCGACACTCGCGCTGGGCCCTCGCGCCGCCGCCGGCACCCGCCGCCGGGACGCCGGGGCCCCGATGCCCGGTCCCCACGGCCCGCGACTCCCGCGACTTCCCCGCCACGCTCCGGGCCCTTCCCCCGCGCCTAGTCCCAGCTCCCCGCGCTCCGCACCCCGCCCGGGTCCCGCCGCACTCACCGCCGCCGGGCCCGCTCGCCGCCCTGACTTCCGGTGTGCTCCCTCAACAGTCCCCCGCTCGTTTAAAAGAAACCGCCGCCGCCGCCCGCGCGTTCCGCCGCGGGTCCCTGACGCTCCGGAAGGGCGCGCGCGGTCTTCGCCGGCCGCCACCTGCGGGCCGCCTTGGCTTTTCGTTCACTCGATTACTCATCCATCCATCCATCACTCGCTCAGCAACGTTTTATGGAAAGCCCACTAAGGCAAACACTGTTTTAGGACCTGTCGCTACATCAGAAAATAACGAACAGGGCAATTTTAGACAGTGATAAGGACCGCGAAGGAAACGGAAGAGATGCTATAAGGGAACGAGGTGGGGGGGGGGGAAGCATTTTAAATTAGGCAAAGTTAGTCCTGAGTAAGGGGCGATGAATCTGAGACCTGAAAGGCGAGAAGGAGCGGGCGTCAGTGTGGGCGAAGCAGAGGGAGCCCAGGACTATGGGGTAGCGATGAAGCCGGAGAGGTGGGCGAGACAGGCCATGGTGGTAAGGAATTCGGGCCCTCTACCAACTGGGATGAGAAGGTGCTGAGGGGGTTCAGAAGGGGAACAATGTGATCTGGTTTACGTATTAAACGTCTCTCTGGACATAAAATGGCGGATGGATTCTAGAAAGCAAGAGACCACACAGAAGCCAGGGCCAGCGCTCAGCATCAGACAGCAGTTCTAATTTTCTGTCCTCCTGCCCCCAGCCTTCTTCACCCCATCTCCAGACTCCCATACAACTGGTATGGAGACCAAGCCAGAGTCTAGGTTTCTTTCTTTCCTTTGTCCATCTATCACTCTGTCGACTCAACATTTTCTAAGCGTCGTGTATGTATGTGCTGGGCACTGAGGATGCACTCATACACAGAATCCCTCATGGGCCCTGCCGGTATAGAGCTTGCAACCTAGTTTCTCCATTTACTGGCTGTTATCACAGTTCAGCTTCTCCCTCTGCCCAGTCAAGCTTCCTTTTCTCTTTTTCACAGGTATAGGTTCTTAACAAAACACTATGTGGTCGACAAATAATATCCCCCCAAAATGTCCATGTCTTAATCCTTGGAACATGTGAAATACATTACAGGTGTGATTACGTTCAGGCCTTTGAGATGAGATGTTTATCCTGGGTTATCCAGGTGGGCGCAATGTAATCACAGGGGTCCCTGTAACAAGGAAGACAGAGATGATTTGGGGTGGGAGGGAGGGTTGGAGAAGATGGTAAACTGCTGGCTTTGAAGATGAAGGAGCCATAAACCAAGGAATGCAGGTAGGATTTGGAGTAATGAAATGTTCTAAAATTGGTTGTGATGGTTGTGCCACTCTATGAATATACTAAAAACCACTGAATTATAAACGTTAAATAGAATTGTACAGTATGTGAATTATATCTCAATAAAGCTATTTTAAAAAAGAGAGAAAGAGAGGTCTTTTTCCCCTGGATAGGATCACAGGTGTACATAATACCTGAAACTGCTACAACTGTTGTTCAGCCATGAAGGGAATCAGCCTGGGGCAAAGGCAACTCACAGAGGGTGGGAGGGAAAAGATGGAAAGAACCTGGGTCCTTGATGGCATCATTTAGCCAGATGGTTATTACCATGCCTGGAGCTTGCTCAAATGCTGGACATCCCACTATGTGGAATAATAAAATCCCTTATCATTTAAGCCAGTTAGAGTCAGAGATTTCTGTTCCTTGCAGTCAACAGCACCTACATGATAAACTACCGGCCACAAGTTACTGATGGGTAAGTTATGATGAGGACAGTGTTTTTAAAAAGACGATGTGGTTTTAAGGGGGGAAAAATAGTTGAAAAAAATAGATGGCAGAAAGGAGCTAGTTGGCATGAATGGAATGCTTAACTTTTCTTGTTCCTAAAATCATTCTCCAGTTATTTCCTTGGACCCTACACCTGCGCCATGCTCATTTTCTATAGATCCATTAACAATGAGGGTTCAGAAAAAGTGATATAAAGCTCATATCACCATGAATTGCCTTATATGTAGCATCTCAGATGAAATCTGTTTGTGGGAATAGATGCTCCCCAATCAGAAGTTCTGTCGTGGAAAATTATGTACAAATACTTTTCACATTCATTTTGCTTTATTTGCTTATTTTATGCACACAGATACTTCTTTAGACTATTTTCTGCTAAGAAAAATTATGAAATGGTATTCTTATGGTATTTATGTTTAAAATCTCTTCTTTATTGTGACCTTTAATATCCACTGCATCTACTACCACCAGATTGGAAACATGTAAATGAGACCTTTCAAGAAACCAGTGGATTCCTAGGAGAGGAAGTATCTTCCATATATTACAACACGGGATTTTATAAGAACCCTCTGTAATGCACATTCTCACTCATGATCTATACGGGTTCTGCCTTTTCCTGAATGTGACTTCTCTTGTTAATGTGTCTCCTTGTCATCCTTTGCCACCTAGTCCTCCTGATAATGTCTGGGCCCTGGCTGGCACCATCCAACTGCCTGTTTAATACAGGAGCGAAAAGAGACAAAGGAAGGGTCTATGTAGATTGCATCAAGCAGGGTCTCCAATATTGTTTTTGCAAACCCCAGTCTCCCAGAGTAACCCAATTTCTAAGTATTCTGGAAAAAAGAAGGAGAAAATTCTATCTATAGTGAATTTTAAGTAGGTTATTTTTAAAACCTTATTTTTAAAAGCAGTTTTAGGTTTATAATGAAATTGAGAAAAAGGTACAGAGATTTCTCATATATCTCTCTGCCCCCACACTTGCAAGGATGAGCCTATATCAACACATCATAATCATCGCCAATCCATAGCTTACCTTCAGGTTCACTCTTGGTCTTTTGTCTACAGATTTAGACAAAAGTATAACATGTTATTATAATATAAAAGGACAAATAACATTATGCCATATGGAGTAATTTCACTCCCCTAAAAATTCTCTGTGCTCTGCCTACTTTTCTCACCCCATCCCATATAATCAGTGATCTTTTTATGGTCTCCATAGATTGGTCCTTTCCGGAATGTCATATAATTGGAACCATATAGAACATAGCCTTTGCAAATTGGCTTCTTTCCCTTTATAATATGTATTTAAGGTCCCTCTGTGTTTTTTCGTGACTTGATAGCTCATTTCTTTTTAACGCTAAATAATATTCTATGGTCTGGATGTATCACAGCTTATCCACTCACCTACTAAAGGACATCCTGCTTGCTTCCAAGTTTTGACAATTATGAATAAAGCTGCTATAAACATCCACGTGCAAGTTTTTATGTGGACGTAAGTTTTCAACTCCCTTGGGCAAATACCAAGAACTGTGATGGATGGATCATATGATAAGAGTCCGTTTCATTTTTTAAGAAACCACCAAACTCTCTTCCAAACCGGCTGCATCATTTTGCAAGCCCACCAGCAGCGAATGAGTTCCTGTGGCTCCACGTCAACACCAGCACTTGACGGTGTCAGGGTTCTAGATGCCACTCATTCTAATAGGTGTGTAGTGGTGCCTCGTTATTTTAACTTACATTCCCTGATGACAGATGATGTAAATAAAGCAGCTTTTCATAAGCTTGTTTTCCAACTTTTCTGATGAGGTATCTGTTAAGGTTTTTGACCCATTTTTTTTTTAATCAGGTTGTCTGTCTTCTTATGATTGAGTTTTAAGAATTCTTTGTATATTTTGAATAGCAGTCCATTTCCAGATGTGTATTTTGCAAATATTTTCTCTCAGTTTGTGGCTTGTCTTCTAATTCTCTTGATATTGTCTTTCACAAAGCAGATGACCAATTTATCATTTTATTTCATGGATCATATCTGGTGTTGTATCTCAAAAAGGCATCGCCATATATAAGATGATCTAGGTTTTCTCCTATGTTATCTTCTAGGAGTTTTATAGTTTTACATTTTACATTTAGGTCTATGATCCATTTTGAGTGCATTATTGTGAAGAGTGTAAGGTTTGGGTCTAGATTCATTTTTTGTGTGTATATGTCCATTTGTTCCAACACCATTTGTTGAAAGAGACTATTATCCATTGTATTGTCTTTGCTCCGTTGTCAAAGATCAGTTAACTATATTTATGGGATTTTTTTTTTCTGGGCTCTTTGTTTTGTTCCATTGATCTATTTGTCTATTCCTTCACCAATACCACTCTGTCTTGACAACTGTAATGTTGTCATAAGTCTTGAGGTCATACAGCATTAGTTCTCCAAGTTTATTCTTCTCCTTCAATAATATGTTGGCTATTCGGGTTGTTTGCCTCTCTGTATAAACTTCCAAATCAGTTTGTTGACATCTATAAAGTAGCTGGCTGAGATTTGGATTGGGATTGCATTGAATCTATTGGTTGGGTTGGGAAGAACCAACATCTTGACAATATTGAGTCTTCCTATCCAGAACATGGAATATCTCTCCATTTATCTAGTGCTTTTTTTTTTTTTTCATTTCATTCATCAGAGAGGCAAAATATAAAAGAGAATTAATAGGAACAGGGAAGTCAGGGATCGAAGGCAAGAGCCTTGGGGCGCACACCTGAGATGGGCACAGTCAGAACACACGCACAGCTGGCTGCCACAGTGGCAGCTGGAACGAGAGACAGGCAGGGCCGTTAAACGTGAGTTGATGCATGAAACGTGTCAGATACACTGGCCGAAAGCATTACTTTGATTTTTGACTATTTACAAGTGACCTCATGAGATGTAATACTGACTGAGCTGGAAGTCTGAGCTTCAAATTCAGTAAGAGTATTATTATCTTGGTACTAGCATCTCTCTGTGGAACATTAAATCGTCTATACAATGGGAACGCAAGGCAAACATTTTAGAAGGAGGTCTCTGGGTATTTGTGAGCTGTGCCATCCCTGATTCTACTACTTGATTCCCCGATTCATGTATTCTGGCTGAAGGAGGAATAATTACCGTGTATCATGCTGATTTGAAGAATGTTCTCCATGTTGCAGGCAGCACTCCATATTGAAAGTGTTTATTTAACCAGCTAGAGGCATAAGTGAATTTTAATCAGCCATTGCACTGTTCTATAAGGTCAGCTGCTTCTGGGTGTTGGCTATGTAGCCAGTGATTCTTAGGGACTGTAGTCCATTGTCTAACTTGGGTTCTTTGGTAAAAGCAATGTTGTACAAGATAACTATGGCTATTTATAAGTTAGCCTCTGGTAAGTCCCGAGATGGTGGTTCTTGCAAGGAGTGACGACAGACAGGGAAAATAAAATCACATTGTGACTCCCTAATGGGTCTTGCCATACACTCCTTTACAACGTCCTGATCTGCCTCCAGCCACAGACATCTGATTAGATCTGCTAGGTCTTCAGGACTGAAGGACATAATCTCTGGTACTAGAGTGGTAGAGGCGCCTTCTCATGCTCTGAACCTGCTCAAACTTAATAGCGTTTCACTCACCTGTGAAATGGGTCACTACAGCACACACCAGTGTCACATCGGTGGTCTTAAAATGTGTGGCTTCTCTGGGTGGAGGGTACAGTGCTCCCCTTCGCTGTGATGGCATTAATGGAGTAGCCCAGCCAACATGTCTCTGGGGAACTGTATCGAGTGGTCGAAAAAGTCTCTGCCCTCAGCAGCCACATGGTTCCAGGCGATCCTAGATCAGAATATTTTTAAAAATCTTTTAAAATTAATATATGATATTTCAACATTTCGGATACATCGCTGTTTATCCCTTCATTGTTGAAAAATTGGGTTTTAAGATTTTAACTAAAAAGAAATATTTGAAGTCATTTATGATTATGTCCTTAGGGTTTTTAAAAACTGGAATCAGAGGAGATACATTTGAGGTTCCAGATGCATATTTCCAAACTGTTTTATTAAAAGCTTATAATGAATTTACATTCTCACTCTCTGTATAGCATGGCATCCTCACCATCACTGAGTGATCCCTCCTCCCCAATTTTTACTTATTTAATTGCTGGGAAAATGACATTTCATTTTTAAATGTATATTTCCTTGATTATGAGTAAAAATGTTTTTCATCTATTAGCCATTTTTATTTCTCCTTTCATAAAATATTTGCTTATGTCTTTTACTCATATTTTATTATATTTTCTCAGTTTTCTTTTTATGTTAACTTTAAACATAATTATGTTATGTTTCTTTTAAAATTCTATAATTTTATCTAAATAACCAAAGCATTAAACCACTTAAGAAGAATGATATTATAGTAACTGGATTCTATTGGTAATTTAAAGCCTTTCTCATCAATTTGATAGGTATTATTTATAGATTAAGGATGGTAAACCTTTGATTTATTTGTTTAAAATATTTTCCTGGTTAACTTTGCCTTTGCACTTGGTTTATGGTACATTTTAGGGTAAACAAAAACAAAAACAAAAACCAAACAACAAAAAACTCTTGAATTGTTCATGGTTAAATCTTAATCATACTCTAGAATGATCAGAAATTCACCTATATTTATTACCTATGAGTTTTCTATGGTTTTGTTTTTTGATATTAATCTTTTAAAATTCCAATGTCAAGGTCTTAATTGAGGCTGGTCCATTCGCTCATTACCTAATGCCCATTCACCGCCTTCCTCTCAGCCTGAGTTCCTTCACCAAAGAGACATTCCTGGAGTCATCTATCCAACAGGCTCCTCCTGTTACACTCTCCCACGGCTCCCTTCTTTTTTACAGAATGCGTAATAATCTGTAATTATATATTTGGTTGTGTGATTATTCATTTAATGCCTGACCTCTCCCCTCACCAGGGTGTTTTAAATTTTATGAGGGCAATGATGATATTATTCTTTTTCCCATAGAACACCCATATCCTCATATGCATAGTGCCTAGAATAAAATAAATGCTAAGGGTCGAATGAACTTTCTCAACTTTCTACCCTTCTAAATACAAAATCGCATGCATATTTATTCAAACCGTCCATCCTTATGCCAATACTGTGTTCATTAATAAGGCTTTCTAGTAAGTCTCGAAATTAGGTAATGTACGTCTTCCAATTTTGTTATTTTTCAAAATATTTGGGCCATTCCAGATTCTATGAATTTCCGTATGGAGGCTAACGTCGGCTTGTTGATTTCTACTTACACACACGCAAAACACTTACTGTGATTTTGATTAGGATGGCGTTAAATCCACAGATCACTTTGAGGAAACAGCCTTTTTACATGCATCTGGTATTTCTCTCTCCACTTATTTAGGTGTTCTTTAAGTTACATTTCTTAAGTGTATACGTCTTGCAAATGTTTTATTTGATATATCCCTATGTTTTTCATCTTTTTAGTACCATTGTAAACGGTCCTGTTTAAAGTTCGATATCTAATTGTTTGTTTCTAGAATGCAGAAATACAATTTGTATCATGTAATTTTACTGAATTTAATTATTATGGTATTTTTTTTTTTGGCAGAACCCTAAAGATTTTCTATGTATATAATCATGTCGACTATGAATAATGGCAGTCTTACCTCTTTCTTTCTAATCTGAATGCATTTTATTTCTTTATTTTACTAGTTAGTATTTCTAAGGCAATAGGAAGTAGAATTGGTGAGAACAGGCATTCCTGTCTAACTCTTGATCTAAAGAGAAACACATTTGGAATTTCACCGGTAAGAGTGAT
This sequence comes from Rousettus aegyptiacus, assembly GCF_014176215.1. Taxonomy (NCBI): domain Eukaryota; kingdom Metazoa; phylum Chordata; class Mammalia; order Chiroptera; family Pteropodidae; genus Rousettus; species Rousettus aegyptiacus. The sequence continues at coordinate 54,357,406 of NW_023416288.1, forward strand.
CATAGCTATGTTTCTCATCAGGTTAAGGGCATTCCCTGCAATTCCATCGTCTAAGAGTTTTTGTTATGAACGGTTGTATTTTTCCAAATGTTTTTCTGCATCCATTTGTCTGTGCCTCCGATCCTAGATCTAGGCCTGGGATGAGAGCCCCAGTATGGACAGCACTGAGTCCTCTGGCAGAGGCTGAATGGCACTGGGGTCTGACAATCTTTGATACTCTTTCCCCTAAATCTCTCTGAAGCTAATTGACATTTTTTTTCCCCCGTTAGAGACTTATTTGTTCCAATTACAAATACTCCCGAAGCACTGAGGACTGATAACATAATGACTAATTCGATCAGACTGTATTCCTAACACTGAACTGACAAGCACTGAGGAAATCAGAACAGTTCGCAGAGGTAACTTTGAAACCTAGTGCACGCAGCCATGGGCCACTAGAGTGAGTAGCCATCCAAGGAAAGGTGAGAGATGTTGAAGAAAGCAAGTGAGAAGACACTGTACCACAGAGACTTTTACCTTGCCATGGACAGTCCTGGAGACAATCACTGTGCCATTGAAATCCTGCTTTCCTCCATTAACTCCCTCTTGAACAAGGAAGGCTACCAATGAGAATTTTCAAACGAAATTATGCTCTGAGCTCTTTTAGCCAAGCATACGCAAGGAGTATTTTGAAAGACTGAATCCTCGTTTTGTTCCCAACTATCTCTCAACTCCAGATCTCTCCAATCAGACTCCCCAGCATATTATCTCTACCAGCATTTCTCGTAGTGTGTTCCCAGAGCACTATTTCAGGGCAAAGTTAATAGTTACACACATATACCAAACAACAAAAGAACAACAAATCCAGTAATTCCATAAGCTTGGGAATCACTCAGCTAAACATGTGTGTAAGTTAGAATTCAACAGAACCTTTGAAATACAAATAAACATACAAATTTCCCAAAGAGTGGTATAGTAGACAATGTTTCATGTATTATTTAAGTTGGGAATACAATTTAGGCTTCTTGACTTCGAACCCGGTGGAGTCAAGTGGTGCGGTAAAAAATACTATTAGGCTCTGAGACAGGAAGCTCAGGTCTAATTTCCAGCTCTTCTTTTTCATTGCTATGTCATTGGGGGTGGTTGTCGAAGATGTCTGAATCTTTATTTCTTCATCAATATAAGGATAGTTCTCTAACTTACCTATAGAGCTACTCATGAAGATTGAGTTATTGGATGTGAAATCTCCTACTAAGACTCTAATGCCAGATACATGTAAGTTCTCCTTTTAACTCCAAACCACATGCAGCTTTAAAAAAATCCACTGTGAATTGTATTAAGCAGATTTAAAACATTAAGCACCGAGAGGAGCCTAAAAGTTTATTGCAGGTAAGGGGGGTATGAGTTGACATTATTTATAAGACATTCAATGTATATAACGAGTGCAATAAACTGCCACCCACATTGCGTAAATTCTCTGAATTCCAGGTCCTAGGTGAGAGATAAAGTAATCCAAGCCTTCAGAAGAACAATTTATGAGTGCGGAGTGGAATAAAGAGGACTGACCCTTTGATAGAAGAATATAAATCTAACGGTAGCAAAACGAGGCAAATATCAAAAGAAAGAGGGCCCTCTGAGGCCGCAGAGCAAAAGGAAAGGAACACAGCACTCGATGAGGCTCTCGCCTCTTTTGCTGGACGTTTGACCTTGGACATTTAACGGCGTCTCACTTGCCTTGGTTGTGAAATGGAAACGCCTGGAGTTAGGCACCAAATCTGGTTCTCTTTTCCACTCCTCATTTTCGCATTTCCTTTGCAAGGCTTTCACTTTTGGTCTTGGCCTCATTGTCCGAAATTGCTCAACACCCCAAACTGTAAAAAAAAAAAAAAAAAAACAAACCTATACGCACAAATACTAAATGCCGCTACTAATTGTGTGTGTAATTGCTGAGACTGAGTTCTGCGACTTCAAATTCTCTGATGTTAATTCGAAAGCCCTCAAGGCATTCATTATTCCCGCGTGGTCTCTTATCTGGAACCTTATGAGGAAGGCTCTAATCCTTCTAGGTTGAAACGGAGGCATGAAGCCCCCAGGTCCTTTGCTTTGATGGCGCGGCCAGCTTGCAAAGCGCACCACTAGGTGGCGGTGAAGATCAGGCCGTAGAAGAACTTGGGAAAAACACACACAGGCTCTTTTCCTCGGGGTCTATTGGCTGGCACCAGGCTGTTACTTCCTTCATTGTCAGGTATCTTGGGGATGTCTGGGCTTGACTCTAATGCAAACGGTCCCTCTGCAGTGCTCAGCACAGGGTCTTGGGTCTGGCAATGGCACCTCCAGGGCCTTATCACAAGATCATTAATGACCAAATGGTTCTTCCTCCTCTGGGCACCTTCCCTACATCCCTAAGTCTGGGGCCTATCCTGTGTTTCTTCAAGCATTCATTCAAGCATCTATTCATGCTCTTCTGTGTATGGCTCAGAGTGATGAGCTTTGAGAGATACGGGATGCTACCTTTTTTTTTTTTTTCTTAGTCTACCATCAGTACCAAACCCAGGTACTGAGCACAGGGCGACGGCTCAGGTACTGCACTCACGGGACGTGGTTGCTGGCAGGCAGCTGAGCTGTGTTTCCAGAAGGGAGCAGAGGGGAAATACTTTGGTCCTTAGATTTACAACCAGCCCATAATCCCTCTCTCCTCCGACACACACCACGACGACACTGGGCACATACGTAACTTCCCCGCCCAGCCCACCCGCACATCAGGCTGCCTTTTTACTCCTTCTTTTTCTCTTTAATGCAGCTTTTGATGTTTCACTCTAATGCAATGTAGTCTTTGGTCTTTTTGTTTTTTTTTTTTAAATAAAAAGTCTGTTGGAAAGACACGTAGCGTGGAATATTATGCAACAACGAAAAATGAGCTATCGCTAAAACGACGCGGAGGAACTTTAAATGCATATTACTAAGTGGAGGAAGCCCGCCTGAAAGGCTCAGCACTGTGCGGTTCCAAGCACACGGCGTCTGGAAAAGGCCAAGCTCTGGAAACAGTAAAGAGGGCAGCAGTGGCCAGGGCTGGAGGGAGGGAGGCGATGAAGGGGTGGGGCGCAGGAGACTTAGGGTCGCGAAGCCATTCCCTGTGATACTGTAACCGTGGATATATGTCATTATACAGGCGTGTCCCCCAAAACGATATGTTGAAATCTTAACCCCCACCAACATCTCAGAATGTGAGCTAATTTGGAAATAGGGTCTTTACAGTTATAATTAGTTAAGATGAGGTCATATTGAAGTAAGAATGACCCTGACTCCAATATGGCCGGTTTCCTTAAAAGGAGAGAAAGATGCACAGGAAAGACAGTGCCATGTGAAGACATAGACATGGGGTGGGGGTGCCTTGTCTCTGGGGAGACTGGAGTGATGCATCCACAAGCCAAGGGATGCCAAGGGGTGCCAGCAAACACCAGAAGCCAGAAGAGGCAAAAACGGATTCTGACCTGCGGGGTTCAGAGGGAGTCCAGTCTTGCCGACACCTGGATTTCCGACTTCCGGCCTCCAGAACTGTGAGAGAATAAATTCCTGTTTTAAGCCACGCAGTCTGTGGTACTTGGTCACGACAACCTTGGGGATCTGACACAACCTTTCCTTTGCTTCGCTTTCATCCTAAGTGACTTTATCCGTTCCCATACATTTGAAAACCATCTGTTTGTTGATGATTCTCAGCTTTACACACTAAAGCTCTATTATGTGAACAGTGAATTTGACTCCACCCACTTGTTGCAAAAACAACAAAAAACTTTTGCCATTTTTCTCATTTCCACAGACCAGACTTTGGTGCCCATTAACCCAGAGAAGATATTATTGGGGGGGGGGCAAGGGGGAGATGGGAGTAGTGGCCACAGTACCAAGAGAAAAAGAAGCGAACCTTGGCTTCGAACTTCCAAAGGTTCATGCACAAGAGATATTAGAGTCTCTCAAAGGTAATTCCCAATTGTTCATGCTTTGGCCTTGCGCTGATTTTATGACAACCCTGGGGTCAGACAAGACCCCGCTGCCTCCCCAGGCCACACCTCACCTTTTAAACTCCCAGCTGCTATAACTGACCACTGAACACATCTGCTTAAATGCTGCACAAACATCTCAAATGAGAATGTCCCAAACTGAACTTTGGGGCTTTCCCCTCTCCCACTCCTCACAGTTCACTGCTCACATAACAGCGGCTGTGACACAGCTTGAGATCTTTAAAAATCTCCCCGATGGCCTTGGGATAATCTCCTGATGAGGGCCACGAGGCCCTGCGTCATCCAACCCAGGTGTTACCCTGCCCTCGCTCACTGCATTCCAACCGTCCTGGCTTCCCTCATTCTTTGCAAATATGCCAAACTCTTTCCCACCGCATGGCCTGGCCCTGGCAGAGAGGGCAGCATAGGCGGAGGCATTCACATGGCCGCCTTCCTCTCGGCCTTCACGTTCAAACTTACAACCATCTCGAAGAAGCTTCCTCTCACTCCCTAGTCTACGGCGGGCACGTCACACTTATTCTCTCATGACACCCTGTTTTCTCCTTTGAGGACTTCTTACAAACATGTAGCCATTCGTGTCCTTGTTCATTGTCGGCCCCATCTGTCCCCTCGTCCCGCCCAGACTATGAGCCCTTGGAGGACGGGGACCCCGGCTGTCTTGTTCACCAACATATATTTAGTCTTGAGCGCTATTATGGACTGAACTGTGTTCTCCCGCAACTCATATCTTGAAACCCTAACCCCGATGTGACTGCATTTTGGAGGTAGGGCCTCGCCTTAGCAATAACGGAATGCTATAGACTGGGTAGCTTATCCACAACGGAAGCCTATTTCTCGCGGTTTTGGAGGTTGGAAGTGAGAGACTGGTGGTGGGTTCTACGGAGAACTCTCTTCTGGGTCGCAGACTGCTGACTTCTCACTGTGTCTCACACGGCAGGACGGGAACCAGCTGGCTCCCTGGTCTCTTCTTGTAGCGGGTACAGTCCCGTTCAGGGCTGCGCCCTGGTGACCTGCCACCTCCCAAAGTCCTCACCTCCAAACTTCATCACACTGGGGATTAGACTTCAACATATGAATGGCGGGGGAGGGGTGTAGGCACACAAACATTCAGTCCACAACCGGCTTTTAAAGAGGCAATTAAGATTAAATAAGGCCTGAAAATGGAGTTGTCATCTAACACGACCCGTGTCCTCATGAGAAGAGGGGATTAGGACAAATTGGTGTACGCACACAGAGGAAAAAGCGAACGGGCCTGCACTTTCCTCTCTGACTTCCAGCCTCCGGAACTGCGAGAAGGTAAATCTCTGCCGTGCAAGCCACCCAGTCCACGATGTCTTCTCACGGCGACACTAGCCATGTGATACGGACACGCAGCAGGCACTCAGCCAGGTTGGAAGGATCGATGGAAAACACAATTAAAATTTCACAGTCGCGTTCTAAGTCCTCGGGAGGATAGACGAAGGTTGCTGAGGACAGAGAGCAACATGACTGCCCTGGGCTGAGATAACCGGGAGGGCGGATCTAAAGAAGGCGTGTTTAGGTTCAGGCCTGGAGGACCAGTGGCCATGCGCCGGGCAGAAGGGGTGGGAGCCGGGTAGAAAGGAAAGGGGCGCCGCGTGCTTAGGATCTAACAGGCGGAGCACAGAGAACAGGAGGAGAGAGGTTCTAGAAGGGGCTGGCGGGCAGAGACAGACCAGGCAGGGCCTTTCCGGTCAGGAATAACGGGACGCTATTTTAAGTGCAGGAATGAGAGGATCGGATGCGGAGACTTTGGAAGGCGGGGTGGGGATCATGTGGGATGCGGAGGGGCGAGGATGGGCGTAGTGAGATCCGGAGTCCACGGGAGGCGGGATGGGAAGTAGTGGCTTGAACTAGGGTGATGAACAGGCGGAAAAGAAAAAGACTGGGTCCTTGCCAGAAATTGACTGTTTCCGAGCAGGGATAAGCCCTGTGAAAGGCAGGGAATGATGACAGCAGATAAAGGAAGGAACAAAGAGGAAGATGAAGAACTAGAACCCGGTTTAATGAAATCCTGAAAGCATTAGAAGGGAGACAGTCTAAGAATGGGGGAAGATGAACATCGGGATTGCCCTGCCCGATACCTTTGGTGCGATTATCTTACGAATTCCTCTTGGTAACACGGGAGCCCCACACATATTGGTTTACCACCGGAAATAATTCGTATTTTGCATCAATAGTTTTGGCCTGGAGCCCATCTTCATGCACTTTCGGATCTGATTTTTTTCTTTCTGCAATTCAACAGATTGTACTCTCAGTTGCCTTTTAATTATTGAATTGCTGTTCTTTATCTGCAGTCTGGACTAGTAACCTTATTACGACAACTGCCCAAGACTTGGAACCCAACAGTGTACAATAAAAGTCCACAATAATGAAAATGCTTAAATTAAATGAAAATCTCCTAACAAGTAGCTGAGCATTCTAGAATGGATTGTATGAGTCACCGACTACGTGATCTATTTTGGAGGGGATGTCAGCTAAGGAAAATATTTCTATCTCAACGTTCAATACCCAGACCTGTCTTGATACCCTCATCACAGAGCTTCTGAGTGAAATAGCCTCATGCAGAGATTACTAACCTATAAGTAATATCCTAGTTATCTGTTGATATTTATGAATACCATTTAAATATATATATATTTGCTAGTGATTATAATAATGTAGCATATTTCTTTTCAGTGTCTCATACTCACATATGTTTATAACTGTGTGTGCGTGTGTGTGTAAACTCACTAAAATAGCCATACTGTTATATACAGTCTAGAATCTGCCTCTATTTCTTATTTTTAAAGGAAAAAGTCTCATAACATTCAAGGAAATCTCAATTCTGTGACTTGAGAATGCAGAATGGTTTCATGGAGAGACCCGGAGAGCTATGTTCTAAATTCTATTCTTCTTTTGCCAGCAAAAAGGAGCCACTTGGCAAGAGATTGATTTGATCAGGCATCTTACAAAAGACGAGATACGAATGGCCAATAATTATACAAAAGTGTACTCAACCTCTTCATAATCCGGAAAATGCAAGTTGAAATAAAAATAAGACACCGTAACAGAATGTCTATAATTAAAAAGGCGGATGACAGCAAGCCGTGACAAAGACATCAAACAAGCGGGACACTCACGCATCCCTTGCGGGAGCAGACTCGGCACAACCACACTGGAAAACTGTTAGCAGCATCTACAAGAGATGACCGTGGACATGCCCCATGATCCGCCTGATGAGAAGAGCGTTATTCAATTGCGATCATAGCGAATCACCACACACTTGGTGGCTTAAAGCGACGGAAGTTCCATAGCTCAGAAGTTCGAATGGGGGTCCTGGGCTAAAATCGAGACATCGGCAAGGCTGTCTGCGTTCACTGTTCATTTGACCATTGCAGCTTCTAGAGACCACCCACACGGTCCGCGGCTGCCGGTCCCAAAGCCGAGAACGGCGGGTAGCTTCTCACACTGTGGCTCTCTGACCTCTAACGCCCCCCTCTTCCACATTGAAGGGACTCCTGTGATGATACTGGGCCCAACCAACTCATCCGGGACAATCTTCCTATTGTACGTTCAGCTGATTAGCAAATTTAATTCTCCTTTGCCATGAAATGTAACGTGGTCCTAGGTTCTGGGGATAAGGACGGAGGCATCTTTGTAGACCATTATTCTGCCTACTGCTGTGGCCGGTAGAAATGCACACATGTGCGCATCAAAGGCCTGTATAAGGGGGTGTGCAGAGCAAGCATTTCTTTATTGGCCAAGCTGGAAATAACCCAAACAGACATTAATTTGGGTCAAATATAGTGTTATATATGTTATGGCATACTCATAAAACAGCATCTTTTCTAGCAAGGAAATAACCGGGTCACGGCCTTGTGCCACAGCTTAAACAGACCTCACAGACACAATGCTAAGCAAGGAGCCAGGCACGGAAGCATGGCAGGATTCCAGTCGCACAAAGGTTAAAACCAGGCGGATGTGTCTATTATACCGCAGCAAAGCTGGGGAAAACCCGGGCGAACGTGGTGCCAGGTCTCAAGGCAGTGGCAACTTTTAGGGAGAAAGAGGGAAAAGGTGACTGATGCCTGGTGGGGGGGGGGGCGTGTTTCTGGATGCTTCTGGGTCTGGCTCTATTCTTGGCCTGGGCAGTTACATGGGCGTGCTCACTTTATGCGGACACTCATCGCTGTACAGGTTAGATCTGTGCACTTTTCGTATCTGTGCTATGCTTCGGTAAAGTCTTTGCGAACGTCCTGCCGGTGGTACTGTTGTTCCCTAGCAAACGTTTTTCACCTGTTGGTCTCGCGTTCTGGGACAGCCCTGTGGGGAGGCCCACACGACTGAGTTTGGAAGCAGATCTTCTGAGGCCTCAAACAGCCACACAAGTGAGCTTCGAGGGGACCTTTGAGCCTTCAGATAAGACTGCAGCCGGGCTGACCCTGGGACGCGGCCTGCGAGAGACCTTGAGCCAGAGGCACCAGTTAACCTGCTCCCAGGCCCCTGACTCACAGGAATCTCAGATAATGATTACCTGCTGGTTTTAATCACCAAGGTCGGCAGTCATTTGTTATTCGGCCACAGACCATTAGCGTAGGGACCAGCTGGAACCTTCTGCTTCCGTTAGCGCTGATTAGAAAGGCACCTCCTTAGTCACCTGTCACAGAGTGCAAGAGACAGGTTTAGTCCACACTGGTTGGTCAAAGAGCAACGCCTTCGCTAGGGCAGACGGAAGACAGTGACGGTGTGTGCACAGTCGCGCCCAGACATCCCGCAGTGGACACCAGGCAGAGAGAGAGACGCAGCTCCGCGGCCGAGATGCCCGCACGCTGCAGACATGCAGGGCGGAGCGCGCATCCCTCCCCGGCCGGACTCCAGACGTGCCTTGTTTCCCTCCACAGACAGCAACCAGCGTCCCCAGGCCCTTTCCAACCCCAGTGCTGGCTGCTCGAGCCTGCCTCGGAGCAGCCGTCCTGAGCAACGCTCCCCAAGTGAATTCTGGGAAGTCGCCTGTCCCCTGCCCTGCTCCAAGCCTGGCGCCTTCGGCCAAGTAACCGAGGGGGCTCTGTCTTCTCAGCTGTCCGGTCCGCACCCAGCACTCACGCCAGGCCGGGCTGGGCAAAAGATTTCGTGCCGATGTATCACTGAACCCGGCCCCGCGCTTTTACGAGGACACCTCCACACTACAAAATATGTCACAGCACCGCAGCTCGGCCGATAGCTTTCGAAGACGGAGAATTTGTCTCGTGCATCCTCTGTAGCAGCACAAAGCCGCGTTGGCCACACGAGCCTTTGCATGTATGAGAGGCGCCTTTTAGGACGATGTAGCTTTTTAAATTTCCTATAATTGATCTGCCCTTCAGCACCCCCCCCCCATCCCACTAGGTAACTTCTGGTTCCCTTCAAGGTGGCGTGTGGGAAGGTGGGGGAGTACTCGGGGCCTTAGGGTGGCAGAGGTGGGGGGACCTGGAAGCCCTCACTGAATCATTTCACTCAAAAAGTACTGACCAAGTCCCTGCTATGTACTGGGCAGTGCTCTGGGTGCTGAAAACATAGCCAAGAACAAAGTCATTGCCCCCTGGCCCCATGGACCTCGCAAGTTGCTGGACATGTGACAGAGAAAGAGACCGATAACACGTAATGTCAGGGAGAGCGTGGTGGTCCGGGGCGGAGAGGCAGGCGAAGGGCAACACGAGGTGCAGGGAAGGCCCCGAGGTGCAGGGAAGGCCCCGCCGACAGCGAGCGAGACCGGCAGCAGTTGGAGCAGTGACTCCAGGGAGGTGAGTATAGAAAGGGATCCCAGTTAGAGATAAAGGGGAATCTGCACAGGAGAGCGAGAGAGGGCACAGGACCCAGCACCTGCCCCGGGTCCGCTGTCCCCCACCCCACCCGCTCTGCCATGGCAGCACCCTCCGCCAGCCCCGGCGCTCCGGGCACCCTCTCTGGGCCAGGCCAGAGCGTCGGGGTGCTCAGCCCTTCCCGAGCCAGCCTCATGCTGTCCCAAGTGCCGCCTCGGGCTCCTTTGTCCAGCCGGTGCCTCCGCCAATGCCTCGTGATGGCTCCTTGGTCACCCTGGCAGGTGGGACTTCAACTGGGAGCTGGCAGCCTCCTCGCAGGCGGGTCCAGGTACCTGTGCCCCAAGCTCGCCCTTCATCCTACATTCTCAGGCTCCCCCGTCCCTACCTGTCTCTCTCCCCGTCCCCTGTCCTGCTCCTACGCATGTGTGCACACGCACACACACGCACACACGCACACGCATGCACGCATTTAAGGATTCTACCCCTAGAGGGGAGCAGCAAGAAGCTGTCTGGTCCCCCATCCCTGCTCGGCCCCTCTCACCTTTCAGAAGCTTCTTTCCATCACCCGCTGGATGGGGCTTCTCTCTGACTCCCGCACGAGCCTCCCGCATCTCCCGACCAGGCACGGCTTTTGCTGCGTTGGAGGAGGAGTCCTGGAACTGAGAGATCCCCCTTGTCTTTTCCACAGAGCCTAGCTTTCAAGACCGAGCTCTTGATTAAGGGGTTGAGTGAGAATCTGAACCTGAAAGGTAACTGGTCACCTCTTCATTCTACGCACCTTCTCCTCTCCTGGGACAGTGAACTCTGGCTCCAACTCAGGGGGAGGGAGACTGGGAATGATATAATTCAAAGGAGAAATGAAAAAATCTCATTTTAATATTTTCAAAATATGATTCTGCTCTCAACTCAAACATTTACACTCAGATCACAAATTTCCCTGGCCCTTTAACTTCCTACACGCCTAAAAGCCGAGGGGTGAGTTGTCAACGGAAACCTTTCTGGGCTAGTGGCTCCTTACTTGGGACAGAGGCAGAGTGAGTTGAGGGACGAGAGCAGAGAGCAGGAAAGGACAGGGGCGAATCGGGGACAGAGGAGCAGAGCTGGGCGAGCAGGACGGTGCCCGTGGCACCCCCTTTGTCTTCTCCAGGCCGGGGATGGGCTGGGGAGGAGGAGGGAGCCTATTTTTAACCTGCGAGTTCCCTGCTTCTGGGGTCAAGTTCAGGGAGAGGCCCGGACAGCTCAGTGCTGAGGCCGCCAGAGGGAAGCTGCTCCTGCTCGGGGAGTTGCTACTGAGCCTGGTGAAGGTTTAGCACATTGATTCCCGCCCCCACCCCCGCCCCTGCCCCCGGAAACTCTACGTTTTTCTAGGCACCGTGATTGAGTGGGGAGGTTGGGGAGGACAGCCAAGGCTTTTAAAGGTGCCAATACTCCAGGAAGAAATGACGAATCGTGGCTGCTCAAAGAGCCTAGATTCTCTGCTCTGCCCTCCCATGCCTCATTTTTCTTTTCGTCTTTTACTTTCTTGGATGCCCCTGCCTGTCGGCGAGGCGATGACTGGCTCCGGGGAAGCGCAAGCAGCCGTCAGGAGGCCCGGGTCCTGCGCTCAGCCGATAATCCGACCTTGGGCGCACGCGGCAGCCCAGCGCCCGGTTCCTGGCTTCCTTCCTTCACGAGCTCCTTCCTCTGGCGTCCATCGAATAGTTACAGAGCAGAGCGTCTATTGCGTGCCAGGCACTCTCCTTACATTTGTGACAAAACAGACATGGTCCTGCCCTCAGGGTTCTTACAGCTTAGGGAGGGAGACGTCGCTAAAGAAATGACAGGACATCACACGATCCGTGCCACGCGGGAAAACGACAGCGCTCTGTGACAGAGGACCGCCAGGTGGCGGCTTCCTGCTGCAGATGGTGGTCAGGGAAGGTTCTCTGAGAGGTGACATTTAAGTGGGGACCTGAAGGATGCCATAAAATGGAGGGGAAACCCAGATTGCTACCCATGGGAGTAGTGTGCCACGGAAAAGAAGCCATGATGAGGAAAGGGCTCAGGAGGACTCCTCGAACCGGCTGGAACCAGGATGGGAGCTTGCTTCCTTCCTTCCTTCCTTCCTTCCTTCCTTCCTTCCTTCCTTCCTTCCTTCCTTCCTTCCTTCCCCCCCCTCTCTCCCTTTCTCTCTTCTCTTTCCCTCTCTCCCTCCTTCCCTCCCTCCCTTCCTTCCTTCCTCCCGGTTCACACTTATTCATTAACATCAGTGTGAAAGGCGGCACCTACCATAGGAAATCGTGTCCGTTTGCTGTCCTTGATAGAAGCATGTTAGGCTACAGAGTGGTAGAGCTCAGCTTTTTTTGAAAAAACAGAACTTTCTAAATTGAAATTAACTCCCTTTTCTCATTTTCTTTGGAGGAAAGCCTCAAGTTCTTTGACAGAAAACAGGCAGTTGGGTACGTCGTCCCTAGATCTCCCTCACACGGTGGCAGCAGCTCTCTGTCTTGCAGACCCCGAGCTGTCCCCGACTCAGGTCACCAAACCCGAGTTGTAGGTATGCAGCGACAGCCACACATACCCTCTCTCTCCTCCCTACTGTCTATCTCTAGGTCTCTTCATTCAGCAAATATTAACTACACGCCTAACGTGTGCCAGGCACCGTTCCTGACACTGGCTGGGAACACAGGAGCGAATAAAACAGAGCATGACAGACTATGTCCCTCTGCTCGCGAAGCTTAGCTTTTGCTGGAGGAAGACAGTCCATAAATCAACAGCTCAGCATGCAATGGGTCTGCAGCCACTGTGATGGAAAGAGGAATAAGGCAGAGATGGGGGGTGGAGAGCAATTATGTAGTAAGGATTCCTACGTTACATGTGTATCGCAGAAGGCCGCATTTGAGCAGAGACCTGAAGGAATGGAAGGAAAGAATATTCCGGGCAGAGGGAACAGAAGATCCAGAGGCTCTGAGGTGTTTGGTATGTTCTAGATGGATGGGGGCCTGTAAGTCATGGACGAAGCAAGGGCCGGGTTTGGGGAAGACGAGAAGGGTTCACATCAAGGTGAGGGCACGTGCAAGCCCAGGTAACTGTTTGGGTGGAGGCAGGGGTATGAAGGGGAGGGAGTTCATGTCTGGAGCCTGATTTTCCTGTCAAGTCCGGGGCGAGGTTATTTCTTAGGTAAAGGTTAAAACTTGAACTGCTGGTTCTCCAGATGAAAGAGTATATTACTCGGGCTTCTCCAGAGACCCAGAACCAATAAAAGGTGTCAATATATCCATCCTATTGAGACAGAGAAAGAGTTTTTAAGGAATTGACTCTCATGATTCTGGAGGCTGGCGAGTCCAAAATCTGCAGGGCAGGACTGCAGGCTGGAGATGCAGGGAAGGGTTGATATTGCAGCTGAACTCCAAAGGCAGCCTAAAGCAGGATCCCCACTTCTTTTTTGGGGACCGCACTCTGTGCTCTCTTAAGGCCTAAGGCCTTCAACTGATTAGATGAGGCCCACCCACATTACGGAGGGTAATCGGCTTTACTCAAAGCCCACTGCTCTAAGTATTAATCCCATTTTTTTAAAAAAATTACCTCCACAGCAAGATCCATACTGGCGTTTGACCAAATATCTGGTTACTGTCACCTAACCGAGTGGACACATAAAATTAACCATCGCAATGTATCAATGATCTCATTTACATTAATAGCAAAACCATGACGTGATGTAAATAAAGAGAACACAATGGGATGTGGAGAGAAACCTTTGGATTCTAGCAGCTTTTACCTGGGAGAAGGTGATCTTTGGACCACAGAGTTTCTAATAGAGCCAGAGCTGATAAAGACAGCGTAGAAGAGCCATGGGGAAGACCCACCCATGGGAGCCCACCCTACCTTCGAGGAGAGTTACCATCTCAGCACAGATGGATTAGACCTACAAAGGCAAAGCTTCTCAGTGCAAATTCCGATCTTGAATCCCCACGTGTGAACTAACTGCTGGGGACCCTTCTCCTGCCATGCGACCAGCAGGACACAGGCACTTTCAAGATAACAAACGACAGGAGTTACCTTTTCACTCTTTCTCCTTCCTCTATTGTCGGCATGGGTCAAAGGCATACACATTCACCTCACTGAGATCAGGATGATTATTTATTTTCGAGGCTGCCTTTTCTCGCTGCGACAGAATGTCCAGCTGAGCTTATTCTTCCCTTCACTCACCAGCCCGAGGTCTTTTCACATGCATCCCGTCCTTGGCCAGAATCCTTGGAGAGCAGCCTGGGACACACCTAGTGGTAAGCCGCCTTCTCGGGGCTGAGGGCGCATCTATTCTGGTCACGGGCTTTGTGATCTGGACAAAAGGAATTTAGAGGATGTCTCTGTCAAATTGTCAGGCAATACTAAATTTGGCGGGCCAGCTGAATCCTAGCAGGAAATCATGCAAAATAAGGTTCAGCAATTGGGGAAAAACTGGCACACAGGAAAGACAATTAGGGGAAATTCAGCAGAACTACAAGGCCACAGGATTCTAACTAACTCTAGCCATGTGACCCTGTAACACAGGAATCAATTCTCAGAGTTTTGGAGCCAAAGGGACCTTGGAGAAGAAGTCATCCCCCACTTTTATAAGCATCAGAAAAAAAACGTTTCTTCCAACTTCGAAAGGTTATGGATGTCAAAGTTCACGTCCTCTGAAGTTCCCTGATTCTGTTCCAGATCCTCTCTATCAGAATTCCTTGCACCTGCCCCTCCAGACCCCCAGAGCCGTGCTCCTCACTCTGAAGCACTTCCTTCGTAGGCCTCCCGCCGACTACCTTTCAGATTCCTCGTCTAGATCATCAGCACCTTGACAATGAGACTGTGTTGTGTGCATTTCGGCATTTCCGAGGTCTGTTGTACCGCCTGCCACGTAATTAACCATCAATAAATACTGGTTAAATACTAACAAAAAGAAACTCCACATTCGTTCATGGATTATGTTTGTCACATTTTCTCACTCCACATGCTCTCTTTACTCGTGCTAATTCAGTGACTCTCTTAAGATTGCGAAGGTCAAAAACTGAACACAGTTCATCAAATCTTTGACTAATATAAAATGGAGAAAACATATTTTGTGCCTGGTAAGAGAAGCCGAAGATTGCGCTGGCTGATTTTTAAAGCTACGTCGTATTGAGCTTGTGGTCAACTGAAATACTGAGACGTTTTCGCGTGGGTTTCTGCCAAGCTGCGTCTCTTTCATTCTGCACATATGCAACTGACCTTGAACCCAAAATGTAGAATTTTCTATATTGCTTGTTTCGGCTCAAGGTTAAATCCAATCAAAACCACTTTGAATTTGATGCTGTCAGGGACTACATTAGCAATTCTTCCTGGGGTCAGGTCCCGGGCAAAGTCGACATGCCTATCTTTACTGTTTTTATCCCACTCTTTGACAATGACCTTGAAAGGGTTGGAACTGGGACAAAAGCTTCAATACAAACGATGCCCTACCATGTTGACCCCAAACCACTCTGGAAACTCACAGGTAATCAACAAGATAAAAGATATACTCCAAAATACTGCCAGACATCCCTTCTTTCTCCATGTTATCGACAAAAATCTTATGGGTGACATGTTAATTTTTTCCCTAAAGCACATATATACTTTGTCTACCGTAGCCCCTGAAATTTGCCAAGTAATCCATCAAAATAGACACAGCTTGTATGGTACAACTTCTTAGCATGTATATGCTGGCCTTGGTGCCAATGGCACATCTTCTAAATCTCATAATCCTCCGCCCCTTTTAAATATATTTAATTTAGGCTATGGCCTGTCATTGATGTTGAGCTGACTTTACACAGTTGGGACCCCATCTGATGGTATAGCCAATCTTATTTATCTCTTCCATAATTCTTCAAAAGTTCGCCCTGTGACGATAACATCATAGTACAAGTTCTTTACGAATCCCAGGGCAAAGTTATTTAGACTTGAATACACTTTGCTGAGGTTCACCTTCATAGGCAAGTGTCAGCAGTCAGAGACCCATTATTATTTATTCTGATTTTTGCCCGATGCTACAGGACGAGGTGATGGAACAGGCCTTTGTCACCCTGAACATCGACTGTTCAACACAGTCACCTGGTGAGAAGCCGCTCATCCTCACCTGGGAACGCTCACCTGGTTGAGATGAAGAACCTGTACATGTGAGTATCTGTCTGATCTTCTGATGCTGACCATACGAAGGACTTGAATACCACCTGTAGTACCAAGATGCCATCCCGATTGTCACAAAATACCAAGAACTTAGAAGACCTTCTAGAAAAAAAACCAGAATTAGCGATGACAGTCACAGGGCAGGCTCACTCCTTCCCTGACGACATCTCAGGTTGCTCCTAGAGTAGAAGGTACCAGAACCAAGAGGTAATGGGAAAACGGGAGAGGAGTTTTCCTCTGACTTACTCCTACAGTCTTTGCTCAGCATGTAATAAGCTTTGAAACCAGCTGGGCGACAACCATGCTCTTGTTTCCATAATATGTCAAACAATGGCACCAATAAGATATCCTAAGGTTTTGGGTACTAGGCCAGGCTTTGTTTTCCCACCGGACTCTGAAACTCCAAAAGGCCATAAGCTTTCAAAAAGGGACCCGGTCACAAACTTGTTTTATGGTAGAGTATTAGACTTTGAGTCTTTAAAAGATTCCTTAGAGATAAAGTAGTCAAATGGCTTTTTTTTTTTTAAGTATGGAAATCGAAGTCCAGAGAGGTGCAATGACTTGCCCAAGGCCACACCACTGTCAACACACGGAGCTGGCCCTCCAACCTAGTGCTAGGCTGCCCAGAGCTCCCTGCGCTAGAACAGGCTGCTGCCCCATTCACATGTGAGTTGTGGTGTTTCTCCTACCCTTTATTTCTGCTCTTTCCAATTTGAAGATGTTTTATCTTCCGAGATAAACAGTGAAAGGGAACAGAGTTTAAATGGTTCTGGCTTCTGCTAACATCAAGCCACATCTTCTAAGGGTGGGAATATGAACGGTGGTAAATTCAGAGACGGAGAAGCCAGGGACGGAGAAACAGGGCTGATGAGGACATGCTGGGCACAGGTGTAACATGATGCCACGAGGGGTCATGGCTGACCGCAGACGGAGGGCGGTAGCAATGGGGTGCTGCTGCCCACAAGCCGAAGTGACACTGCGATGTATTTATAGGAGGATGGCATGCGAAGCCCGGGAAGCAATCATTAGGTTACGATCTACATTAGTCAGATCTCCATTGAATATGATGCCCAGTTTGTCACTCTCTGAAATGTGAGGGTTCAGAGCGGGGAACAAAGTGACAGGAAATCATCACTCAGAGTGGAAGTTAAGGAGCCCGGACCGCCGAAGGCCACCATTTGTGATTCCGCCCATCGTCGATGGCTTGTACCATAGGAGGAGAGAGGGTGGACGGGGAGAGGAGTCATGCCAGCCGGAAATTTCCCTCCCACCTGCCGGCCTCTCAGCATAGCATTTTAGAAGCCAGTTCTGTCTCCTCTGCTCCAGTCAAGGTTAAGATCCCCTGCCTTGAGGTCTCTCTTTCTGCAAAGACTTGAAGGCCTGGCATAATCGATTCTTATGAAGGATGGCTTCTCCACCTGGGCAGGGCCCTTACTGAGTGACTTACCACCTCCACATGCTGGTGACAGGGTCCTCAAGAGCAAAGGGACTGAGCAGACTCGGGCTCATGGCTGGAACCCCATGCTGACCACAGCAGCCCTGGGGCCTCGGCCTGATTTCTGAACTTGTTTTCAGCCCATGTGTGTGCAAGATTTTTTTACCTGGTCTTCAGCAAATCCTTGTGGAAGTCCACACCGCCATGACCTCCCCTCCACATCTGAACTGCTTTAAATTTCAAGAACGGCACACTGAGTGGGACAGAAGAGACGGGTCGATCTCAGGGACCCAACGTTGACTTCCAGAAGTTAAAAACACAGGACTCTCCTGATGTGAGACATACCGTAGGCAGTGAGTGATTCCACATCTTTGGAGAAAGGTGGTGATGTCTCTAAAACTTCCTCTACCGTGTTTTCTTTGCCCTTCTACAGAGATTTTAAGCTTCATTGAGTCTCTCCTGGAAAAAAAAGAAAGGGGAAAGGAAGACGCACAGGGGAGAGTGAGCCGCTGCAGGGCCCGGCCTCCGTGGGCTTAGGCACCACGTGTCTGGCATTCTTCTACGTGGTGCTCTATCTGAAGGGACACGTGCGAGGTTCTCGCCGGCCAAAGATGGCAGGTGGCAAGGTCCTCGTGCTGGCTTTCTCCGTCTCATCCCCAAAGAAATCCCTGGAAGAAATAAAAATAAAAAATAAAAGGACACGCCACCCTCGCTGCGGTGGAGGGCCTCGAGATGCCGAGTCTCAGGCGGCCGGATGGTTTTCGCTTCGCCATAGGAACATGGGCCCTGCTGCCTCTTTCTGACCCTAGATGTGTGCGTGTGTGTGGGGGGGGGGGGCGGCACTCAGCAAGAGCTACAGGGCATCCAGGGCCAAGGAAGTGGGGAGCATGGCAGAGAGTGACCTAGTCCTCATGTACATACCGCCAGAATTGCAGGAGGCCAAGTGTGTCACCAGAAAGAGGCCATGATGGGCGGGGCACAGGCTTCGTGGTTAGGCGGATGAGCGACGGGTCGTGGGCTCTGGTGGCTCCCCTCCTTCCCCCAGCTCGGGGGGCGTCTCGGCTGCATTCGGGACGAACCCGCGCGCCTTCCGGAACCAGCCGGGCCCCTGCCTGATGGAGCGAATCACGTGCCTGGTGCACGCCCACCTCTCCTGTACTGCTTTCTACACCGCGCACCGAGCGAGACCTTGATCGTCTTAACAGCGGCGTGGGGTTCCGTTACATGGCTGTATTCACTTTTGCCATTTCCCAAGAACGAACGTCAATTCGTTTACCTTTTTTTTTTCTATAGCAAACAATACTGCAATGAAGATCCTCGCGCAAACATCTCCATGTGAACATGGCTGCAGGAAAGGACCCGAACTGCCACAGGTGACTTCACAATTCCGATCTTGTCAACTCGTCCCTTAAAGGGCCTCCGCTGATTTGCCCGCCCGCTAACTGTCCCCAAGAAGACCTCTTTCTGAGGGGGCGCTATGAAGGAAGGGCGATGGGCGTGCGGACAAAGGAACCCAAAATGCCGTTGGTTATTCTTTGACTCACCGGCAGGGCATTGTGGGTGCTATTTTGGGTGTCCTTGGGTGCTGACTCCACTGAAGATGAGAGTGTGGCTGTGCTTTTCTCGGAAGGGACATCTGTCAGAACCTGGGCTTATTTTTGGTGGCTCCGTGACATGCTCTCTGCACTTCCAGGGGGTTCTTGGCTTCCCTCGACGATGACCCATTTGTGGCTGAATACTTAGCTGTTCTCTCAATCCTGATGTCTGTCCCACGACCTATTTTGAGACTGGCTACGTTGTGTCTCAGCATAAACTGTGGATGCAAACCCCCAAATTAGGGTCTTATACTCTGCTCTTTGTCTGGGAAGGAAACCTGGGTAAAACATGGTTTTTATTTTTATTATTTAATTTTTTTTAAACTTTTACATACACAAAGATGGGTGCAGAAATAAAGACAACAGTGTGATGCGCCCCTATACACTCGCCACCCAGCTTTGGTGACCAATTCATGCCCCAGCTTGTTTATCTATGCCCATCCTAAGTCTCTACCTCCTGTATCATTTTGAAGCAAATGCCAGATAGCTTATCATTTCATCCATAAATATTTCAGTGTCTACCTCTAAAATATAACATCTTAAAAAAAAACACACATATACACATTACTGTTGACTCACCTAAAAGAATTAACAATAATTTTTAAATATACCTAAATTATCCAGTCAGTGTTCAAATTTCCAATCGCCTCGCACAGTTATTTAAACATGATTTTTAAATGTTGGAAAAGCAAACATTCGGGGCCAGGGGAACTGAGGTCATGTCTCAGATTTGTCTCTCTCTTGGTAGGTGACTTCCATAATTCCCCCGGCTCCTCTTTCCCTCTGTTTCTTAGAATTTGGGGGCCAGAAAAGACCAATTAATCCAAATACTTTCAGATCATGCTGATGATGAGCGGAAAGGAATGGGGGAAAAAATAACCCACTCCAAAACTTTAAACTAGAGAAAAATTCTAATTTCTGTAAAATAGTGACCAGATCAATAAATGTTTACTGAATTCAATAACAGTTACAAAATCTGTCCACTCTTATTCCCGTAAAAGAGATATGTTAGGGTCAGGGGATCCTTATCTTCTCCTTATGGCAGATAAGTGCTTTTCAAAATGAAGTAGATATAGGAGCTGCTATTATTTTGAAAGCACAGAATCTTAATATACTATCTGTGTAAAACCCACAGATATTCCTTCAAAATATATTCGTTAAATAAATAGGAGCCTGGAAATAGGGCAGGGGAAAGGAGGAAAAAGATTTGTCGAAGATTCTGGAAGCCCAGCAATGCCACTGGTAGCCCTATCATCAGAGGAGATCATGGGTGCATCTATAAAGTGCCATCCAACTGTCATTAGAAAAACGAGCATCTCTAGTGGGTCCTAAATCACTCCTGGTGTTTTCCCCCATTGAATTTCTATTAGCAGCCATCAGACGTCTCTTCTAAAGAAAATAAGATGAGGAGAAGGAAGGGGAAACAGCATATAAAGACAGATACGGGCAATAAATGGAAAATACCGCTAAAAGCTCTTTAAAGTCCTCTATGAAAAGACCATTGCGAATACCTTTGCCTTGCTCTGTGTTTGAGTGGTGCCCAGGAGGCGGGTGATGGAGCTGGTAGTGTAAAGGGAGGGAGAGCAGGCAAGGCGAACGAAAGAGGAATCTGCACTTCTCCGTGTGGTTTGGTGAAGATGGAGGGAGAACTGCTTCCCAGAGCAGGTGGGCGCGGCTGCCAGCGACGACGCTGTGAGTCTCTCTCCTCTCCACGAGTGCACGCGGGTCCTTCCGCAGGAAAACTGCTCAGGAAGGACGCAGGGCGGGCCCTTTCTCTCCCTTTTGAAGACGACAGTGTTCGCGGTTTGAAGAGGCTGGGTTTCTGCTACTTGAATGTGTGCAGGGCACGGTCTCTGTCCCTCCCCGGAACGCGAGCGCCCACACGTGTAGAGGTGACACCTTCTTCCCCTAAACGCGCAGAGGACTCTAACGAGCCACCCCTCTGTTCAAACGGCAGAGGTGAAGAGTTAGGGAGGGAGAGAGAGATGTGCAGAGGGGATCTGGGATGGGGTCCTCGCATATCCGACCTCGGCGGGCCGAGCTCGGGCAGACTCTGGGGCAGGCGCAGAACGATGTCCTTGCTAGCTGTGACTGGTCAGAGCAAGAAGACAAGAGTCACCATTACCTTGGCAACCAGACAACAGGCAAAGCTGTCCCTCTCGGTCCCCTCCCTCTCCCCTCACTCCGTCTCCCATGCCCCCCACCCCCCGCCCACAGCATTATCCCCTTACGATGCCTCTCAGATCACAAGACTGTGCGTGTGTGAGGAAGCCAGGGGAAACTGAGGCAAGCAGAGACATCCAAGACGTGGGGAAGGAGGATACATTTCCCAAGCACAGGTGAGAGGTTTGAATGACCTCCTCCCACTGGTGACAAGAGAGAGGAACAGGAAGTGGGGACGGGGAGAAGAGGGAGAGGGGGAGGTCAGCAGCAAGGCTGATCATCGGGCGGTTTATTCCTTCATTGCTTCCAGAAACCAAGAAAACCGAACACAAGCAGAGGAGGCAAGCAACTGCCCTCCCCTAGGCCCCACCTCCTTCCCAGACGGCCTATTATGGAACTTGCCTTAGGTGGTCTACACCTGTCTGGTTCCTACCCAGTGTGTGCTGGCCTCCTTTCTTCTATTTAAATAGTCCACGCACATCACAGCATGCCTACTATGTGTCAGGCACTGTGCCAGGCTCTGGGGCTGCAAAGTTAAACACAGGCACAGTGTCTGTCCTGAAGGGGGAGGGGTATGCAGTCAACGACATTGTGATAACTTTGTGAGGTGACAGAGGATCACTAGGATTAATGGGGTGATCGCACTGTAAGGTATAAAAATGTCGAATCACTATATTGTCCACCTGAAACTATTATAACTGATATAATGCTGTATAGCAACTAGACTTAAATTAAAAAGAAACCAACAAGCAGGCAGACAAACAAAATGATTGGACATCGGAATAAAAGTGCATTCACGAAAAACGACTGACAGAAAGCAAGGGCCTGAGGCGAAGGCTGAGAGGAAAACAGTTAACGTCTGTTCGATAGTTTTTCTTGGGACGTTTTGCGTTAGAATAGTTTTAGGCGGAAGAGTGGAATTTTTACATTCACCGAGCTTCCTTTAATGTTTTTAAAAATGTAATCAAGATCACAGATATGCCCACCGCCTCCCAGGGCTTCCCCGTGTGTGCGCGCACGTGTGTGCGTGTGTGTGTGTGTGTGTGTGTGTGTGTGCGCGTGTGTGTGTGCAGGAGCACGTACCAGGAGGGCTAGCCTCTTAACACGTTTGTCATGAAGTGCCGGTAACTCGAGGCCCTTGTCCTACGGCCGACCTCTAGAACTTCCTTACCGTGTGTAATTGAAATTTTATACCCACGAATAGCAACTCCCCAGTTCCTACTCCACCCAGTCCCTGGCAACTGCTATTGCATTGTCTGCCTCTAGGAGTTCGATGGTTTGAGATACCTCATGTCAGCCGAATCGAGCAGCAGGTGTCCTGTGACTCGCTTCTTCATGTAACGTAACGTCCTCCAGGTCCATCGATGTTGCGGCAAACGGCAGGATTTCTTTCCTCTTGAAGACTGAACGACATCCCTTTGTACGTACACATCCCACGTTCTTTATTCAGTCATCCGTCGGTGGACACTTGGGTCGTTTCTGTGCGTGTGGGGGGGGGGGAGAAGGAGGTGGGAAGGAAGGAAGGGAGGGAGACAGAGAATAGATAGATAGAAAGATAGGTGGATGGATGGATGGGTGGATGGATGGACGGATGGACAGACAGAGGGACAGATGGACAGATAGATAGATAGACAAATAGATAGATGATAGGGAGGGAGGGATGTAGATGATTGACAGATGATAGATAGATAGATAGATAGATAGATAGATAGATAGATAATTTGGGGGAAGAAGGGAACGTAACAGGCCAAAATAGAATATCCTGTATATAATCCTTCAAATAGCTAACAACAGGAAAAGCAACACGAGGTTCCGATAGTTCTAATGAGAAGATCCACTGAACGACACAGAAGAAGCCAGCTAGCAGCTTGGCTGTGGGCAGAAGCCCTGTGCCGCCCGGGAAGGGGTAAATGAGGGGGCAAAATGAAAAGCTGGGCGTCACCTTCGGGCGCTGGAAGGCGACGTGCGGGGCTTCGAAGTGAGATGGATTTCCACGCGAAGCCTGGAGCTGGCGACTGGCGTCTGGCCTCGTTTCGAGCCGGGACGTCTTGATGCTGAAGGGAGACGATGATGAGGAATTGGAGGATGAGGCCCCGGCCCTGGGAGGATGAGGCCCCGGCCCTGGGAGGATGAGGCCCCGGCCCTGGGAGGATGAGGCCCCGGCCCTGGGAGGCGCACGCTCCCCGATTTGTGCGAGCTCTCACCCCACTCGTGAGCACCCCCGGCCTGCTCACCATGATGTCAACACATGACGGCTGGATAGGAAATAGGTCACCATATTATTATCTTCTTCGGGCGGTGGGGGACAGGAGGTCCACTCCTATTTCTTCTCTCTTCTTCTTCTTCCTTCTTAACTTGAAGTTCTTAGTGCGGATAAGATAGCATATCAAAAATTTTCCTCTAAAAAGGGCTAAAAGCTATTGCATGTTTTAGTTTTGGGAAAGCGTTCAGTATCAGAGGAACTAGGTTACTCTAGAAAAAAAATGTATATGCCAGGATATGCAATATTCAGTAAGATGAATCCACCTTGGCCTTCCAAATAGCCAAGAATAGCTTTTCTTTTTGCTTAGTCCTAATTTTAGGGTAGAGGAAGCTCAATCCTTGTACATTTGAAAGTTTCATTAAAAGCTAGACCTCTAGAGGCTAGAAACCAAATTCCCAAGCTTAGACTACTTTCTGAAGGCTGTTTTCTTTTTATGACCATTTGGTTCAGAATTCATCAGAACTACTTTGCATAGACATCATTTATATTCCAAACAGTACCTTTTGGGGATTCTTCCCTTCACCTTGTAGATACAGATTATCAAAATTAATTTCTTTTGTTCCCAACCCATTAGAGATCTAGTCCGTGAACCTCAGAGATAATTATCTTTTAAGGCCCACAATTTTAGAACATTGATCTGGTTATTAAAACTGCCGATTATGATGGTAAACACCAAGGAATTTGGAGCCTTGATGCGGAGATTAAGAAAACCAACTTCGAATATTCCGCTGGGGGAAGAGGGGCACAAGAGAAGAGAAGCTTCTTTGCCTTGATCGACCCTCACATTTTTCACATCTTTTGAAATGTTTCCTTTTTCTTCTCAAGCAGAGATCATGCTTGCGAACGAGATCTTCAGGAGGTGAGACTACGGACGGTTTGTAAAGTTTTAGAGATGGCCTCAGGTCTTCCAAACCACTAGAATGACTGATGACTGCACACAACCGCGGAGTTACGCGAAGACAGAGGACCCTGTGTTATATATAACACAGATGGCGAAGGCCTTTGCTGGCCTGGGGTCCGCAGTGCCATTTTGCTTGTTATGTTACCTGCATTCAAAAATATCTGAACGCCCACCTCGGTGGTTTACTCTCAGGGCTGGAGGGGGCCAGAGGTCTCTCCCTTTTACTTGGTAGGGCGACCCGAGAAGTTGGGCCGTGAGGAGAGGAAGTGTGGATAATGGCCCGTCAATACCTCGGCATGACGAAATTTTTATTTCGAATCCCACGGCTGCATACACGGTGTGGTGGAATAAAGTTACACTGAATGTTGAATCCAGATGGATTCTTCGTCTCTCCCTTCTTCCTCAGTCTACCTTGCATTCCCTTAAGTCTGCGCCTATGCTCCTGGATTACGAATAGCTTCCGCGTCCTCATCTTTCACTCGAGCACTTCCGTTCCCATTTTCTGACTTATTGTTCTCCAAAAAACTCGTCTCCATATCGACTGCTACGTACTTTATCATCAGCCTCTCCACAGCCCACATTACACTGTAAGCTCTTTGAAGGTGAAGAAGTCTATTCTGTTCACTGTTCTATCCTGCGGCCCAGGACTGCGCCTGACGCAAAATACACGCTCAAAAACTGTGCCCTGCAAAGGATGCTTGTGTGCTGTAAAATTTGAGAAAAATGACCACCACGTCTTTTGGAGCTGGTCTGCTGCAAACCTGAAGTCATTTTTCATTTTTACAGACTGTATTTATTCACGCGGTTTCGAGTGTTCAAGTTTAAAATTTAGGTCAGTAGAATATACATTAAGAACAATAAAATTAATTAGTTTTAGTTATAAGGAGCATTGATCTGGTTTTTGTTTTGTTTTATTTTGTTTTTCCTATAGCTCAGAGGCCAGGGGAGGAGGATCATCGCTCCCTGCTCTTAAGTGTAAACTGCACATAGTGACCTCCTTTCAAAGAGTAAGGGTGCGGAGGGAATAACTTCACAGTAGGGCAAACTTGCAAACACGACCTCAGCCAGGTAACCAAGGTCACTATCGATAAGTGATAACTCATGTTGATAGCATGTACTCTTGATATGACATGATGAAAATGACAATTTCCTCTGTGGTCTTCCTCCTGAAAACCCCCAATCCCAGTCTAATCTCGAGAAAAACATCAGACAGATCTCAATAGAGAAACGGTCTACAAAATACCTGATTCGTATGCGTCAAAACTGTCAAGGTCATCGAAAACAAGGAAAGTCCAAGAAAACTGTCTTAGCCAAGAGAAGCCTAAGGACACACACGAGTAAATGTTAGGTGGCATCCTGGATGAGATCCTGGGACACGAAAAGGACATTAGGTAAAAACTAAGGAAACTCTGAATCAAGCACAGACTTGAGCTAATAAGAACGTATCCACATTGGTTCATTCATTGTAACGAATGTACCACACGACTGTGACATGTGTTACGAACATGTGAGGCACATGAGGACCCTGTACTACCCTTGCAATTTTTTCCATACATTCGAGTCGTCTAAGAAAAAGAGTTCATTCTTAAAAAAACAAAACGACTATTAGTTCCTCCGTCTCAGGTGGCATATCACCAAAGTGTAAAGCGTCGTGTAGGGACCTAAGGAAGGAAAGCTCAGTGTGACCCCCCATCCCCCCGAACCCTGCAAGGTAAACCCCCTTTTTCTGAACCTCAGCCGCAAGGTGGAGAGTCCATGGAAAACCCTTCTCACGGTCGTCTCCACCTTCCTGGCGGGAGGCAGGGTGGCCCTGGGTGGGGTGGGGGGGCTCTTTATCCTGCCCCCCAACAATGATCAAGAGATGGAGGCATGTTACAAAATGCAGAGGGGTAGCTGCAGTCCCGGGCACCGAACCGGAGGCAGAACAGTGGCCCTCGCTGCTGCAGGGACTGTGGCCCGATCACTGGTGCCACACCTGTCGTGGGACGCGCAGGCCACGGCCGGCGAGGCCGGCGGATGGTCACGGGCCCGGGCCCGCCGGGACCCGCGCTCGACCTCACGGCGATGCTCTGCGGAAAGTCCTATTCTGGACCACTCTTTTTACAAAGGCTCTGTTCCAAGGTTTTGCCCCAGAGTCACAAACTCTGATCGGGTCTCATCAGTCAGTGGGTCTTCTTCACATAGGCCACTTAAAATTCGAATCACATAATAATAAATACAGAGATAGTACCTATTACATGCCAAGCAGTTTTAAGCTTCAGGCAAATGTTAACCCATTTTATACTCACAAGGGGAGATGTTTTTCGTTGTTATCCTCATTTACTGACGAGGAAAGTGAGGCACGGAGAGAGCCTCAGTATCTCACCCAAGGTTACAGCCCTAGTAGGTGTGGAGAGATGTGAACTCAAACAGTCTGACTCGGGAGATCTCGCCTATAACCAGTATGTTACACTGTTATCAGCTACAGCTTGGCCATCTATCCAGCTTGCAAAGTCACAGTATCAGAGTCTCTTCATTCTTCAGACCTACTTTGTCTCAAGGTCCAGGCCTTCCTAGGAAGAGGCAAAAGGAAATTCGTCCCCAAGGGCCACCTGAGTCTGCTCTCCCACAGTGGCTGAAAACCACCCCGTCTTACACACACCTGCTCGGAGACAGCCGCAGAGGGGTTAACGCTGCCTCACACCTGCTCGCCCGGAGGAACAAAAAACTCATTATACGTGGCCTTGTTTCCCTGGCACCGACCCTAAACACCAGGGTTGGAGCGGGCAGAAAGGACCTTTCCTGGCACATTAGTTAAAAATCACACCTGTTCTGATGTGGCTCTGCGACCTCAGATGTGGGCTAATTTTTTTTTTTTTCAGGGTCCTTTGAAATCCTCCCGTGATCGTTATCCTGGATAAAAGATACGAACAGCAGTGTTGAAACGAACTTCCAAACCACATAGCTAGGTAGATAGGTAGGTAGATGGTCCAGGCCAGTACAGACAAATCGCTTGGGCATCAGAGTAAAGTGCAGGTTCTGAGTCGGTGGATGTGAGGTTAGACCGAGGACTCTGCATCTCTTGCGAGAGGATGCTGATGCCGCTGGTCTAAGGACCACACTTTGAGTAGCAAAGTTCCAGGGCAGGTCTCCGCCTCCTAGAAAGGCAAGGGCTGTGCAAAGAGAAAGAGTATTTTCGATCCCAAGTTTTCTCCTCTCCGGAATGAAAAGTATTGCAAATCATGCTTTTACTTCACATAGCCGAGCTCCTCCTACACGGGGCAGTCGTACTGACTAGACGATGGCTGAATACGGTAAACGCGAGGCCATTCAAAGCGTCGATGCGTCCGCTGTCCGTGAGGGTGTGGTGTGGTGAGTGAGCGGGGGACCTGTGGGACTCTAAGGTCAGGCAGGTTCCAGTTTATAAACCCTTCTTAGAGGGGTGAGGTTTAGAACCCGCTTCGTAACGAGAGAGGACGAGCTGTGCAGGGGTGCAGCGAGGGTGACAGGCACCGAGGGACAATTCCGGGCCAGTCCCCCTCACTTTCTAAAGCAGTCTGGGAGGTAGCTGCTGGAAGAGCCGTTCACATACGCACAAGGACACAGGGCGAGGCGGGCAAGGACACCGCTCGTGTGCAGAAAGATTCCACGTGCAGATCTGCTTAAAGATTCAAGCACCTGTGGTCTTGCCACTGCCACCTCCCATGCCAGCCTCTTGTGAGGGCACAAGGAGCTGGGGCAGGGAGGGGATCACCAGACGAGGGATTTTAGCAGTCGCCCTACAACTAAGGTCAGGATCAGGCCTGTGCACGGGGGTGTCAAGAAGAAGCAGAAGGGGGCGGATCTAGACTACCTGGAGGTGAGAACTGCTTTGGTTAATCTAACTGATCGCGGAGCTTCCGTGCACAGGAAAGGGCTGAGTTGGCAGGTCAGGTCGTCCAAACCCCGCACATGCCAAAGAAAGGTCTGGCCCTTTCCAGCCAATGGGAGATCACCTCCAAGCTCCTGGGATAGTCCCTGGTTGACACTACGCCAGTTGTCACATCGCACTGCTGGGAGAATTAAGTGCTGTCTGCACAAACCCACTGGGAGAGGACCGCGGGAAGCTTGTGTCTTCTCTCTCTTGAGCTCTGCCCCATGCGCCTTCTACCTTTGCTGATTCTCATCTATACCCTTTCGGTGTAATAAACCAGACTCCTGAGCTTACCGGCTTTTCTGAGACTTTCCAGCAAATCACTGAATCTGAGGGTGGTCTTGAGGGACCCTAATGCCGCTTACTTAAAGAAGAATTTAACAGCAGCATTGAGGACCAACTTGAGCGGGTGGGTGGGTGGGGGGAGACTGTAGTTTGGTTCGGATCGGTGTTTCCTGAGCACTTACTACACACTGGGCACCACTAGGCATTGGGACGCAAAGGTGTCGGAATTCCTGTCCTTCGAGACAGCCTAGGTTCTGCAGCTCCCGAGGAAAACGTCGGTTTCATCTGGAAGTGCTGAGAGAGAGGCGGGGGGGGGGGGGGGGCGGGCGGGAGGGGGAAGAAGGAAAGAAGGAATGAAGGGAGGATGAGGAGGAGGGGGGGTGGGGAGAGAGCAAGTGAGCGAGCACGTGGTCAAGGCGGGGTGCCGTGGGGAAGAGCACTCGGGAGGACGGACACCCGGAAAGGCCGGCCTCGTGGTGGCGAGTGCCCCTCGTAGACCCCTTGATATTTGGGGGACTTGGTCACACTTCCTAGAGCTGCCTTTCTCCGATTATTTAGCAACCCTCGCTGTGGGGAGTTTTGGGTCTGGAGGCGCAGGTGCTGAGGTGAAGATGAGTAGGTGTGTTTCCCACAAACCCAACGGACGACACGATTCATCACAGACACAGAAATCGAAGTTGGGCTCTTTTGGAAAAAGGAGAACCGGCCTGCCGCTCTCTCTTCGCGGCTTACCCCAGACGTCAGGCCTTACGCCTCAGAAAGCGGCTGGCAACTCCACTCACGAATTCACCAGAGCTGGGGGGAGCAGCACCCCAATCCGCCTCACCTCCATCCCCGCTGGGCAGAAGCTCCAGGCCCCCTTGCACGGTGCGCTGCCTGGAATTCCGGGGCTACCAACTGGAAGAAATGGGGACCTGGCGTTCACCCCGGTGAAGGCAGTGGCATAGCGACACTGGTCTCCAGGGCAGCCAGCCGGCTGTGTGTCCAGTGTCCACCGGAGGACCCGGCGGGGTCCAGCCTGCACTGGGCTGACTCTGACTCCCCGGCTGCTCGTTCCTTCTTGCCCGCACCCCGGGCTTCCAGCCACCCATGTCTTTTCAGTAAATTACTTCGCCACCGATATCCCACAGAGCCGGCTTCTTCTCCTTAAATCTAGAGATGCCGACTGACACATACTGCCCTTTAAAGGCGCACGTACCTCCCACCATCTTCCTTTTCCCCTAGCTGTCCTACCTGGCTGCGAGCCAGACACTTTTATAGGGCGCATGGGGACAGAAGAAGGAACAGTGATTCTCAGTTAGGGACAGAGATGATGAAGACGTGAGAGAAATTCCTCTCCTCGCTGACAGCTAGGAAACGGGTTGAGGGGTTAGAATGTAACCAGTAATTTCAGCATCTCCTAAAGCCTTTTTCAAAAAAGTTATTAATGCCAGCAATAGAAGAAAAAGAACAGTCATTTCCTTCTTTTTTTCTTTAGGATCCTTCTCCATTTTTGGCCTCTCACCAAGTCAAAAACTATGTACCTTTGATTTAAACATGCTCAAAATGTTTACTGGCCATTTCCTTCAGGGTTAGAGTTTTCAGTCTGCTATTTGCATAAGAGTTGTTCCATTTTTTCCTACGCATAGACCAAAGGAAAAATACTGTTCTCGATCAAATACTGCAGCGTCCACCCCGTGCCCCAAGCAGACACAATCGCTTAAAACACACAACATGATCTTCTTTATTTAATTGTTTAATCAGTTTACATTCCACAACTGACAGGTTATTTATTTTTATTTTTTTTCCATGAACAAGTCATTTAATTAATTACCAGACACTTTTTTCTTCAATCGATGGAAATACAATATTTCTGCCAATTTGAAAAAGAAAATTACACGATGCAGTCAGTGTCAGCGAAGTCCCCAGATGCTCTCTGCTTCCTTAGTCCTTGCAAAGTCGCCGGAACCTGGCCATTTTCTTTTCATTCCCCCCTCCCACCTCCCTGTGAAATTCACCTCTCGGAATAGCACGATAGTTTCAAGATCTGGTTTGGATCAACTTTTCTGTAATTAATTAATTATGAGAAGGAACAGACAGTACAGTAGATCTGGTAAGATGTAGCATTCTTGGTTAAGATTAAACAACACATTTATTCACATTGTATCAGAACAAATTAACATAATATTTATCTTATTTTAGCACCAATAACCACAGGAATTGCTGCCTCCGAGGGCAGAGGCTTGTTGGAATCCTGCGGTACACGCCACTCCTGCCTGACCAATCAGAAAGCACTATGCAAATTAAAGGTAAATAAATTTCTATTGACTGAGCAGTAATCTGGCGGCCCACAAACAGCTCTGGGTGTTTGAGAGTTTTGTCGACTATAGTCCCTGTCTAATGACCACATATGAAACACCGAATCTGTTCATTCTCTTTCTCTATACAACACAAGGCTGAGAATGTTCTATTTAAACGCGTCAAACCTTGTCATACTGGCTCTTTGACAGGCTTTGAGAATGAGGGGTTGCTCGCTTATATTTTACTATTCTCTGCGCTAAGATCTTGCAACTTGCCTTTTCCCCCTGAACAAAGGAGCTTTCTTCAAATCTAAGAGAAGGGAGGTAGGCCATGGGGGACCGGGTCCCAGTGCAAGGGACAAGGCTTGTGACTGCCACCTCTGAGGAGACCCGGTCTGCCTGTGGCCACCACTCTTCCCAGTATGTCCCCCTTTCAGCATTTGACTTTGAGATACAAATTTAAGGAAATTAAGGGATTGAGATAATAGCTAGAGATATGGGTGTGACGGTTATTAGCAGGTGACTGGGCTGGATTAACAAAAGACAGTGGAGATCTTTACTCTTGCAGAGAGAAGGTGGGTCTGCCCCTTGCTCACCTGAAAATAACGGACATCTGGACGAGGGAGAAGCTGTTTCTCCTGTATCTGAAGGGAGTGACCGGATTTGGCCTCTAGGGCCTTGACAGGTCATCGGGGCCATGGCCAGGGGCAGTGCTGACACCCCTCTGGGGCGGGTGACCTGTATTTGATGAGGGAGGGTCCTCTCCTCTGACTAAGCAGGCAGAGCAGCCTGGACATGGCTCCCATGCTTTCTGCTCTGGGCGGGCAAACACCGGCCTCCGGCCTCTGCCAGCTGTGAGATCGGAGTGACTCAGGGGTGAAGACCCCCTTCGGTCTCGTCCTAACAGAGACGAAATCTTTGTTCTCCCCCTTGGCAGCCAGTAGCCACATGTGGTTGTTGAGCACTGAAAATGTGGCTGAGCCGAACTGAGAGTTTCCTAAGGATAAAATTCATATCGGATTTTGAAGGCTTCATTTAAAAAAAAAAAAAAAAGAACGTAAAATGCAGTAATTTTTATATTGATTCCATGTTAGAATAATATTTTTGAGATGCTGGGTTAAAGTCTGTGTTAAAATTAATTTCACCCCTATCTTTGGACTTTGAAAAATAGGGCTACTGTTTTTATCACCACTTAAATGTTTTTTAAAATTGTGTGTGTGGCTTGTGGGACAGCATGGAAGCTGGTCCCAGAGGAGATCGTCCTGGGCCGCCAGAGAGGAGGGAGGGCTGGACAGAAGGCTCGGAGGAGAGGGAGGGGCTCGGGCACCGGGAGCCTGGGGCAACCCTCCCCTGGGGCAGCTGGTCTTCGCCGCCCCAGGGGGAGGCAGCTCTTCGTGCTGACAGATTACGCACCCTGCCCCTCTTTCCTGCTTCCTCTTATACTTCGGGGTGCCCCGCCTTTTGGGGCTTCTTGTCTGCTGCCACGCGGAGGATGCTCTATGATTCTGCCACTTCCCCCTCAAAGGTTTCCTTATCTTCAGCCACTCCACCGCCCGCCATTCCGATTTGGTGACATCTCCCAGCCAGACCCCCCTGCTTCTGTGCAGTGAGTCACAGATTCCAAAGCAATTCACATACATCATCTCCTCTGACAGTCTTTCTCCGACCCCCCGCAGCGCAGCAAAGCTTTGTCAGCCACCATGATAGTAAAAATCATCAAAGTGGGTGGAAAAGGCATCTGAGAATGAAAAGGTAGATCAAAGGCTTTGGGCCCGGAGCACAAACTAGCTGTTAGCTTGAGGTTACTTTCCCAGGACTGACAGAGTGGGGCGAGGGGCAGGGAGGAGCCCTCTCTGCGTGAACCTCCACGCAACAAGCACACACCAGCATGGGCTCGAAGCCTCTCCAAAAAATAGCAGCAGCAGAATGGCTGAGGGGATCTGGCGCCCCAGGAGCCCCAGCAGGGCCCCTGCTCCCTGTGTAGCTGAGAGGACACGAGACGTGGTGAGGTAACAAGACGTGCCCGAGGCCCCGAGTGAGCTGGTGACAAAGCCGCCAACGTGACCCCTGGGTCAGGTCCGCGCTGACCTTCGTGATCACGTGCACCTGTGGACTCCGATGACTTGTTTTTGCTTTTTGGAAAATATGGTTTACTTTAAAGGCAGAAACCTTCAGAACAGAGTTACAAGCGGTCACTAGAGACCGTCAGAGAAACACCCAGAAAAAACTCCTGTGCCAATGGCTCCTCTCCCTTCAAGTCCCGCGGGGTCAAGGTTTCAGGGCGGCCCACGTAAGCCCTCGGAAAACCGCGGGCCACACCGGTGCATTCGCTTGGTCTCATGCCCCTCCCCCTTAGTTTCGGTTTCCACGTCTGTCTGTACATTTTTACAGAGACTCTTGACCAGCGAAACAGTGACACGATGGGTGGAAATGGAAAAGAGTGTGAGAATGGTGAGTGAACGCTCCCTACGGGACAGGCGTGGCCACGACCACGTCGGCACAGACACCCCGACGCTCGGGCTGCAAAGGGGCTGCAGGCGCCCGGAAGGGAAGGGAAAGGCTTGGCCAGGGGGGGCGATGGGGGACGGGGCTCCCCAAGGAGCGACACCCAGGTCTTGGAAACGAAGCCAAGGAGTTGCAATTGCTCAGGTTAGCGTCTGCCACGGAGGGGCGGGGCTTACACCTCCCATGCGCCACCCCAGGCTCACACCATTTTCAGTTTCTCAATAGCGAACAGACGCCCCACCCCCTACAGTGGGCTGTCACCCCCGTTCCCAGTGGGGCTCTATCTACGAGGGGAGCAATAACTGGGCCTCCCCTTAGAGGTCTCACCAGAACACCAAAGCCTGATCCCCTCCCTGCAAAGCAGGAGGTGTGGGGACCCGTCTGGGGGGTGCATTCTTTCCTTGCCTAGCATCTAGGATTCAGTTTTTCCCAGAGTCATACTCAGAACCTCTCCTCGTGAATGCACCCAAGGACTTCCTATCATATGCTTTTCTGATCTCCATCTACTTCACCAACCGATGAGAGAAAGATCCCAGTTCCTGGAAACTGATTCCCATCTTAAACTCAACAGACAGTCACAATGTTTCAGAATCTGATTTGCTCCCACCACTGGAACATGTACATCTAGAAATAATGTTAGGAGGATGGTAAAGAAAAAAAAAAAAAAAGCCATTGACCACCCACCTTGGCTAACAGTGAACCGAGCTCTTATATGCTATTTGTCCCATATGGTTTATTCATTCCCTCGCCTCTGGGAATAATCGAGAAGGATTAAGAGTGCCTTTTGCAAAATTGGCTTTGGACAGAAGGAAACGAACCTGTGTAGAGGTAAATTAAGGAGCCGATTTCTCTGAGGGACCTGAACGATGGACTAAAATCCCATGTGCTCCAGGTGACAGGTAGGGTGTCCTGCTCGGCGGCCAAGGTGACGTCTCAGCAGTGAGGCACAGAAACTCCACAGAAGCCTCCCATTCAGCGGGGGGCTCTGCCGCCGCAGGATAATTTAAGCAGTGCATAATTTACGTGACACTTCCTGTTTGCAAATCACTTCGCAACGTCTTTGTCACCCTTGGTATACCATGAGGTAAAGTGTTATCACTATCCTCATTGTGCGGATGAGGAAGTTCAAGTATGGAGAAGACACAGTGCCCAGAGTGAGTCACAAATCATTTCAGTGCAGGGCTGAAATGAGATTTACAGTAACTGCGTTGGACTAAGGGTAGCTTAATGACTGAGTTACTCTGGCTTCAGTGCTCTAGATTGAGATGGCACTCGGGGAGAAAAAAAAAAAGATAGGAAAGAAAAAGAAAAGAAAAATTCCAAAGTAGGAATCTCTTAGCTGTGCCACCCCCGTCGCGAAGCTCTGGCATTGAGCTTGGTCGGCGGCCTCTGCTCTCTCTGGGGGCTCAGAGCCCTGCGCCCTGCTGCCGGGAACTCTGGGTCAATTCCAGGAGGACCGGTAGGTCCTGTGGCCACGGACTGTCTTCCCAGCCTCGGCTTCTACCCAGAGGTGACCACGGACCCGGAAGTGTTGGGGCTGTGACCACGACAATGCCTCAGGGTGGTGGGATTATGGTCAATATTTTAGTCTATTTTTTTTTTTTTTAGGATTTTTAAAAAATTTTCTACAATAAATGTGTATTATTATTTGGGGGGAAAAATCCAATAGCCAATAATAACGTAGTCTGAAAAATAACCATAATGCTTAAGAAACGTTTTGCGCCACGGCAGCATCAGCAGAAGGAGAGCAAGCGCGAACACAGTCCGTCGCGCTGACTACTGAGGGGCCCCGGAACCACGTGTGTCCATCGGCTCAGGTGGGCTCGTTCAAAGATCCGTCACCCCTCACTCTGTCACACGCCAGCGGGGAGACGGCACAGACGCCCGCCTGGCTGGTATGCACCAAAGATTTTTATTTGTGGTGAAATAATCTCTGGGTATAACTCATCCTATTTCCCTGGGAAGGGCTGGACATGTCCACTGAGGTGGCTGGTCCCTGGAGCAGAGGGAACATTTTCCGAAAACTGGCTTCACTTTAGCCGTAAGAATCAACCAAGCATCCCATTCAAACCACACCAAAGACGACCAGAGTGTATTTCTTCCATTCCTTCTCCCCAGGTACTTGCAAATCAGTTAATAAACGCTCTCACCATCACCCGGGTGAGTGTCCATTCTAGATGTGTCTGGGGGAGGTACCTGGTTTCCTCATTCTGAATCTGACTCAGGTGGGCGGCTTCGAAGACCAAAGCAGCTCATCTTCCCTCTCAGGACAAACAATGTAGTGCTTTCGATTCATGCCTCTGTAACTATGGATAAATATTAAGACCCAGGGCCCAGTCTCAGAGCCTTAGAACTGCCTTCTTCCCTTATCCCCAACAAGAAACTTTGCCAGAATGGCACCAGGGTCCGGAGTGCTGCATATGGATGGACACGTGGTCTAGGGAGGCTTTGTCTTCGTGTGGTGGAGCTGTCGAGTCTTTGTGACTACGTGATCCCTGATGTCGAAAGGGCAGAGCTGCTGAAAGGCTGGGGCGTGCAGGAGGGTTGAAGCTGGAGTAGGCACGTTTTAAAATACTCTCTGTTTTGATGCCAGGGAGCCACAGACCTCCTCATAAAACCCACAGCCGTAAGAAACAAGGAAGGGGGCTGCTTGGAGTGTATGAGTCTCTCAAGAGATGAACTATTTTAATCGACCAAAGTTGATGCAGAAGGAAAGTGGAAGTGAGCAGAGAGAGGAGAAGGAAATATAAGAAACTATAACTAACTCCCAAAATGGGGAGAGGAAGAAATAGGACCTCTCTCTAGGCAGACACCCCATTTTCCTGAATCCCCAATCTCATAGGATGAGGAAAGAAAGAAAAGCGGAAGTGACTCCCCCATGCGCAAGGCTGATGTGCATGGAGCTCAGAACACATACGTGGTCAGAGGCCTTGCACCCCTGTCTGTCAGAAATCTGAACTTGACCTGGGGGGTGAGGCCAGGGGCTTCAGGGACATTGCTGACCCTCAATCCCTCAGAAGGTTTGGTTCTCCGTTGATCTGGAGTTAGCAGAATCTGACCTAAAATGTCTATGGTCAAGATCCCCCCTTCCTTCTCCTCTCTCCCTCCCTTCTCTTTTTCCTCAGCCTCCTCACAGCATGAAGCTTCAGGAACTGCTTGGAGCGGCCCGTCTTAACGTGGGGTTCAGCACCTATGCCGAAGGGGTCAAGGTCACCTAGCAAGTTCTCCCACTGGCCAGGACTTGCCATCTGTAAGGGCTTCCATATGGCCAAATGCCTGGGCATCTTCTGGGCCCCAAGCAAGACCAGACCCCGGAGTGCGTGTATCTGTACCCGTCCAGCCCCACTAGGAAGAAAAGGCAGCAGCTCAAAGCTCTGGCCCTGCTGACGGTGACCTGAGCTCAGATGGTTTACTTCTTCCCCAGGGGTCCTTGTTACATTTCGGGAAGGTTTTAAAGGGATGCAGTAAGCTGTGTTAATGGTCCATCGTAAAGATTAGTAGATGGAGAGAGAGAGAGAGAGTGGATGATCTATTTATGGCATGAAAAAAGAGTGTACGTTGTGATAGGTCCGTGAGGCGGTGTCCCCAAACATGGTCACGAAAGAAAAGTCTAAATGATTGACAGCGTATCGCCCCATTTGCAACTCTTTCCCTGTTTTCCTGCAACTGGAAAACAGCTGGAATTTGGGTCTGGCCACAGACAAGCCCTCTGCCCCAAACGGACACCCGTGGACACCTGCCTCCCTCTGCTCGGCAGAGCCTACTCAGGACACTCGGAAGAAGATACAAGGCCTCTCAATCTGAGATACTTCTCCTCACTTTTCCTCAAGCCCACGTGTGCCCTTCCCCTCACGAGGGAAATCTCACTTTTCAAAGAAAAATTTTAAACAGTTCCCTGTACAATTGAAACAGTGGGTTTTCCTGAAAATCATTTCCCTTCTTATAGAATAAATCCTTTGTTTTAGAAACAGTCCTTAGAGGCTCAGCCGGGTGCTAACAGCGTTTCCTGTGCACGCCTCCCCGCCCCCCCCCCCCACCTCCCGGCACACCCAGGCCCAGGGCACTGACGCACGGGACACAGCCACACCTGCGTCCAGGTGCGTGCTGACACACGTGCACACAAAACGCACCAGAGAGATGCACGCACACAGAGATCCCCATTCGGGTCCACTCGTGCACCCCAGACGTCCTGCCCGCACGGGAATCACATGCACACACACGCGTGCGTGCGCAGAAAGAGCGGACGAGCAGACAGGCAGGACTGGGAGCCCGGCGAGGGGAGGGATGGAGCAGAGCGTGGGTGGGAGGAGGCTGCTGGGAGGTGGGCAAAGTTCCCAAAGCACATTTGTTTCTGAAGCATCTGCACGCTCGGCTACATGGCTGACCCCCCGCTGTACGGCTTGGGGACGCTCTCCTCGCCTCCCCAGGGCTGCTCGGCCTCGGCAGGGTCGCCGAGGTGACTGTCCGCTGCTGCCCCCCTCACTCCTGCCCCTACAGCTTTCGCAATGCTCTGGCGGACGCGGGGAGGTGGCCGCCACCTGCAGTGCCCGTTTCTGCTCAAGCGAGCCTGAGACTCCGGGCTGGGTTTACGCTGCCCGTGCGGGCACTAGCCACGGCGACGGCTGCTTTGGGATTCATGGCCTTGAATATCAAGAGAAGAGGGAATAAGACGGAAAGAGTCAAGAGTTCGCCGTTAATTTACACAGTATCATACAAACTTGAGCGCATGGGACATGGAGCTGCTCTCTCTGCCCGTGACCCACTGCACAGCAGTCGCCCCCAGGGCAGGGGTGGGTGTCCAGTGAGAAGGACAGCGTCCGGGGTGGGGAGGGAAAGGTCCCGCCCGCGCCCTCTCCCTCCTGCACCGAGCTCCCCCTCTTCTCGCATGGCTTTTGTGCCCAGCTGTGTCTCGAACTTCCAAAAGTAGAGGACCGGGCGCTCCGGTGTGAAGAGCCGCGGGATCCTCTGCCCCGTGGCCTCGTTCTTGGCTCTGCCCTCTGGGAATTTCAGCTGCACTAAAAATAACAGAAAAATGCAACACAAACGATACAACTTCACACTCGGAAAACAGCCACCACACGCACACGCTCCGGGGATCGGGGGCCGCGGAGCCGGCACCCACGTGGGCCTGACCCTCGCTATGCTTCCTGGGTCTCGGGGCCGCTGTGCCAGGCCATGGAACCACCACCGAGGATAGAGAGACGACAGCCATACGCAGTATTTCCATTTAAAATGGTGAAAATGAGAGAGAGGAAACCACCCATAGTTACACGCGCACACACGCGCACACACGCACACATCACAGCATCACTCCACGGCTCCGACCTGCCCGAGGGGCGCGGGCGGGGGCGGGGCAGGGCGGCCTCTTTTGAACTGGGCGTAAGGCAGCTGGAAGGTGAGCCTGGGTTTTCTGAGCATCCGCCGCACTGTCCTTTAATCGGTGCGGATCTTGCCTCTCAGCATGTCGTTCTCTCCCCCTTCCCACCGCTGAAACTTTGTCCGAAAGTTTGGCAGCAAAGAGAAAACTTCCCTCTCGCTTTCTCTTCCACTTCTCGCGCGCGGCTGGCGGGCCAGGAAGGCAGGCGGGCCGGGCAGGGCAGCCGGAGGACAGGCTCTGCGGACGGCCTCGGAGACGCGGTTCCGTTCTAGGAACTCGGGGCTTCGCTCCTCGGGGACGTGATCGGTGGCGGGGTGGCGTCCTCTCCCCTTGGCCCGGTGGATTGGCACATCCTTCCCCGTATCTGGGCCGCCCCGGGCCACTGGCACTGCCACCTTCCCAGGCCACCACCGCGTCCTCGCCAGGGACGGGAATCAGGATGCTGTCGCGAGCGGTGGCGTTCATTCTGTCTTCAAGAAACCATGGAGCCAAAAGTCAGGAAGTGACGGAAGCGCCACGTGACGGGGACGGCGTCCCCAGCGCGGTGACGAGGCAGCTCGAAGTCCCGCGCGACGCGGTGCCCGGGCCGACTCCGCCGCGCCTCGGCACTGGCATCGCCTCGACTCAGTTTCCTTTTATATATGTATATTATATATATATTTATATATATATGTGTGTGTGTGTGTGTATGCGTGGTGTGTGTGTGTGTGTGTGTGTGTGGGTTTGTTTTTTAGCACACTGTCCCATTCTCGGGTCTGGATTTAGGGCAGTTGGTCCTCGGGACAGGCTGGACAGAAGGGGCCAAGGTACAGAAGAACCCCGAGATGAGTGTGAGCCCCAGGCCCCCCCATGCACAGAACATGGACCACCCGTAGCCATGGCTGACATCATCGGGGAGTCCATACAGGTAGCGCGGGTAGCGCGACAGCTCGAAGTTGATTCCGGCCACACAGGTGCACAGTGAAATGATGCAGAAGGTTCCTGAAGGGCAGGGGAAGACACAAGGGGCCAGGGCAACGGAGGAGGACAGGGAGGAGGAGAGAGAGAGAGAGAGAGAGAGAGAGAGAGGTGAGGTTTATTACAGTTTCAATTCCCTCGAGTGAGAAAAAAAGAAAAGATCCAAGTAAGAGCAACCTGCCACCGAGATCGACATCCGGAAATGTCCATGGAGAGGAAGGCATTAAGGGATCAGGCCCCCTCGCCCTCCAATAACTGCCCAACCCTGGACAAACTCGGAAAGTCTCTCTTTTGGGGAAATACTGAATAAGCATCATGGTAGAGTTCCGTGTAGGGCGTAGTGAGCAAAGAGCATTCGGTTCGTCTTTGTAAAGCATTTAAAAGTTCATTGTCTTATTTTTTTTGGAGCCACAGAAAATACCCCATCTGCTCCTTCTTTAAAGAGATAAAAAAAAAATTAAAAACTTTATTCTTTTTCTTTTCTATACAGAATGTCTTATTACAACACTAGATTTTCCTTTAATCCATTAGGAACCACCAGGCCACCCGAGCCCGGGGAGCCCTTTCCCGTTTCCCACAAGACAACACTCCCCGAAGGGCTCTCCACGGCGCACTCTCCCCGGGACATCGCTCCTTTGTCAAGTGGAAGCGGAATCCGTGGAATCAAACACCCCTGGCGACATCTGCGTGCGACTCCCCGTGAACGTTCATCATCGGCGGTCTGCTCGAGTTAACTCGTCTAACCTCGTCTTCCTGAGGCACTTCTCAAACGCAAATGTTGGGATCGCCTCTTAAAATATCACTCAGATTAACCTCCAATGAGAAGGCTGCTGGAGGAGACAGAATGTTATGAAGGGGCATAGAGTTATAAACCTATTTTCAGCCGACGGGGATATTAGGGGCGCCCGAAACGCGTTCGAGAGCTTCTCCGGTGTTCCTTGTGCCTTATCTGTGTTCTGTCACTGCGGAGACTAGAGGAGTGGCCTGAAGAAGTGCGCACAGTTTGGGAAGGCTGGAGACAGGGGGCAGCATATTTTTTTAGGTGGTGAGAACAAGCGGACATGCACTGTGTTGATGTTTAAGCTCTCTTGCTTCCTGATGGCCGAGTTTCTGTAAGAGCCGACCTAATTTCTTCCCGACGTCGGGCCCGCAAGCTTTTGGTAATTTACATGGCCACGGCAGCAGCGGTCATAACTAACATTTATAAAGCGCTGCGTGCTGGGAACTGCGCCAAGTGCTTAATATGTACTGAACCTTCAATTCCTAAAACAAACCTATGAGGGAAGTTATCTTATCATCCCCATTTTAGCAATTGAGGAAACTGAGGCCCAGAGAGGTTAGGCCATCTGCCTAGGATCACACAGCTAGCAGGTGGCAGCCAGGGCTGTGACCTGAGGCAGGCTAGTCGCCCTGGAGTTTGCAGTCTTATCCTCTGGGCCGTTTAAGGTTGGTGTCACGCAAGGTGAGTCCTTTCATGGGTCCCCCTGTTGTGCGCCTGGGTTCAAGGTGAATCCCGAGTCTGGGGCAGGGTGGTCTGGAGTCCTGGGGGGCTTGCTAAGCTGAGTGCTGGTCTCCGCAGTTTCTGCTTCAGTCGGCCTCGGGTGGGGGGCCGGCTGAGAATCCGTATTTTTCACAAGTTCTTGGGTGATCCAGTGACCGCGCTTTGGAAGCTCTGGGTCAGGGAAATGGTTTCATTGGACAAAGATGAAACTTAACAGTCCAACGTTCATGTTACAAAGGAAGATAAATGTGAAAAACGCCCAATTTTACCAATAACCAAAGAACTGAACACTAAAAGCACCGTAACTGAGACACGGACCCACGTGTCGGAGGAAGTGGCGGGGACCCAGAGGGCAGGGGGCGGCCTGTGGGGTGTGGCCGCCAGCAGGCAAGGGCCTGGGCCTGCGAGCGCCAAAGAAAGCTTCCTGTTGACACTGGCTTCAAATAATTCAAATTTTAACAAACCAGGGCTGGCCTCCTTGTGTCCCGAGTGAGCTTTCAATGTCTGGTTTGGAAACCTGGGTATGCAATGACATCATTTACTCAAATTTAGATTTAGGACAGAAAGAGAGAGAGTATGTGTGTGCGTGCGTGCGTGTACATGTGTGTGCATGTGCACGTGTGCTGCGTTCAGATTCGAGCTGCCTGTGGGATGCTAAGGCTCTTGGACCCACAGATCTGGAGCCTGGTTGAAAGTTCTGAGCTACAGATGTGATCTGAGCCACCATCTTATACATCGAAGCTCTGGATGGAACCAAGGTCACCCGAGGACTCTAATAGGGTATCTTAAAAATGGAGACGCTTCTTCTCATCGAAAGGTGCGTTATACTCCTGGTTAAGACCAGGGATCTGTTCTGGGAGAGAAGGTCACCCTCAAGGCAGTTTTGATCTCCCCAAGTTGCCAATAGCTAGAAAAGCTCGCCATGCACTGTCTTAACGGTGCGTTCTGCAGACAGGGCGGACAGACACACAGGATGTGGTTGATAAACCGGGAGCGAAGAGATTAGGTCCGTGTGGACCTAATTACCGACTGGAAATGGCCTGATCTGTTGGTAACATACATCTTGTTGCTACGTTATGTTAATACGGTTAATTGGAGGAAATGTCTTGCCTTAACTTCCTGTCAGTTTCTTTTAAAATTCCTTTTGTCCGTTAGCATTTGTCGGTATTTCCAGAGATGGGGAAAACACGAGGTTCCCATTTAGGACAGCCTGCGAAGCGGGCCACCTCTGCACCTCGTCAGGAAGTTCCCGGTCACAAAGTGGGAAGAGCTGGAACACGTTCTGTTCCTTTCCACACACGCTACTCTTTGCCGTTGTGAGCGGGGATTTCTATTTTTATGCACTTCTGCACTTACAGGTTCCAGTTAGAAGACGTGCATTAATAATCACAAGTAAACTCATGCAGGCACCTGGTAGATCATCGGTAAGTGGACTGAATGAGTAATACGCTGCTATTGATACTTAAACAGCGGATTCTGACAACTGAAATAGCGATGCGCTCCGACCAGCACTGGGAGAGACGGGACGGTGGATGGGCGAGGACCCTGCCTGACCCAGGTTTCTGTCCAGCAAGGAGCCCAACTCTCGGACCTGTG
Source organism: Rousettus aegyptiacus (assembly GCF_014176215.1). Lineage (NCBI taxonomy): Eukaryota > Metazoa > Chordata > Mammalia > Chiroptera > Pteropodidae > Rousettus > Rousettus aegyptiacus. The sequence goes on from NW_023416288.1 coordinate 54,400,107, forward strand.
GCCTGGTGACTAACTGGGGAGTGTGGGGTGCAGGGGCCTCCTCTCCGCTCCCCGCCACCGCCCCACCTCACTGGGATTCTCTGGGGGACGAACACAGGTTTTAAATGCTTCTGCCAGAAAACATATCTCGATCAAAGGGCGGTCAACGTGACGGCCCCGGGAACTGCAGCCGCCTTCCCTTCTCCGAAAGGACGGTGGTCCTTTGGGCAAGTATGAGTCCTCCTCTCGCCTCTGGGGCCAGGTCTTCAGACTCTGCCATTTTATTTCTCATGAGCACTTACTGAGAGACCAGTGAGGAGCCAAGAAAGGCAAAGTAACAATGCATAGTCACGTCTTAATACACACCCCGCCTCTCTGCCCTGGCTTGGGGTTTGGGCCTAATTCCAATTAGACTCCAAGACTAATCGCGGTCGGAGTGTAACAATTCAATAAGAAGAACGCGGCCCCAGCCCGACCCTTCCGAGTGAGGCTGCGCCACGCGCTCCGGCCTGGCTGTGGGGAGCGGAAGGTGCACCGCTGCCCAGGGAAGTTGGGGACCGCAGCCGTGGGGTGCCGGGTCCGTGCGGGGTGGCACGTTAACCGCAGTGGGGTGCAGGAAGGGCACATCCCCGTGGCGGTGAGCCCCATGACGGGCAGAAGGGCCAGGCAGCAAAGAGTATTACGCTGGATGCTCGGGAGGTCACTGGAGAAGATAAGATCCCTGCTCTTAAGAATCTTTAATTAAATCTCATATAAAAAGATGGGGGGAAAAAAAAGCAGCTTCTCTAGCTGAGGATGTGAGACACACATAAATGAAAAGCTGAGGATGGGGTGGAAACCGCACCAGGGTGGGGACTGAGGGACCCGAGTTCGGGAGCAGCTCGGAGCCTTTGGTCCCCTCATCGGAGCCAGAGCAGGTGACTATCAGGTCCCTCCCATATCCATCGGTCTTTAGGAAAAGGAATAATACTTAGTAGTACACGGTAAGAGTCGACTCTCTGATAGAGACAGTTGTGCTGGGTCTTAAAGGATGAATGGAAATTCTGCAGGTGATAAGAGAAAAGGAGGCCTTCACCTGCTCTGGGTGAGCCTTGGTTGCCCCGGGTGCCTACGCCAGAGACGGGAAGGTGTGCCCGCAGACCCCCATGCACCTCCAACTCGTGCGATGCTCACAGCCGCTGTCCTAGCCGGGCCTCGCGTGACATACTGTAACACAATTGTCCTGCCTCCTCTTGCCCCCCATATTGTAGCCAGCAATAGTTTACAAATTTAATCAGATTACAATTCTCTTTCCTGCTTAAAACCCTCCAATAGCTTCCTCTCATACTCAGAATCAAACCCGAACTCCTTACCCTGCCGCTATGGCTTTACCAATGGACGCTGCCTCCCTACCTGGCCTTACCTTGACCCTCATTCTTACCTTGACCCCTGCAATCCCTACACTCTACACAGCGCTCTGTCTCGAACTAGCTAAGCCTGTACCCGCCCCAGGGCCTTTGCGCTTGCTGTGACCCTGTGCCTGGAATGGCCTCCTTCTAGCTCTTCTCGATCTCAGTTCAAATGTCATCCTCGCAGAGGAAGCCTCCCTGGCCCCCTCCTGAGCGGTGCCTTCCAGTGGTTTCCAAACCACGTTCCACGGAGCTGTCTCAGGGGCCGCCACTGGGAAAGGGACCCCTAGCTCTCCTCTCTTTGGCCAGAATAGCCCTGCTCCGAGCTGTTTCCATGTGAAATGTCATCTGAAGAAAGGAGTCCAGTGATTTAAAGATTTTTTGAGAAGCAGTAGCCTTGTCCATTTGCAAGGGGACCTTGAGGTATGTCGTTATGGGAACTATACTTTGGACAGCGAAGTCCGATGGCATCCATTAGTGGCAAGTCTAAGCCTCTGGCAGAAACGGCTAATCAATCTCAACCCTCGTTCCTGCTGGTTCTGGAAGGGGCGCCGGACTCGGGCTCAGCACAGCCCTCCAGGCAGCCGGCCCAGCCTGTCAGCCGCAGCTGGCTGGGGTGAGAAATGAGACGACCGTCTAATTACCCTCTCTGTGCCAGGAGTCTCATTCACGCGGACTCAGGGCTCAGGAGGTCCAGCCGGAGGAGCCGGCACCACCCCGTGTAGCTACAGCTGACGAGACCCTCTGGCATCGAGGGAACCCAGAGTGTCCCTATGCGCAAGCTCCGCCTGCGAGAGGGACGTCACGGCCAGCGGGCGCCACAAACTCGGTCAACGTAAATTCCTTCCGATCGCTCAAACGTGGCACCTGCTTCCTTTGATGGCCATCTCCACCTGAAGCTGTTTCAGCGGCCACGCCCATGACATCGCCTTGTGAACTGTGGCCTCGCCCTGGTCACGCCTGTCTGTGTGCCCTGCTGTCGGCACCGGCCGGGAAGAGGGCCGTGCGGCGCTCTGGGCTGGCTGCCCACGCCGAACCCCCTGGCCCTGCCCCCTGGACCCCCGGCACCGCCGAGGCAGAGCGAGGGTGAGAGGCATGACACAGGTTTCTCGCCCGGACTGCCAACTCCGGTGCCAACACCAGACTCAGCCCCCTCGCCCACCTCCGTCCGGGTGCCGCCATCTCTAATTAATGTTTCGCTCGTCGCCAAATACTAGATTCCAGTTTTCCCCCGGTTTTAGCTTCTTGGCTGTTTGACAGCTTCCTCCTGCTTGATTATCTCTGCCCTCGGTTTCCAAGTTGCGCCTCCAACCAGGCTTGGTCCCACTTCTCTAGGTGACCCTCGGTCCCCGTCGGGGGTTCCCCGTCGGGGCTTCCCGGCCTCCTTCTGTCTTCTTGGGCTGGAAAGCCCCCCTCCCGCTCCTTCTGGCAATGCCGCCCTCCGCTCTGCCTTGAACCACCACTGGCACATGACAGATTCAGTGGACCATGTGACATCGTATATCATGTAATTATGCATCCCCAGTCCCCGGGGACGCAGTGAGTTTAAGGCATTCCCTGGCTACATGTGGATTTCCAGTGCTTCCTCCATAAGCCCCCGCTCCCTTAAGTTTCTGACTCCTTTTCTCTTTCCAAGTCTTGCGTCCTGAGCAGGGTGACCAACCATCCCAGTTTGCCTGGGAGTTGGTGGGAGTGGCAGGTGTGTCCCCGGAATGTGGGACTTTTGGTCCTAAAACTGGCAAGTCCTGGGCTGAGTGGGACACATTGGTCACCCTTCCTCCAGGTTCCCTGGTCTCCATTCTGGCACCAAATGGCGATACTGCAAGGACCACAGAAATTCATCCTCGCTAAGTTAAGTTAAAGAAAAGATAGTGCCTTAACCCAGTGGAAGCAAAGAAACGTGGGTCCTTGGCGTGTGTGGCTAATGTTAGGAAACTCCAGCTGGGCAGCTAATTCCTTGGCAACGCCGAAATGTCACCAGGGAACACTCAATCAGCAACCCGATGACAGTCCTATCCCAGGACCGCCTAAAAGGCTCATTACAAAGATAATTTCAAGTGATCCTCAGAGTTCTGGTGTTAACTCCCTGCTCAGCCCACGTCTGAGCCCTGAGTGCAGGTGTGTGGGGCAGACGAGACGGGGCCTCCTGTGTGGCTGCTGCGGGTCAGCCTTCGCCGGAAGGGGCTCGGGGTCGGACATGGAGTGTCGGAGCAGCCATGGTGGTAATGCCACACCGGTGGACCCTGCGGAGAAACAGCATCAAGCTTGAGGCCTCAGGCCAGGCTGCAGAAATGCTCTAACGCAAGATGCCGTCACCCAGGAAACCGAGGCCCCCGCGAAGCTGCTCACAGGGTTCGGGGGCAGTTACAGATTGCGCGCACAGGCCTTTTCCCAAGTAGCTGCTCCTTATGGGACCAAGTTGTGCCCAGAACTTTGCTGGAGTACCGCTTCTGCAGCTTTCTAGGGCCGGAAACCCATCTGCGTGACATTTTTCGCTCTTGGAAACAAGGAACGACGTCTGTGTGTCCCTAACGCTTGCCTGTCGCCTTGTGGCCACGTGGCCTGAGAACGTCTGTTCTGACCCAAGCCCAACGGCTTGCTGCAGAGCTGTTGCTGCAGGAGTGCCCTCCTGGGTGGCCATGGCAGGGGTGTCCTCCCTAAGACACTCCCCTGCAGCCGCTCTCCCATCTTTAAGACAGGAAGCAAGCAACTCGGCGAACAGAGAAAGGACCCCCTCTCCTCCAGGAGCGGCGTCGGCACCCTCGGAAGCTGATGGGTACAAACCCTTCCTTTGCTCACATTAAATGCCTAGGTAGCATTTAGCTCTTGAGAACACTTTATAGCTTTGCTCAGACCTGCATGGAATACAAATGACTGTGGAATTATACACCGCGGCAGCAGCAGCAGCCAATGGGCAGGTCACACGGGGCTTTACACCCAAGACGCCTTAGGGGTTCGCTGAGATGAGGCAGGGGGCGGTCACAGGCTCCGGAGAACACGCTGCAAGGGAGGGGGCCCTGAATTAGGACGAACTCATCCATCATTCCGCAAACCCTGCGAATGCTCCAGGCAGAGACGCCGTGTGAGCGTCAACACACCCCCGGGAGAAGCAGCATTTGTGTTTCCGAGGCTGTGTCTACACGCCGCCAGGCTGCCCTAAGTTCAGACGTCATTATGTCATAGTAATGTCACACCCCACCTCAAGCACCGAAAGGGTCTGACCCATTTACACAGGTTGGCATCGGTTCTAAAGCAGATGCTTCCGCATTCCTATCATAGAACTTATCCCCTGGTCTTTAGACACCTTCGGGGTGGCCACCAAATCTAGAAACAGGTGTCATGGACTGAATTTGTGTCCTTGCAAAATTTATGTTGAAGTCTGAACCCCAGTGCCTCAGAATGTGACCATATTTGGAGACGGGGCCATTAAAGAGGTGATTAAGTTAAATGAGGCCATTAAGGTGGGCCCTGGTCCAACGCGTCCTCACCAAGAAGAGGCGATTAGGACCATCACAGGGACGCTGACGGCTGCACATACAGAGGGAGGATCACGTGGACCGGAAGCAAGAGGGCGGCCACCTGCAGGCCAGGGAGAGCGGCCTCAGAGGAGCCGGCCCTGCTGACACCTGACCTTGGACTTCCAGCCTCCAGAACCCTGAGGAAGACATGTGTCTCGTGTAAGCCGCCCGGGCCGTGCTGTTTTGTCTGGCAGACCTGGCCACCGAATCCAACAGGTGACCACACAGTTAGTGGCCAATTAACACAGCACTTCGATACGTGATAAAATGAGACGACGTGTGCTTCCAGACTTTGTGACCCCGTAGCTGCAACGGGCCTGAAGCCACAGCTGGGGGACAGCCTGGGGTTTTTTCTCCGTCCCTATGTTACTTCCACTCCATACCAATCAACCCGTTAATTCCCTTAGGTGCATATTTAGATTAGGTCACAAGGTCAGTGGCCTTGGCGGCTTCCATACCAAAGGTAGAGCCTTTCCGAACGTCTACTGGGTTGAGCAAACGGTAAAAGGTATTAAAGTCGATGTGCTTTGTTGTGATGGGAGTTTACTAAGATCTCCTGGACCAGAGTCTGATGTGGCCAACCCCCCCCCCCCCAAGTCTGCACAGAGTCCCTGCAGCCGCCCCTACGGTCGCCCTTCATGGGCCAATCCAAGTCCTGAGTCTCCCAAGAAGCCTTCACTGAGTGTCTATACTCTTTCTGGATCCATAAACGTTTACGGTCTGGAACAGGCCACCTGACAATCAATTAAAGGGTCACCCTCGTGTCTCTGCGTGTGTTCTCATGAACCTTAACTCCCTCCAGCCCTGCTGTTTGTGTTACACACAGCACTGAGCGTCAAATCCAGATCACTGGGAGGAATGCATTTCTAGGCTGTGGAGCTTTGAGGTGAAAACGTGGACTTTGAAACCCAGAGGGAAATAAAGTGGAGACTATGCCGGGTCCTCCCATCCTCCATCCTCCTCCCCTCGTCCCAAACCGTGTAGTGATCGCTGCGGTCAGGGTACGCGGGTGTGCCCATGCCTAAACGCACCCGTCTTGCGTTTCAATGGGACCCTTGGATTTCAGGAAGCGTTATTTTACAAAAGTTCGGCATCTGAATAATACCCTCTCGGCAGGATTATTCTGAAGAGCGACAATAATAAATGTGAAAAGGCTTCGAGAAGTTGAAATTGCTTTCTATATGTAAGGAACGGCATTAAAAATAGAAAGCTCTAAGTGAAGGTGCGGAAGAACTGCTCCGGAGGGCGAGAAGAAACGCGGCTGTCGCTGTCACCTCCGTGGCCCACTCCGTTCTGCCCGGCTCCACCCCAGGGAAAACGCTACGCCTGGAAGCCAAGCGCTCTCGACAGAGACCCGACAGAATGCTCACTCGGGGCCCTCCACTTTGGGGACTCTGTTAGAACCAGAACCACGGGAGTTGGAAAATCTCCGAACACACTTCTGAGACAGGCCCTGCGGGGTGATGCAACTTGGCTTTGGGCTCAGAGAGGTGACAACGTCCAGGACGAGTTACACGACGGCACCGGTGGGCTTGCACAAGAGCTTATGGGGCCTGGGGCTCGGAGCCCCAGGAGGAGTGCTGGGACTCGCCGTAGAATGTGGGTCAAGGACCTTTCGTAAGTGCGGAAGAGGTTCCCCCCGAGTCCTCCGGGACGCAGGGGGGCGCTGCCCCGTCCGCATTTATTAAACAGCGGCTGGAAAGGGAGCCGGGAGCGCGGCTCTCATCGTCACCGGTCTGCACGGCGGACCTTCCCTGTTGTCCTAACGTCACGGCCATTCTTTCTCCTGGAGAAGCCACAGTCTGAGATCGCGGCGATCGAGTCAGTCACAGGCACCTGACTCAAGCCGAGGCTCCGTTTTGCTATGTGTTATAGCTTCTGTACCTTTTGAGGTTGCTGTGAGATTACATATATATATATATTTTTACATATTCATATTTATATATCTATGAAAATTATATGTACATATCCATATTATTATATGTAGCCATAGCACATAAATTTCATATTTCCCATAGTAATCTCAAGTTAAATAATTTGCTAAAGGTCCCAAAGCATACGTGATGGAGCAAATACTTGATTTTTCTGGAAGGCTTCAAACTATTGAATTGCAGAAATATCTGAGAACTATCTACTGTACTTGTTTCCATTGTCCCCATTAAAAACAACCTCCCAGAAGAGCAACCGCGGGCTCACTCCACTCTCGTCCGCCTAACCTTGGATATTTCATGCTTCGTGGAATGAAAAGCTGGAAAGATCTAAGGTGGGTGTCCTGTGGCGAGCTATGAGCTTTCTAAATGGGGGGGAAGAGAGTTCTAGAAAGGCAATGAAACAAGAATGCAGCATCCCCTCTTGTCAATTCGAATCTTTTTGGCTTCCTATCCATCTGGGCCTTGGTTCAGAGCTGAGGAGGAGTGAGAGCCAACTGGCTTCTGAACCAAACTGAGAGTGGTGTCCACAGCTGTGCAGAAAGGAACCTTCCCAAGCTGCGAATGGTGAGCTTCCAAGAGTGAAGCCACTTCGAGCGCGCCATCTCCCTGCCCCTGCTTCCCTTTTCTCTCCTCTTTCTAGATCAGCTCTCTCTGAAAGCGACCATGGCCCATGCAGCAAACTGTGAGAACCTCCAGGGCGGAGGGCACTCTTGCCCTGGCTCCTTCCTGGGGACAATGCTTGAAGTGATACCAACTCCCCTGCGGACCAGCACTGACCCTACAGCGTCCCGGTGGCTCTGGTCAGTCGCCTTCCTAGGTGGCTACAAGGCTTCGGCAGAGAAAGCCGCGGCGCCTTCCAGGGCCAGTGTGAAGCCCAGTACAAGGCCTACCATTGAGTTCGAGCTCTGTCTCGGTATCACAAAGCTCTCCCGGCCCAGAGGGACGCCACATCGGCCTGCACCAGCTTCACGGAAGGAAAGCTGCCACTGATGGAGACGTGGCTGAGCACGAAAAGAGCTCCACTGAGCGTCAGAAAATCCCACGTCTGGTCTCTCCCCTGCTCATGAAGTGGGCAAATGGCCTCATCCCTCTGGGCCATGGTCCCCGCGAGCACAAACCACGGGAGGCAGCACCAGATCTCTAAGGTCCTTCCATAAGTGATCTTACGACACTGGGTTTTGGGGCGAGAAGGTGCCATTCTCTCTGAACTGCTCTAGGACTGGCTGTCACTCATTTTGTCAAGCAGGAGCCACCTGGAGAGAAGATGCTGGTTCTCACCTCCTGACATGCACAGAAGGGATGGTAGGATGAGACCATTAGATGCCATTATTTGACGTCGATGTGCATATGCGGCTCAGCTCTAAATTGCCTTGATTTTAAATGTTGAAGGATGGGGACCCAGCTGTTTAAGTGTCTGGAAGAAATTGGCTCACGAAAGGCATCTCTCTGGCTTCTGCCCTCTCTGATCCGAGCCAATGCCATGTTAATTAGTAGAGAAAAAGGCTCGGGGTGGTAGCCAGAAGATCAGGCGAGCCTGCCACCTGGTGTGGTCTATGTTTCCATATGCCTGGCACATTTGTCAGCTTGGCCTGGCCTTTCTTTGAGATGGAAACCTGTACCCAAGTGATTTTTGCAGGCTGCCACCTCACTGCTGGGTCACTGAACACATACATAGCTTTATATGAATCAAATGCTGATATGTAACATTTATAATGCGACAGACATCATTTCTGGCGCTTTATAAATGTTAACTCTTTAATCCTCAGAGCCGTCGTATAATGCAGAAAGCCACCTTAGATGAGGAAAGTGAGGCACAGAGAGGCCACGTTAATTGCCCGAGGTCACACAGCTAGCAAGCCTGGGAGCCGGGATTCAAATCCCTCCTTTCACCTCTCCTTACGTTGTCTCTCATTTCTCGTGCATGTCTATTGTCTCTGGAGCTCAGCTGTAAGCAATATCAGCTGAGAAGTTCTTTTTTCCCCAGTGGAGTCCTGTGTAGGGTGGTGCTTCAATAAGATTTAGCAACCAGGCAATGAGGTTGGGGGAAGAGGCCCCACCGTCAACAAATGCAGCCCTGAAGAGGTGCTGGGTGTTTCTCAAACTAGGGTCAGTTAATAAAATCCTGTTACAGAGAGCTAGGAAAACCTATCACAACCTGTATGATGTCACTCCTTATTCGTGTCAGGTGGAAGGGTGACTTTCTCATCAGGGACTTGAGTTTTCTGTGAAGGGTAGGATGGAGAGCTCAAGAAAGAAAAGGAATCGAGATCAGAGCATTAACTCTTTCAATTAGACTCTCTGTAGCTTCCCAGCAGGCCAGAAACTAAATTCTGTAGACAGAGTAAGTTGGTGGTTGGAAGAAGACCCCAAGAAGCTCAGTGTGGACCCCAGCGAACCAAGGCCCCCTCTCCCAGCTCCTTCCCCAAGTCCTACTGGCTTGCAACACTCTGAGCTGCCCTTTCTCTTGGAGATTGGGGGAATGATAATCACTCGCTCCTCCTCCTCCCCCTCCCCCTCCTCCTCCTCTGAATTCAAACTCTAATGAAAAAGAGCCATAGAAAAGAGGTAGACAGGGAGGAAAATATCAGCATTATTACTGATAAGGCGAGTGTGGCAACTGTGACTGGACCCCTGGCCACAATCGAGCGCACCCATGCTTCCCCCCTCCCCCTCCCCCAGCTGAAATTTTAGGGTGTTTTGCCCAAGGGAACGTTCAGGTCAGGGGCAGATACAGTCCCCCAGACTTGTTGACTCACAGTAGTGGGCCAGAGAAAGAAAGAAAGAAAAATAGGCCTCCTAGCTGGCTTCCTGATGCTGGCCTGGGCCTTGGGCCTTGGGCCTTGACCCAGGAATGCTGGCCACCCAGGGACTGGGCAAGGGCAGTGGACCCAGACGGGGCTGGGCCCACATCTCCCAGCCTCACCCATTAGAGAGTCAGTCATGTCATCTCCCTCAGGAAGAGGGGCCTCAAAATGTAGAGTCTACGTCCTTCTACAGAGGAGAATGTCCTCCAATCTCCCATGGCCACACATACTCAGGGGCCTGAAAGGCTGAGACCCAGAGGCTTCTGGGAAATGTAATTTCAATGGAGCTTGTCTGAAAATGTTAAGAGCTGAGCCAGAGGGGGCATTTCAATGATCTGTTATTTTGAATAGTTTGTAGCCTGGGCCTGCGGTGGAGTCTTTAAGAGACCCTCAGTTTTCGTGAGGGAGGCAGTGGGAAGGACATGGCCTCTGGCGACCCTTCCTACCCAGGGCCAAAATCAGGGGCTCGCGTACCATACTAGATTTACATTTCACCTTTCCGGGAAGCCGCTTAATTTTTTTTTAAGATAAAAGGTATTTTTTGCTCTATTTGCGATGGTTTAGTTACACAGACATATATAAGCGTGGAAACATATTAATGGCATGTGAAGCCCCACACTAGAATGCATACAGAGAGACTCGGCTTCCCGCATCGGAAAAGTGGCCAAGCATCCGGCGGCGGCTTCCCTGGGGACGGACGGTGAGAGCCCGGAGGGCGACTGAGGACAGGGCGCGTGGACGTGGTTCTCCCTTCAGCCCTAACCACGGGCTCCCCTGGGAGGCGGCTCCTGACTCCCGGGAGCAGAGGCCGCCGTTCTCTGTACACTCACGGTCCTGCCCCTGATGGCATTGACCACTCTGCCTTCACCACCTGCCCGGGTGGCCCTTCGGGACAGGGACCCCACACCTTACTCGTGTGTCCTGGGTGCGAGCACAATGCCTGGCACGCGGTAGACATCGATCAGTGCTCGTGGGGTTGCATTTGGCTTATAAAGCAGATAATTAAGCAGTGCCATAGAGTTGTCACCGAATACTTGAAAGACTGTTGGAGGGAGACGGTAGTGACTTTAATGTACGTCACTTTGGCAGAAAGGACCCAAGCCCAGGAAGCCAAAGTTACCAGAAAGCAAACTGAGGTTTAAAATCGCGAAGAGCAAAATACCGAGCGGAGCAGGAAACAAGAAAGTGCGCCCCGCCGCCACGGGGGCTCTGGCCCGGCGCGAGGGCAGGAGAGGAATGTCTGCTTTCCGAGGTGCTGCCATGAGGTGAGTGCCGTCGGTACAGAGGGACGTCTGACCTCAGAGGAGGAGTCTGGTTTTAGTTCAGATGATTCGAAAAGCTCCTGGGAGAAGCTGCCATAAGCTGAGGTTTGCAAAAGCATGAGGTAGAGAAAGGTGGCCTGGAGACCGGTTATGACAAGTAGCCGAAGGCCAGTCTGAGACGAGATTGTGGCTGACATTGGACTCTGAGCTGGGGACACGGTCTTTGTTCCACGAACAACACGGAACTTGGAATGTTTTTCACCAGGGAGATGACACAGTAATGAGTGTGTTTTTGAAAGGCCGCATGGCGCATTTAGTGGGCAATACAGAAACCAGCACCTATGGGAAACGGTCCTCTGCCAGGTGCTTGTCCGATAGGTTATCGGATTCTGTCCGCAAAACAAACCCCCAGGGTGGGCAGCACCATCTCAGATTCCCAGGTGAGAACGTGGAGGCGCAGAAGTTGGTAACTAAGTGGAGGGACAGAGATCTCCACCGGGGGGCTACAGGACGGTCTAACTAGTGTGACAGTAATTAGGGCCCTCAGGGAACGGAAGCAAATGAATGGCCCACAAGAAGGTTGCGAGGGAAATGCTGGCAGGTGGTGACAATCGATAGAAAGGGGCAGGTGAAACTGGAAAAGGGAAAAAGGACTCAGAGGTGATGGACGGACTGGTGCGCTGAAGAAGGCAACGGAAAAAGCTCATTTTACTGGGGAAAGGGAACGGATGGGAGCAGACATTGGCCAGGTGCCTATGGTGAGCCGGGGGCTCAGCACCGTGCAATAAACGTAAAGCACACGCGGAAAGGATGTAGAGTGAGGACAAGTCTCGTTGGAGGTACGTGTGAGGTTCCAGGAGAGCAGAGACGTCGAGTGAACGATTCCACACGCATCTGTGCAGAGATGATTAACACCGTGACGGTGGCGTCGCTGACAGAGGGGACATATTCATAGGGAAAAAGAATCGAGAGCTGGAGCCCACATTTACGGGTCGAGCCGAGGGCGAAGCAAACAGAAAAGACACAGAGAAAAGGAAAAACCGTGTGCGCTATCACAGAAGACAAGAGGCGAGAGTTTCAGGAAAGACGGAGGTGGGGAAATTCCAGTGAGGTCAGGAAGAGGAGGTTCTAGGGCACGTGGAGCAGCCGGGAACAAGCGGCTCTCAAGACAACAGCTCCCATGACACGGTGAGGACGGAAATCAGGTTCCGAGAGACGAAGCGGGCTGGAGGCTGAGCTGCAGGACCAGCAAGCGAGCATTCTCGTTTTTGCTAGACGAGCCCCGAGCTCTTGTCTCGGAGCATATGGAGAGATAAGGCTCACTTCCTATTTCTCCAGGAAATATTCCTCGAACAGAATCGCCCTCACCTTTTCTGCTACCTCAAGAGCGACACCCTTTGTCTACCAGGACGCGATGTCTGCGTGGGGTCATCTCTCCCCCTATCAGGTCGTGAAGGGCTGGAGGACTGTAAATATGTCAAGGAGTAATTTATTACCTGGGAGACAGTGCTGCATGATAATGAAAAACCCAGGCTTCAGAGTCAAACAGATCTGAGATGGAATCCTTGGTCCGGGAACTATGTGGCCTTGGGCCTAAACTCTCTAAGCAAGGGGTAGGAGCTGCAGAGCAGGTAGAGACGGGGTAAACTCAGCCCGCGTGAATGAGAATGAAGGACGTGCTCACTCTGTGCCGCGCAGGGTTCTACGTACCTTACGCACCTTATTGAATTCTCACGAGCCCGCGAGGCAGGTGCTATTTTTCAGATGGTGAGACTGAGCCACATAATAGGGGACTCGTGTGCCTGAGGCTGGAGGACTTTGATTCTGACCTCACCACTGAGTTGACCTGCATCACATGGGGACCTAAAGCTGTTTCGAACACTCTGGTGGTAGATGTGACTCCCTCTGTGCCTTCTGCACCCCCCTTTCCCCTGTCCCCCCAGACATCTACCCGCCCCTTGCTGGAGGGGGTTTAGGAGGGCTCCCCTAGCTCACAGATGCAAAAGAATCCCTTTGAGTGAGCCAGAGTCCAGTTTCCGCCTTGCCGGTTAAGTCCTCAGGCCTCCGTTTCTGTCTCTGCATCCTTTCCCTTTCTCCTCCAGGTCTCGGGGGCAGAGAAGAAAGAGGGGGGATTAGTCTAAAGACCTCGGATTAAGGCTCCCCCATTTCCTGCACTCTGGGCCTAGTTCATCGTCTACAAAATTAGGGTGGTGATGAGGACCGTAGGGGCTGCCAGGAGGGTGAAAGGAAATAATGTCCCGAGAGCACCCACCGTGGATACGGCAAGATGCTCGCCGAGCTCGCCTTCTCCCTGTCTGCCACCTCCACCTGCCTCCTAAGTGAGGTCAAAGGGGACCTCACTCTCCCTTTGTAGCCTGTGATCTGAAAAGCATTGCGACCATAACTGACCCCCCGTCCGCCCTTTTTGAGTGACCAGCACCTTCCTTCCCTAAGAACAGTAGGTTGAAGATGTCCTCATCCTCTTTCCTGCTGAAAAGACACAGAATTCTTTCGTTTTTAACATTTGGCATTTTGAGATGTCAGTCATACAAAGGAAAACAGCCCACTTACCACACTAATGGGTCTGGAAGGCAGGAAGCAGTTTTATTTTATCCTCCACACTACCCACTACCTCCTCGGCAGACTCCTAACGACTGGTTGCTTATTTAATGAACAGTAAGCTCTGGGCAGCCCGTGACAGTTCACTAAGGTGGGGATGGCTCGCCTGTCTCACAGCCACTTCTTGTACATCCTTGATCTTTTGATGGCTTCTATGGGTAGGATGGGCATATTTTCCGAACCCCAAATCAAGACGCACGCTATGAAACATGATCTGGTAACAGTCAAGTGTGTTTGCAATTAGACGTCCAGAATGTCAGGGGTACAGCGGCTTGACACGGGCCCTCATTTCCCAATTATTTTATACCTGTCCCGATGGCCCAAGTTCTGCGAGGATGAAAAGGTCTGTCCACTGGAGTCATCTCCATAAACCCAGCTTTAAGACCTCGGCGGAATCATTCTCCCACCAGCATCTCCTAGGCCTTCGAAGCCATCACCGGCCCCCTGTGCAGTGCGGACGGACGGCTCAGGCTCGCCAGGCTTGCCCCACGCCCACCCGTAGGTGGCATGGTCACTGACGGGTGCAGCGGCCCCGCCCTGGGCCCAAAGGTGTGCCTGACCGCGCATCGTGGCGGCTGCCTGGCCCTGCTCCCTCTCAGAGCTGGACCCCTTCTCCAAGCCAGCACTCTGGTGCCCAGAGGGGGCTGGCGCCCCGAGTCCTGTCTGCATGCTCCCACTTCCTGCTGGCGACGGCCTCCCGGCCTGTCTCAGGGGGCCCTGTGCCTGGTCCGGGCCATTTTCCCCGGCGTCTGGTACTCTGGCTTTGATCCACACACGTGTGGTGTGTCTCAGACATCCACGGAACGGGGGTGACAGGGAGCTTCTTGAGGGCAGAGCCCCCTCCCTCTCCCTTGGGCCTGGCTATTTCTGATGCCACTTCTCACCTCTCCTCAAACCCCTCCCTGTCTGCAGGACAAAAGACGTGAAAGTCCCCCTCCCCCACACCTGCTCCTCCCTCCAAATTGTGTCCTGGAAGCAGCTTCTAAGCCCAGTGGGAGGTCTCCCCATTCACTTCAGGACCCTGCATTCTCCTTTGATTTATGACTTGTTCCAAGGGCCAGAAGCTTGCCCGACAGTCCCCTGTCTCGGAAGCTCGCACGCCTCTGTAAGAACATCCTAGAAGAGCCACAGGAAGGGAGGCTTCTGAAGTTGCTTTAGAAACTACCTAAGTTTCCATGGTAATCGAGCCCTGTGGAGTCGCCACCACATTCTGGACCTTTCTGTTTCCGCTAAAAAGGCTGCTGGGAAGCCTGCTCTTTATCAGCCGCCACCCCAGCAATGGAGCTGGTCTTCTGGGCACCCCGCCCTGTCTCCCTGCTCCTGCGGACAGTCCAGCCTCTGGAAGCGAGGGGCCCCGATACAGTGCCGCAAGGTCAGTTTCTATGACGGGCGGGGGGGGGGGGGGGGGTCGCAGCCGGAATCTGGAATGCGGTCCCTTGGTAATCCAGACGTGCCTGAGCATGCCTGTGCTGGTGCGGGCATGGCCAGGAAGGCACCGGGCTGTGGAGAACTCACTCGTCCCGACTGACCCCCAGAATCGCCCAGCCCACGGCCGAGACACGGAACCCAGACCGTGCCTTACTGCCCAGAGCGACCCAGCTCTGCTTTTCTTCATACTTCCGGTCTGTCCTGCCCACAGACGTGGCTTGATCATTCCTTACAGGAACTTCCCTGAAGATCCATCCGCTCTTCTGCTGACGGCATCCAAGGGCCGTGTGCGCTCTTACGATTTTGTCGCTTCCGCTGTTCCCACCAATCCTGATTCCACCGGCATCCTCCCGCGATCTTGATCAAACACCCACACTGAAGCAAAGGCCTGAACCCCGACTTCTCACCTTACCTCCCCTTGTCCCCAGACCCGGCCAGTTTTACGAGCAGGTGCGTTTCCTGGTCGCAGTCAGCAGTAAACTCAGCTAAGTCCTAATGGCAGGCTGTGTTGGCAACATTCGGGGAGTCGGCTTTTCACCTAAGGGAAGGGGAACACATGTTTGTGCGAATACTCTGTCGTCGAACACGAGGGGTGATTTTAAGCAGAGCAGACTTGGCCTGAGTTAGGGGGCTGGGGAGCTGCACACAGAACAGGAGAAAGACCAGATTTCTCACGATCAGGAGTGGCTGCAGCTAAGGCCGAAGTGTCCCGGGGTCAGAAGTCTGAGCGGGCGCGATGCTGGAGGCTGAGCTGGGCAGCTGCGTGCTCGTTTTAACGTCTGCTGTTGCTGTTTTGAATCAGGGGTCCTGGGTTTTCGTTCTGCACTGGGCCCCCCAAATTACGTAGCTGGTTCTGGTTGGAGGGGAGGAATGCTCTGGGCCTATGGCAGTGCAGCACCCTCGGGGGCGCATGACAGCCCCCCACCCTGACCTGGCTACGCGGGACATAGAGACCACACCCCAACTCCCTGGATCTGGGTGTGGCAGCTTGTCAGAGCTTCAGCTATAGGTACCCCAGAAGGGAGCCAGACCACCGAGAACGGTCACACAATGTCACGTGGTCGCCCGGGGACAATCTGTGGAACAGACCGAGAGCCGGGCAGGATAAGGAATGACGCCTCGTCAATCAACCAGAGGCGGGCCCCGGCCTCCGGGGCTCTACGCCCTGCCCCCCTTCTGCCGTATCTCCCTCTCCCCCTCTGCTGACGACGTCGCGATCATCCCCTTGTTCAACTTCTTCAGACCCCCACGCTCATCGCCATCGCAGGCCCCGGCCTTCCCACAGCTTACCACCCCCCTTCGCTCAGGCCTCTGCTCCAATGTTCCCGCCCCTGAGTGGCCTCCGGGGCCAACCACTGCTCCCCCATTTCTGACGATGCCCCCAGCACGCTCCGGCTCCCTCCCAGTCTTATTTTTCCCCATAGTTCTCATCGCCCGACATCATATCATAAATGTAAGTAAGGTACTAGGTTTTTGTCTGTCTCTCCAACTAGAACATAAGCCTCACAAGGGCTTTCTCCTATTCCTCATCATAGCCCAAGTGCTTAAACGGCGTCTGGCACATGATGTAAACCAATATAATAGGACACGATACAATGTAACAACATAATACATACAATAATATATTGAAATATGACAAGAATGAATATACTGTAATATGAATGAATGAATGACTAGGGTGATGATTGGCCTGAAACATGGTATCTGTTCAAGCAATTTCATCTCTATCATCCCATGGCCTGTGTGTCTTTGCGTGACGTTGGCCAGGCTGGTGCAGGGCTGCTCAAAGCAGAGTGCCACTGAGGGTGGTCATTTAAAAAGGAAGTGCCTCAGTAGCTAAAGTAATAACATGCAAGGACTGAGAACAAGGCCAGGCGCTGTCCTCAGCCCTTCACACGAGTTAGCTCTTTACCTCTCACAACCGTGCTTCCTGCAGACGCTCACTCGCCCCCCGTCACAGAGGACAGCATTGAAAGGCGGGCGAGTCACTTCCCAATGTCACGCGGCCACTCCGAGGCTCCTTCGGTCCTGGACTAGTTTTCCACTGTAATTAAAGCCTTCGTTTCCCCTTGTCGTTGGGTGATTCTACTTCCTGAGCCCCAGTCAGGGACTGGAAGGTGGCTCACGGGCAAGTGTGGGCAGGGGGCTCCGAGGGACAAACGGTGGTCCTTCCCAGAGAGCTCTCCTGGGTGCCTTCGTCGACCGCCGTCCTTTCCAGCTCCTTCCGGGGCCTGCTCTGTGTTAGTAGCTCCTTCTGGGAATTCAATGACGAAGTAACCAACCCTTGCTCGGGCAATATGTGGCTTTCTCGACCTTCTGAGCAGGCAGGTTATGGGACATTCTGACATGGCCTTTTTTGACCAGACTTGAGTGTGCAGGGCCAAGGCTGCTTGCTACACTTTCAAAATGCAAACTTATTACGGAAGCCGGTTCCACCAGCTGGCAAGGGTATAGTTCCTCTGGGGCCCCTTCCAACGCTAAGGTGAAACGAACCCTCCACCCTCCTGCTGCCCGGGTTGCTGGAGGCATCAGCCCTGGCCACTCATTCTACATTGGGCAGGTGTGGACGTGTTTTCTCAACCCTCCTTCCGCAACGCGTCTCCTCCCCCAGACGTCTCTGCTGTGGGTGTAATCATCAAATGCTAACAAACAATCAAACGTTCACCTTCCGATGGGCAAGACCCGTTCCATGGCATAAGGAGGGTATGAAGCCCTGCTGAGGATCTCGAAAAAAAGGTTGTAAGACGGAAGTCAAGAGAAGAGTTGTGAGGTTCTAACGAAAGTGCATGTGAGACTGCATAAGCAGTTCAGCAGGGCAGGTAGATAGGTTTTCAGCCCGGGCTGCTCTTGATTGGTCGTAATAGACTATGGACACCTCTCTGCCTCCTAGAATGGACTTCGCTTAGCGTATGCACACAACAGTAACAACCACCGTTGGCTGAGGGTTTCTTATAAGCTTTGCATCGTGGTGAGTCATCGGCTTACTGAATTTGTTCTCCCTCCCCAGAATATCTGATTTACGAGGTTCTCCCCTCTCTCCCCCACGAGTTATGAAGTTTGAGGCGCGGTGCCTCCTGGCCTTACGGAAACACCATCCCAGTCTCGTCCCTAAGTCGTGCTCGAGTGAGGAGGCAGTGGGAGAGGCTGACGGGAACCTGGGTGTCGCTCTGCTTCACAGGGGTCCCTAAAAAGCCTTTACGGCCTTAAAGAAATAGTCCTCCGGGCAAGACCCACATGCCTTGGACTTTTCGTTTTAGGCTTGTAAGCTCCCAGAATTGCCGGGCCTTTTTCAAGGTCATTGTCTGTTAGAAGAGGGATGTCTGGAGTTCACTGCACCGATGAACTGCGCTCTGGTGAGCCCCGCGGTGGGCAGGGGGCAGAGGGAGGGGGGCCATTTGACATCAGCAGTTTACAAGTCACTGCAATTATTCAAACTTGATAACTTGAGCTGCTCTAGGGCATTCTCTCGTTCCCCTGACTGACTGGGCCAGCGGAACGGCTACGGTGACCACAGGTGGTAGGAAAAGGACCTGTCGTGATTTCCGTTTCCCATTACCATCCATGCCCTCAATTACGGCCATCGTCCCCTCCGTCTGTCCCCCTGTGCTCTGAGAGGGGAGGGACGGAAAGGGAATGGAGAGATTCTGAGGACGCTGGCGCCTGCTGAGAAGCACAGAGTTGGAGCCACGCTAGTGTGGCGCAGGGGTCGCGGGGTCCTCGGCACAAGGCGCTGAGGGCGGAGGTGGCAGGGCGCACCGCTAGTCTCCGCGGTGGGGTCCGTGGCCCAGCACTG
Source organism: Rousettus aegyptiacus (assembly GCF_014176215.1). Taxonomy (NCBI): domain Eukaryota; kingdom Metazoa; phylum Chordata; class Mammalia; order Chiroptera; family Pteropodidae; genus Rousettus; species Rousettus aegyptiacus. Next base: position 54,418,829 of record NW_023416288.1, read on the forward strand.
GCTCCGGTTACGCCCCTCACCAGCTGAGTGACCTAGGACAACTGACACGACTCCGCTTATCTGGAAGCACAACGAGGTCAAACGGGAAGGTCGCTGGGTCCCCTCCACTCTCAACATTCTAGGAGACCAAATTAAAGACAAAACTCTCAGGAACCCATGTATAATTTCCACCCTACTTCGAACGGGAATTGGAGACATTTCATACCAGAAGTACGCAGACCCTAGGGCTGGTCAAATCAAGTCTAAAAAGACAGTAAGAAATCCCGTGGACGGGAGGATAAGATCAGGAAAGCTGGGTTCTTTCTTGAAGGCTTGCTGCTCCATCGAGACAACACAAAATACTTTCTCTCTGTTTGCTTCTGCGATGCATTGAACATACATTTGAGAGTGCAGACACTGTTTCGGACGCAGGGGACGACTTGGAGGAAAAGCAGATGAGCTTCTAGAGTTCGTGGAGCTTACACTAAGTGTTGGGGTGGGATAGTCAATAAACAAAAAGAGAATGTTAAAAACACTACGGACACCTAGTGCCCAGATCTTAATTTCTAATCCCACTCTCCAATAAAAGGGATCAGAGAAATGGCTGATTTTAGGACCGGGGCAGGATGTACACGAGATGAGCCTGGGGTACCTCGGTGCCGAAAAATAAGGGCTCGAAAAGCAAAAACGACAACCGACGAAAACCCACGTCCACAGGAGGACGCCAGAGGGACACGGGGCCAACTGGAAGAGCTCCCAACGGCCAAAGCCAGAACAACTGGGACAACCAAATGATCAGCACGTCGGATTATAACCCGAAGCATGAAATAAATCTCCATGAGCCCACACGGATACAAGTAAGTGATGGACTAAATTAATAAATAGGGAAGAAGAGACAGATCCCCCGTGCAGAAGAATTTCAAATACTCTATGTAGATACTCCACCCTAAAGGAGAGAGAGCCTGGCTCCCCGCTCACAGGCCCAGGGACTTCTTTCCAAAGGGGACAGTCTGGAAATGGGGAAGAGAGAGTAACATCACAGAGGAAAAACCCAACACCTGCTACTTCGGCCAGGTGGTCAAGGTCCACATCAACAGTAGTAAGTGACGGTGATACCCTTGAAATGATGTGATGAAAATGGCACTTGACCCGTGTGATCTTCCTCCCCCAAACCCATAATCCTGGATGAATTATGCTTGGTTGTATATCCTGGGTCTTCCAGAAGGTGTTTAAGCCAGACAGGGAAAGATAAACACTATATGATTTCACTTCCGTGTGGAATCTAAGGAATAAAAAGAATAAACTCAAAAACAACCCATCACCCAGTCTACTGAAGAGAAAAACCTCACACGAGTTCCAACAGAAGACCAGCCTACCGTGTGAACGACCAAGCACTTCTCAAAACTACCGAGGTCATAAAAACAAGCAAAGTCTGAGAATCTGTCACAGCAAGAGAAGCCTGAGGAGACATGGCAGCTTGATGCAATGGGGGATCCTGTTTGGGATCCTGGAGCAGAAATAGGACATTGGGTAAAAACTAAGAATCTGAATAAACTATGGACATTCGTTAAATAATAACGTACCAATATTTATTCATTAATTGTAACAAGTGTCCCTCGCTAACATAAGATATTAATAATAGGGAAAGCTGTGTGCAGAGTCAGAGGGTAGTATGGGAACTCTGTGCCATCTGCTTAAGTTTTCTATAAACCTAAAACTTTTCTAAAAACGTTTCTTAAAAAAAAAGGGATCTGAAGGTCGGAGATGGGAGAAGTCAGAGGCTCTGTCCTGCTGGCCTTGAATAAGCAAACTTCTGTGAGTCCCACAGTGGCAAGGAAAGGAATTCTGACGACGTCATGGTCTTGGGAGAGGACCTGGGCCTCAGATGAGATCCCGGCCCCAGCCAACGTCCTGATGACAGTTCTCTGAGAACCGAGTTAAGCCGGGACTGGAATTCTGATCTACAGAAGCTGCGAGATAGCAAATGTTTGTTGTATGCTGCTAAACGTTTTAACTAAAAACAAGACACAACAGCAGCAATATGACAGAAAGTAAGGGTGCCCTGCAGACAATTAAATTAATTAAGACAGAGAGAGTGGCGGGACGGCTTCGTTACCTTGAGGGGGGGCAAGGCAGCCCTCTCTGAGGCCGGAATCCGAGACAGCCAGCCACGAGGCGCTGGCAGGGGAGGCACTGTGGGCGACGGGGTCGGCCAGCTCCAGGGCCTGCGCGCCCCAGGCCAGAAAGGCCGCGTGTGGCAGCAGTGCCGTGACAGGGAGGAACGGGGAGGAGGAGGGAGGGGCCGTGTGAGCCCCACTACATCGGGCTCCTGCGATGCCCCACCCAACCCTGTGTCGGAACCCTAACCCCCAAGGTGGTGGCATGAGGAGGAGGGGCCTTGGGGGGTGATTAGGCTATGAGGGTGGCGCCCTCACGAACGAGACCTCGGAGAGCTCCCAGCTCCTTCCACCGCGTGAGGGCGCAGCAGGAAGACGCCGTCCGAGAACGGGCGAGCGTGTTCTCGCCGGGCACTGACGGGGCCGGCACCTTGATCTCGGACTTCCCGGCCTCCGAACAGTGCGAAATAAACTGCCATCGTTGAAGTCACCCAGTCTTCTGGTACAGCAGCCCACGCTGACTAAGACAGCTTCTAAGGAGGAGAGAGGGATCTGGATTTCCAGTTCGGCTGCAAGCCTCGTGGAGCAGATGAGTCACGTGCCGGATCCAGACTTGGGGAACAGTCATGCTAACGGCTCTGTGAGGGACCGATCGCTGGGTGTCAGCGTGGGGTCGCGGCGTCTAGATGGGTGGCTCCAGCCTTAGCCCGGACAAGAGCTCACCGAGGCTTAGACCCGAGCGGCGGTGGAAACGATGGTGTCTTCCAGGAGGGGGTGAAGGTGTGTCGTTGGGGTGCCAACGGGGAAGGGCACGGGCTGGACGCTGACGGCCCTGCAGATCTGCGTGCACGAGGCGGCTCTGAGGCTCGCCCGGCGAGTGGACTGCGCGTGATCGCAGTGGTCACGTGCTCCCTCGCCATGCTGCGCCCCGGCCCCCCACGTCGTCCTGTCCCTGCACTTCTGAATACCACGGGTGAGTCATCGGGACGCTTGTCCCTGGCAGCGGCTGGTACCCGAATGGTGCTGTGCCAGTTTGGACCAGATTCTCCCCGGAGGCCCTGCCAAGGGGAAAACTGGGTCCCACCCACCACCGCCAGCCTCCTGGCTTGACACAGCTGCCCGACTTCATTAATTGCCTCCTCTGGGTTGAGTGTTAATTAAACAATTGGTTGCTAGTTATTTCACAAGTTGCGGGGTGCCCTCTCCTTAGCCCGAGGAAAGAGTTAAATCTGGGGCAGAGGAGGCCCCGGTGTGGACCATCCTCCGTCACGTCGGAACAGAGGGGACGTGGTTCATGGAATCCTTCCACTTTCATTTTGGCCCAGGTAGTTTCACCTAAAGTCGCCTGCAGTTCCATCTTTAGACGCCTGACCACAAATTTGCCTTTTTCATTCTTGCCAACACCTCCTTCTCCACCTGCTCACCACACGTGTGCTGCTGTTAGGCCCCCAGCTGATCTCCTCTGTCACCCAATCCGACCCTTTGGGCCCTGTCTGTCTGTGCTCAGGTACAGAAGCCTGACACCCACTCTGGGTGAGAGCTAAGGCTGCGGACCTCTCCGTTCTGCCTTGCTGTAAATACCGGTAATCTAAGTGAATGACTGTCACAGGGAGCTGCCTCTCCGAGTTCTTCGACAGGTCAAGCCTAGGAGGTTAACTCCTGGAGGGCAGGAAGTGGTCAGGTTCTGGGAGGGGCTGGTGCTGAAATGCCTCTTTTGGACACATGGGGGTTCTTTAGGCCAAGACACCCCTTCTGGGTTGACACTCCCGCTCTCAGTGCACCCCCCTTGGCAGAGCAGGGGTCACGGAAGCACAGCCTCCGTTCCGAGGCTGCCCCTCCCCAGCGCCTAGCTCAGCAGCTCCTGGGCTCAGCAGACAGCACTGCTCTGGGCGTCTGGACCCCACGGCCACGGGAAAGGACACGAGCAGTCCCCCTCTGTCTCCGGAAGTTGACGTCAGCAGCCCAGAGGGAGCTGTCAGAGCTGAAAGGGCCTGGAGACTTAGCCCCTGGACGGAGGCGAGCCCCGTACCCGGCCTGGAGAGAGGGGGAGATGAGACAGTGTGCGGGGAGCTGCGGCACCTCGAAGGGGGGACGACAGCGTGTCCGCTCCCCAAGCTCCCGGGCTCCTGCTCGGCCCACACCGACCTGTTCGCTCAGCTGTGCTCACAGTCCCAGGGGCCTCTCCAGGGCCTTCGAAAGCCGGGGTTCTGGAGCCTGTCTGTAAAACCACGAGCCTGAGCGAGGACGCTTACAAACACGGAGTGTCTCCACTTTTAGCTTTTTACATTCTGGGGTCCACGCGAAGTTTTGACTGGAAGGTGGAAACGAAAAGGATTCAGCAGCTACTAAAACTGTCTGGAGATCGAGCTGACCCCGTGTGTCACCGAAGAGGACACTGAGGGACGGAAAAGGTAAGCAGGGCAGGTTTTGCGGGACACCAGAGGAGGGGTGTGGGAAGTGCCAGAGAGAGCCGCCTGGGCACGCCCTCCACCAGCCTCCATCAGGAGCGCTGGGGTGGGACCCAACCGTCAGGCCCCTGACGGATTCTGTCACTCGCTTCCTCGCCCAGGCCTCTTCCTCGCCCAGGCCTCGGCTCGCCAGGCCCCAGGGGTCTCCCTCCCCTCCCCAGCCTGACCCACTCACTCCTCAGCTCCCGCCTCTGCTCAGAAGCCCAGAGCCAACTTGTCACAAGAGGGGCCTGAGCTGGGCACGTGCACGTGGTGCCTGAGGTCTGACTGGCAGTGTGTCCGTGGGCAGCACTCTGCTCCCTCTCACTCCACGAACACTTCTCACTCCCCCCCGTCCAGGCCCAGCTCCCCGCTGCCCAGCTCCACCGTGCGACGGCCACTTCCCTCAGGCTGCGATGAACGTGCCCAATGGCTAGCGTCGGCTCTGAACCCAGACCCACGCCAGAGACCAAAGAGCACGTCTTAGCTTTTCCCGGAGAAAAGGGCACGTGCAGACCACGGAGCCACGTTTCTGTCCCACAGACGATGGTGGCCTGTCCTGCAGAACCGCACGGTTCTCTGTACCCACAACCCCTTATGAGGCCCAGATGGGTCCTACGGCCGTGGCAGTGACAGAGCATGAGAGACAGACATGACGGCCTCCCATCCTGAAGTCTGGCATGCGTATCAAATGCCCATGTATCCGGGTTCATGCTCCCTCCGGGTCTGACGCGTCTCCCGATGCCTCAGCCACATCATCTCTCCCATGCCAGGCAGTCAGACCCCCGAGGTAAGGACCACGCCTTCTCGGCCTTTGCACCCCCAGCGGCTGGCACATTGGGGAGCAGTTACGAGGAGCTCAAAGACCCCTTGATGAATGAATGAATGAGCGCGCGCGCAGAACCGCGCCCGAGCCGTGGCCTTGTCCCGGCGCCTCGTAACCCGGGCCGCCCCGCGCCCACGGCCCCCGAGCCTGCGGCCTTACCTCCCATGAGGAAGAGCAGTCCGGCCACGTACTGCATAAGGCCTCGGTCCCAGCAGCAGCCCAGCACGCCGATGATCCAGCCGAAAAGGATGATGGCCACCGCCATGCCCATGAAGCCGGCCGTCATCCTGCGCAGGTCTGTGGGGGAGCGGGAGGGACACGGTTACCATCAGAGCCCGGACTCGGGGTCACGGGGCACCCCGACCCCGGGCAGAGGGGGAAGGGCGCACGCTGCAGGGGCAGGAAGCCAGCCTGTCCCTCTCGGAGACGCGGGTACAGATAACCACCGTGTCCTCGTGTGCACATCCTGCCCGGACGGCTTGGTCCCCGAGTACAGGGGGAGGGTGGCATTGTCGTTTCTTGTGCCGGGTGCAGGGCCGTCCTTCCCAAGCATCTATCTCAACCTTCTGAGGCCCACCCACTCACTCGGGCTGCCAGGCAGCTGTCGAGCACCCCAACCAGACGACCACCCACCAGATACTGGAGAAAAGCCTACAACCAGGAAGGACAAGAACCTGAAAAAACACTGAGCAGGGAGAAGAAAGAATAATCTAAAATTGTGATTAAAAGTATTATTAATATTTCCAGAGAGACAAGAGAATAAACACAGTTGGCCTCTGTGAAATAAGAGCAGGATACTATCGAATAGGACTACATGGTGAACAAAAACACCGCCTCGAAATAACAGAATCGAAATCACTGAAATTCATATTATAAAATCAATTCTCATTTATGTATTAACGGTCCTATCCTGTACCAAAAAAAAAGGTGTAAGGAGGCTTATAGACCACACACAGTACAACAGGATAAAAATAATTAATGAGGAAATGAAGGAAAGAGAAAATAAAGAAAAGAAAGATAAAGCCGCATTTACATTCGGATGTAAAATTGAGTCCATGAGGTCTTCAGGAAGGTATCTGCTCCGTATCTGAACTGAAAGGCATTAGATATTCTTTTCGTTGTCTTTAAATCTCTGTTGCTTTTTGTTTGCACTTGAGTAAACCCCCAAGGGTCACTCTGCTTGTGCAATGACCCACATGAGATGGCCCCACTCCTGCCCATCGGGGTTACCCGAAGGTCAATGTGACCCCTTTAGAAGGAACTGCCTTTTCTTTTTTCAAAATAATTTTTTATGTTTCAATTACAGTTGACATACAATATTACATTAGTTTCAGTGTACGGCACAGAGATTAGACATTTATATAACTTGCGAAGTGATCACCTGGTAAATCTAGCATCCGACACTGTACATAGTTATGACATTATCGTCAACTATTTTCCTCATGCTGTGCTTTACATCCCTGTGACTATTTTGTAACTACCAATTTGTGCTTCTTAATCCCTGACCCCTTTTTCTCTCACCCCCAACCCCCTCCCATCTGGCAACCATCAAAATGTCCTCTGTATCTATGAGTTTGTTTCTACTTTGTTCATTCATCTATTTTGTTCTTTAGATCCCACATGTAAGAGAAATCACATGGCATTTGCCTTTCTCCGTCTGACTTACTCGGCACAATACCCTCTGGGTCCCTCCATGCTGCTGCAGATGGCAAGATTTCATCCTTTTACATGGCTGAGTAATATTCCGTTGTATATACATACCACTTCAGCATTATTTACAATAACCGAGGTAGGGAGGCGACCTGAGTGTCCAACAAGAAACTGCCTTTTCTAGTCTTTGTGACTGCTCGCTGTGCCCACAGGAGCACTTGGTACTCAGCTATTTAGAGCGTTTGTATTTCTTTTCCCATTTCTTTCTCCCTTTTTGGAAGGAAGGAAGGAAGGAAGGAAGGAAGGAAGGAAGGAAGGAAGGAAGGAAGGAAGGAAGGAGAGAGAAAGGAACACTAACACACCTCTCTGAAGCCTTGGGAAACACTGTGCGTGGTAGGCCTAAGAATAATCCCCTTGCAAAGAACCTGGAACGGACGGGCGGCCTCTGAGGCTACAGCTGAGATAAAGAAAAATGTTCTTATGCGTCACGTTGGGTTTGAGTCCATTATCTGTATTCCATGACCTAACGTTTAACATTCTAATTTTCGAAATGAAAAAAGTTCATTCTAAACTTTTGAGCAATAGCATTTAGTTCAGCACAGCGGGGAGGAGTGGGCAGAAGGGGTTGATGGCGAGGGGGAGGGGCGGAGAAGGAAAGGCAGGAGAACCATTAAATAGAACCAAAAAAAAATAGCAGTTCTCCCTCATGGAAAAATTTTGATTTTGAAGTTTACACTGCTATTAACATTTAAATTGAAAGGTATTGCTTGCAACTCTACACGGGAAACGAAGGCATATGGGTTGAAATAACCACCACTTAGAGAAGAAAAATATATATGCGCTCTGAATATCTTTCTATTTGCTCTTTCAAGATTTTGCAGGAAAAAAAATGATAATTTGATTTAAAAAAAAAAAAGAAACAAGAACGGTGAGGGTAAGTATATGTTGGATCTTGCTGTGATGGTGAAGACTTGCAGAGAGGGAGAGAAGAAACTCTCTTAATGGCCCCAGCATCGAGAGTATGTGGTGAACAGCAAGGTCATGGTCCTCCCCTGCTGGCCACACAGGGCACCTCTGGGTGAGCCTTGCTGGTCAGAAGCCTCTCCCTTTTGTAAGATGTAAGCGCATTGCCAGCAGAAGGGTGTCAGCTGCCCTGGGAGCCAGACATTCATATGTCGGTCCTGTAGGGTTCAACGTCACAGGAATCAGAGGGCAGAGCAAGATGATGGGGCCGTAACTCAAGAGTTTTTGCCTCAAGGGGTCAGTCTGGAGAGTAAGAAGTGGAGAGAAGAGAGAGTCGGCAAAGAACATGCTGGCCATGGGATCAACTCAAGACAGGTTGATCAAAGGAGAGGGAATATTCCAGGAACAAATGACTGCATGGCAATCGTCTCTGAAGGAAGTGGGGAGCCGGGTCCTGGGTAACCATCGAGAGATTCAACACACGGGGACGGAAGCACAGATTCTCGGAACCGGGCTGCCCGGGTTCGAACCCTGGCTCTGCCACCCACAAGCTGTGTGACCTCGGGCGAGCAAGTCCACCTTCTGTATTCGTAAGTGAAGGATGGTACATACGTCAAAGGGTCATTAAAAGGATTAGATAAGGTATTATGCACACACTGCTCAGAACGGTACCTGGCGCGAAGCTTGATCTGTGTAAGGGTGAGTAGAAATGGAGGTCGCTTACACGAAAGTGAGGTTCTCTTTCGTTTTCACGTGCCACATCTTTTGCATTTGCTGTACGTGAGCACCCGGAAACTGAGCAACATGTTGGAGACAGGCCCTGATTGAGGGTCTGGTGCCCGGGGGTGGGGTGGGGGAGGAGGCAGGCTTCTGTGCCTCTCAGACAGCTGCAGAGGCCGAGGTGAAGACTCTATTTTTGTTTGTTAAAATTGAGATGCTTTTGCCCTGGAGCGTTGATGCCTCGTCCTCCCAGGACCAAAGCAGCTGGAGGCTACGGCGGCTAACAGCGGAGCTGCTGCTGGCCACAGAGGCTATGTGAACCCTGGGCGCTCGCAGTGAGCACTACACCGATCTAGAAGTAAGAGGCAGGGGCAAGACCGCGGCGCTGCTGCGAGGGTTCGCGTCACTTGAAGCGATCTCGTCAATTGAAACCGCAACAGAGAACCAGCTAACAGGAGGTTTTGCCTTCAGCTTTCTTCCAGAGTGTAAGTTGGTTCAGGATTATAACACCGTTATGCTTAAGGAATTATTTTACGTGAATGCAAAATTATTCTTCCATTTCCATGAGAAAATGCGACTCGTGGGCTTTGCTCCCAGAGGTTCTCTCCTCCATCCTTCTCCACGTCCCCCCAGGCTCCAGGGGCAACACTCTGCACTCCCCAGAATGACCTGGCGCTTTCCTCCTCCCCCGATGGCGCTGTGCGCCCTGCCAACATGGCTGCCCACACGCTCCGCCTGGCGAGCTTCTCATCACCCTCAAAGATGTCCCTGACGAGTGAAAGTCTAGGAGGCTTCCAGGGCATGTTAGCAGACACGCGGCCAGTGCTCAGGGCTCCCGTAACTCCTGTCGACACATCACATTGCAAGTATTTATGTCTCTCTCCCTCCAAAGAATGAGAGCTTGCTCAGGGCTGTGGTCATGTCTGAATTATTTTGTTCTCATGTGACTGACGTGAGCAGGTGCTCAATAAATATTTGCTAAATGAGATAATCGCCCCACGCTGTAACCATTACTAAAACTGTGTGCCCCACAAAACAGTGTAGGGTGAGGCTGTACCTACCCAATTCGACCCAATTCAAATTGTTCAGATGTCACTGTGATTTGAAGACAATTTCCCTCTCCTCCAATATGATTTTGTTTTTAAAAGCCAGTGTGAACTAACATTTAAAAATTCAACATATTATTTATCATATGCAAACAAAGCATCAACATAAGTCCAAAGTTCAGACCGCACAGAGCCATGCAACGTGGGGGCTCCTTGCATAAAGTTTAGTGAGCGCATATGCTACCCCAAAGATTATGAACCCCATAGATGTTTCTGCGCTGCCTCCCAAATCAGGAAGAGACCACGAGGGGTGGGGGGGGGGTGCGTTAGGTAGTTGCTGTAGAAATTTTAAAAATGATTTTGGGGTCAAATGATGGGCTGGAAGGTTCCTCCTCCTCAACCCGACCTCCGGATCAGAGAGCTGCCGTAAACAGGGAGGTTCTGTGATGCTGCCTTACGCAAATCACGCCCACTGTCAAAACAACGGAAGGCAAACTGCAAAGCCTGTACTCGCCTGATGAGAGCTAGGTCAGCAGCTAAAGCAAGTGCCCGGAGACAAGAAAGGAGAAGCAGGAAGAACCCAGAACTGAGAGGCAGAGTCCAAAACCCAAAAGAAATAAAATCACAGGACGACCCCTTTCTCTGCAGCCACGCTGCTAAGCCAGCAGCAGAGGCTGCAGGAGGGAAGGACGAAGAGACACTGGGGCGCAGCCAACTCGACACACCTGGGCGGACCCAACTAGGCAGTGGTTCTCGGTCCTGGGGGTCTTCTTACTGAGTGACGAGCCGGACGAGTGTAATCCTCTATGCCACCCCAGAGAGAAGCTCCCATGCCCCTCCTCTAATATCATGCATCACTGACAGGTACTCTGGGTGCAGAGTGTAGAAATCAGGGTGGCTTGGCAAGAATGGGCCCCCTGGAGAGTCCCCCCAAAGTGACAAAAATTGGGAAGCTTTAAAACACATTGGCACCTTGTAGGGTGCTGTACCTGCCAGAAAAAAATGCCGCAGACACCTGAAAGTGGTCGAGGGCAAAGAATCTGAAAAGCCTGGAGAAGGGGAAGATAAATAGGGCTGAACATTCACTGCGCATTTACTATGTGCAGGCACGTCCTGAGCAATTTACGAAGAAGATGGCCGCTCGGCCTCCCCATGGCTCTGTACAGGAGCAGCTACTTCTGTCATTTTGTAGACTTAGAGACCGAGACACGGGAATTTCAGTTGATCACGGTCACGCGGACAGAACCTGAACACCAGGATCCACAGGCGGGTCTTGGCAGGGGCCTCATTCGGCCCGTGCCCTTTCCTTTCCTCTGTCCCTTTTGGATTTCATGCCACTTCAAACCCCAGGAGAGACGTTAACATCCAATAAAATACAATAGAATCTTATTTGGCTGTTAAATTACTCTTTTGAAGAATGTCAAAGACCAAGGAAAAGTGTATAACAGAAAACTGAGTGAAAAATGATGCACGAGCCTATGCATTCCATCTGATCCCTACGCTGCCGGTTATACGTGTGAAGCCACGCATCTACACCCGGGTGGGCCAAGCGAGTGGGAAGCGCAGCACGCGTTACGTGGAAACAAGTACTTGCTATGACCGGCTAAGTTCTCTTCGGCCGTAGAAGTGACAGGAATTGGGGCCTGAGTGTCGAGAGAGAGGGAGAGGGGTGAGTCGGGCTTCTGGCTCGGACGATGAGAAAATGGCGACGGCATTGGCGAGGATACGGAACCAAAGAAGAGGCGCAGAGCGTTGCTCCTCCGTTTGGGTTTATTGTTCTTTATTTATCTGGAGGGAGTATGGGAGGGAAGACGAGAAGAACAGATCTGGTAAGAGGGGAGAGGCTGTTAAGTTTGTTATGTGCCTCACGGGTCTCCAAGCGGAGATGTGCCTTCGGGCCCTGGCTGTTATGTGTCTGGTGCAGGCGAAAGAGATTCGGGCTTGGGATGTTGGTATGAGGCTCATGCGGCAGGATAGAAGGCCTGCTCTCCCAGGGCAGGTGTACGAAAGTGAGAAGGACAAGTGGCTATGGGCGGAATGGGAGCTCCCACATTTAAGGGATGGGAAGAGGGCGAGGGGGAGAGCGAGAGTGGACGGCCAAGAGGGCTAGGGCAATGGGAGACATCGTGGGAGGGAAAGGAAGAAAGGGTTTCCACGACGACGGCTGATATTCCTGAGACCAAACGGGACATCACGTCATAGAACATTCATCCAAGACTTCCTGAGCGCCAGCTGTGCGCAAGCATTGGGCTGGCAACAGGGGACACGGTGGTTCATAAAACTGGCACGGTCTCTCCCCACGTGGAGGCTTACCAGACAGTCGACTAGGAGGTCCCCTGTGACCTCGACAGAGACGCTTTCAGTGGAAGTCAATCTCACTGAGTGACTAGGAATGAATGGGCGGTAAGAAGTAAAAGTCGCTTTAAATGTAATGCTTTCAAGTAGACTGATTGTAGAAAAGAATAGGGAAATGGTGGCAGGCTGGAACGCAGAGGGAGGGGGGCTTTTTTTTTTTTTTTTTTGAAGTATGCAAGCCCCGAGTCTGTTTCCATGCAGAGGAGAATGGATAAGCAGAGTGGACCAACCCGAATGCCAGAGACGACGCCCTCTCACATGCTCCGAATCTGATCCAAACCAAACGGTCGGCCCCACACACAAACTCGGGCAAGTCCCTGACTCCACTCGACAAACACCCTCGCTGAGCTCTCTCCGGGGCTCCGACCCGGAGTCGCCCGTGGTGCAGGACGCGCTCGTGGCGGAGCCTCCCTGTGGGCTCCCGCTTTGTGCACACTCGTTCGGTCACCGGCGCCGTGATCTGCTCATCTGCTCTCAGCCAGGCATTGTTCTGCGAAGATGAGCGAGACGGCAGCCCTTCCTTTGAGATGGCCCCAGGCCCACGGCCATGTCCCGTGCGGTCGGCCATTCGACGGCTTGGAGAACTGAGGTGTAGGGACTCGAAATCTCCACTTCACGAAGGGATGACTCTGCTCCATCCAGCGAGGGCGCGAGTGAGCAGGAGCTCACGAGGTCTCTCCCAGACGTCCAGTGAGCAAGGGAGAAGGGGGCCGGCATTTATTCATCACCCACGTGCCAGGCACTGGGGACGGTACGTAACTTGCGCAGAGGTGGTCGATGAGAAAGCTTTTTTCCTATTTGTTTTGTTGAAAAGTGATGCCTAATGGCTTCACGTTTATGTTTTCAAATATTTTCCACTTCGTACGGCTTGCTTTCTAGGCTTGAAGTGCCTCACGTGACTAGAAGCGTTTTTCACGCTTCATGTGTAGTCAGCCACTTTCGACTTTTGCCAGTGTTTGGCTGCTGGCTCTTTTGTTGAGTAAACGCTTACTGCGTCGATTGTGTCAGGTTCTGTAAGAGACAAGCACGCCCCCTGGGGCCCCGTGTGCGCCCCTCTCCCCGCTGTCCTTGGAGGGGTCTCTGTTCTGTGGCAGGCTACCGAAGCCTGTTCCAGCACGGCCGGGGGCACTGCCTGATACGTGAAAACCCAGAACACTCCAGGAGACATTAGACCGAAGCCTTTGCTGCTGCTGTTCTCCCAAAGGAACCTGGTACGTTTGATTTACCTCTGAGTTAGGAAAAAACATGGATCGTGGATTTTTTAAGCGTGACGGATAAAATGTTGAAAGCAAAATGTTGATACATTGATGCCCAGACTTTCCTACAATTCGGATGACTTCTGAAGCAATGGCAGCCAAGCTGCTTATCTGACACTAGCTGGTCGGGTCGTTATGCTTCCTGTGACCTCCCGCCCCGCAGCACGGAACAACGCTCAAGCTCAAGACTCATGTCTGTCTGCTGGGGACATGGTTCTTGTCACTGGGAAAAGGAAAAGAGCCAAGACGTCGGTACCTGCAGGATTTAGATGCAGAGGTGGGAGGAACATTGCTGGTCCCTGGGCTGGACCGCATGGGTCTCTGAGTAGCAGGGACTCCAGTGGCAGAGTCGTCTAGATGTCCCTGAGGTTAATGACAAGGAATACACCGTCCTGCCTGCTCACAAGGCTCAGGACCGGAGGACACAGGGCAAGACTCAAAGTCTTAGAACTGGAAGGAAGTTGAAATCTGGCTCCTTCTGGCTTTGGGAACGTACGACGCCCCCCGGAATTTAAATAGAGTGTTCTCTTTATTGAAAGGGGAGAGTTTAAAGGTATCTGCATTTATAATATTCGATTCTACTGCGGCTGCATTCAAATATATTTGCCACCTATATAAAGCAGAGCTAAATGCCCACTAATACTGTGTCTAGGTACTCGACATCGACAGGGCAGACCTCTCTCCTCAGCTCCTGGTCCACACGTCTCGTGGCCTTCTCAACATGTCACCGCAGGTTGTCCACGGAGGACACTAACTCCGAGCCTCTAAGACCCCAGCTCCGTTCCTCATCTACCGTCTGAGAGCCCCTCTGTTGACGCCGATGGCGCGAACTCCTCACGACCCCCTGCGCCCCGACCTCCGCGGCGTTCTGCAGCCCGTCACGTCTGACCACCAGTTGCCCTGTTCACTGGATTTTGCCTCCACGATAATCAACGCACACATTCCCTCCCCTCCGTCCCCGCGGCCTCTGCCCGGCCCACCTGGCCTCGTCCCCGCCCCATGTGGCCAAATGAGTCTGAGCTTCGCTGTCAGGGGTAACGCCTGGCTCAGCACGCGGCCTTCGGTGAGACTCGGCTTCCCCACCTCTCAGTACAGGCCGGAAATGGGAGGATTTACATGAGACGCGGTGTCCGGCCCTCAGCAGGAGTCCAGTTGGCACCGGTTCTTCACCTCCCCACGCCTCGCCCCAGAGCCCTTCCTCCCAGGACTTCCCCGCTGCAGTCCGTGCTCTGCGGCTGGGCGAAGTCTCCTCAAGCCAAACTCACGCTCTCGCCTCTGCGCCCCAAACCGTGGATGGCACCCCACTGTCCGTCATCGTAAAGAACACACAGAAGGCCTCGTTTCAGGCCCTTCCTGCCCGAGCCTCATCACCAGCACGATCGCGTCCGTCTGGTCTCTTTCACGTTCTCTGTGCTGTGACACCCTGAGGGGCTGACCCTCCTCCCAGCACGCTCTCCGCTCTCCGAGTCTCTCACTCTGTCCGCCGCATGCCCAGGTCTTCCTCGTCCCGCTCGGCTTCACTCTTACCCCTCAAAGTCCTGATATTCAGAAGGAAGATTCGCTCATCATCTGCAGATACGGAAACGGCCAGTTTAACTTGATTTGGGGCAAAACCCAAAATAAATACTAACGCACGCATGTAATTCACTCAACTTTTAGCGCTCTGCAGGGATCATTCAATTGTCAAAGTTAAATAACATTTATGTTAAGGAGACGTCATACTAAGTGTATAAATTTACAGTAGCTTAGTGTAATTGTGAGTGTGTGGAGATAGATAGAAAAGCTAAGCACTAGCTTTCTATATGTAAATTTCCATATTTCTATATAGTAAATTAGTTTGAGAAATAAAAATGATTAACAAATAATTCTCCAGTGAAGCATTCATTTCCAAATGTTATAAGCTGACCAAACATATCTTTCTATATAAGAAGTGGATTGCAGACATTAAAAACCCCACTGCGAAAACTGAAAACAACCTATTCTAATAATTGGAAAATAGTTAAATAAATTACGATATACTCACATTATGGGCTATTATGCAGCCATAAAATGATATTTTTGAATAAATGAAATGAGGTTGAAAAAAAGCAAGATGTAAAACTACATTCTGTGTGCTCCTCGATATTTAATAATAATTATTATAAACACTAATGATAATAATAAGCAAGAAAAAAAGATAATTTACCAAGCAAGAAAAAAAAGAAAATATACCAAAAGGTTAATGGGGGGCAGAGGATTATGGGTAATTTTTATATCCTTCTTTATCCTTTTCTGTGGTTTCCAAATTCTCAACAATAAACATCTGTTGCTTTTATAATCAAGAGAGGAAAATATTCAAAGCATCATTTAAAAACAAACGCAGCAACAAACCATGTCATTGAGCTCAGAGGAGGCATACGGGGATAGAGGAAGTTCAAGCAGCTCTTCCCAGCATCCTCTACCCAGAAGTCATCCTTCTCTGGGGCACTTGGTTTCCACAGTCCAATCGCGAAGCAGGCTTCCTCATCAACAGCCTCCCAACGAGATACTGTGAGCATCTGCATGCTAAACACCTCAGTGGCTTTACTTCTGGGCAAGACGACCTGAGAATTCCAGGGAACAGGAGCTAACCAAGGTCTTACAAGAGAATAAAGTGTTTTTTTTTTTTTCTATATCGTCTCTGTCCATGATTGACCATGCATAATGACAGAAGTCTTTCTTTACTGATTTAGTTTTTCAAGATTTCAAGACTCCTGTGCCACTGGCGCACTAGGCAATCTTTCGGTAGGCCCCTTTTCAAGAACTGGAACATAAGTAGCATCGATATGACTCAAAACGACTACAGATTTACAGACGCGTGTGATTGGGGCGGGAAAAATGCCGCGACATGAAATTAGTTTTCTACAGACCAGCAGGAATAAGAAATGCATGTATGCCCTGGAGGCGTGTATCGGCTGTAAAACCCCGAATGTCAGAGGGCGGGACGGCAGAAGATCACGCCGCACTTGACGCCTTGTGTGGCACATAGACAGTGCCCCGGCAATATTCTAGGTCACCAGCTGACAGTTTTCGAACTGAAAACGTTTTGAAAGATCGAAATGACGTGCGAGTAAGAGGCTAGCCCCTGTGCTTCTTCGTGACGTTATCGAGGTGAGCGTTCTTCCAAACATCTAAAGAAGAGCGGGGGTCCTCCGATCACAGGGACACTTTTTCATTAAAAGTAAAATTTTTGCATTTTGAGAATCAGAAGAGTCTGGAGCCAGACTGCCTGAGTTTGAGTACTGCCTCTTGTTAGTCGTGTGACGCTGGTCACCTCGAAGCCTCAGCTTCCCCATCTGTAAAATGAAGTTAATAACAGAACCTCTCTGAATGGGAGGTTAGAGGGGATCACGTATGACACGTAGTAGGTGCAATGAGAAGATGAGCTGTTGAGGAACTGGACTCCAAGTGCCACTGGACACCCCACATTGCTGGCGAAGTGGGTTCTTTCCACGTTCTCATCTGAATCCATCCAAACACCCTTCAGCAAAAGGCTTGGATAAGAGAAAACCCAACATTTTCTAGGCTCCAAATGCGTAGGTTAGGTGAAAGTTTTCATGTCAATAAACAGCATGAGTTTTGTTGTCAACCCACTCGTGCCACTGCAAATCTCATGGGCCTGGGATTCGGAAGCAGAAATGTAAGAGATGAGCAGGCTGCTCCTGCATGTGCCTTGATGCTAAACCCGGGCACACTTAGAGCGGGCTGCTGGACAAGTTACACGAGAATGAGGCTGACACAGAGCCTCCAAACATTAGCCAGAGTTTATGCCAAGTCCCTGCAAACCGGCCCCCTCCCCAGGCCTGACACTGTGCCTTCCTTCATGATGGCGACAGCATTTATTTGGCATTTACCATGTGCTGAATAAAGCACTGTTCTAAGGACTTCGCATTTATTAATTCATTCAATTGTCACAACCACCTCACGCTTCAGAGACGACTCAGAGGGACACCCTGCCCAATGGACTCACGTCTTACTGAAAAATGACCCGTTGACCCAATCGGATCCTCTTTGGGGACGTAGGAATGTGAGGGGCAAACAGAAATGGCAGGTAGCTCAAGCTCAGCCCAACACCCAAATAACAGTGTTCCCATAGAGTTCAGTCTTGGGAGCCCTGAGACCCAGGGACGCTGTGTGGCTAGGGACATGGCTTCCCTCCATTCTTCATTTTCTTGTATCTTTTTAGTAACAGTTCATCACCAAATATAATCTGGGCCTATCTCCTCCCGATGGCCTGAAAGAGACTCACCAATAAAACCCACAAGAGCCAAGAGATGCTAGATTCCTTAAGCACGATGGCTTGTCGAGCTATTTGTAAGAAAAATGTCGACCATTTTAAATTAAATTCAATTAGTGGGTTTGCATTGATTGTTTTACTCAGGGCTGAGCACTGTGCCTCCTTTAGGCTCCATAAATGTGCTGAATGAATGTGTGAGCTGAGTTCTACCTTTAAATTGAATATACCAAACACGATCATTTTGTGAACAACCCGAGTTGCACAGTACATTTTTACAACCCAGAGCTAAGAGAATGACTTTGAATCAACAAACGGGGCTTTCAAGAAGGTTATTTTTATATTTTTGCTTTCCCCCAACGTTCATTTTGTGCTTTAAAAATGTGTTCATAGTGGTTCCCCCACCCCCCCCCGTTCCCTTAAATTATATTTATATGTAACATGAAATTTACCATCGTCGCCGTTTTTAAGTGTCCGGTTCAGTGGCATTCAGCACATTCACATTGTTATGCAGCCAGGACCACCATCCATCTCCCAAATTTTTGCATCTTCCCAAACTGAAACTCTACACCCATTAAACGCTAACTGCCCATCCTCCCCTCCCCCGCGGTCCCTGGCAACCACGGTCTACTTTCTGTCTCTATGAATGTGACAGCTCGAGGGAGCACACACAGTAGTCCCCACCTCATCTGAGGGGCACATGTTTTGAGATCCCCAGTGGGTGCCTAAAACCGCGAACAGTATGAAACCCAACACACACTATTTTTATACACGCACGCGCACGCGCACACACACACACTCCTATGATGAAGCTTAATGTATAAATTGGGTACAGTGAGAGAGCAACCACAATACCTAATAACAAAATAGAACAATGATAATGATGTACTGCAGTAAAAGTTGTGTGAAGAGCTTCGGGGCCATCATTAAGTACAATGCGGGTGACTTGAAAAGAAGCCCTGTGGTCCTCTGACGGCACCGATAAGCCACATGACTACTGAGTGACTCACACGCGGGGAGCTTACACAGTGTGGACGCGCCGGACGAAGGGGCGATTCACGTCCTGGGCAGGACGGGGTGGGATGGTGAGGAATTCCGTCACATTACTCAGAACGGCACGCTATTTAAAACTTCTGGAATTTTCCATCTAATATTTCCAGACCATAGTCGACCATGGGTAACAACACACTGTGGGTCTATAGAGAATCACAAAATATTTGCCCTTTCACGTCTGGCTCATTTTGCTTACCATAATACTTTCAACCATCTGGTAGCATGTGTCAGAATTTCACGTCTTTAAAAAAAAAAAATGTGGCAAAACATACATAATGTAAAATTTACATCTTACTCGCTTCTGAGGCTACAGTTCAGTGACCATGATGCTTCATTTTTAATGACAGTCTTAGTAACGGCGACAATAGATTGCGTGGCATAGGCCCTCCTCATTTTTTTCAAAGTGCTTTTCAGAGCTAGTATCAGAAGAAACATCAGGAGGTCTCGATGAAGACCTGCTGAGGACTTCACAAGTCACTTCACCTCTGGAGCCTACTTCTAGGTCTCTGGTGACCCCTGAGGGTTGGGGGGATTATAGCAACTCATTAACACCCCTGGTTTTTTTAAAAAAGAAAATGCCCGAAGGACACAGTCCCAAGGAAGGTAGTGAGATGCTAACTGGAGGCACTGGAGACCTGACTTGGGAACCATCTGTTAAGGGGCTTCATCGTGTAGGATTTGTCGCATCTGCATTAGCGAAATGGTGCTATTAGGGGCTGTCAGCTCATTACACAGACCCAGACACCGTGCTGAAGACCACGAAGCCAAGTCAAAGCAAAGCGCTCGGAATAGAAACGCACGTCCCTTTTTCCACTGTGGAGAAATCGGAAAACGTTCCAGAAAGTAGGTGATGGGGCTGTTGGGGTAGGCAGGAAGCAGCAGAACAAGGATGCACAAGACAGGCGAGCGTGGGGGAGGCGGGCACGAAGCCTGCGTCCTCCTCGCCGCTGGACCCAGGAGGGGCCAAGGACGAAGGGGTGGCCTGAGTCCCCAGGGCTCAGGAAGGGAGAGAGGCCACAACTCAAACCCCAAGTGAGAAAGGATGAGTTTGAAAGGAGTTGAGAGCTCGAATCGCATACCGTGTTAATTAACAGAACTGTGATTTGCCAATGAACGCCCAGCAGGGGCGATCATCAGGCCTGCTTTCCTGATGGAATCTCTAGTGCATGAGCCATGAAATTACTTCTAAAAAAAAAAAGAGAGAGAGAGAGACAAAGACAGTCAAAGAGGACAAGCACTTACATTTGTGTACTGGAGAGACTCTTGCTGTTCTCTTTCTCGAAGAAAACAGGCTAATTACAGGGATGCGTGAGGGCACAGAAAACACCCAACTTTACCATCTCTCCCGGGAAAGCAGAAAATGCCACCTAACAGGAACTAAGAGACACACCGAACCTGTGCGGAGTGCTTACGATGTACCCAGAGGCATTTTACTGGATAGTGTCCCGTATCATCCTCATGACAGCCCATGAGCATCCTCATTTCACAGACAAGGAAACAGAGCACAGAGAGGCTAAGAAACTCGCCCAAGGTCACGCAGCAAGATGGAATCAGAACAAACATTCCACCTTTCTTCCCCAGACACTCGATCGCTATCTTATGACTTTTAAAAATGGCCTAGAACGGGTTAGCGAAGGTCCCACATTGTCCGCTCTTCCCGCCAGACTCAGTAGGTGGCCCTGCCCTCTCTTCCCTCTCCTAGGCTCACTGTCCTTGCTCGGGGCAGCGACGTGCGGTGGCAGATTCCAGCTCAGGAGGGTCTGCCGCCTCCTCCATGCGCGTCTCATCCCCGCGCCACCCCACAGCTTGGGAGGAAACCCCGGCCCTTCTGCGTGGTCTGCAAGGCCCTTCGCGATCGGCGCCTGCCTAAGCTCGAGTCCCTCCCTATCCCCCGCCCCCACCCTAACTCTTGCCCACAATCGCGCTTTTCACGCCATCATTCTGAGCGGTGGGTACCACCCCCCAACTGGTCCTGGGTTCTCCAGCCTCCAGCAATCTTGCCCCTGGGTCCTTTGCCTGCTGCTCCTTTCCTGCCTGGATAAAGCCGCCTGGGCCTTCATGCCTACCCGCGGCCACCTCCTCCGCGAAGCCTCCTGTGCCCAGCCAGACTGAGCCGGCTTCTTTTCTCTGCTCCTTGTGCCTCCCATACTGACCGCTGGTAGTCTTCCCACACGGCACTGTGATGCCAGATTTCCTCAGTGACCACCTACCCGATGAGACTCTTTCTTCATTCATTCATTCATCCATTCATTCATCCACTCACATGTGTAAGCTCCGCTGAGGACAGGAACACCAACCATCTCTAGTTTAATCACTGTGTCTGAAGCCTCTAACTATAGTTCCTGGTAGCAGCAGCCTGCCAACCTGGGAACTTGTTAGAAATGCAAATTCTCGGGCTCCGCCCCCGACCCACTGACTGGAACCTCCGGGGATGGAGACCAGCAGTCTGTTTCAACAAGCCGTCCAAGTTGGAAACCACTGCTTGAATACGATGCTCGGCACGTTGCATTCGATCAGTGTGTAATGAATGGATACCCAGCTGTCACTAGAAGCCAGTTACCCTGCAGATCCTGGAGACCTCATGTCCCACGCTTCTCTGAGGAAGTGATCAGACTTGCCTTCTTAGCTTCCCTGTCTTGCTTGGAGATTCCGGGATAACCACAGTCATCCCTTGGAATCTGTGGGGGATTAATTCCGGGACCCCCTGCAGATACCAAAATTTGAGGATGCTCAAGTCTTTTATATAAATACAATATCATACTATGTGCATCTAACCTAGGCACATCCTCCTACATACTTTAAATCATCTCTAGATTACTTTTAATACTTAATAAATGTAAATGCTATGTAACTAGTTGTTAGACTGTATTGTTTGGAGAATAATGACAAGAAAAAAAGCCTGTAAACGTTCAGTATGAACAACCAGTGTAGGCCTAACTACACAGTACATGTCAGCAACAACATGACATTTTTTTCTGAATATTTTCAGTCTGGGGTTGCTTGAATTCACAGATGTGGACCTCGTGGATACGAAGGACCTGACTGTATTTTCTATCCTGTTCTAGCTCTGGTGCAGCTGACAGCAAGTGAGGTGACTTTGGAACAAATCAAATCAATGGATCTTTGGTTCATGTGGCCTTTTGGAAATGCAATGAACCTCAGAGTCAGAAAACTCAAGGATGAAATGCAGGCCTGGCTCTTACGGGGGGCCCTGCGTCCTTGCTGGTCCTCCACTCCTCTTCCAAAAAGCAGACCTGCCCACATCACGGGGTTGGCATGAGCATCGCATAAGAGACCTATGGGAATGTCTTCTTCGACTTTAAAGCATCATAGGAACGTTCACTACTACTGACAAAATGAGGCAGACTGTGCTAGAGGAGTATCAAGGAGTTTCAATGCTAAAATTCTATGATTCTCTGAAATGAGATTAAATCCCATTTCAACGAACATGAAAAAGAGACCCTCATAGTGAACAGGGGTGGTCACGATGCAGGTTAGGGCTTCAGGCTGGGTCCTACCAGCTCGACGCCTCCACGTGCATGATACGGAGGAGCTACCTGCTCTCTTCGGTCTGCAGTTTCCTTGTCTGTGACATGGGTCATCACTGCCACCTGCCCTCCAGGGTTGTTGGAATATATGTAAGATATTCAAAGTGGATTGCAAGCATTCGACAAACGTTGGAGACCCTTGCTACTACGGCGCTACGGCCGTTGTTCACGGTGCTGTTTTCATTCCGGAGGGGAACAGTGCAGAATAGATCATCCGGTGGCAAACAGTTTGCAAAGAACCATCTTAGTTAATACGATCTGATCACGTGACACCAGGTTGCACGGGTCTTGCACTCCGGACTATGCGGTACGGCTTCTCTGTTTTTATTTGGTTGGTTCAGATGTCGAGCAGAGCAGCCTTTCAAATGGTTCCAGGTGAACATTTCGGGGACCATCGCTGCCAAGCAGCTCACCCGTGGGTGCTACATAGCACGGAAGTACGCACCCGCTCAGTGCAGAGGTCAGTTGGCTTTCTCTGCAAAGGGCCAGGCAGCACATGTTTTAGGTTTTGCACCCCACACTCTGTTGTCACCGCCACTCAGCTCCGCCGTTGTGGCATGAAGGTGCAGTAGACGAAACGTAAGCCGACAGGTGGGCTGGATCCGGCCCACGGGCCAGAGCGTGCGCTCTCTGGCTTAGAGACTCAAGGAACGAGAGGCGATAAAATCACAGTCGCTCCTTTTCCCGTCCCCACTGAACGCACTTCATTTTCTTTGCTAATGCGTCATGGAGAAACTGGCTACCGATTCTATTTTATATCTCGTTCCGGCGGCCTGCGGGCATGAATTCCGGAAATGTATAAATTGTAGCCAAATCCCACCTCGACTTCAGAATTTGAGTCATGGGGAGTTCATGACAGGATTTTTATTCCAACAAATGACAGGCTGGAAGGCCCAGTACTAGAAAACAAGGCTATCTCTGTGTCTGCCCACACAGATTGCTCCTCTCCCATCCTAATTAAAATCCGGTGCGTTTCATGAAGTAGAAATTGTTCATATACTACTTACACTTCAACTCATCTGTTTTCCTAGGAGTTAAAATGATGGAAACATGGTCCTTTTGACCCAGTGTGCACGTACAGTAGCAGAGTAAGAGTGTTGGTGCAATGATAAATAACCTTAACACACTTAGACGTGGATCTCTAAGTGGCGTGGGATTGAATTAGCTGTGTTTGTTCTGTTAGAAGTCTTTAGAACTCAGGAGTGGTAGGTGGAGTTCTCGTTTTTCACATCCGACTCTGGCGCAGTCTGGGAGCGAGGTCTGAAAGCGTGGTCGAGACAGGAGGCGGGGAACAGGTAAGAAATGCAGGGAGGCGGGAACCTCCCGACAGCGGGGGACAGGGCTTCGAGGAACGCAAGACAGAGACGAGGCCTGGACGCAGAGAGACGGAAGCCCAAGCCAGCGACCTTGCTGAAACAGGAAGCAGAAATAACCCCGACGAGCTCCCGGGAAGCCTGACAAATCAGATTTCAGAGGGTACCACTCAGGGCTTCTGACACTCAAGGAATGTAATGTTTAACATACAATGTGCCGTGACCAGATGCGAGCTGGCAAATGATGGCGTGGAGAGAGGTGGGTGGCAGTGTTATCTGCCATTTGAACCTGAACGGCCCAGTTTTTATCTGTTTTTATCTGTTTAGGAAAACAGATAAAAAACAAGCAAACAAACAAAATGATAAACGACGCAGCGCACCTCCTCTGTACCCGGTGGCGACGGGCCTCCATGTTAACGAGGACTGAACGCAACATCGACAGGCTGACGCCCTGACATGTGCATTCCGATGGAAATCTATCTGCAGAGCCTGCCGCAGCTGCTTCACACCGCCAGGAAGCCCGACCCCCACGCCGAGACCCGGAGGTTCCCAAGGCGGTGGGAGGGGTCGTCCTGCGGCCACTGTCACGTGGGCCTCCTCCTTGGAGACAGTCCCCGGGCCCGAGGAGCACAGGGCAGGGGCGTGAGGATGCGCCCCAGCGAAGGCGTCCAGCTTCTCCGGAGTCCGGCTTTGGGCTCCGGGGGCGGGGGGCAGGGAAAGTGGGAGGATAACAGTATAATTAATCCTCACACTTGTACTAAAGCACTTTTACGTCAATTAGTTCCCTTGCTCCTCAGCCTGCAAGGTAGTTAAATTGTGTCCCCCAAAAGATATGCCCAAATCCTCACCTTGCTACCTGTGCATATGACCTTATTTAGAAATAAGGTCTCTGCAGGTGTAATTAAAAATCTCGCGCTGAGATCATCTTGGATTCCGGGTGGGCCCTAGCTCCATCGACTTGGGTCCCTGGCAGAGAAGGGACAGGAAGATTTGACACCCAGAGACGCAGGGAAGAAGGCCACGGGAAGAGTGAGGCAGAGGCTGCAGTGACGCTGCCGCGATCGGCGAGTGCCTGAAGCCACCAGAAGCTGGGAGAGGCAAGGGAGGGCCGTCCCCTAGAGCCTTCAGAGGGAGTGTGGCTTTGAACTCAATTTTGAACTTCCGGCCTCCAGAACTGAGACAATAAATGCCTGTTGTTTTAGGCCCCCTAGTCTGCGGTCAACTAGGAATGGCAACGAGCTCATATGAGGACAACAAACACCTTGTCCTGCTGCCTCCTAGGGCAGCTCTGAGTGCAAATGACACACAGCCAGTGGCAAGGGACGGAGTAGTGAGGGGCCGTGTGTCTGGCAGACCTTTGGGCCTCCTTCCGGAGAAACTCCTATTTGCAAAAACTCCCTGGACTGCCTCTTTCCTCAGGGGTTGGGGGCTGTGAGGGCGGAGGATTTTCTGTAACAATAGACAAGCTAATAATGAGTGAGGCTCACTTGGCTCCAGACACTGAACTCAGTATCTGGTTAGATGATCTCACGTAGAGCTTCACAACTACGTGAGATCCTTCCCATTATCATTCCCATCTTACAAACGAGAAAACCAAGACCCAGAAAGGGAGGTCAGGCCCAAGGTGACAGTCAGCGAGTCCCTGGGGCAGGAGTCCCTGGGGCTCCCCGCCCACCATCACAGGCGAGTGAATGACAACCACCCTCCCCACAGGGCAGTTGAAGCCCTGACGCTCTTACTACATCTGCTACAGGCGTCTACACTGCGCCCGGCACTGGAAAAGGCCCCTGATTCGTAATTCGTAATTCGGTGCAACCACAAGACAGCCCGACTGTGTCCATTTAATGCAGAAAAGAAGGGTAGAGTCCGTCTCCAGGATCACACGGCACCGAAGCAGCCGAGAGAAGCCCCCTGGGACATCGAACCCACGCTCTCCTCATGGCACATGGCCAGGTCGCCGGAGCCGCCGCCGGCCTCCCAGGCAGTGCGACAGCTTCCCACGGCATCTTGCTTCAGCCTTGTACGGCCTGCAGGTCCGCCTCTGGGGTGTTCGCACACAGCCAGGCAGGCGCAAAGCAGGAGTGAGCGGGGGAGCTCTAGCTGAGCCGAACGGATGCCCGCTCCCGCTGCGGGCTCCCGCTGCGGGCGGGCTCGTTCGGTGAGTGGCCCCTGCCTACCGAGGGGCTCCGTGGGCTCAATGGCTGCTCTGCGGCAGGCTCCCCAGGGATGGGTATTACTCACACTGAAGGGCGGTCTTCCATAAAGATTACCCCCAACGCTCCCCAGGAGGTGAGCGCTCTCCAAGAGAAGGGCCAGGGTTTCCTCCACCTGTGGGAACCAGGTGACGTCTGCCTCCTCTCCCCCACGGTCACAGTCACCCCTGCACCATTCTGCTGCGCTACAAGATGCACAGATCCAACCGATGCGGGTGGAGGGGCACATGTCAGGATGCCCTTCTCTCCCTATGAGAAACATCTGACTTTGAAAAGTAGTTTAGCTTTTTAAAGCAAAGAAAAGGAGCCTACGTAACGTCATATATTTCAGATCATATGGACTTTTGAAGCATTTATGCATTTTTGTTGTTGTTGTTTAAGAAAAGAATTACGGGCTGGGTGTCAGCTCTAATCTGGGCTGGGCTCAGCTAGGCGGTTCTGCTGTCCTCATTCACGCGGGGGTGGGAGGGTGGTGGGGGGGGCAGCCGGGCTTCTCTCTGCACCATGGTCCCCCCCAGGTGTACCTTCCTTTGTTTGTTGCAGTAAAATATACATAACATTGACTGTTTGAGCCATTTTAAGTGTAAACTCAGTGGCATTAAGTACATTCACAGTTACGTGACCATCGCTGACTCCCTCCACCCCCAGGCCTTTCTCCTCATCCCAAACCGAACCTCCACACCTGTTAAAGGGCCACTCCCCATTCCCATTGCCCCTCCCTGAGCGCCCCCTGCGCCCCCCCCTCGCCCCGCCCCCGGCAACCACTATTCCACTTTCGGTCTGTGGATCGGATTACTCGCGGGACCTCATTTAAGTGGGTTTACTGAACATCTGTCCTCTCGTGTCTGGTTCATTTCATTGAGCATAATGTCTTCGAGGTCCATCCATGTGTTACCATATATCAGGATTCTATCTATACATGCTTAAAATTGCTTTTAAAGCCAATTATAAAGACCAGCGTAACTATGGTCCTCATGTTACAAGTTCCAAACACCTAGATTGTCCTGGCTGGGCCTGTCCGGTCCGGCACAGTAGCCATGAACCAAATGCAGCTGCTGAACTTGAACATGACTAGTGCGAAAGGAGATGTGCTGTCAAGATCAAAGCGTGCACGTTACCTCCCTAGTATTTCTTATTTTGACTATACAGTGAAGTGATAATATTTTGGATGCAATGAGTTAAATAAAATATATTATTAAAATCAATTTCGCCTGTTTGAACTTAGACTTTTTTTTTAACGTGGCAACTAGAAAATGAACAATCACATGCCTGACTCAGATGATGTATCCACTGGACAAGGCCCGACTGGACACGCCCCGGCTGGCAGGTACATGCACAGGGCCATTCTGGCCAGTCTTTCAAACAGCTGCATATCTAGGCAGATACAATGTATACCAGGCACAGGGAAAAAAATGCCTGTTCCTCTGCTTCGCTTGCGGCCTGCCTCCATATGGTTATACGAAACAGCACTGGGCAGAGTTCTGACAAAGGCAGTATGTTCCTTTATGGGGGGGTAAAGGAAAAACAAAGGAAAGGAAGTATCCCCGTTTCTCTGTTCTCGTTGGCTTCCTTTGGCTTATAACCAGAGCCCTCCCCACCCCCCTCCCCCACCCCCGCGATTTACAGCTGCTGTCGGCGCCCGGGCTCTCAGTGCCTCAGCCGTCTGGGGCCTCTCTCTGTTTGGCACGGCTAAGTGCCTGTAATGACAGGCTGGTTGGAGCTCGGGTAATTACAGACCCGATCCAGCCCAGGTTGTGACATGTGTCTCTTCTAGTCTGTCCGTCTTAGCTCACTCCACACCTGTCCACCTGTCTCCAGGCAACTGCTGGGAAATTCACTTTCCTCCCAGCCGAGCATCTCCCCCCTTCTCCCCTCGCTCGGCCTCGCCCGGGCACGGGACCAGCGGCGCGGTCACGGAGCACGGCACCCGATCTCTCCCACGCCGCCGCCGCGCCCGACGCGAGGGCGAGATGTCGGCAGTCCTGTGTGACGGGCGCAGGGAGGGGATGGGGAGAGGAATCTCTGAAGAGCCCCGACTCCCAGCTCTGCAGAACACGCCAAGCGGGGCGCCCGCAGACAGACAGACAGACAGACGCCCGAGCGCCAGATGCGGGGAAACCGGGCTCGCTAAACCCGCGGGCGTTCGGAGCTTCCTCCTCGAGCCTCTTGCCCTTCCCCGCCAGCACGGAGCCCTCTCTCCCCGGAACTTTAATACCATCGACTGTCTCTGCCGCTCCTCTTTTCAACCCTTCCTCGTGGTGCGTGGCGGGAGGGACTATGAGGCCTGAGCTCCCGGTGACCGACCGCCACGCACAGCGCCACACCCGGCGCACACACCGAAGACACTGAGTGTTCACCGTTGTTATTAACGAAGGGGGAAAAAAAAAAGAGCGAAACTACGGAGCGGAAATTCCCAGGGCGACTCTTCCTGGTGTTAGGAAAAAACAGTCCCAGGGTTGGAAACGCAGTGAGGGTCACCACGGGGCCTTTGGCTGCAGAGTGGGGCGGGGTCTAGGCAGCTGCCTGAAGTCCTCTGACTCCTCGGGGGTCCACACCTTGGCTCGATGTGCTATGACTATTGATTAGGATATTTACAACTCTGTCGGGGTGGCAAATGGATAGCCAGGCAAATGATTCTAGCAACACTAATGCGCGAACGTTGTCCTGCAGGGCTATAAACGGTTTCACCCTGTGACCCACGGACCGGCTCTGTATCTAGCCTAGGAGTCTTATTGCCTATTCTAGCATATGTTAGATGCTTTCCCCCTATGAGACATATAAATGCCTGTTCTTTAATGGTCTTTGAACCGTCTTACTGGTTCCCTCATTAATGTGTTGGATAAATTTTTGAAACGTGTCTATTCTATTTTGTACAAGAGTCACCCTTAACTCACCGAAAAGTGTTCTCTGGCACTGAACGGAATAGGGAGTGCTGGGCCTGCGGTCCGTAGCCACCCTAGATAACCAATTAGCCACTTGAGACTTGGATCATCCGTGGTCACTGGCTCTCATTCTTGTTCCCCCAACAGTGCTTCAGGAGGAGGTCCTAGGGCCTTTAAAGAAGGTTTTGAAGAGTAAAAGAGAAGAATAATAGGACATTAGGACAACTGGGCACCATTTAAGTTGGGGGCAGAGAGGAAAGGCCAGAGGCAATGACGTGACACACCACGTCCTTCCACACTGTGTCCTGTCCCGCGAGGGACTCTGGACTTAGAATACCTTCCCTGTCTACGATCACACCTCCAGGCCCAGCTCAAAGGCAATATCGTCCCCTGAAGCCCTCCTTGACTGCCACTCCGGGCCCCCACCCAGGACAAGCTGTCTGGGCCTTCTTCAGGACAGTGTGACAGAAGCCTTCGCTTTACAAAAGAACTTAGACACCTGCTCTCGCAGTCGTGTGAAAGGCTTACCTCCAGGGTAAAGCTGCCGGCTGTCTTAAATAAGAGTATGAGTAAAAGAGACTATTCTGGGAATGGGCAGGAACAGGAGAAAGGAAGTTCTGGAAAAGATGAGACAGTTTTGGAAAAGGAAGGGCAAAACTGGTCCAAGCTAAGGTGACATGTACACCCCAGGGCCCGAGCCGAGGCGCTGGGAATCAGGTGTGTTTGGGAGAATAAGCCAGGGGTGAGGGCTTCGGGAAGCACGGGGTGGAGTGAACTCAAGGGAGGAGAGGGAGAAGATAGAGAAACTTCTCTGTACTCCTGAAACTCCATCTTAAGTTGTACACATCTTTATTCTCATCGTCTGGTGACCAGATGCAAGAAAGATAAAAAGTATAAGCCGTGAACTCTACCAAGCTTGGTCTGAAACTCTTGGACTCCCAGGTGTCCGGGTGGCTGCTGTCGTGGCAGAGGGCGAACGATGGCCTGCTGCACCTGTAGCATCAGGGTTTGATCGCCCGCGTCTGTGCCTGCCCTTCTACCTGACCATGAACTCCCTGAGAACAGGTACCAGCTTATATCCATCACTGTGTTCCCAGAACCCAACACGAGTTTGACATATCAGAGACTCATTGTTTTTACATTTTCTGAATCTGTGTTTTTGTTGCCCATTGAGTTTTCTTTTCAAATGGAGAATATACCTGTGGACTTGTTTTTTTTTTTTTTTTTTTTTTTTTTTAACACAGCAAGGAAAGGGCCAAGGAAAATCCTAAACCCAAAGTCGGACAGAACTTTAAAAAGCAAGAAAAACAGAAGCTCTTTGGGGCCAGGAGAAGGAAGAAAAGAATTCATAGAAATGTAGATAAGCCCTTGATCTGGCATCTGGAAGTCATCTGATTCTCCCTTTAATGTAGTTCAATGTCAAGTGAAGGTGGCTAAGAAAAATGACATCTATAAACCATCTTTCAAGAAATAGCAAAGACACAAACTTAGAGAAAAGGTATGAAACTGGCCACTTGGGCAGTGCCCAGGGGTAGTTAGCAAACCCAGTTAAGGACAAGTTACATTCCTAGGACATCTGTGGATATAGCGAATGCCTCATTACCAGAAACTAGAGACAGGAGTCAGAAGGCCTGAGTTCTCGTCGCGAGTCTGCTCTGACTATATATCAGCTAATATATCAAAATGTGACTTCGCCACACACTAGATGCCCCAATGCCTTCTCCAAATGCTTATTCTGGCAGTCAAGTGCAGTACTGCCCAAGTCGGAGACAGACTGAAGTCCAGGGATCCAGTTGGATGGCTGCAGCCAAAATCCGGGACTTAGGAGGAAAGCACTTGAACTGGCCCGTGCTGACTTTGAGATAAAGGCAAGGACCGGCGGGGATGCATGGTAGGCACCTGAAGGTAAGACGCAAGAAAAGGGGAAGGAAATCAGGGCTGGAGAGATAAATCTGGTCGGGATTTGCATTGATGTGAATCCTTTCCAAAATTAAAAAAGAGAAGCTAAAAATGCAAACAGGTACTGAATCTGTGCTGTTCGCATATTCAGAGAACACTGATTACAGCTTGCTGCTTTCTAATTCAGGATGGCTGGGGAGACGGCGCGCTCTCCTACTGATAAAAATGCCCCTTCTCTGGAAATGTGGAAGGAGCTGCGACAAGGCCAAAGAGTGAAGTCGTCGCCCTGCCTCTGCTGCCTCCTAGCTTTGTGATCTCGGAGGAGTCAGTTCGCCCTTCTGGGTCTCAGCTTCCTCATCTGTACACTGAGAGGGCTGGACCATAGCCACCTGCCTCACCCGCCAGCTCAGGGCGCTCACACCAGAGACCATTAGAACGCAGCTCCCTGAAGCCCTTTGCAGCTTCCAGAAAGCGTGGGATTCTCCGTCAAGCCATTCTAGCAAATCGCATTTTCTGCTCCCCGCCTAACAGGCTAATTTGCCTCCCGTGTGCTCATGCAGATGGCCTGGTAAGAAGACCGCATTGGTTTCTGAGGCTCCAAGCCTTGGAGACAAAGAAGCCCCGCTGCGATGGGGAGGATGGGCAGAGGAGGCAGAGGGCACGGGAGCAAAGCCGTGGAGAGCAGGGCCGGCCGGCCGGCCAGTGCGGCTTCCCATGTATCAGCTCCTGCACCAGCTTGGGGTGCTTCCCAGACTCTTTGGCATGGGGACTGGGTCACAGCTGCTCCCCAAGCAACACAGCAAAATCAGGCTACCCTCATCCTCAATGCATCTATTTGGCAAAGATTTTTCAGAAGCAACAAGTGTGAAGAGGCCTCTTTTGCAAAACTGGGATCTGGAGCTAAAATTTACCCTCTGATTAGACTCTAAGTGTAGCTACAGAGTTCTGGGCTGTGAAAGTCAAGCAAAGGTCTCAAATACTCAGAGTCAGTCTTTGGTACCACCCTAGCCCTGGCCCAAGCCTCCTGAGTCCCCAGCATGTTAGAAAGTCCACCTGTACACACTGGTACCCTCACCTTAAGTGACCCCTCACCTACAGCCTCCTCCCCTCCGATCTCTTGACCCAGGAGACAGCCCTGGCTTGGCTACCAGGGTAGCCAGAGCTGGGCCCCTTCCCACGTCCACTGCTGCCTGAGGCCAGTGTTATGGCTCCAGCTCTCCTTTGAGTCCCGCCTCTCCAAGAGTTGCTGGAAGGCATGGTGGGCAGGACTAACAGACTTCCGTCCCAGTCTGGGCAGGTGAGATGCCTTCCGGGCATCGCACACTAGGAACTGGAATACAACCTCTCATGGAAGGGTTTGTAAAGTGATTAAATTCTGTATTAGTCAGTACAGGGAGATCATCGGCTTTCAGGTGAGAATATCAGAGGCAGAGATGAAATGACTTGCCCGCGGTCACGTTGGCAGCTCATGACAGAGCTCACACTGGAACCCGAGCCCCCCACTCCCGGCTGCCCACGCCCGGCTCAGTTACGGACGGGCTACGCAGGCTCTTACTCACTGGCTTGAAAAGCTGCCTACTGTTTGCAGCATGGATTCTGCCAGAAAATGTGTTCCGAGTTCCAAATCAGCACACGACAGGGAAAATGCGGAACACGGCTCACTCTGTGTTGGAGACCAGCAGCTCCGTCTACGGTCTGTCTGTCCTGGCTGGCAGTCGGGGGTGGGGTGGGAGGGTGGGGGATGGACGGTGGGGTTGGGGGGGTCAGAATCAGAGAAGTGATGTCACCCCTGGACTGACCTGCCCAACAGAAGGACCTGCACAGAGCAAAGGCCCTCAGGACTCTGTGTTAAGGATGGTCCAAAAGTTATCGGGGGAGGAACTTCATGTCCCAAGGTCATGCTTACTTAACTCTTTTTCCTCACTGCGCTATTTCTCAGGGAAGTAAGATGAAAGAAACAGTTAATCGCCATGATTTTGGAGACAAAACTTCCATGATCTCATTACTTCAAGTACCAATTGAAGGTCACCTTTCTCGCGACCCTCAGCCATCAGGGAAGGGACGGTGACACGCGGTATTCCTGGGGTGACGGTGGCAGTTAACAGTGACAGTACCCCCACATTCTCTTTTGCTCCACTCAGTGACGTTCATGGCACACACAAAAAGTAAGTCCAATTTTGGTGACGCTTCGTCCTCTTGGCTCTCTCTCTTTTTCTCCCCTGAATGACAATAATCACAGATGTCTTCGAGTGTTATTGTCTGCACACCGAATTGGTGGACGGATTTCACCGATGCCTCAATTGCAGTGACAATTGAAGTGGTTTTTTCCCCCCCTAGCTCCATTATCATGTCATCTCTCATTTTGACTCTGCAGTAGTGACCTTCTCTATGGTCATTCTCTCCCATAGACTTCAAGTGGTCACCATGCCAACTTTCAGTGTTAAAAAGAAATACCCTGTCCCACTAACGCCCCACTCTGCTTTTCTTTAAGGCTGCAGTTGGAGCGGCCTCTGGCCGCTGAACAGACGCAGACGAGATGACGAGGGGGAGGCAGCGATCAGCCCGAGGGGTGGCTAAACCTTCACCAGCCTCGGCTGCCACTTCGTCTTTCTGAGGCTCAGTTTTGTTCTCTGTCACGTGAGAGGCCCGGGCCAGCTGAGCCAGGTCACACTGGCTCTCAAGACCTTCGAGAGCCTGAATGCAGCAAGACCAGGCCTGCCGCAGCAGGAGAACAGCTGGACAGGTAGGTAAGGGACGGCTCTGGGGAACGGGCTGGAGGGTGGGGGGGCCGGAGCGGGACTGGGGCTTTTGCCTCTTCTGACCTTTGCAACAGACTCTCTGTCATCTTCCTTTGGAATCTGGGCAGCAAATTCCTGGAAGATGAGTCCCACGAGAAGACCGGGAATAACTTGGGATGAGGAACAGGTGAGGGGTGCTGGCAAAGACGCCCCTCTCCTGATAATGACGAGCCCTTCCTCCATCCTCGCTTCTGCCTCGCTCTCCACTCCCCCTCTCTAGAAGGAGGGGTGTCAAGACCAGAAGAGGCCCCCACGCCTCTCACTTCGTCCTGTTTCCCAGGGCACAGGCGGACACGTAGCTGGGAGAACCCCTGCATCGCCAGTATGATTAGGAGGGTGAAGATAATTCTATTACCAATAATAGTATGTTGTAAATATTCCATCTCCACCTGTTAATTAGTGCCACCCCGCTCCCTTCCCTCCCGACTAGGAAGCAATGCTGTATAATCATGGCATTTTGCGGGCGATGCTGTTTATTATACGTGGTATTTCAGTGGTTTGTGTGGGAGATAGAATTAATTATAGCTCTCCGGTTCCAACCCGTTCCCAACCCCTACCCTGTCCTTTTCTCCCATTCGGTGATACAGAAGCCACATATGTACAAAGAAGTGGAGTAAACACACAGTGCTGGCTCGCTGTTCCCTGTTTCCTGAGGAGGGAGGGCCGAGCGCTGTGGACCAAGCACCCCGCGAGAAGTCACAGGTCTGGCTCCGGGGCCACCACGACAGACAGAGGGCCCTGGGGAAACCTCTGACTGTCTCTGGGCCTCGGTTTGCGCTTCCTGAAATGGGAGTAACAAAGCAGCCCTGCTCGCGCTCTGAGCTTGTTAGAAGGTCAGCACACGGAAATTCTGGAAGCTGTGCAAGGCTGTATGTGAGTGCGGTTAAGCTCTCAGTGATTGTGTCGTGTGTGTGGAATTCCATCTGTGGATTCTTCTGGAGTGGTTCGGTAGCCAGGTTTCTCTGGAAACCTAATCAAACTAAGGAACTGGAATCAGAATGATTAGGTGCGAATAAGTTGGTGGCGGTGGGTGGCGGTGGCTTAGGCGCTAGGGAGAGAGGGGGGCCTGCTGGGCGTGAGGAGCAGCAGGGGATTGTGGGTAAACAAGCAGGAGCTTCAAGATAATGAAAGGTCAAAGGTATCACGGGTTGGTACAAAATTTGTGGGGAGCATATATTTAAAATATGGAACAAGAACTTAAAAATGGGCTAAGCACACTGGAGGAAATTCAGAGTAGAGAGGTGGGAAAGGATTGAGGTAAGATATGGCTAAGGAGAAAAAAGATATATGTATAACTGTAATTCGTGTCATCTGTATCTGAGAATCTGAGAACATGTAAATGAACCAGGTATCGATGAAAAATGAAAATCAACAGAGTTTGCTCAAAATACTGCAAATCTACATTAACGCTGGCGTTAGTGGGAAACAACAGCAGTTCAATGGACTGCATGCCTGGATGGGGGAGCCACTGATCTCATTATTCCACACAGGGGGCGTGATTTGGCTTTTGTTATCAGACATAGAGGAGGGCGAGGCGTTTTATAACTTATAATCCCCCGAACAACTCTTGCATTTATCATTACTGATCAGGAGGAGACTGAGGCTCAGTAAACGCAGACATCTTGCCCAGGGCCACCTGGCCATTAAGTGGCAGAGCTGAGATTCAAACCCATATCTGACTCCTGAGTCACTTCCCTAGGCCACCTCTCAAGGTACACAGGAGGGTCCCTGATTTATATGGGGCTCACATAGCTAGGATGCGGAGGGTCATCTCTAAATCAAACTCTCTTCTGCTCAAAGCCTAAGTTCTTGCCATCACACCTCACTTCCTCATCGACAAGCCCAACACGTGTTCATCTCGGAAGCTTGGAATAAACGTTCCAAGACCAGCACCTGTCAGGCCGCGGACCAATGACTGTGAAGCTGCTGGTTTCTTTCATACTTTCCCAGGGTCTCCTGTAGGGCTCAAAGGATGGTTCTCGTGGTCACTGAAAGGAAAAGCCTTGACTAAACGATTGGGGTTGATCTTAAAACAAACCCCTCCGAAATGCAAGTAAAGGAGAGGTCAAGTAGCGGAGCTTGTTGTTGATTTATTGAGACAAAAAGAGGAGTTTTCTTCAATTTGTCCAGTCTTTAGAAGGTAAGAGAACATGAATTAAAGAGAGCAAACTCCAAAAGTGAAGCTACCCCTTGTCTAAAGAGGAAAAGAAAAAAGAAAAGTTCTAGGCTAATAAATTCTTCCTAAATTAAGGCAAAAATTATGTCTTTGTATGAATCCACCCAAATGGAGGTTTATACAACTGAAATTCACTTGTCTAGTTAGCCTTCTCCGAACTCGAGCACGGCTCCCGTAAGAGAAAGTGTGTGTGGCCTGTGATAGCCACATGTACAAAAACTGGTAGGAAGAAAATTAAGGTCTTCTTGAGAGCATGAGAGCATCTTCGCAGATTTCTGGGAGTTCTATCTCGGGGACCTCACTCTGCTGGTAGCTCCTTTAAGTCTGGAGGGGTTTCCAGGAACAGAGTGAGGCGGGGTTAGAACTAAGCTCTGAGCCCGCTGCGCTGACCGAATGCTTTCTGTCCCGTCTCCTGACCTCTTAGCCTCACCCCACAGACCCTTCATGACACTTCGACTTCCATCTTTTCCTGGAAGTCCTCTGGCTCCTTCATTCCTCCTTGATCAGAATACCTAGTACACTTTGCACTCTGGGTTGAAAGTGTTGATTCTGTAATTATTATGTCTCTGTTAATTCTTTCTCCTGGTTTCAAGGGCTTTGTAGTTCCTTTGACTCCCCCCTGACTGCTACATGAAGAGTTGTCACTCAATAAATATCCTGCTGATTCAGTAACAGATGAGGAATTTGGGAATTCTTGGTTTTGTGGTTACCTAAAGGCAGAGAGAGAGATAAAGGAAGATATAGACTGAGTGGCCCTGGGGGAGAGAATCGCCTTCTGAAGCACCCGGGACAGTATTCATCCCCAGAAACAAGCTCTCTTTACCAAACCAGAGAAAATGAGTTATTATACATATTGTGAATTTAAATGTATCACAAATGTACCAGCTGAAATGGATGGAACGGCAAATTATTTACCTAAAATAACAGGATTTGAAAGTGGTATATCCACATAATGGAATACTACCCAGCCTTAAAAAAGGAAGGAAATTCTGATACATGCTTCAAAACTGATGAACCTTAAGGACATTATGCTAAGGGAAATAAGTCAGCCAACCACAAAACAACAAATATTGTCTGACTGCACTTATATGGGGTACCTAGAATAGCCAGTTCATAGCAACGGCAAGTAGAAAGGTGGTTACCAGCTGCTAGGAGAGGAGGGAATGGGGACTTAGTGCTTACTGGGCACAGAGTTTCAGTTGAGGAAGATGAAAAAGTTCTGGAGATGGATGGTGGTGATGGCTATACAACAGTGCGAATGC
This sequence comes from Rousettus aegyptiacus, assembly GCF_014176215.1. NCBI lineage: Eukaryota > Metazoa > Chordata > Mammalia > Chiroptera > Pteropodidae > Rousettus > Rousettus aegyptiacus. The sequence goes on from NW_023416288.1 coordinate 54,455,584, forward strand.
CCTGAATGCTATAAAACTGTACATTTAAAAATGGTTGAAATGGTAAATGTTATGTTATGTATTATTTTACCGTAATAAAGATGTTCCATAGTAGGGAGTTGAAAGAAAGAACCTAAACATGAACAGAAGCTTCCTCAGCCTGGCCTTCAAAGCCATCCGGCTCTGCTTCCTGCTTCCTGCTTCCGGCTTCCTGCTTCCTGCTTCCTGCTCAGTGCTGGGCCCGGCCATGCAGCCTCTTTGTGCCTTTCCTCTTGCTAGTCTTGCCATCTGAACTTCCTTTTTCCTCCTTTTCCATCCATCAAATCCCATCCATCAGGGGAGTCAAGCTCAGGTGCTGTCTTCTTTTTAAAACTCTTCCCAATTTTTCCAACCTCAGCAATCCTTTCTTTCTCTGACTCCTGCTGCGTATTGTTTATATTCTCCCTAAATGTTTGTTTGCTCTTAACAAACAAAATCAATGCTCGGACGCTGGCCAAGGCTGAATACTCTGTGTATGTAGTTCATTTGAGAGTCCCTGCACAGAGGAGCATAAATTGTCTTTCAAAGAAATCTGCGCCTTAGAAAGGTTATGGGCAGCATGAGATTGAGGGTGAAAGCTCATAGTTGGAAAATTATGACCCCTACTCTCAATCTCAAGCTATATATAAAAATTCCAACCATGTGTCATCTCGGGATGGACCGGGTAGTTTAGAATACCTGGCTTTGAACCAAAATGCAAAGGTAAGTCCAACTGCAGAATGTGAGGTGTGCCCTGAAAGTCCAACTAGGATACTTGCCATTCCCTATAAGAGCCGGGATGACGTTGGCCCCTCCGGAGTCAGACAGAAGCAGGCAGAACACTCTGATTTCCTCAACAAGTAAAAATCACTTGGTTCTGCGTGAGAGCTGATCCCTCCAAAACCACAGTAAAGTACTTTTGTGGAGCGGGATATAGTACATAGAAACACAAATAAATGAGAATTTGTCACTTGAGAACGGAAATCACCAAAGCTGCTTCGTAGCAGTGATGTTTGCAGCTGGGGCTTAGAATCCCATAGCGCATGTGATAAAGCATAACAGGTAACCACTTCCTAACTCAAAAGGAGTATTTCCCCAAAACCCAGGAAAGAAGGGAAGAAGGTTACAGAAAAAGAAGCGATGGTTTACTCTTTAAGTCAGTTTTGGCCTGCCCTCCCTCATTCTCTCCTTTAAGCCTAAATGATTTTCCCTTCTTTTTTGGAAGGCAATTTTATCTTGAAAGGAAATGGATTTTAGTGCTCGAAGTATTTCTTTCTAGGTGAGAAGCTAATATGTTCCTTAGTAGTAACTGTTTGGGCTGAGAAGAAGGTGTCTCCCAGCCACGCGCTGGGTCCCTGAAGGCTGCCTCCTGTCAGACGCTGCTCAGTTTCTACAGCAGCTGTATTTTTTCAAGGAAAAAGAGAAGCTCTCACTATTGTCTCGAGATCCCAGGCAGATCACTGAGGTGCTCATGCCAGTCTCCCCGCTGGAAATATCCTTTCTCCCCAAAGTCTCCACAAGACTCCCTGCTCGTACCCAAAGGTTTCTGGGAAAACTGAAGACCCCACACTATTTTCCCTATTCAGATTCATTTAGACATCTCCCAACAACTAGTGTCTTTGACAGTTTTGAAAGTAAAGGGGACTGCCACTCTATTGATGACTTTGACAACGTGGTGCTGCCTCGTGACAGCTGGCGTGATTGCTATGCAAGTGTGTTATTATTGGCTAATCAGAGATCTTGAGATCCTAGGAACGGCAGCGCCTCCCACACTCGCCAATCACCCCGGACTCGTAAGTGGTGAACACCTAACGGCTCCCACTACTGTTTCTTTTTCTATACTATATTAAGTCGTGTATTCTACGTGCCTTCCTTTTCCCATTAGGCTGTATAAATGAAGTCCAGGCCTGGATATAACCCAGGCTCAGAACCAATTTACGAGAGAGACCACTCCATGGGTCCAGAAGGGCTATCAGGCCAGCGGACGTGACTTCCTTGCCACGGCAAGCTGGTATTCTCCCTCTACGTTGTATGTTCTCCGTGTAATTGACGGAGAGCCCAGAGGAGCTACACATTTTTTACTGCGAATTTTCTACTCATACCCTGGACCTCATGAGAGTAGTGGTATCAGGAAAAAGTGATAAACTTGCTAGCATGCTTCCTACTGACTGTGGAGTTGAGAGTAAGGAGTTTCTTTCTGCCGGAGTCAAGAAACCCGAGAAGACCCAGTGCCTGGACCCTGCTGATCGAAGCGTGGCGACATTACGCCAGACTCAGCTGGACTTTGGAACCCAGGCCAGCTCCAGTGAACCTTTGCTGCTGACAGAATACGGCGCCGCAGGCCAGCTCCTGGACTGTCCCAGGACAATGAAGTGGACATGTCTGCAGAAATGGTGTATCTATCTATACCATCTTCCATTCTACAATCATGGGGATTTTTTTTTTTTTTTTTGGAAGGAAAGATTTAATGTATAGAAGATATCCAAGAATCGGAATACGAATTAGTACTAGTAAATACTTTAGCTGCTATTCTATTTATCATTTCAAATTAACATTTTTTCCTCCTTTAGCCATACCTGAAAATTTAAAGTTTTACCTATTTAAGGTGCATGACCTTATGAGCTGATGTACATACACATCATGAAATAGCACAGTCAAGGTAATGAACAGACCCATCCTCTCACATCGCCCTTTGTTTGCTCATGGTGAGAACACTTAGTACCTACCCTTTTAGCAAATTTCAAGGATACAAAACGAGACGGCTAATTATAGTCACACTGTTTTATATTAGGTCTCAGAACTTCTTTATCTTGCATGAATGACAATTTGAATCACCTGATCAACATCTCCCTAGACCCCCCCACCCCCCACCCCACCAACCCACGGTAACCACCATCCTATTCTCTGTTTTTATGAGCTGGACATTTTTAGATTTCCATGTAAGTGAGACCACACAGTATTTGTCTTTCTGTCTCTAACTTATCTCACTTAGCATAATGCCCTCCAGATTCATTCATGTTGTCACGAATGGCAGGATTTCCTATTATATACACACAGTGGAATATTATTCAGCCTTAAAAAGAGGAAATATATGTGACTATAAATACATACACCATATTTATCTATTTAAATATATGTATATATCATATTTATATATCTAAAAATATATACATATCGCATTGCCTTTATCTACTCATCTTTCAACAGACGTTTAGGTTATTTCCGTATCTTCACTTCTGTGAATAATGCTCAAATGACGTTAGAATGTAGATACTGATTTCATATCCTTTGGCTATATACTCAGAAGTGGGATTACTGGGTCACCAGGTAATTCTATTTTTAGTTGTCTGAGGAACCTCCATACTGTTTTCTGTAATGGCTGTGCCCATGGAAACATCTGCAAATCTGAACAGAACTCCTAAGAACCCGGGGTAATTCATTTGACCCACTATCTGTTTGGGGGTAAACGCCTACCTAAATCAGTCCCATACTGTGTATAAAATTTCCAGCAACACGAAACATCAAAACTGCTATGGCGGAGCCGGGCGTGTGAAAACTACCGCTCACCCACGCTGGCGTGGCTGGAGGGGACAGCCGGGGCCAGCCCGAACCTGTCACTCCAGTCCTTTGCAGCTAACTCCCCAGCCATCTCTAGGGTCAGCGTTTGGGTGTGACACAAGGGTCCTTCTGGCTGGCAGGAAGAGGCTCAGGGAGTGAGCACGGCAACTCAGGAGGAAGAAATAACGGATCTGCATCCTTGTTGTTTGGAAGGATTTGGCGTTCGTCAGTTGAAATGACAAGAACATTTTTCATCTAGAGAAAAGCAGCTCAATCTTTAGTCAGTTCAGTTATGCTCCCGGCAAACCGAGGGGTCGCATTAGTGATACCCTTTCTCGAGCAGAAAGACATGCTTTTCACCTACCTCGGGGAGATGTCTCCAGTCAAAGCCTGACTGTTCAGACATCATGCTGGAGACAATTCAGGGCAAGCTCTAGTGAGTATCTACTACGAGCCCAGCATTGTACCAGGTCCAAAGGAACCAAAGCCACACCTGAGCTGCTTCCTGCCGCTCTCCAGGAACTGGTATGGCCACCTGATAGACACTTACGCTGAAATAATAGTATCTGAGTAAGGAAAGCTGCCTCGCTGGCAGAAATAGCTCATATAAATCATCTACATGTACCAGAAAACCTCAACGGACACAACCTTCCAACCATAAAAGCATACATCCCAAAGAGTCAGCTGACAACAAGCCAGAAGGGTGTGTGGCTTGGCAGCTTCGGCAAGGAACGGCAGGTAAGGGGAAGAAGGCCTGTCAGAAGCAGGCGGCTAGAAAGTGCAGAGTGGGCTTCCTGGACTGAGGAGTGGCCGTGAGGATGGCCGTGGGGGCGGGGGGAGAACTGGCATGAGTTTTGGGTGGAGTCACAGAAGACAGAGCAAGAGTGGGTGGACGAGAGGCCCAGAAATGGAACCGTGTGGGTGAGCCATGTGGCGCTGGGAGACAAATGTCAGGCCACAAGGAAACGTGGCGGGAGGCAGTGGGCGGGCAGAGGGGCTCCATGCCACGGGGCGACAAAATCGGGGGTGAATGCGTGCAGGCTGAACACGTCCCCTTTATTACAAGGGGGTCTGCTGCATAGAGCTTCTCTTCGTGAGGCGAGGACCTCTTTCAGGTCCTGGTTGACGGTGGTGTAAGCAAACACAGGTGTGAGGAGGGCGCCACCTGTCCCCAAACCTGTTGTAGGTGGGGACTAAGGCCATTCTATAATGACTTCTGACCTATTTAAATTGACCAGAAATAAAATCTGGATCTCCAGGAACTGAGAAGCAGGAGCGGGGTTTCTTCCCCCGACAGTTACACATTATGAGGAGCGTAGGGGATTCCAAGGTATCTTTTTCTAAGCTGAAGGTCTCAGTCTCCTTATCTGTGGAATAATATGCAATATGTACTTGAATTATGAAGTTATTATAAAAATAAGAAGAGGCGGTACATGTCAAGTGTTCAGCCTCATGTCTGACACACAGTAAATGCTCAATAAAACAACATAAATATTATCTAATCTTCCTTCCACTAACGTCGCGAGGTTCTGTGAGTTCTGTCAAAACGAGTCTGCTCCCCCTCCAAGGCGGGAGGGCTGTGAGCGCCCTGAAAGTGCGGGCAGCGTTTAGGTCGCAGGGCACACGCCCGTCTAGCTCACGGTGCTGTTAGACCTGAGCCGGCCCCCTGCCCTCCCGGCACGGCTGACCCATCTGACTCAAGCCAGGACTACTCACTTCTTTCTCCGGGGATTTTGAAACCTGGGGCAGGGATGGAGACAGGGGCTTAATGGGGCGGAGTCAGGAAGAAGAACCTCCTCCTCACATGCTCTCTCTCCCCCTCCCCACCCCGCCCTCGGCATCGCTCTCCCCAGCCGCTGAGCCCCAGGTCCCTGCCCGACTCCCGCCCAGCGTCTTATCTCCCGGCCAAGGCCGCGAGCCACCCCGGCAGGCCTCTTTCCTGTTCGAATCAGCCAGTGCAGACCTCCTTTGCTTGCAAACGAAGGACAGGCCCACGATGCACCCATGGATGTATAAAACCACACTATTTGGAAAGGAGGCCCATGGCTTTCATAATTGTTTCAAAGTATTCTTGACATCTCCCCAGAATGATTAAAACCCAGGACACAAGACCCTCGTGTAGTAAGGTAATAGAGCGGTAGCTCCGCGGAGAACAAAAGTAGCATGCTATCCCTGGAGAGCAGAGTTCCTGACAGTGCATTTTCTTGCTTTTGACTTCACCCATATTTCAGAGTCCAGGGGATGGCGCTAGGGTTTCTGGGAAGTCTCCAAACAACCCTCTTGTACTAACATGCCATCGATAAGTAGATAAGATTTTTAATCAAGTCGTCACCCACGAGAGCAAGAAGCTAGAGAAGGAAACAGAGGAGACTAATTATAGTCATGACAATGCAAAGCCTAGAAGAGGGGAGGAAAATTTCAAAACTACCTCGGCACTTCAAAATCCCTGAGGTCTTTCAGAAGCCACCTGCCCGTGGGGCCAAGGTTTCTGTTCCCTGTGACTGTGATGAATGGATGCAGAAAAGGACAGAAAGGTGGAGGAATATTCTAGCAAGTCAGTCCAGAGACGCAAAGAAAATCCTGCCATAATTATGTGGTGTGATGAGTTTAAAAAAAAAAAAAGCCCTAGAAGAAGTCTGGTCTCCTTGTAATACAATGAAGCCCAGTCGAGGCCAGACTAGGAGGTAGAAGGGTCTTCAGCAGAGGTGGAGAAGGAAGGGATCCTGGGAGCTGCTCTTCTTGCAGAGACGGGAGTGGGGGTTGAGGAACTGATCACAGCTGTTTCTAGACTCACCTGCGTTAGGGACCATGAAGGCCAACGGGTGGCCCAAGAGTAACAGGCGAAGTTTGGATGCTGTGAGTAGGATTTACGCCCTAAAACCTGGCTGAGAATAAGCAGGAGAGATGGGGAGGGCTGGACGGCAGCGTGTGGCTGACCCTGTAACAGTCGGCGTGATTTGAGACGCTGTTTACCAACGGTTATTAAGCGAGTGCTAATGGTAATGTTTTTGGAACCTAGAAGTCTGTTCCCCCTACTTACTATCAGGTATGAGTTACTTATAGAGTTCAAGGCTATATTTAATATGTTCCTATTTCTTAAATGTAAATGTTTATATGAAAAGTATAAACAGCTAGTTTGAATGGAGGATCTCTGCTAATCCAAACTGTGCTGACACAAAGTTGGCCCACAAGGATGCCCCTATGTGATGGGAGGGACCGTAATTACGTCTGTAGGGATATGCATACCTCAAGGGATCTGTTTCAACTTTAAGGGCTGGTCTTGCGACATGTTAGTCTATTTCGGTAATGGATGTACCTCATGTACTAGAGATATGACATAATTAAGGATCCTGAAACATCAGAAAGAGGCTCATGAGAGTTATACTAAAAAGACGAAAAGTAGGGAAAGGATTCTCTTTTTAGTGGAAAAAATGGGGGACCCTTCTGGAAACCCATATAAATTTAAGTTGGGACAGTCACTTCGGGGTAAAGAAAGCTTTGGGTTTAGTTTTGAATTTAGGGCTTCATAACAAACCTAGAGAAAAGGTTTCATTCATCTGGGAACAAAGAAACATGGAAAGAATCACACACAATTATCAGCTGCTCCTTAAGGAGTGATGAGTAAGACTAATTACGTCTGATGGATTTCTACACTACATAGATCATCAAAATACTAGATAATCAGTGAGATGTCAAGCAGAATGTGACCACAGAAAGTGGTGAGAACATATTTTAAAACATATAAGCATACAACTCAGTAGAATAAAAAACCACCCAATTAAAAAATGGGCAAAGGACCTGCATAGACATTTTCCAAAGAAGACATACAGGTGGCCAACAGGTGCATAAAAAGGTGCTCGGTATCACCAATCATCAGGGAAATGCAAATCAAAACCACAATGACGTATCACCTCATACATATTAGGATGTCTGAGATCAAAAAGGCAAGAGATCAGTGCCGGCGAGGATGTGGAGAGAGGCCACACTTGAACACGGATGGTGGGAACGTAAGCTGGTACAGCCACTATGGAAAACGGCACAGAGGCTGCTTGAGAAATTAAATGTATAACTCCCATGTTAGCCAGCATCTCTACTGCTGAGTACATATTCAAAAGAAATGAAATAAGTATCTCAAAAATATACCATTATTCACAATGGCCAAAGTATAGAAACAACTTAAGCGTCTGTCAATGGATAAATGGATAAAGAAAACATGGTACACACACGCAACCTGGAATATTACTCAGCTTTAGAGAAGGAAATCCTGTCCTTTGCAACAACATGGAAGAAACTGGAGGGTGTTACACTAAGCCAGACAAAGACAGATTTTGCATGGTGTTACTTATATGTGAAATCTAAAAATCAAACCAAAAAAAAAAAGGCAAACGCGTAGAAAATCGGCTGCCAGGGGGAAATAGCGAGAGACTGGGAAAGGGTACAGGCTTTCGGTTATGAGATGAACCAGGTCTGAAAATCTAATGTATAATGCAGTGACTGTAGTCGATAACATTGTATTTGTATAATTAAAAGTTGCTGAAATAATAGAACTTAAATGTTCTCACACACACAAAAAAGGTAAATATGCAAGGTGATGGATGTGTTCATTAATTCAATGGGGGAATCTTTACACAACGTAGATGTACATCTGATCCTCATACTGTATACGTTAAATACCTTTTATAATTTCATTATAAAATTATTTTAAGAGTATAAATAAATTTTAGCTGTCGATTAAGCTGAGGGAAAACAATTTCCAAAAATAAATCAATAAACCATGTAGGAAGATGAGTAACACTGCTGGTGAACAGACTCCCCCACGTTTTAAAAATAAAAGCAGTTCCAAGAGCAGTGGTTCAATGTCAACGCGAACTCAAGCCAAGTGAAGGCGGCAGAGGTGACCAAGGAATCCCGGGTGGACCGCGGCCTCCTGCGTCGGCCCAAGCGGCAGCCCGGCGTGGGGCAGAAAGGTGAGTTTTCCCCACGTTCCCCAGCCAAGCGGGGTGGGAGGATCCAGCAGTGATGGTGAAGGCGCCCGAAAGGCTGGAAGGGGCCTTCTGAGCACCCACGCTGGCGCATGCTGCTGTGACGCCTACATTTCCCAGTGGACCCCAGAGACGCAGAGGAACCGAACGCTTCGCTGAGGCGCGGCCTGGGATCGCGCGCGTCGTGGGGTTTGCTGGCGGGACTGAATCACGTGACCAGTGGGCAAGGCTGGGCTGCTACCTGGCAGATCCCGCTAAATATATTATTCCCTTTGCTGTCACACACGCGTTAACACCCATAAAGTTATTTTTTAAATTGTCCTTGTGAAAAACAGTCCATTAAAGGAAGCGATCTGCTAATGCTGGTCCGAGATGAAAAGAGGTCTCAGAAAGTGATATTTTGTTTAAAATGAAGAGTGGGATGTTGAATTTGGCAGCGGATCAGACGTGTGAAATAAACAAGTTCGCTTACGGGAGACTGAAAACATAAATTCTGAGTGGTCTGGCCAGTGCGAAAGCCACAGCTGGCGGCGGAATTTTTAATAATGTAGTGGTGTTCACAGGTGGGCAGATGCTCGGAAAGCCTTGGGGCCTATCCTTTAAGAATCCCACTAGATCGTTAGCTCCAGGACGTCAGACTTTACAGCATCCCAAAGCCTACAGGGGCGCCTGGCATGCGGGAGGCTGGGACCGGAGGCAGCCGCAGAATACAGATAGCGCCTACTGGGCTGTAATGAGGGATTTGGGTTATCGATCGAAGTGCGACAGGAAAACTTGGGACATCTTTACACAGGGGATGATGATCTCTTTCTGACAGAGCACTCTGGCTGCTGCATGGAGAACAGATGGTGGTAAGAGTGCTGGGAGGAGGCGGCAGACCGGGATTCCCTACGGAGAAGGCTCTGGAATAGACCGAGCGAAGGATCACGGCGGCCCGGCTTTGGGGGTTCTTAGTTCGAGATAAACTGGAGACTAGGGCCAACGGATTTACTGAGGAACAGGTACGGGCCCGAGGAAAGAAGAATCGGGCACGCTTTGAGCCGCCGCGTGAATGGTGGCGTCACTGATTGAGAGGGACAAGACGGAGGAAGGGACTGCTTTGGGCGGGGAAAGTCCAACCCTACTGGGGCCGTGAAGTCTGAGGTGCGTATGCGACATCGCGTGAAGATGTCAATTAGACAGCGATTAGATGGCAGAAGGTATCTGATCCTGGAACTCGTGAGAGGTAAATAGGGCCGGACATTTAAATTTAGGATGAATAAATGAATGCCTGAGGCCTACTCTCCTGAATCAAAAATGGAAAATGTTCTAGCCCAGACGGAAGAGTACAAAAGCATTTAATTCTCCTGTGTTGCATGAGAAAATATGTTATCTTTGTGGCCATAAAGGAGGAATCTGAATTGTCATTGTCCTAAGACATGCAAGTCCCTCCTCCACTTAACCTAATAGCCAAATAAGCCTAATTTAATAAGCCAAAACCTCAAAAAAGTGGTTAGGATTTTTTTTTAATGTGGGTAACGTTGGCTACTAACGCCCTTATTTTCTTGATTCAATTTTCTTGATTCACTTAAATATATTTGAGACTCATTATGTCTGCAATAAGGCGGGATTTGAGGGATATCTAGAAAGAAGTAAGGGAAATAAAAATCGGCTTTTAAAATAATAACATACACAAAAGTATTTGATGCTCAGAAAGAAAGAGAAGAAATATGAAAAATGAAAGTTGCTTCTTCTAGGGAAGGAAAATTTCACACAACATCTGGCTCTCTTACAAACCAAGTATAGCACAGGAAAATCAAATGGCAATTACTCCTCAAATGGAAATTACTACAGGGAAAAAGCCTACATCTGTATTCAGAATGAAAGGCTGCAACTGTCCGTTATCTGGCTTAAGGATCTAGAAGGATTTAAGAAATGTGAGCAAGGACAGAGAGAAAAGTCAGGAGAAGCTATTGCTAAATTAACTATGAGACTCGGATTGGGGTGGGCGTGGGGTGGGGCACGTCGCTGAACCGCGGGGGCAGTTGTGACTGTGAAAACACTGAGTGCCACTTTGAAACGGGCAGTTACACAAACGAGAGAGAGAGACTCTTACACTAGGTATGTGGGGTCATTCTCACTCCACACATCCTGGCGAGCATTTTACCTAACGATGCTCTTTCGAAAGTGGGCAAAAATAAGCTCCCCTCAACTCAAATGATTAGTGTGCTGAGCATCTTGGGGGTCGGGGGCAGTACAGAGAAGCACTTTGTAAAAATTAAACGCTCTATGGAGTGGACTCAGTGACTCGCTTCCAGAGGCTACAGTACAGAAAGGGAAAATAATAACTAAAACATAGTAACCTGAAAACCAGTGGTGAGACCTTCCAGATACTCCCTTCACCAAGCCATCTAGGTGGACTTCGCCTGTGATAAGCCACGTGGGTACCCTGCACCTCCCCATACGACGCAGTAAGAAGGGCGCCTCGCCTCCGTGGAATCCTCTAAAACCTGCGACGCCAGTCCAGCTATGAGACGCACATCAGACAGATCCGGAATGGGGGACGTTCTACCAAATCCCTGAGCGACATTCTTTAGAACTGTCAAGGGCGTGAAAAGCAGGGAGAGACGGAGGATCCGGCGCAGGCTGGAAGAGCATGAGACATGCGGAGCCTGAACGCAACGTGGAACAGAAAAAGAGCGGGAACGGAGGTGGTGAAATCTGCGTGAGTCTGGGGCCTCGCTCACACGATGTGCCGAGGCCAACTTCCTGGTTTTAACAGACGAACCACGGGGACGGGAGATGCTGACGTCAGGGAAAGTGAGCGAAGACGCACAGGAAGTCTCTGCTCTCTCTCTGCAACTTTTCTCTAAATCTAAAACTCTAAAATAAAGACTTCGCTCAAACAATATTTGAGTTCCAAAAGGATGCAAAATAAAATCCTAATTCCTTTTTGCTATGTTTTCTGTATGGTGATTTCTTAAAATAACAGAAACAGCTGCCATGGATTGTAGAAAATTATAAAATATACACAAGTAAAAATTAAAAATCGAAACATCACATTTCTACCACCTAGAAATCAACTGTCACTGTCTTAGGGCATATTCTCTTTCTGGCTTTTGTCCTGATGTTTATGTACATATTTACCAATATGAGCTCTTACAGTACATTCTGTGCTGCGGCCTTTTTTCTTAGTCAATGATTCCTTCTTTTCCATTTCAGTAAATTTTCATATCACCTAAACTTTTACCGTATTCAAATTTCCCGCAAAATGTTCTTACAGCTTCGTTGTCCAAGCCAGTATCCGATCCAGGATGACCGCATCTGAGCGCCACATTCGTGAAGCAGACGTGTGCTTCTCCACGGGGAGGACGCATTCTGAGAAATGTGCCATTAGGGAATTTCGTCCTCGAGCAGACACCACGGAGCGTGCTTACGCGAAGGCTCCGTGGAGCGGACGGCCTCTGCTGGCAGCAGGTCACCGTATCCCAGCACCCACACCGACACGTTAGCAATGAGATGCACCACGTTACGATGGCTAAAATATCACTGAGTGATAAAAACTTTTCGGTTTCGTTATAATCTCATGGGACCACTGTCATATACATGGTCTGTCACTGACTTAAATGACGTTCTGTGGCATACGACCCCGATTTTTAATATAGTAGTTTTCCCTATTGACCCTGCTTGTAAAGACACCAGGCCAGCAACCTGCAGAATGTCTCAGATTTGCGTGACTACTTCCTGCTAGGGATGCTTAACTGGTTCCTCTATCCGCTATGTTTCCTAGAAACTGAACGCTCTATCCAAAGTCTTGATAGATTGATGTCAAACATTATTTTCTAAAAATTATTATAAATGTTATGTAATTGTGGTTAATTACATCAAAAAGACACACGCCACCAGGCTGTTACACCGTTAGTGCGTGGTGTTACGTTTGGTCACCAGATTAGGGTGATGATATCATTCTCCCTCTATTATAATAATTATGTTTTCCTCTTGCGACGGGAAAGCAATCTGTGTCACCAGTGTCACTTGGCAGTGTCACAAATATCCATTTCCCTAATAGCTACATATTCAGTGCTTTTCATACCAATGAATAATACGCGCCTGAATCAATCATTTCATTGGCATTAATGAAATTATTTCTAAAATTCTTTCTATTATTCTTAGCTGGCTTCCTTTGGTAAAAAAAAAGAACACCCCCCTAATCGTTTGGGTCCACATGGGTACTCTTAAATACAGTTCCTATAGAAAGGACAGGAAATGTTGGCTGAAGCATTTAAAAGATTTTACGAAGCATTAAGGAAGAACGAAAGGGAGAAAAGTGCCGAGAGCATTAGAACTATAAAACGGAGACCTGCTTTGGCTTACAGAGGTCAAGAGAGGTGCCCAGAGGGCTGGCACAACTTTAGGGCCACCTTGCCTTAGTCCCTGGGCTGCCAGCTCCTGGGCTACTTCCGTGTGGCTGGTCCCATCTGATCTCCTCCGGGCTTACAGCATGGAAGGCTGTTCCCTCTACTGCTCAGCCAAGCCTCGTCCTCTCTCTCTCTGCCTTATAGACTAAGAGTCTGGCCTCTTCCTCAAGAATGGTATCTCCCTTCAAATGAAACACCCCCCCCCCTTCACCTCTTAATTAATGAGGCAGTGTAACAAATTTTTATCGGCTGGTCAACATGGCCATTTCTAAATATACTTGAAGAACCACAGCCTCCAACAACAGAGCATTATACAGAGTAAAGGCGGCGGGGTGGGGGGGGGGGGAGGGGAACGTTTCTTTAACAAAATGGAAGAAGAACCCCTGGAGTCAAATGATGTCCCCTGGAACGTAATTATTACCAGGAGGTAATACTGTTGGCTTCTAACGCAGATGTTAGTCTTGTCTGCTCAAATCAGAATCGTAAAAGGTTTCTACCACATTTTTAACTCCTTGTCTTTTTCATTTAAAAATAAGGGTTTAACCTTGACAACCTCGATGCAGGTGCAATCAGGACAGATGTAATGGAAGGATTTACTTTTTGCAATTCACATGGCACATCGCAATGACAATGAAATGATGAGGCCAGTATTTTCAGGCTGCAAGCAGGTTCAAATACAGGCCACACCACCATCTTTCCATTGTGTCATGACCTATCAGGGTTATACAATCTTAGGCATAATTTACTCCTGTTAATTATTAAAATCACAGGGAGAAGAATCAGCATTTAAATGGTATGAAGGAGTAAAGGAAAGCAAATAGTACTACTCGTCATCCAGTAGATAAAGTGAGGTGGCGATCCGTCCGTCACATGTGCAAAATCCAGGAGGAAAGCATCTGTCAGGATCCAAGGATACGTCAAATTGTGAAAAAGAAACATAGGGAAGTAGGAAGACAAACTCTCAAATCCCAGACGCGGGACTTGGGGACGTGTATCGTAAGACCGACACAGAGCGAATACTAAACAGGTTGCAGAAGGCGGCGTGCGCTCTGGCGTTTGGTGCCTGTGGTTGGGACACGGCCCTCACTGCAGTCGGCACACGTGGACCTCGGAGTGGGAGGGCCCTGGTAATGACCTGGTCTATCAGATGAAATTTTCACAAAATTTAGTTCAGATGCCAGAGATGAATACACATACTCACAGGGAGAGAAAGGCCCGCAGAAGTAAACACCAGAGTAACATCGGCGACAAGCTGCCGGTTTGGGAACGGAGGCCCCATGAGCGCGTACGCGGCCGTCCCGTGACGAGGGGACGTGGGCGAGCGCAGGAGGAAAGCCGCCGTCACGCCGATGCGCGGAGGCCTCCGACCTGTGCTCTCCACGCCGCTCTCACTCTGCACGCCCCCGGCCGGCCCACCCCCCCCCCCCCCGGGAACGGTCACTTCCTCTCGCCCGCCTCTTTGCTCTCCTCCCCGCTAAGATGCACACGGCAAAGAACAGGTGTGAGAGGTGTGTGCAGAAGAGACTTTGGGAGTGGCATACGCACTGAGTGTGCATCTGTGAGCCTATACAGGTAACCATTTTAAAGGCTGCTTACGAATGCAATAGTCCATGCCGAGTAGAATGAAAAACAATCACGTGAAAAAATAAAAATAAATAACGAAGCGTGCGGAGCCAAATGGGGTGTCTGGCACCCCGGACACCCTGAGAGATGCCTCAGGCTCTGCCCTGAGGCCACAATGGCCTGCCGGTGGGGTCCCGTTTCAATGCTGATCTCCAGCCAGGAAGTGGGGACCAAGCACCATGTGAGCACCAGGAGCCTCGAAGAAGGTACTGCCCGGTGTTTCCAGTCCTGGCTGCCCATCGAAGTCCCTAGAAAGGCATGAAGTGCACCTCGGCGCCCCAGCTGGGGCTGCCAGCTGCCGGCGACAGGGTGGGCCTTCGCCTCCTCTGCCCAGTTGTGCTATGAGGGTCCCTTACACATCACAGCCGTTTTCTGCCTTTCCGGTAAAGTCCACCCCCTGGAGAAGGGTTCTGCACGTGATCAAATCTTTGCCCCGTGTGAGATTTTAGTGGCACCATTAAAGCCCCTCCCACAAATTTCGGGTTCACATTCTGACTTCTGAGCACGGGTTTCAATACTTCCAATCCCTTTCTTCTGGACTCAGGTGGAGAAACAGAGCAGTGGACTCTGTGGGATGCTGTCCAGCCGGCCCTTCTGGACCAAGCTGTCCTCTCTGCCCAGCTGTCGCGAGTGCTGGCTGCTGAAGGCCCACAGCTGAGGCCCAGGCCTGGCGCTGCCCCAGGCAGAAGCCGGCCGCCTCACCCGCAGCTACGCCCCTTGCCGGGGGCTGGCTGGCATCTAGCGACTGGTCAGCGTAGGGGTAAAGGGCCTGGGCCCCTTGTCTCAACAGGGGCTTCTCTGAAGGCTCTGGAACACCTCACAGGCGGTGAAAGCCAGATTCACAGGATGTGAGAGCGCGAAGGGACAGAACGGGACAGTTCTTCTGTGAACTTTGCTGCGAACGAGAGAAAGGCTGAAGGGGGCTAGCTGGCGGGGAAAACGGGTTCCCGAGGAGACTTGAGACGAGAAGAACAGCAGATGTCTGCATTGCTCCTGGGATGGAGCCAATGGCGAGGACGAAGATGCGCCAAGCGGGGACCGGCAGAGCAGCGCCGTGAGCGGGCGGCGGGCGGGCGTGGTCCAGCAAGCGCGAGGGCCTGGCTCTGGGGGAGGAGGGGACGCGGGTGGTGTCTGCGGGCAGAGGGGCTGAGGTGGCCTTAGCCGGTGGACTCTGGGAGTTCTGGCCCCGCTGGCAAGTCTTCCGCTAATGGGGGGCTGTCCGCCGGAGGTCGCAGCCTTTCGGCCCTGGGTATCCTGGCCTCGTGCACCTGGTCCCACCGAGGAGACGAGCGGTGTCCGGGACGAAGCCGCCTCGTGCGTTTCGGCCTCTGGCGCCCTCACGCCCCGCCCCCTCCTTCTCACCCCTCATTCTGTGTTCGCACGGCGGCGTCTGTCGGGTACGATGCCGCGTCACTCACAGGCCTGCTATGTGAGAGAAACAGGAGCCGGTCATGGAAGCCGCCGGCTAGTCCTGCCCACATGACCACCTGTCTGTCCACGTGAGCACGCAGCCCAGCTTCTGGGTGTCCTCCGTTAGCCCCCTGACCTTGGTCACCGTGCCTCCTCCCAGGAGAGACGACTCCGCTCTGGAAGGCTGACATCGCCATGGTCTGAGCACGACCGAGGGCAGCGTCCAGCGGCTGAGCGGCGATGTCCCCGCCTGACTGCTGACAGGTGCGCTCATCGTGCCGCATGCGAAGAGGGAGCAATCACCCAACCCCCAACGGGCTGGCCTGGCGAAAACGATCACTATTAAATATTAAATAGCAAATGTCGCAGAGGGCCCGAGTCGGAAACGCCTTGGCTTTCGTGTCCAAATCTCATCCACCCTCGGAGACGTCGCGTAAATGCCCCTCTTCTCCGGGAAAGCCTCCTCTGCTACTTAAGGCCAAATGACTTTCTCCCTCCACCGAGCACACGTGGCCCTGCCTGTTGCGCAAACGGACACTCCTCACTCACCGCGCACTGCTTCCCACGGCCACCTGTCGCACAGGTCGGTCTCTGTCACAGGAACTGACACTCGTCGAGGGCACAGGCCGCGTGCTGCACCCTCCGCACATGCTTCGCGGGGCTCAGCGGCGTCCCAGGGCTGGTCCTCTGGAAGACAAGCCCAGCCCGGCCATGTCCCGCACGCGGCGCCGGGTCCAGAGCCCGTCCTCCCGGCATCGCGGAACCGCTGGCCGCCTGAGAACCCGGCTCCTCGCTCTGGTCCCTGGGGTCTCTTGGCCGCCGCTCTCCATATCCCGAGACTGGCTCCCCCCTCTGAATGACTCTCTCTCCGAGTTTTCTATTCTTCCTGCTGCCACTCCTGTTCTTGCTCCCTCTGTCTCTGTGGCTCAGTGACATACTTGGGGGCCCTCCCACGACACCTCCAGCCCCAGGCTGTATGATTCCGTGAACCCCTTTCCACTGATAGAATACTTCTCTGCTTCCCTGGCATTCCTCCACTTTACAGTTTATTTAAAAGTCATGCTGAAAAAAAAGCCATTGTGAGGATGAGGTGGGAAGTAATCCTGGCTCCAGGGGACAGATGGAATGACCCACCGGGATTCTGCCATGCCTGTTCCCAAGAGAGAAGGTGGCAGAATGTGTCTGTCTGAGGTGAGTTTCCGAAGCCCGGGCTCACAGCCAGGCTGCAGGGAGCCAGCTCCCTCAGCGACGCGGGCGAAACTGCCTCCCTGCTCTGCGTTCTTGCTCAGGGAAAAAGCGAAACACTTTCTTTTGCATTTTCCATTTTGCTCAGACATACAAACGAGGAGGTAAACAGGAGGCCAGCCATGTTGGACAGCTGGAGAAGCCCAGGAACCCTGCAAGGAGTCGCTGCTTTGCGAGAAAGCCAGCGGCAGGGAGGCCAGCCAATTCCACCTTCTCCGTGATGATACTTATCCTTTTACACACACGCGCGCGCTTGCGCAAAAAAGAGACCATGCCTAGACAGCGTCACATAAGAAATGACATCTTTCTTCATTACCTCAACCAACAAGTCCTGAATATCTGTACTTCATGTGGAATTAGGTCCATCAGGGAGGAAAACGGCAGAGGGACCACGACCGAGCAGCCGAGCTGAGGCTGAAGCTTGAAAACCCCTTCGCGCGGCAAGCCAGGTGCGGCCGGCAGCGAGCAGGGGCGGGGCCCTCCTCCCAGCGCGCCCCGTCCCCAGGAGGGGTCACGGGTCGGGTCGGGCTCTTCCACCACGAGGAAACGAGGTCTTCCCGCCATGCCCAGCACTCGTGACCATGCCCAGCACTCGCGACGATCCCTCACTGGAGGGCTTTTCTTTGCCCAGACTCACAGCTCAGAGCTCAGCGTGACTCTCGGGAGAGCCCGGTGGGGGGCGGGACGGCAGGCGGAGGAGGCTCGGGGTGTTTGCTACTCTGCCGGAAGTCCTGGAGTTAAAACCCCATTTCTGCAATACGGTGACACGGTGACACGTCTCGAGAGCCTCGTCTATGCCCACACCCTTTCTACCTGTAGGGTCGCTACGGGGAAGCCCAGAAGTGCACCAACTGTTCTACTCAGCATTCAGTGCAGGGGACGATCGGGGAGCGCGAAAACGAGACCTGGACCCGCCGCGGAATGGGTGCCTCACGACGCGCCCACGACAGAATGGTCTTCAGGCTTTAAAAATCACATTCTTGGCGCGTTTCAACAGCGTACGTTTTTTGTGAGATGAAGTTACATTACAACAACCACGAGTTTACGAGCAGTCCACTCATGTAAAAATGCAACGAGATATACACTTAAGTACACTTTATGCTCTTTATGTACATCTCAAAAAAAGTTTAAAATATGTAGAGATGGTACAAGACAAATTCAGAAGAGTGGCTAGCAGTATGTCAGATTTTTCCTTTCTATGTTTTTCAACATTTCCGTGCTTTTCCGGAACGAGCATGGCCTCCGCCTCCCTCTCGCCTGGTCTGGGCCAGTCGCCCCCTCAGGCACCCCCATCCTGCTGGTCTTCACAGCTTCACAGGCACCAAGGGCTGCCTGCCCCAGAGGCTGCGTACCCCCACTTTGCGCTGCCTGGACCGCCATCCTCTCGGCCCCCGGCCCCCTGCCTCACGCCCGCCTCTCCCCTGGGGCAACCCAGGGTCATCCTCGGGTCTCACCTCAAGGCCACTGCCTCCCGGGGAACCCCTTCTTGCCCTCCCTCCACTTCCCATGGTCGGTTCAGGCCCCAGGTTAGTGCTCAGCACAGCCCGCCTCTCACTCCGTCTCTGTGGTTTCTGCGGATTGGCCGGTAAGACGCCCCGGTGCTAGGAGATGGCTCGATCTCACGTCACAGACGCCCCGGTGCTAGGAGATGGCTCGATCTCACGTCACAGAGTCCGCGGTCCCTCCTTGTCCCTCGTTTCATTTTCCACAGTTTCAGTCACACACAGTCAACCACGGTCTGAAGACGTTACGTGGCAAATTCCAGAAATAAACCATTCACAAGGCACAAGCTGAGTACCGTTCTGAGGAGCGCGATGCAGTCTCACCCTGCCCTGCTCTGTCCTGCCCGGACGCGAGCCGTCCCTGTGCCCAGGGCCTCCATGCCCGTTAGTCACTTAGTAGCCGTCTGGCTCATCAGATCTACTGTCTCGACTCGGCAGTGTCTGTGTTCACGAAACCCTTATGTTATTCACTAATGGCCCCAAAGCACAAAGGTGGTGATGCCGGCGATTCGGACATGCCAAAGAGAAGCCATAAGATGCTTCCTTTAAGTAAAAAGCATGTACGTATAGGAAAATGCATAGTATGTTAGGGTTCGACTGTGGTTTCAGGCATCCACTGGGGGGTCTTAGAATGGATCACCCACGGATCGGGACCACTGCATGCTCTTAGCACCCCACATAATGCCTGGCTCCCAGCAGGAGCTCAAGAAAGTAACTGTTGAATAAAGGAGTGGAGAACCTTCCCACCCCATTATCAGATACTGGTCTGTAAAAGGACAAAGGATGTCCTCCCCCTTCCCGCTCCCCGTCCCTGGGGCTGGCGCTGTGGGCGGTGCTGTCTCGGCGGGGTCGGAAGTCCTGGCTCTGCCTTCCCCCTTGGGAGCGAGGCGCAGGATCGCAGCAGCACAAATCCGGCAGACCCGACAGGGACAGAAATACGCGGCTGCCGCAGAAGGGCAGCCCCGCCTGTAAGACCCGCTGGGTTCCGTTCCGCATCTGCCACCCCCTTTCGGGAGCAAGGAGACCGAACAGTTTCAAGGTCCATAAAACAGATTATGAACTGTCGCGGGAGAGTGGCAGAGTACGTGATGGGCTGGACGGCCTGAACGGTCTCTAGAATGAAAACAACGCAGAGGTTAGCCGCGGGCCTCGTCCACCTGAGGAAGACGAGGAAGAGCGCCGGGAAGGGATGCGCGTGCATGTTCCGGAAAGGGAGCGCTGCCAGAGGCAGGGGAGAAACCTCGCGGAGAGCAGAGAGCTCAAGAGAAGCGGCGGGAAAGCAAACAGAACGGGGGCCCCCGAAAGAGTGAACGGAAACCCGAGGGGAGGCCGGGCATGCGCAGCTGAGCGCGCGGAGGGGACTTAACGCCAAGAAATCTGTGCCTCCGCCCCGCCCCCCCACAGAGCTAAACCCAACGGGCCTTCGACGCAAGGACACTTAGCTCCCTGGGTGACGCCTAATCAAGTCAGGGTGCGCGCGGATTTGAAAACCGGAGATGGCATTTGTCGTGATCCTCGTGTGGCGTTGGGTTTTGGGGGGAAGGGAAGCAATGCGACCATTTCCCTCTTGGGCCGGAAAACGTGAACAGTGGTTGGGAGAAGCAAACATGAGAGGAGCGTCAGAGGATCCCGTCGGTGGGCTCCTCGGCCTCTGGGGCTCCGGCAAGCAGGTTATTAATAATAAATACTACACGCTCATATTTTTACGATCGCTCCAGAGAAAAGCGCACACTCGGCAGCCCTCTCTGACCTTACGACATCCCTTCCAGCGTGATAACAAAACACGGGAGAGTTATAGAGGGCTCTGCGCTTTGTAGGAAGGTCCTCCAAACATTATTGCATTTCATCTTCCTAACGGCTCTGGGTCAGACAGGTGGCGTCTCTGTTTCACAAAGGAAAGAAGTGACATTCTAAGCGTGAAATGATTTGCCCACGGTCACTGGTGTGGGTTGAATTGCGTCCCTCCAAAAGGCAGGCTGAAGTCCTAATTCCTGATCCCTGGGAAATGCGACCTCATTTGAAAATAGGAACAAGTCTTTGCGGACGTGTGAAGAGGCAAGCTAAGGTGACGCGACGCTGGCGTAGGGGCCCTTCACCCGATGTGAGCGGTGTCGTTATAAAAAGAACAGAGTCGCGGAGGCGGACGCGCACAGAACGAAGACTGCCCTGTGCCACACAGACACGAGACGGCCGTGTGATGCCAGACACAGACTGGAACGACGCTGCTGCAAGCCCACGAACGCCGAGGCTGCTGGAACCCGCCGGGAGCCAGGGGGACGGGCACCTGGATTTCGCACTGTGAGCCTCCAGAACGGCGAGGGAGTCGCTCTTGTTTCCGGGGACCAGCCGGTTTGTGCGACGTTGGTCTGGCAGCCCTGGGACGCTCTCACAGGCACAGCTAAGGGAGGTGACAGCGATCCGCGTCTCCGGGCTGCACACCCAGCATTCCCTAGTGCTCTGCCGGCGAGGCTTAGCTCGCCACCGGCCGCCCCTCCGCGCGGCCGCCTGGCTGGGCCACGCTGGCCTCCCCCCCTTTGCTCCCAGGCCACGGAGCCACTTCGCACGGCTCACGAAGGCCCCATCCCACAAAGCTAGTGTCTCCCCGGCTTCAAGAAGCTCTCCCCACCTCTCTTGACACTTCTCTTCAACAAATTCCATTTCCGTGGGCAGTGATCTCAATTATCGGTGAGGAAAAAATCTGATGTTAGGTCAGTAAAACTTTGGTGTAAGAGACAAACGGAATGGTGGCATTGACTGGTGCCCAAAAGTTTACACGCATTTCCTCTAATCTTAGAACACCCCTACAAGTCCAGGGACCATTATTTTCCCCATTTTATAGACAGGGGGACCAAGGCTCCGAGGGCTTGAGGAAATGTGCCGTGGTTGGCACAGCTATGCGGGGGACAGCATGTGGACCCAGGAGCCGTCACCTGAAAGCCCGCACCACGCCGCCCTCAGATACGGAGCTCCGGGGAGGCCTCCGAGCCGGGCCGCCTTGGCCAGGGTCGCGCCCCAACTCAGTCTTCTACTCACATCACGAGGGCCAACTTGAACCGAAATGCCCACAGGGAAAGAGGAGGGCTTCCCGAAGCTGGGTCTCCCCAGGGTTTCACACGGAGAATGAGGCAGTCCACGTGTCCATATTAAAGAAGGGGACAGTGACGGGGAGGCCGAGACAGAGGCCGCCTTCTCCTCAGTCAGTCCTTGGCACCATCGCCAGACCACACACGTGCTTCTGTTTGGTCCACAGAGCGTTGATTTTTTTTTTTTTTATAATGAGTTGACATCAAAATCTCTGCAGACATGACCTTCGAATCCTGATTTCTAGCTTTGACTGAAAACCTTACAAGATCTGGCAACACCGGGCCTACCTTCTCAGGTACCGCTCGCATTATCGAGCCGAGGCCGAGGAGGGGCAGCGTGTGTTATCCCCAGACCCCTCCACTCCCCACTACCCAGGTGACAAGGGCCAGGGGGCGGCTGCCTGTCCCGTCACTCCCGCGGGGCTGCTTTACTTGCACGCAGCCCCGTCCACTCCTAGGGACGACCCGCCTGCCCCGTGGAGTAGACATTTCAGTATGGGATCCCCGGGCCAAGCTTCTAGTGTGTCCCTACTGGACAGGCTCTTGCTTTTGAAGGGGGTACCGTCCAGAAGTGCAGCACGAATGAGTGACTCTCTAACTGTACTAGGACTGCAGCCTCTGGGAAGTTATTTTAGGGCCAGAAAAGGGGATGGATCCCTTATGAAGTCAGACTTAAAGGAGTCACAGAACAAAAGAAGCCACATTTGTTACTTTAGGCAGAAAGCCTATATATAAATCCATTATTTCCAGAAGATGTAAAGTTATAAGTAGACCCCAAAATGGTTTAGATACGGTCATGGGTGACAAAGATAGAGACAGACGGCGGAGGGAATCGCGGTGACCCACGGGGCCCCAGTGAGGCTGACCACCCCGATCTCCCCCAGGCCCCTGGCTTACCTTTATTCAGAATTCAGAACATTTTAAATGAGCAACTAAGAGAGAGATCTAACTTCCCAGAAATCTCCCCTCCTGCCCCCGACGCACAGGGGGACAGGAGGGGCAATTACGGTGACGCCGAGGCCGTCCTGGGGAAACGCCCGGCCTGGCGCACTGCAGAAGCGGCACGGGGCTCGGAGCCAGGTGCGAGTCCTGCCCTCCCACTGATGAGCCTGACCTCGGCCCCTCGCGTCACTGAGGTTCCGTTTCCCTGACTTGAAAATCAGAACGCTCCTGTCAGCTCCGAGGGGTCACGGGGAGGACTCTCTGAGGCCACGCGTGGGAGCGCTCGGGGGACTAAGTTATGACATCCTGGGTAAACGACCAGCCAAAAGGTACGTGCGATGATAGTACCTCGGGGAGGAGAGCGACGTGTACTGTGTTTTGCTCTAAATTATCTGGCTCCCGACATCCAGATCCTAAAGGAACTCCTAACTGCTGACTAACCCGGCAAAGGCAAACCCCGAGGGTGTCACGCCGGCCCCATTCATGAGTCACAGTTTTCTGACTCATGCTAAGCTTCGCTCACTCTCCCTTCCCCCCGCCCCGGCGTTAATGAGCTACCCTGTTTTCGGCACCGGAGACGTTGGAGTGACTTGTCGCCTCTACGTGTGCTGCCCTGCCGATTCTCCAGAACCCCCTGGCAGGGGAACTCTTGGACTGCTTTGTCTCTAGAGGACAGACTCACTTTTGCCCTCCCAGCCCTTGTACTGTCTGCTCAAAAAAAAAAAAAAATGTCCCTCTTTGTCTGCTGGGGACCTCACTTCACGAGAGCACCCTGAGCATTTGTCGGGGGCTCTAGGAGGGAAGCCCACAGAGTGGAGGGTTTTTTTTCCCACTTCTCCTATAACTTGGAGACTACTCACTGCATCTCTGCCCAGTGCAGGTGAGGAACTCACACACGCTTTCTCAACTACTCACTGATGTCCAGAAGCCGGGCCCTAGGCCAGTCCTTCAGCCAGAATGTCAGCAGAGTGACAGTGCTGACCTCGGAGTTCCAAATGCCCAACAGACTGCTCCCGAACCCCGAGCTCCACCTGCCCGTGGCCACGAGTCAAGTGCTTCTTAGACTTGACACTTTGATTATAAAATGATCTAGGCCCCTCTGCTCTGTGGAGCTCTTTTCTTTTAGGGGACAAATTAATAATCTGGCTGATGAACAGGTCTTTAAAAATTGTACGTGTCAGGCTTTCGCACTATGACAGAATTGAAGAGGAAACCAGCAGTTTTGTGGGTGCCATGGGGGCATTTTACTCTAAAGCACGAGAGATGCTTACGCCACAGGCAACTTGTCTGTACATTTCAAAGCCAAAAGGTCTGCTTTGGCATGACTACGGTGTCTTATTTTCTTGCACCAGAACTTTTTTTTTTTTTTTGCACCAGCAAATGGCTCTGGCAGGAACACCCCCTGAAAGTAAAGGTCTTACTACTGACACCCAGGAATTCCTCCGTGACAGGTGAAGATTGTACGTCATGTCTTAATTTGTTGGACCTACTGAAAAGCAATAATTGTGATCGCCAGATAGTGGGCTCCCTCCCGCGACCCAGTGCGCTAATTAGCAATGGCATTTGTCAGACTAGCTGTCTTGCGGCAAAGGGATCCAGAAAGCTGAATTAATTTGCCATTGCCAGGCACTGAAGATGCTTTGCCTTGTAGGAATAATCAACCTCCTCACCTCCCCTCTTTCAAGAAGGGTGAGTTTGAAAGTGTCACAAAGACACATTTCCATGTGAGGTGTGCACTCTAGTTATAGTTGGGTTTGCAAATTCTAAGGCCTACAGATGTTGGTAGGCAGCTAATTTTAATGATGAAGTAGGCCGGGTGGAAGAAAAACACAGCCTACTCTATCTTTTCTTTTGTTTTCCCCGCTCCTGAGAGAGAGTCTCTAGGATGAGGAAAAAAAGCATTGCAAGAGCAATAATCAACTAACACTCAGCTTCGGTGCCAAGGAGACAATAAAGATGGCGGCTCGGAAGTGTTAGGATGCTGGATCAGCATCTTGTGTTTCTCTTGACCACTGTGTCATGCTTGCAAGACAGCTACAACTGCAGACATTATGCCCAAATGCTAGCCTGCCAAACAGGAAGGAAGGGGCAGAGGCGGAAAGGCTTTCCTCTCGTGAGGATCTGGTGGTCCCACGGACACTCCTAGAGGTGTGGGAAGCTGGCAAAGGAGTATCTGTTAGAGCAGGATAAGATTACCACCACTGGCTCATATCAATCCAGACTCACCCTCTAAGGCTGTCAGAGAAACCTACTTCCCCTCCTTATCTTTATCCAAACAGAATCTGGGTTCTGTGAGCAGGAAAAAATGGTCATAATTATTATATAAGCAAAGTATGCTGCAAAGATAAATTTTCTAAATAATTGATTGTCAGGATGAGATGGGATGCATCCAAGAGTCCTAAAGGAATTTCAAGAATGCAATTAGCCAAAATATGTAACCTACTCATATAAATGGCCACTGATTCTAAAGACTGCTTTACTGACTATACAGCCCCTATTCGTAAGAACTCCAAGGCGGCTCTAGAAAAATGGCTGATGGAGCCTAAAATAAAAGGATGTGAGCCAAGCTAAGCCAAATTGTTTCAGTAACTCTTCTAAGAGTAGGTTATCATCACAACTGTTTATAGCCATTAGAGTAAGCTAACAATTGAGTTAATGATAATGGGTCAATTAGGAGAGACTGCAGTGCAGGTTGGAATAGTGAATTTAAGAAGTTGGATAAAAGCATGTCAGTTACTATAAAAAACAGGAAAGAGAAATTCAATATAGAACCTTCAACGATACCATCAAGTGTGTTAATTATGCAAGACTCGACCCAAAAAGTTGGGTGGTGGGTATGCCCTGAGGCAGAACCGATAAGTACATCTCACTAAGACCCCGTTTTTTCCTGGAGAAGCAGGAAAAAATGGACCATCAATAAAACCCTGAGTGACAAGGCTTTAAAAAAACAGACACTAATGCAAGATCCCCGGGTTTTTGTATGAAAGAGACTACCAAATAGAATGTACTGGGGCTATTCCATTTGATGCCAAATGTAGCTACTATTTTATGAGAAACAGCTGATTACTCTCAGTCAGTTATGGTAACTATAAACTGTGCAGGAGTACACACACAGATGAGTATGTGTGTGTGAAAAACCAAATACATGGAAATGACATTTACTGACTAATAAAGCTCTTGAAAACCATAATTCCATGTCCACTGATGATCTTTCTAAACCCCATCTCTATGAGATCTAATATTTATTATTCATTTAAACAGACGATTATAAAATCTAAAGATTCTCTATGAATAGGAAAGCAATGTAGTTCGAACAAGAGAAAACGTATGTCTGCCTACTTGTTAGAATTCTTTGAGGAAGAAAGTAGGACTCTACATAAGAGGAACAGAATTTCTTAGTCATTAATATGAGTTCCCTCCACTCAATGCTTTTTTAATTTATTGAATGAGTTGTAATGGGATTGAGGCAATAGGGTAGAGTTAGCGGTTCACATATAAACAGCTGTTTAGGGGATAAAAAGTATTTTAAAATCTCTGAAAAAGAAGTGTAATATCAAGAGCCAGGTTTCCCCAAGATAAACATCAGGCTAGTGCCATTTACCATCTTTAAAAAGAACACTGAGGAGAAGGGACACAGAGGTGTCCCACAGATAATACCAAACAGGTGTGGGGAGGGAAGAGTCAAGTTATTGAAAGAAGACACGGGAAACTCTTACCAACCTGTGCAATTGGAAAAAGAAAGAAAACAATAAAATAAAGAAAGAAGTATCATAACGAAGGTAACATGGTAATGAAACACATTACAATATAAATCACACAAACTTCCATGTGGAATGAAACACTGAGTATCAGTTAACAAAGGGTGATTCCCTGAAGATACCTGATCTGTGTGCCAACAACCAAGGTCAGTTAAATGTTGACCATAATCAAAAGGTACATTTGAAATGGGCCAGAGAGGTATACCTTTCCTTTATCTAAACTACAACATTTCAGTTTCTTAAATGCTATGTTCGAGTCTGTCCTTAAGAAATATATAAAAACTGGAGTCACAGATAAGAGGACTTAAAATGGTTTCCAGAATAGATGAGCTGGAGTATGAAGACAGAATTGCAAAAAGCTTGAAAATTTTTCATCTGTAAGACAGGGATTCACCTTGTTTGTGCCCTGGCCACCTCTGGCACTCTAGCGAGCCTGTGGATGCCTTCTCAGCAAAATGTTTTTAAATGTATAAAGCAGAATATGCCATGTTACTAAGAAAACCAATTATGTAGCTATCTAGTTTTCAAAATATTTTTTTGAACAAATTGGTGATAAAGTAATATATAAGCTTCTTTATTAACGCAGCAAGTAACAAGGTCTGGTGACAGTTCTAATAACCACCATAACTTCAAACTAGTGATGAGTATAAGTTAAATTTGTAGATGAGTATAAGTTGCATTTGAATATCTCTGAACCAATTATAACATGATATGGAAACGTGCTGGCGTTTATTGGCGATATTTGCAATGAAAGAAAATACTAAATTTCAATACTAAATTCAAATTCAATGTTGGTGAGAATAAAGATGTAATTTTTCTCATTCATGTCCATGAATTCTGTGAATTTCTCCCACAGGCCCCTTTGGCCAAGGCTAAGCACTCCTGTCATAACAGCAAGGGCTGAGGAAGACCATGCCCAATATTTATCAGATAATGAATAATGTAAATACAACAGACTTATTTCACATGTTCACAAACATGAAGACATAATAACCATGAGGGAAGTGAGTTTAAGACCCCAAAGAGGCAAGTTCACAAGCCTTATAAATATGTGCTCCTCAATGTTTTAGTAGGTTGTACCTACTAGAAATACAAAGAGATTTGAAAAGGGTTTGAACAAACTTACCAATTTTAGCCATAAAAGGGTCCTAACCGAGAACAGTTAGAGTTGGCAGTAGGGAGGACAATGGAATCCTCATTTGTAACAGAAGTCGAAGGTGGAGATAGATAATGGCCCTGAACCAACATCGCGATGTTTCTCTTCAAGAATCCACTCTTGTTCTGAATCAGTTTTGTTCTCTTCTCATGACTAAAAAACAATTACAATCCACATACCTACATATGTGTATTTCACCACAGGACCCCAGCCTCAGATACTGAGCACTAAAACTTACGGTCCGGTTGTTGATTAAGGTGTATTTTATGGACCCCCAAAATACCGCATTTGCAGTGGAGCGAGCAGAGGGTGATTTTAGGGCTCAGAGAAGAAGCTGAAAGGATTGAAGGGGTGGGGTCATCATACCAAGGGTGGCAGGGTTCAACACAGTCAAGTTCTCAGGCAGAAACTCTGAGAACAAGTTCAATGACCCTAAGGTCACCTGCACAGAGGCGAGTCAGCACCCTGGACAGCGCAGCCACAGGTGGTATTGGCTAGCCCAGCCTTTGTTCTAACAGGAACTTAAACCCATGTGGAATGTCTCTCTAGGCTTACCTGGTTCCACCTGGCCCTTCCAATACAGCACATGGCCACTCTACCCAACTCAACAACTAAAAAGGACCTGAAATTTTTATTACAGTCTCTCTCCCTCTTTAAGAGAACCGATAACCTTCATTTGTTCTGAATCTCTCTCAGTTCACGTCAGATGAATGACTGAGGAGGAGACTGTCGGGGGTCCCAGGGCTCCTCTGAGACTACGTGGGAGAGAAGACTGTCCACCTGTGGTTCTGTTTTTGACCTTAAATTTTCCATCCCTTTGGCTCCACTTATTTCCTGAGTTAGTCACCAAGTCTGAACGGCAGCCAAAGCTCTGACGATATTAATAAGAACATTTGATTCCCTTCAATAAAACTGGAGATGGCCCTGAAAAATGATCAGTGTTCACCCTGGCTCTCTCTCTCTGCCTTCCCAAGCGACGGTCCTTCATCCTTTCTGCGCTTTTCATCACAGCAGCAGAGTCTGGCTGATGAAGCTGTTTACTCCGTTCTGGCTGCCTTTAGTAAGTTTTTTTCATTAATGTGAATAACTTTGTTTTTTTTACAAGCAAAAGAAAACAAAACACATCAAAGGGTAGAATAATTCATGTTAGAGAGTAGCTAGACTCTTTGAAACCTGTGAGGATACTCAAGATTGTTTCACAGAAAGGGAGGAGAAGGAAGAAGACCCGGAGTCCTGAAGAGATGAAAGAGGGAGAAACTCAGAGAAATGCCTCAGGAGGAGGCACTGCAAATGGCAAGGACTTGGGAGTGAAGAAAGGATGTGGAAATGGACCTGAAGGGGGCACGCGAGTGAGAGCCACAGGGGCCACCGGAGTGAAACTAGGTGGAGGCAGAGGACACCGAAGAGTACAAGAGACTGGCCCTAAAGGAAAGCAATTTAACACTTGAGAGCAGATGCACGCACACATGCACGTCCACAGGCGCAAATGCACACCCATGCAGACAAGCCAACTCCTGGACATCTCATAGCCCCGGACTGTCCTGGGATTAGTGGCTTGTTCTGTGGTCAGAACTATGCGCCACACCAAATCTGAGGTTCTATGGTTGTGGAAGGAAGTGGGAGAGAATTTATTGTATAACGTCACCATATCGCTCAAAAGCATTTCTGCTGACGCCATGGATTCTTTAACGTTCTTTGAGGATAGCTTATTCTAAAATAATCAAACAAAAACTACAGGAGTTAAGATGTATTAAACTCGAAGAACACCATGTATTAGTACTCAAACCATATATACTGCTACTGCCTACTGGAGTCTTTATGAGTTACAGACCATAAACTGCGGAGGGAAACAGTAGGGGGAAAAGATCGTAGACAACTCGAAGCCTGCTCGAAGTTCTCCATTTCCCAGTTTTACTCTGCAAATAATTAAATGCCCGGACTGTATGCTCTCATTTGATCCTCCTAATACGATGAGGCAGAGTGGGTTTGTCCTTAGGTAGCTAATGAGAAAACTGAGACTTCAAAGAGGAAATGAGACTTCCTCAAGGTCGAATGGCTATTAAGTAGCAAACCAGCCTCTTCTGGCATCATGTCCGGCGACCAATGTATGATATCCTGCTGTCCGTCCATCAGTGTAATTAAAATGAACTTATTATTCTCCACTATCTTCTGGTTTGACTTCATTCATTTAATTAACATTTATTAAGTGCTAGTTGCCGGAGAAAGAAGGATGGAAACAATGGGACGCTGTCTTAGGGGAGGTTTCAGATAGTGAACAAAATGATAATAAGGAGACAGTAATGCCGTACGATTTTAACAGGAGAGGAGAAACACGGCTTGCACTTGAAGTAGAAGCATGAAGTCAGCAGAGACAGTAGCAATAGCGTATGTTTTGAGTTTCACGCACGGCTTCTAGATAGTACAGATATCTTTTGGAGAATAACTTGCCTTCAAAAAAATTAGTCTGTAGGCAGATAACGGGGAGAGGAGCTGTTGTTGTCAAAGGGAACAAAATATGTTAAAGCAAAAGATGTGACACGGAGTTGTGTGTTCAGGGAACTATCAATGGTTCAGTTTTGCTCAAGAAGAAAATGTAAGATGAACCTGGAAAGATGGTGGGGTGAAGGGAGCCCAGCGCAAAAGGGTCTTGCAGAGCACGGAAAGATCTTTAGACTGGGGAGAACCATGGAAGAATATTCACGAGGAGTGACAGACCACACGCGCATGTGGAAGACATCCTTGCAGCCATGTGGACTTCGCCAACAGTTTGGCAGAGGAGGAGGGATTGAGGCAGGGTGACCAGGAAGGTGGGGGGTGGAGGGGGAGGGTTGTGTTGTAGTCATGGCAACGGGTGAAGAGGAATGATTTGAGGAGGTGGTGAAAGGGATGCCTCCAGGGAACATTTAAAAGTAAAATCCGCAGGACTTTGTGTTTGATGTAGGGGTGAGGGACAGTGAGCTACCTGTGACAATGCTAAATAATTTGAAAACTGTGAATGCCTCAAGAAAAGAGGCTGTACCACGTTCATCTTCGGTTCTCCTCGCGTGCTGAGGCTGGCACATTTGGAGTGCTGCACAGACTTTTGTGAAATTGTGTTGTTCCCCGGTTTCATTCTTAATTGCCACTGCAGCAGCATCGTGAAGGTGGGACATGGCCGCTAATTATTGCTTGTTTGCGTCCTATCTCTAGGAATACCTGGTTTGGGAATCCGAAGGTTGGGGAGTGCTCGTAAAGTCATGACATTGAAAAATTTTCCAGGTTTTCAAAGAAATACCATGAGAAGGAAAAGTACAGTAGACATTTGAAGTTGAATGGCGAAATAATATTGAACTTTGGGCAGTTTATTTGCAAAAATGGCCACAAGCATTCTATTCTCCTCCCACGCTCCTTTGCGAACTCTCCTGTCAAGAGGTAAAATCTGTTTCCCCGCCCCTTGAATCGGGGCTGAACATCGACTTATTTTCAGCAATAGAATGTGGCAAACAAACCTTGTACTTGCGTATGTGAGCCTTGCGCACTGCTGCCCTCTCCCAGAGCCCTGGCTAGCCACCATGCGAATAAGCCTGGGCTGGCCTGCTGGAAAATGAGAAGCCCTGTGGAACAGAGACCAACCATTCCAGCCGAGGTCCTTCTGGACCAGCCACTCCAGTGCAGGCCACTCTGGACCAGTTTTGCCCTCAGCCAACCTCAGCTGGCTACAGATGCACAAACAAGCCCCCAGGGACCAGAGCACATTACCAACTCAGAAACATGTGAGTTAAATATATCATTGTTGCTTTAACTCACTAAATTTTGAGGGTTATCTGTAGTGAAAGCTAAGGAAAATGTAAGACGACTCTTCCTTGGCTCCCTGCTTTGAAGGAAACTGGTGCTCTGACTGCTCTGGAGACCAGCTCGGAGCGCGAGTCCTGGCTGTCACACAGCTAACACCACTCCCTGCCACATATCACGCCATCCATCATCCCTGTGCTGGTGAGATCTGCTCGAAATGATGCCAGGGCGTAGGCAGGTCGTATGTTGCAGGGCTGCTCGGGTGTGGTTCCGCCATTGCTGGAGGTGGGGAAAATTCATTAAGGGACGGACAAGAGCTTATAGATTTCAAGTGACCAGAGACTGCTTGTCACTAAGCATTGCTATTTTGAGCCTTGGGGCTCAAGCACTATAAAATCTCCAGGAAAATATGTGTGTGTGTGTGTGTGTGTGTGTGTGTGTGTGTGTAAGAAAAACAAAAACCCATATAAAAGTTGCATATAAATATTTCACATACTTTTCTGTTTTTCTGAAATGTTTCATAGTTTTAAATTTTTAAATTAATCTGATAAAAAATATATTACATTTTCTTGCGTAATAACATTATTTTAATCTTTTCCCTGCCACTGTTTCCTGGGGATCCTATATTAATATTGCTTTTTCTGCCCACCACTGTATTAGGAGACAAAAGGGTCAGCAACTCCATATTTAATATATCCTGCTTTTACAGCCCTCCATTTGTTTATTTATTCATTTGACAAATTTATTAAGCATCTTCTATGAACCAGGTGTTATTCTGGGCAGTAAGAATACTGCTATGAACAGAATAATGTCCTTTCTCTCAGAGCTTACATTCGAGGAGGAGAGAGTAAAACACAAATTAGTATGTAATAATGCCAGGAAGGGTATGTACCATAAAGAAAAATATAGCACGGTCAGGAACAGAAAGGCACTCAGGAGACTCTTCAGATGAGAGGGACCCCCAAGAGGCATCACTGATGAGAGAGCATCTGAGGAGGGCCTGGACGAAGGGACCCTGGGGGCAGAGCGCTGTCACGGCGTCTTTGCCTATGTCTTTTTCCATTGCGACACCTTATTCATCTCTGTATCTTCAAGCCGAGTACAGTGCCAGACACTCAATAGAACCTCGATAGAACTGGATAGGTGGGTGGGTGGGTGGGTGGGTGGGTGGGTGGATGGATGGATGGATGGATGGATGGACGGACGGACGGACGGACGGACGGACAGGCAGGTGGGTGGGCAGGCTGGCCGGCAGGCGGGTATGCAGATGGATGGACGGGTAGATGAGCGGGGATGGATGGATGGATGAATGAACAGATGAGTAGGCTGGTAGATGAATTTCTCCTTCTGGCTTTGTGAATGGTAGCAACTCAGTTAATGCTGACTGGGCCCCCAGGGAGGCTTAATATCCACCACATTCTGCTCCACCCCTACCATCAGCACTCCAATGCTTTTACCCTGCTATATTTTTCCTCTGTTCCACAGCAATGATTGCCTTCTGACATACCAGACAACTGACCTCCTTGTTTTGTTTACTGCTTCTCTGACTCCTCTCACTGAAGTGTAAGCTCCCTGAGGGCAGGGATCTCTGTTTTGCTCACCGTCATAACCCAAGCACCTCACGCAGTGCCTGGAACAGAGTTAGAGCTCAGAGCTGAATGTCTGAATGTGAACCTCTCATCTCGAATTTCCCGGGAGGCTGATCTAACGTGTCTGGGTCCCTTTCCTTCCAGCTTCTCCTGAGGGATGTCCGCTTTAGGACGATCCATCAGCCATTTTTCCTACCCAGAGTTGGAGGTCCACCAAAGAGCACATAAGACAGTTCCCGTGAGTAATTTACACGTAAAATCATACACTATTTCTGGCAATCTAAAAATTCGAGCCAGCTATATACACAGAGGAAAGATAAATCAAAAAATAAAGAATAGCTAAAAATATGGAACAGTTTTAGTTTGTAAATAAAAGCTAAACTGTTTATTATCTATGGACCAATAACATCAATTAACTATGAAATAAAGTGAATATGTAGAGTCTGATGGAAAAATTACAAAATACATTCAAACTGTTATTTGCAGACCTCTTCCTTTGCCCACGTGTCGGTCATGTGGGCAGGTACTGTGGTCTGTCAATCAACGGCACCCTGCCCCTGGTACCCTGCCATGAACTCTGCCTGTCGCTCTCTCAACAGGCTTCTCACAGGCTCCTTGGTTCTCTTCACTCATGCGCTGATGGTTTGGTAACCTAGTTAAGGTTTCATTATCTAAACTGGGCTGAAGCTATTCTTTTTCAGACAAAATCAGCCTTCCACCCAGGGTAAGACACATTATCCGAAACCGCTTCTTTTCTTCAAAGGTCCATTTCGAACTTCATATTCTGATTTCATTGTAACCTAGTTAAGGTTTCATTAGCTTAACAAGGCTGGAGATATTCTTGTCAGTTAAAATTTGCTTTCAGCCTGAAATTATCCACACTCCTTCTGAAATGGCTGCATTTTTCCTCACAGCCTAAATTAGATTAACTAATTTCAGACTGCTCTCTCCCTAAATTACAATTTGCCAACAAAGCCCAGAGATGGTCTTTTTCTTCCAGAAACCAGTCTTTCTTCTAATACCTGACTCCCCAGCCAGAATGCTCTACCTTCATGGCCTCCTCGCCACCTGCCTATTCTGGAAAAGTCCAGCACCCTTTAAAGAACTGCATGCCCAGCAGGTTAAATGCAATAGATGCTCTAGCTTTTTCAGATGGCAGTTTAGAAGACCTCCACACAATTCGGATTCTATTTCAGAAGAAATTTTGATTCACTGATTCTGTGATCGTATTCGCATAGTAAAACAAAACAATTGCTAAGTGAAGGAACAAATCAACAACGACAACAACAAGATCAAACAAAAATCCGCTAAGGCAAAAGCCAAGATTTTAGCTAAGACAATAAAGTAAAAGAAAATACAAAGATCTGGCTAATAAGAATCTCACGAAGGAGCAACAGAATATGCAGCTTGTTGCTAAATGTAGCAAGATCTTTTTAAATTCTTTTCTCCCCCAGCTAGTGTGAATGTCGTTTTTTTAAAGTTCTGTGGTAATTAGATGCAGACCTTTGGAAATTAAATTTTGAAAGGTTTTATGACAGAGGCTGTTTGTGCAATCATCTTTCCTAGGCAACTACTGCGACAAAGCGAGAGCGTCAGGGCAGTTTGTCCCAGGGTTGTGTTCATTATACACACGCTTCGCTGTCAGCAGGGGTGACGCGGCAGGGGGCGGGCAGTCAGGAAGGAGAGAGGGAAGGCAGACAGGAAGTGGGGCGGGAGGAAGTGGAAAGTAAGAGACATGACCTGGTGACTCGGTGTATGTACCCAGACTTCACGCCAAGAGCAGAGGGGTGGTGAGCTGGACGGGCCCAGGAGCGCGCTGGCCCCCCAGGCACCCCAATGCCACAGCGCTCTCGGATCCGAGCCTCCTGCTGCATGGAGCATGATGCTGGGCCTTAATGATAATTGTTTTTGCACAACGTGGCTCCTTGACACAAACCAGTTATGTCATCTGCTAGTCCACTAACCAACGGCGGGCTCTGCCCACACTGCAGGAGAAGCCGGCTCTGCGGGTGCCCTGCCAGGCTGTGTGCCGGTCTCCATCACGGCACAGCCGGGGGCACTGCCAAGCGGGGGGCTCTCACCTTACACCCTCACTGCGGCATCCACGCAGTGCCAGGACTCTCCTCCATACTACGTTTGAATTGCATGGCAAACCCAGGTAGAACCTGATCTAGAAGATCGCTTACGGGGAAGGAGACAACTCCCTTTTTCTTCATGACTAATTGAATTTGAAGTAGAAATTTACTTCCCAATAGAAAAAACATTGTAAATCTATTTGTGTGCGTGGGGGGGGGGGGGCAGGGGGTTGGGTGTGTGTGTGTGTGTGTGTGTGTGTGTGTGTTGTCTACACACACACACAGAGATGCCCATAGCCTATATCTGAGGTGGCTGGAGTGAAGACAGGGAGGAAACACAAATAATCGCCATAATTCCTCC
Organism: Rousettus aegyptiacus; assembly: GCF_014176215.1. Taxonomy (NCBI): domain Eukaryota; kingdom Metazoa; phylum Chordata; class Mammalia; order Chiroptera; family Pteropodidae; genus Rousettus; species Rousettus aegyptiacus. Next base: position 54,491,033 of record NW_023416288.1, read on the forward strand.
TCACAAGGTGCTAATAAACCAGCAGCCTTACATGGCTGGCCATGACTTAAGCCTTAGAGGTAGGTACTGTCCGAAGAGGACTTTATCTTTCAGGTGACATTTTAGATCAATTAGGAATCAATGAAGTATGGCGAGGACACCAGGATTGACAGAGAACGCCCAAGAGCTGTTGGAAAGGACGCCAAAGGTCTTTATCTCTTAGTGATGCTCGCCTGCTTTTCTGCGGCATGACGTTCTGTTTTCCATGTCATCGATTCTGGTAAAGAGCTACTTCTGATTAAAATAAATAGATGAATAAAAATTTCATAGATCTGGGCCACACGCCATAAAACGAAGTGAGCTTCTTATCTTCCATCGCCTGGTAACAGGATGCTCAAATTTCAGGTCTCATTTGGTTAGCAATTCTCTAAGTTTGAAGATACCCATCTAATGTTAAAAGTGGTAGTTAATATTAAAAAAAAAAGCAGTAAGGATATTTTAAGTAATCATTTATAATTTGACTCAGTATTTAATGAAACCAAATCTTTCACTTTTTTTCTTTGTTAAGATAAATATTAATTTCCTAGCCACATCAGATCTCTCTTTGCATTTTCTATGAAACTCTAACCATCTGTGCCAAACCGTTACCTAGTGACAAAATCACCTCGTAATAACAAAAATCACTTAATACTGGAATATCAAAAAGATAACAGGACCCTAATGCACATGTCACACGTTAGGCTGACATCACTGTCATTCACTGCAAGTGTCATCTTCACTAGCTCTTGGCAAGAAAAGAGATCAAGCCCTATAACAATGAGGACAGAAAATACAATTAAGGTGAAAGGCGACATCCTACTTTTCCAGAATCTTTCCAAAAAATCTTTACTACCACTCCCCAATAGTTGATATTTGGATTTAAAGATTTTATAACAGAATTATCAGCTTGCCCTCTAAATGTATGGTAAATGTGGGATTTCTGATAAATAACTCATTAAAGTGCTACTGATAATGAATTAATGTCATTTGAGCAGGGTTGGGCTGAACCGTAGCTCTCTTCCACAAGTGGAAAATGGGTAGGGAGAGGGGATTGTAGGCAAAGTACTAACAGAAGTGAGAAGGTATCTGCAACCTTTTACTTTAGGACAGCGGTCCTTAACCTTTTTGGCACCAGGGACCGGTGCTCCTATGAGAATCTAACGCCTGATGATCTGAGGCGGAGCTGAGGCGGTGATGCTGGCGCTGGGGAGCGGCTGCAGACACAGTGAAGCTTCGCTCGCTGACCCACCGCTCACCTCCTGCTGTGCGCCCGGGTTCCTAACAGGCCACTGACTGGTACTGGCCTGCAATCTGGGTGTTGGGGACCCCTGCTTTAAGACATAATTTCTTTCCAAGTTCTTTTCCTAACACATTGCTCTGCAATGTGCTAATCATGACTAGCTTTAACCTCTTCAGAAGAGGAGAGTCTATTTTTTACTGTATTTTGTTAGCTGTTAGTTCAAGTTCATTAATCACCGAATGGGTCATAATCAGAGATGCGGTAGGGCCCTCGTCCACCTCTGTAACTCTACAGCCAAGACCACTGGAGAGTTTGCTGACTTACTCCAGGTCTCACAGCCAGCTAGTGGCAGAGTCCTGGCTCAAAGCCAGGTCTTCTGATTCCCAAAGTTCTGGAATCTTATACTCTCTGGTGGTTTTCAAACCAATCTGTGAATCTCTGGGGACCTGAGAGAATGGGATGCTGGGCTTTCTTGGTCCATCTTCATTAGTTTTACATATTGGCCTTCCTTTGAAGAGCTATTTGACTTTAAAAAAAAAAAATCCATGGCTTAGAAAAGTTTTTAAATCACATTTAAAATTTTTCTAAGTAAAAAAGAAATTTCTAAATTATACTGGGAACTTCTCCTAACTCTCCATTATAGAGTAGAATTTGATATAAGTGGGATCCCTTAAAACACCACCTGGAGTTTAGTGACTGATGAGCTACAGGACCAGGGGTTCAGAACTCAGGCCCTGAAGTCCAAGATACCGGAGACACGCACCTCCACCTCTGTGACCGCAGGTGAGGTACTTAACCATTCCAGCCCTCAGAGTCTTGGTCTGTGCAATGGGACTTAAAAAACGCCATAGCATAGAAGGTTGAATGAGATAATCCATGTTCACCGCTCCCGCTGCCGCTGATATGGTCACTATTAGGCAATGTCGGCTACATGCTAACACCACAGAATAGAAATTTAGATCAGCGTGTAGTCAGGGGCCAATATAATCTGTATTTCCAAACTTACATTAAACTGCCTCACTCCCTGTAGCATGACTATGTAGTTTTACTTTGCTCCCACGGAGGTTTGGAACTCACAGACCAAGATCACGGGCACTTGGTGTGGCAGGAGTCGGCGGCTTGGGCAGCCGGCCCCACACTTCTCTCTACAGAACAGGCGGGAGTCCAGAGGCTTAAGGAAGTTTTCCTGTCACAGCTGTGCCCATATCAAGCCTGATTCTGAGCTGGGCAGCTGCGAGAAGGTCACCGGCCTGGGCACCCACCTGGCCTTAGATTCCGGGTTGCACATGAGTCCAACAACAGGCTGGATCTGGGGAGTGCAAACCAGGCCTCTGGCTTCAAAAACTCAGTCAGAACCCAAGGACTAGTCGGAGGTCACAGAGGTGTCTCGTTTATTTGTTCGGTTCAGCACGACACACATTTACTGTGTGTGGCCTTGTCAGAGGCGCTGCGAGCCGTCAGTGGGACAGGGAAGAGTCAGACTCCGCGCGGGGCCTGCGTGGTCCAGGATGTGAGAACCGTGGAGGGCAGTGGTTCTCGAGGCGTGGTCCCCGCACCGGCAGCATCCGCATCGCCTGGGAACTTGTTGGAAAGGCACATTCTCAGGCCTCAGCCCAGAAACTGAGTCAGAAACCCCGGGCCTGCGCCCAGGGGTCTGTGATGTAACGAGCCCTGCAGGTGATTCTGGTGCCGCTGAAGCTCGAGAACCAGGGTGTCTCTCCGAGGAGCGGCTGGACGTGAGCAGAGACAGACAGAAGGACGCTGGCGTTCCATCAAGACGGACTGTGTGCACAACGGACACCCTGTGGCGTGCGGAACCCGCCCAGGTGAGCGGAAGAGTCGGTGGAGCTGGGAGAAGTGGGGGACTGGGGAAACGTGAGCAGGTCAGTGTTCACACCTCGCCGCCAACGGCGAAAAACAGCACCAACCGGCGCGCCCGCGTGTGAGGAGAGTTTTGCTTAAAGTTCTGCATGTGCTGCTCTCCGTCCAAAAGAGAAAGACAATCTTAAACCTCCCCAAAAGAGAGTCCTTGTCAAGCAAGGGGCTAGGCGACCAGCTCAGTGAGCACCGTCCTGAGCTCAGAAGAGGGGGCTTTATCTTAAGGATACGGGAGCCTTTATACAAGGAGCAGACTCCAGAGGCCCTCCCCAAGAGCTCCCTCACTCAGAGGTCTGAGAAGGGGCTCCGTGAATGTGCATTTCTTGAATATGCATTTTTAACAAAGGACTCTACCTATCCTGACTGAGGTGGCCCTGGAATGACAGTTTAAGAAACGCTGGCTTAATGGTTCACGCATCCCAAACCGGGAAGGTTGGAACCAACGGCACCAGAAAGTCTCTTCTTCCTCTTTCATTTGACTGTTTGTTTTTAAGTTGTATTTTTGAGGCAACTTGTAAATTTTTACTATGGGACACTGGAAAAGTTGAGACTAGTTTCTGAAGTGACAAAAAGTCACTGGACTTTCCAAAGGGTAGGAAATGTCCCAGATCGCGGTGAACGGGGCTGGGGGAAACCCGGGACAGACACTGGAGCTTTCAGGACAGGAGCCTTGCAATCATTTTTTCTCTTTTGTTCTAGATGGAAAGGAGGCGCATCTGAAATCAAGTCCCATTTTCCCTAAGTTGAATGACTAGAACAATTAATCTCTGAACCAGCAGACTTGAGAGCTGGCAGGGACATGGTGGTCACCCTGCCCACCTCTTGGTGCCTGCACGCAGCTGCCCCCCGACCCCTAGAGATGAGGGCACCCCAATCAGAAGGCGGTCAGTCCACTTAGAAGAGTCTTCCTCTTGGGTAGCTGAACTAGTCCCATTTTCCTTAGAGAGAAATGAGACATTCGCGTGCCACCTTCGGACTTATGAGGCGAGATGATGAGTAATTCAAGAGGAAAACTTTGACTCGATTCTGCAGTTAAACCTAGTGCCAAGACAGAGGCAAGACCTTGTCCCTTTCCTTCTGCATATCCCGCCCCCCACCCCCTGCACCTCTGGCCTCTCTAAACACGGCACTTAATGAGATAATGTAGTAAAATGGGGGAGAGGAAAAGAAGGAAACCCCCCATTTTGTCTTGTTTTTTAATCCTTAGATGTCATCTTATTCCTTCATTTTTGTGGCCTTTTGTCTCTGCCAGTTCCCATAGCAACGACAGCCAGTGAGCAGTTTGCCTCCTTCTCTCCAGCTTGTACACAGAGAACTCCAAACGGAGTCAGAACCAGTGCTGGTTTGGGAAGAAAGCAGAAGGTTCATTTCCTTCTTACTGACGCCGAGGTGTGGATTTGTCGTGAAGGAGCGTACTCGTTTCTGTGTTGACCTCACCCAATATTTTTTGGCTGCAAGTGGTTTTCTTAGGGCTTGTCTTCCTTCCTGATTCAGAGGAAGGGAGCAGTGAGTTTCGTCTTTAGCCACATAGTGGAGAGCAGAGAGATACATAATTTGAACAATATAGAAAAACTGAGAGGTGGCCAATGATTTTGCAGAAATAACAGTATGCAGTGTTCAGCGACCCGCCAACCTAGGAGGCAGAGTTTCATGTCAGGGCGACCTTTGCTTTTGCTTTATAACCTTCGTGTTTTCCTGCTGCAATGCTCCCTGCAAGTTTTGTAGTTTCCGTAGATATTTTTCTGATGTGAAGACTGCGCAACCAACAGGCGTCGGTATGGCCACAAGTACGGTCCTCTGAGAAGAACATATCACTCATTCGATGAGCTTTAACTAAGACTGAAATAAGCAGGATTTCACACCTTTAAGAAACGTAAATCCTTATTTAAATGTTACTGATGTAACTCCATGTATCAAAGTATCATAACAGGAATTGCAGGCGAAATTTCTAAAGCGAGCTCTTAGAGAGTGAAATGCCTCAGAGGAAACCGGGGCCTGTACTAGCTGCCTGTCGCTGCCATAACACATCACCACAGATTCAGTGGCTTAAAGCGACACGGACCTGCTGCCCCGTAGCCGTGTAGGTCAGGAGTCCACAGTGGGTTCCACTGGGCTGAAGGCTGAGTGCCGGCAGGGCTGGTTCCGCTGGCGGCCCTCGGGGACGGTCCGCTCCCCCGCCGTTTCCAGCTGCCGGACGGACGCGGCCACACGCCTCGATTCACGGCCTCTTCCTCCCTCTTCAAAGTCGACGGTGTGGCATCCCAAACCTCCCTCCGATTCTCGCCCTCCTGCCTGCCTTCCAGAAGGACCCCTGTGTGATCTTCCTGTTGAAGGCCCTTAATCACATCTGTGGAGTTTAGACATCGGGACATGGACAGCGCGGGAGCCATCATTCTGTCCACCCCCACTGTAACCCTTTTCACTAGATCTGTCGCTGAGTACCTCTCGGTTTCTGACCTCCGACGTGGCCTGACTTCAGAATTCTGTCCTTCCTGCAGCGGCTGGTTTCCCAGGTGCTGACGAACCCCCCGCTCTCCGTCCGCACGGCCCGGGACGCCCCGTGACTGCGCCCTGCAGCACAATGCCTTCTCCCCACATCTGGCGACTGAGTTCCACCGGTGACAGCCGCCCTAACCCGCCCTGGCTGTGCGAGGCTGCCACGTCGAAGCGATTCCTCCCCAACTTGGACCCCTGCCCTTGGAAGGAGCCTCTCTCCGCTCCTCAGGGCCGAAGAGAAAACAGACGGCCCGGGGGGTTGCCACGGCCTCCCCCAGTCTGGGCCTGAAGGAACCGGCCCACTCAGGGTTTCACAACGCGCATCTACATGTTAAAGCCACAGGCCCCGCCCTCCGGCACACATACCGCCTTCTCTCCCTGCCGCCTGTCGTGGAAGTTCCTATGTTTTTCTGAAATAACTGTTCACATTTTAACAGACAGCGCCAGCTCCCTACCACTGAGATAAGCCCTCATCACACACCCTACGTGACGGGTGACAAACACACCCAAAGCAAACATGCTTCCCAAATCCGAGGACTCGTTTCTGAAATTCGCAGGCACGCCTTGGAGATGCTGGGGGCGCAGCTTCGGGCCGCCACCGAAAAGCGAGGGTCTCAATGGGGCGAGTCGTAATCTCTTTGCTGGGGGAGGGTCCTGCCTTCGATTTGTAAAAACGCACCATCCGCGGCGTGCAGGAGGGCAAGGCGCCATCAGCAGGGGCGGGACTGTACTGGGACTTCGTGTGTGGCGATGTCACCATGCACTGGGCCAGGACTGGGCCTGACGGCTGGGAGAACCAGCCGGTCGCCCCGTGCACGCACCACGGACCACAGCCACAGGGCCGGCAGCTGGCTGCGGTGGGAGTCTGGTCCCTGCTCTGCCAGAAACTCCTGACGTGTCAGGCATCGCGGACGCGCTCACGGGCAGGCAGTCCGGGCCTCATGGGCCGTGCGGCACTGGTACCTGAATCACTGAAAAAAGAAACTCTTTCTCGTTTTCTTTTGTTCTAAATAATGTGAGGAAACAGACGCTACCCTCTGCCTTCCTTCAGCTGTTGTCCAACGTCAACCAGAAGGAGGTGCTCTAAGGCTCCCCCAGTTTCCATTATTAACCGTCTCAATGAGATGCTTCCGGCCGGGACGACAGTGCCCTCCAACCTGAACCCCCAAAACTACTTTCACATGCTCCTTTGATTTCTAGGGAAGAAAACAAAGTTGGGAGAGAATAACAGGAAAGGTTGAGAGAAAGCTCGGTTACGTAGTTGACTAGTTTACTGCATTTCTCCACCGATTATAACCACTTTTAAACGAAATAAGGTTGCTAGTGAAGGTTTTAACTGCGTCATGACCAAAACTCTACCTTTCTTCCACTGTCTTACACCTTTATTACTTTAATTAATTTCTAGCCAGAATTTCCAAAACAACCTTGCTTTTAAAAATACCAAAACATCTTGCGGTATCTGTTGGATGCCTCTCAAAAATTTTCTACCTCTATTGCTGGGAATGAACTTAAAGTCTTTAGTAAAGTCACCATGGCCTCCTTGTCAAAATGACAGAGTATGCACCAATCCATGTAGAAACACATGTATCCACAGACACGCCGATACCAAACCACATGCATGAATAACCTGAAAGTAGCAGCCAAAATACAGACAGAAAACAGGCTCCAACATGACTTATTAACTCTATGACTATGGGAAAATTACTAAATATCTCTGGGACTTAGATTTGTCATATATCATCAGGGTAATAATACTGAAAATGAGGCTGATGATACTTAAGTACATCCCAGAGTTTTTATGAGAATTAAATGAGTAGATAAATGCAAGGCGCAACAGTGCTTGGCAAGTAAGTCCAATAAGAGTTTCTCGCTGCTGGTTTCAGTGATGGCAGTGGGGCAGTGGTGGAGGTGGTGATGATGGTGATGATGGTGGTGATGGTGGTGATGGTGATGATGGTGGAGATGGTGATGATGGTGATGATGGTGGTGGTGATGGTGGTGATGATGGTGGTGGTGATGGTGGTGATGGTGGAGGTGGTGATGATGGTGATGATGGTGGTGATGGTGGTGATGGTGGTGATGGTGATGATGGTGGAGATGGTGATGATGGTGATGATGGTGGAGGTGGTGATGGTGGTGATGATGGTGGTGGTGATGGTGGTGATGATGGTGGTGGTGATGGTGGTGATGGTGGAGGTGGTGATGGTGGTGATGATGGTGGAGATGGTGATGATGGTGATGATGGTGATGGTGATGGTGGTGATGATGGTGGTGGTGATGGTGGTGATGGTGGTGATGATGGTGGTGATGGTGGTGATGATGGTGGTGGTGATGGTGGTGATGATGGTGGTGGTGATGGTGGTGGTGATGGTGGTGATGATGGTGGTGGTGATGGTGGTGATGATGGTGATGGTGATGGTGGTGATGATGGTGGTGGTGATGGTGGTGATGGTGGTGATGATGGTGGTGATGGTGGTGATGATGGTGGTGGTGATGGTGGTGATGATGGTGGTGGTGATGGTGGTGGTGATGGTGGTGATGATGGTGGTGGTGATGGTGGTGATGATGGTGGTGATGATGGTGGTGGTGATGGTGGTGATGGTGGTGATGATGGTGGTGATGGTGGTGATGATGGTGATGGTGGTGATGATGGTGGTGATGGTGATGATGGTGGTGGTGATGGTGATGATGGTGGAGGTGGTGATGGTGGTGATGATGGTGGTGATGATGGTGGTGGTGATGGTGGTGATGGTGGTGATGGCCGTGATGATGGTGATGGCCGTGATGATGGTGATGGTGGCAGCAATGGTAATGAGAATTTCAGGATATGTGATTTCACTGAGCAAGAGAGTAGAATAGTAAAACCATGCATTTATACAATTTGCACTATTTTTGAAATACGCCGTCCCTCAGACATCGTCCTCATGATGAAACGGAAACTGAGCCAGTCCTTACGCAAGGGACGTTAAGATACTGACTTTAAAACTCGCAATGCCCTGAACAGGAAGGCGTTACTAGTCCCATCTTACAGATGAGAAAAGACACCCACGGCAGCTCGGGAAGTGCCCGAAGCCACACAATGGACAGTGGTGAACCCGGGTTTGCGTCATTCCACGCACAGTCTCCCCTTGGCCAGCGTCTCCGAAGCCCCGCACTTCCCGAGGCCCGGCCCTCCCCGCGAAGCCCGCGGGCCAGGGCTCAGATTCCTGGCTCTGAACAGAGCAAGGAGCAGGGGCGGGCGGCCCGGAGGCCAGGGGCGCAGGAGGGGAATGCCAGCTGTGCACGGCGGTGACGGGGGCGGGGGACCCGGCGGGACCCGGAGGCAGAGAGCGGCCGCGGAGCGGGAGGAGACAGCGAGGACGAGGTAGATGAGAAATGAAGTGGTGCCGCCCCGGGGAGGACCGATTCCCGCCGTTGGCTCGGTAACGGTGGCTCTCCAAGCCTGGCAAGTGATGACTGCTACTCTTTTTCAGTTGAAAAGACCGTCAAACATTTTAAATTACAACTGTCAGCAGTGCGATGGTGTTCCATCGTGTGACGTGATCTAAAGCCGCGAAGCATAAAGCTCTCTGCAAACGGCAGAGCGATGGCTCCCTGCACAGAGAGCTAAACGTGCAGCGCCGAGCGGGGCTCCCTTTTCCCAGAGACGCTGGGAGGGAAATTAACAAGCTTCCTCAGATTGAAGAAAAAATAACGGGCCTCCGAACCATCCAGGTTCACACATGCACACGCACCATCTTTCCTGCCCTCTAACACGGGACTCAGACTGCTCCCCGGAAACGCCAAACTGGCCTGAAAGGACCCCACGTTGTCTCTGCTCTGGGCACACCTGTAAGGCAGACGACGTCCCATCGTGCTGTGCAAACGGGGGAGAGGTGAGGCGAGGAGGCGCTCAAGGGGGTTTAAAGAGCAATCCCGAACCGCAGTCCAGGTCACCGCCGCGTTCGACGGCTTCTCTCCCCGACAGAACTTACCAATGAGCAGCAAAACTGTCTATTTGTGGGTTCCCGTCTTCCACAATCACTAAAGGTGCGAACGAACCACAGATCTGCAAGATGCCAGGCAGCAGGAAGACAGCTAAGGGGCCCGAGAACCTGCCTCCAATGTGCCGGATCCCCACAGACGCGCCGGGACCGCTGGTGAGAGGAACGGAGTGGGGCGGGGAAGAGGGAGGCTCGGAGCCGCCAGGCATCCGGGCCGGGAGGCTGGGACTGGAAAGAAGGGTCATCGTGCACGTTACCCGTGCGCCTGCTTTCGGCTCCTTGTCGTTCCTTGACCACCTGTCCCTTGGTCTCTAGTTGCTCCTTCTGCCCTACGGCCCAGCCACCAGGCGTTTCCGGGTGACGGGAGGCACCTGGATTCCCGGTGCACTCCTCAGCACGTGGGGTCCGTGCTCCAAGCACAGCCCTTTCCCCGCCCACCCTGCTCGAGCCCTGGGAACCTTCGCAGGATAACTAAACCAAGGCGAGGAGGAAAGGACTCGTTCATTCACTCAACGAACATTTATCGAGCACCTACCATGTGCCAGGAAGTATTCTGAGAACTGGGAAGACCGCCGCGAAGAAGGCAGAGAGGAAGAGAGACCACACAAAGGACGCGTTAGCTAGCAGGAGGTCTAGGAGGGCTGGACATTTGGGCAGCCCCCTCAGCTGTCACCCTTGGCTTCTCCTCGGGGTGCCTGTCCAGTTGCACAGAACCCAAACTACGAGAAAAGATCTCCTGGTCACGCCTGCCCCCACCTTCCATCTCTGTTCTCAAGACCCAACTGACTACATATGTCAGTCGGCAAATGCCATTCCAGCATCCTCGGGGCAGAGCCAGGCGCTGAGGCCGAAGCGAGGAGGAGGGGCAGGTGTGGACTCCGGCACAGAGGACTAGCCAGGTACGGACTCCCGCACGCTCTCAGGAGCTGTCGGAGGGCAGGGCTGCGCTAAGGGTCCAGGCGGCGCTGTCCCCTCCACCCACCTTCCGGCCGTGCCACCTGCCACTCCAGCTGGATCAGACCCTCAGTCTGCCATCGATGCCCCTCCCTTCTCCAGGGCACCCCTCCTACGCAGGGGTGCCGATGTGGCTCGCGCCAGAGTCACCGAGGCTGCACTGACCGAGCAGTCCGTGTCATTGTCTGCTATTGATTCAGCAGCCCTGGGAGACACTGCGGGCTCCTCGTGGGAGGCTGAGATAAAGGAGGAACAAAAGCGCCCCCAGACTGTCTGCACCCCCACACCTCCTCGGACCTGCCCTGGGTGGAGAACCATTTTCCCCATCTTTACCAGCTGCCTGGCAGCTTGCCACAGATCGATAAGTCTTCTCCAGAGCTCCAACTTGCAAAAATATTTACTGTACATAATTTAATAGGACCCTCTCCTGGATAAGAAGCTGACACTTTTAATTACCTGGATCAAGTGCTCTCCTTCTGTAGGACATGACACACATGTGGCTCCGAATGCCAACTAGCTGCATCTCCCAGGGCTTTCCACGATCGGTTTGCAGAGGGGCGGTCCGTGGGAGGGCGACCTCCGTGTGGGGCCGCTGGGGGCAAGGGCAGCCACGGATGGAACTGCTAGTGATTTTCTCCTAGTGGACATTTCAAAATGCTGGCCCCACTCCCTTCGGTAGATCTTCACATGATCAAACGGATCTTTTCCCCATTTCCAAGGAATTAGGTTCTGTAGCTGCTTTAGGACCCTGTCTGGGGCAGCTGGCTCCCAGGGCTTCATGTGCTTCGGGTCCCAAAGGACACACGACTGATAGTGTACGATCCAGAAATGACCAGAGCGACAATCGCGATGACAATAACAGCCAGCACGGGGCCGTGGGAGGCTGTCCACCCTCCACTCAGTATGGTGCCCAAGGCCTGGGCCCAGGCGCTGTCCAGTTCTGGCCCAACGTGGCCAGGAGCTCTGGCTGTAACGGGGCATTTCTCTCAAATGCTAATTAACTTCCTTGGGCATCTCAGGAAAAAGCCATCCCCTGGCAATCACATTCTGCATAGCACCTAAAATTTGTGGGTGTACCATAAATATTCAGCTCCTGAAAACAAGTCCCACACTTGCTAATGGTTGTGTGGGCGCGTTTGGTTTCAGAGGCAGAAAAGCCAAGGAAGGCGTTGCTGAGCCCAGAAAGAGAGTGATGAGCTCGAAGTCGCTGTACCCGGCTGTGGCGAGGCGCCGGGGAAGCACGGAGGGCCGGGAAGGGACGCGTCACACCCGCCCGAATCGGCGGCGGCCCCCGGCTGGCTAAGGGCTGCCAACTAATACCGGCCACACGGACGTTCGTGTGCGACGCTGTTTTCTGCGCTGTGGAATTTCAGAGCTGAGTCTCTAACTGAGGCGTCACTGTGACCTGGAAAAAGCAGGTGTTAATTCTGGCCCATCCCTGGGGGCAGGGGGCAAGGGAGAGGGCTCTGTCGTAGAGAGAATACGGTGGTAAAGAAATTTCTCCAAAATAGTGGATTGGATTCAAAATGGATGGGGACAATTCTTTAGCCGAGCGCTCTTCGGTGCTGCCCGAGGAGACCCCTGCTACCCACTCCAGCTAGGGGGGAAATGAGCGGAAAAGCACCAAAATACAACAGGTCTCAAACTGATGAATGGAGCACTTGAACTGCTTAGTGCGGAATGTAATTTGCAGCACTCACTCCCCGGTGAGGAAGCGCTGGGGAATCCCGACGCGTCTGGCGCGGTCCAGGCGAGGCGGGCGACGGACCCCTTTCCGCGGGGAAGGCCAGCAACGCGGGCGGGAGGCGCCGTAACACGCGTTTCACGCCTCTGCGTCCTGGGGCGCCCTGACCGCCTCCGCCGCCTTCTGTCGCTTGAAGCCTGTCTCGAAGAGACACCTGAAAACCTTCGGGGACGTGCGCACGTGCCTCTACGTTGACGCCCGCCCTGAGAGGGGCGGAAGGGGGGCCCAGGGGGAGCGTGTGTGCAGAAAAGGACGGCGGTAGAAGCACGGGGAAGAGAGGGCAACCGTTGCCGCGGGTCCTGGCTTCGTGCCCATTGCTGGTCTGAACGACCTGAACGCGTCCACGGTCGCGTGTGTCCACGTGTGCGTGTATCGGGGTGTGTGTGCGTGTGTGTGTGAGCCACGTGACGGTACCAGCGGCTAGATGAGGGCGGCGGGCCCGCCGGGGATTTTATTTCTTTTTGGCTCATGGGTATAATCTAATTTTTGACAGCATAATGCAGTATTTGGCAATTTAAAAGAATGGGAGTTTTAAAATATTTGGAATGCGAGTCTGAATAAAGGACACCTGAATTAGATATTAATGAACGAAACTGCGCATTAAAAAAAAAAATTGGGAGAGAGTCTTAGATCTTACACAGCGACACGCGAGTATTCGGAAGCGTGAGTCTGGTTAGACTGGCTTGGAACAAGCGATGAGACCGGCTGGAGCGGAGAGAACATGGTCAGAGCCAGGCCGCCCCCTGCTCGAGGGCCGGAACGTAGCCCGGGACAAGCCCGTTCGGAAGACGCGGCCTCACGGAGCAATGCTCCAAAGGGAGCAATAGGAGGCCCCGAACCAGACCAGCGAAATGGGAACGGCCCAAAGAGAACCGCAAACAAGGAGACCCCGAGGAGAATCCCAAGGTCCGCCGCTGGCCGGCGAGGCCACGAAGTAGCCCGAAGGACTCGGCCTTTTAAGGGAGAGAAAACAGACCCTCAGTGCCCCCTGTCCCCACAGCACCGCGGCACCATTGGTGACCGCCCGGACCTCGAGTCCACGGCCAAGGCACTGTCCCCCCTTCTCCCTCCCCCTCTGGCAGCCCGACTCTTCTAGACATCCGTAGTCACTACGGATAAGTCCTCGTCCCCTGTTCTCTCCTGACACCAGGCCAGGCAAACGTTTGCTCCTCCACTTGCCCGAGACTGTCCTTATCAAGCTCGCCATGGCGCTCCGTGCCGCTAAGTCCAACGGGAGCCAGGCAGGCTTCTGCTTGACCTGGCGACAGCATCTGTCACATTCGTCATTTCCTGCTCTCGAATAACTCCCAGGACGTCCATGCACCGTGGCGGGTCCCCGCTCACTCGCTGGCCACGGCGTCTCCATCTGCCGTGCCGCTCGCCCTCTGGGCATCGGCGTGCCCGGGGAGTCGGTCCGACGCGTCTCCTCTCTACTTACACTTTCTCTCTTGGTGATGTCATCTGGTCCATGGCTTGAAACACCATATATATGCCAGAGGCTCTCGAATTTATATCTCCAGTCCCTATCTCACGCTGAACTCAAGACCTGGAACCCACTCGCCTATTTACTATATCTCCACGTGGATCTAGTAACACGTCCCACACTTGCCCCGTAAATCTCACTCCGTCTTCTGCATCTCAGACGGTGGCGGTCCAACCTCGACGGCACTCTCTCTCACAGCTCACGTGCAGTCTGTCGGGAACCCTGTCGTCTCGGCCTTCACAGTGAATGCAGGCGACTCCTTCTCGCAACCTCCCCTGCCACCTTCCCTGGGCAAAGCCGCCATCTCTACCTCGGAGCGTTGCGAGAGCTGGTCCCGCTGCTCCTGTCCTCGTCCTACCTCTAGGATACACTCGACCCAGGAGCCAGAGGGATGTGTTAAAACGTAGGTCGAATAACATCATTCTTCCTCTTAACATCCCCCAGTGGCTTCCCATGGGAGAGCTTCTCTCAAATCTGTCGGTTTCTTTTTATCTACACTTCACTTCTCCCTTCGCTTCCTCCCGTGACGTCTCCAAATAATGAATCCCATCATGGCGCTCTTCGATGAAAAGCCCTTCGATGGGGTCCCAGCGACCTCGAGATAAAGCCAAGGTCCTCAGGCTCCCCGCGGCCTTCGTGGCGGGCTCCGGCGGCTCCTCCTCGCTGGGCGGTGGCAGTCCCGGGGTGTCGCCTGGCCGCCGGCCCCGCTGAGCTCCGAGGGCTGCCGCAGCTTCGGCGTTCTGTACGTTCGCAGCCCGCCATCGGAAGACTTTCTAGAGCGCTGCCCTCTTCGTGTGAGTTTGATCTCCGTAACAGACTGGATTCAGTTCCACGCGATCTGGGATCACATATGTATTTTAGTTCTCTCTCGTTATCAGCTCTCTGCTGATAGTGGGTCACCTGATACTCGTGTAATTAACGGGGAAGAACAGCAGTGTGAGTCGCATACAGGGAGGCTCGCCGAGTGCCTCTGGGCCACGGGCTGCCGTCCTTCCCCCAACACACCTGCCGCGGCTGCTGTAAAATGTCCTGCAGGACTGTCGAGGTGCTGGCAGCAACTCACTGTTCAATTCTTTTGAACACGAACACCAAGAACGAATGACTCTTCCTGAAAATGTTGCATGACAGAAAAGACCGATCCCCCGGGACAAGAATCAAGGCAGCTCTGCTGATCTGATGAATATCAGGACAGAAGGGTGACTGCGTGCGGCAGCTCGGCTGGCTGTGCGCCGGCTCGGAGCACCGGCCACCGGGTCGTGGGAGGGAGCTGGCGACGAGGACGGTGAGCACGGCGGCCCAGCTGTCCTCGCCCGGCCTCGCCCGGGCGGCGGCCCGAGCTTGTTCCCACGCCGACCCCGTTACACACCTGAGCCCCTGGCGGAGACGGAGCGACCGTCTGAGAGATGCTGTCACTTCATTCGTTTTCCCATGGCGTGTTTTAACAAAACTCCAAGCGCTCTCTCGTCGGATATCCAAGGAAACAGGAGCTGCGCCACCACCACCCAGACCCACACCCACGATTTAGAGGATCCCGTGCCGATGCCTCGAGCGCCCGGCCTTCCCATTCCAAGACTCGGAGGCTGACTCTAAGGGCAGAAAGGCAATAAACCTAAAGATATCACAGATATCGGTGGGACGTAATAATATATAAAGAGGGCCAATCCGGGAGGAAGTACAACATATCACAATGACCTGAGAGTCATAAGAGCTGATTCTAACCGCTAATTTCCTAAGTCACCTTGAGCTAGGTACAGAAACTCGGAGTCTCACCTCTAGAAAGAAAAAGTCAGAAATATAGCCAATCTTACACTAGCTGGTCGTCAAAGACCTCTGCAGGTCAATAAGCCTGGGACTCATTACGGGAAAAGAAAATGAAAGGCGTCTCTGGCCTGGATCGCTTAACCTAGTGGTAAAGGACAATGGCCAAGTTCCTTGGCCCGTGACAGAGAAGACTCACGGCAGCAGCTCTGACACCTTTTCCGGAGCAGAATAAAAACTTCATGCCAGGTGCTGCATCAGGATTCGGCGAAGGGGCGACACAGAGCAGTTTCCCAGCCAGGAAGTCAGGGCAGGGAGGACGCAGGCTCACCTCTCTTTCCTCTCCCGGTTTAGACCCAGAGACCCGGGGTAGCCAGCCACTCCTTCCTTCTCCACTTACGAAACCGAGTGTGCAACTGAGGGACTTATGCCACGCTTATGAATGATACGAGGTCCCAAGTTAAGACGTAAAGTTATCTGGTCACCCCTGAGAGAGTCAGTCTTCCACTTCCCGAGCTGGCTAAGCAGATACTCAGAGTCCATGGCCCGGAATGTACGACGTAGCCAGGCAGAGATGGTTTGGCTTGTTGTCTCATTTGTTATTAACATTCATTTAGTGATCATGCTGAATTACGTACACTCTGTTTTATAAGGGTATGGTGCTTGTTTAGAAATTGTTTTCAAGTAGAACTTTGATAGACAATACCCCTAAAATGCAACTTAATTTTTTAATGGACTACCGACATTTTGCCCCAATTATGTCTATAATTTAGAATATATAAGTCTCATAAACACTCCGTGATGTATACTGTAGGTTAACTTATTTCAATTTTATAGACCGTGTCTTATACATCCTATTGCAGTTTCATTTTCTCTATTCCTCATTTCAACTGCAAATGCACTAAAGGCACTGAGTAATAAACCACCAGGATCTCTCGTGGTGATAAAATATAACTTAAGATCATCTTTTGAAAGACACTAAGATTCTTAAAATGCCCTTCCACTATACTCCATTAATAATTAGAAACCAGAGTGGGAAGAGTTGTTGGAGGTACAGGGTATTAGGTCATCACCAAAATGTGAGACTTTGAATAAAATAAATATGGCTTTCTTTAGAAGACCAAATATTAAAGAATGTTGCCCAACATGGTGATTTAATCCTGAAGCCACATTATATGCATCATGGCAAATGGCAAATCCTAACTCAACCTTGGGTGACACACAGAATAACTGGAAGAGGCCAAGTTCAAAGAACAAAGTTCACAGACCTCACGGCAAAGTTCACAGACCTCACGGCATTTTGTAAAGACCAACTGCACTGAATGTGTAACTTGTTTGGCAATGAGAGCTCTGTGAGCTGCAACCAGCAGTGAGCATCCCAGGGAACTTGAGTCTTCCAAGAACATCAGGCTGCTGTGTGCACTGTCGGCATTGCTCTCTATCGGGGCCAAGCGTCACTGGGAACAAGCAGGAGACTGGGATCCCATCCTTTACGATCATGGGAGCACATGACAGAGGGAAGATGCCTGAAGTGTATGGAGATGATGCCCACAGAGGTCCCCGCCACCTCCAGCCGCCAGCAGGGAAAGAGCGAGCACCCAAACTGTAGAGCAAATCGGTCTTTTCCGTTATTCTCCTCCCTCTCAGCGCCTTCCCCACCGTCCTCGACCTGCCTTCCTTCTTCCCCATCATCCTGCACTCGCCTTCCTGCTCCATCCCCAGAGCTGTCGCTTCATTTAGGATCTAGAAATCAAGGGCTAACGGTTGGGTTCTACACCTTGCCTTTCCTTGTGCCCCGAGAGCAATCTGAACACGCATATTATACATTTGTCGAAACCCACAAAACGTACAACACCAAGAGTGAACCTGACGTAAACCATGGACTCTGGGTGACAGTGACATGCCAGTGTGGGTCCGTCGACTGTAGCAAATGTTCCCCTAGGGGGATGAACATCGACAGTGGGGGACACTGTGTATGTGTCAGGTGGGCAGTTCTCTGTACTTTCTGCTCAATTTTGTTTTAGGTAAACCTAAAACTGCTCTGAAAAATAAAGCTTATTAATTAAAAAACAAAAAGGAGAACAAGTAAGAAAAAATAACAGGGTTGGGATTTGAGCTTCTTCTGCATTCTTTGCTCAACATTTCCACTAGCACATCTCTTTCCCATGAAGGGATATTTCTGGGCAGAGAACTTCATGAACGCTATACCTCATACAAGGAGGCTACGGTATACCCAATGTCGAAACAGAAGATTAGGAAATGAGAAGCCTTCCAGTGGAGAGAATCTGGAGAGGACCCAGGGAAAGGTCCCCAGGTTGAACGGTGGCACGGAAAACAGAACCCAGGCGGACAAAGAATTTCACTGTTTGGTCTAGGGTCACATTGCTCATAGTGAAATTCAGTGGTCACTAGGCACAATGAAGTAGTCACTAAGCTATTTAAATTCAAATGTGACTTTATTAAAATTAAATTAAATTAAAATGTCAGTTCCGCAGTCACATTAGCCACATTTCAAGGGCTCCATAGATCCATGTGGCGGTGGCTACTGCACTGGATAGCACAGATACAGAACATTTCTGTCACTGCAGAAAGTGCTATGGACAGCTCTCACATACAAAGAAAGCTCTGCCAATTCTTCTGTAAAGGGCTGGATAGCAAAACTTTGTGGGCCAAACAAATGGTGTCTGTCATAACTATTCAATACTACCTTTGTACGCACTGTGAAAAAAGCCACAGACAATACGTAAATGAATACATATGGTTGTGTTCCAATAAAACTTTATTTACAAAAGCAGGATTGGGTCTGCAGGTGGAGTTTACGAGTCTTCATCTGCAGGAGCCATTCCTAATTTAGGGACTTTGAACTTCCTGGAGTTCTTAAGTAACTGCAAGGCATCTACCCATAGGCACCACAAGCAATAGCTGTAGACTGACTAAAGTAACATGTCTAGCACACACTTGGACCTTTATTTATCAGGATAGTTCTATATTATTAAGACGGACAAAACACAAATTCACTTAAAATCAGTGCTGCTTTCAAAGGAACATTTGTCATTGTGTATTATTCTCAAGAAATGAACCATGAGTTTTATCTCTCTTATTATATTTCTCTAATACAAGTAAACGCATGTTTGGTTTAGAAAAATGAGAAAGTAAGATAAAAAGGAAAGAGGAATAATCCGAGTTTCTACTCAGGAGACTATTAACCATTGTTAACCATTGTTAACATACATATATATATATATATATATACACAAATAAATAGACAGCCCCTCTGTTCAATGCTCCCACGACCTCAGACGGACGGTGCTGAATGCATGACAGGTGTTCAATAAGTAATTTGCTGAAGAAAAAATACAACCGAATATTACAAAAGCGGGAGTGTTCATGAATAGACTTCAGGAATTCTGTAAACTTCTCATGCCATTAGTAATGCTGGGTATCTGTGAGTGTTTCTGGGGGTTTTACAGTTTTCATTGAACTACCAAAGGTGTTTGTGACCTCAAAAGGTGGAGGAACCCTTAGTCGTCCCTGAGTCGGAGCCGACAAGGCCTTCCTCCACGTGCCTGACCGTCATGGCTGAACTCCCTGGAGGAGCAGACAAGTTTCCGTGGCAGCCTTCTGTCACGAACCGAAGTCACGTGAGTCCATACCACCCCAGGTGGAAGAGCCACTTGGCTGAACATAATTCACGTGAGAAAAATGAGGGAGGGGGTTCTTGGGTCATTTTCTGAGTCTGAGGACATGGATCATAGGAAAAAGGTTTCCTATGATCTTCCCCAAAAGTTACATCTTCTTCAGGCCCTGTCAGCTCAGTAGGCTTGTGTGCCCTAATGGCATCAGCCCGGTCCCCATAAGGACTAGTGACGACTCAGGGGCCCAAGGTCGAGCAGTAAATGCAGGCCTTTCACTTCTGGGAGACACTCCTGAGAATGTCCTCGCAGTGAGTAGATGGGAAAATGCACGGCAATGTGCTAGTTATTGTCAGCTAAGAAGGGTTAACTTTCTTCCTCAAGATGCTTTTATACTCTGGGGGAAAATGACTTGAGATTTATAGAAACCCATTCAGAGTTCTCTCGGGCGTTTTATCTGCATCTGTTCCGCAAAGAAGCGAGTTTAGGTTTCTTTTCTGAATCTTCATCCCACAGCATAGTCAAACCAGTGCCATTATTTACCAAGAGGAAGGGCTTTCTGGTGGCTAAGAAACCTTTAGGGAAGCAGGCTCCTTCGAGGGGTCCTATTTACAGGTCATGCATTTTCCTGGCCTCCCTCTCTTATCACTGGGAGCATGAGGAGGAGGAAGGACTTTTTGCTTCTGAGAAAAATGCTCATTCTGCCCCTCCACCTGGAGTCTTAAACCAATTGTGACATCCTAATCATTTCCAAGAGCAACCACTATGCTGTCACAAAGAGAGGATTAGGACTTCAAACCGACACACAGCGAAAAGCTAATCATCAGTTCAGAAACAAAAAGGCCCTGTTTTTATGCAAATGGACAGACTTATAAAGAGTCTGCAGAGATAATGACCGAAAATGTAATCTACGATAAACAGATTTATGGCTAGAACAAGACTGTGTGCTTCCAAATTCACACACAAAAAAAGTGGCAGATGATTCTTTAAAGGGATGTTACACCCTGATTCAAAATGATGATGAGAAAATTCGCTCAAGTCTAACGGTTGCATTTCTTTCATAAAACTGAGAGCCCACCTGTGACTTAACTGAGACGCAGCTGTAAAAAGAACCTGTCTGAAGGCACACTGCATCTCAAATGGCATTAAGTCTGAAACGCGGCTCCCGACCCCGTCCCCACCCACTGCCCTCGCAGGCAGAGCCTTCGTTCTGTCACCCTCAACTGATGGCAACTCCACCCTTCAGTTGCTCGGGACAGAACCCTGAAACCACCTCCTTCACACTCCACATCTGACCTGGCAGCAGGTCGTGCTGGGTCAGAGAACATCCGAAGTCCTGCCGCCACCGTGACGCAAGCCACTACCATCTGCAACCTGGAAAATTTAAATGCCACCCCAGCCCCTAACTGTCCCTGAGTCCGGGCTGTGTCCTGTTTAACAGTTTTACGGAAAGCGTATCACTCCTCTGAACAGAAATCTTCCCCTCCAGGACACAAGAGCCCCAAATGATCCTCCCCCTCCCTACCCCTCTTACATCATCTACTAAACTTTCCCTCGCTCACTCTACTCCACGGTCATGACCTCCAGGGAGCGCCCTGAACACGTCTGCGCCTCGGCGTCCCGGGCCTTGCACCTGCTGGTCCTCTGCCTGGAAGGCTCGTGCCCTGACATTGCCACGGCCGGCTCTCTCGTGTCTCCACCCAAAGCCCCCATCTCGCTGAGGCCTTTCCTCACCACCCTTCTCAAATGTCAATTTCCGCTCCCAGTATTGCATATCCTTTTCCACACTTTTTTTTCCCCACTTAGCACTTATCACGACCCGGCACACTTTGTCTTTTATTTATCTTGTTCCTAGTCTATGTCTCAGCATAAGAGCAGGAACTTCCCTTCCTTTTGTTCATGAATGAATCACGGCTGTAGCGCCCTCATCACAGTGTAGGGCACTCAGTAGATTCTTGTTGAATGTACAAACCCCAAAAATGTAGTACTTAGCATTCCGACCGATAGTTACAAATTAAAAACAGAATATAATCAGAAAAAAATTAGAAGTGGCCTCAAGGCCTATGAACATGAAACTGGTTACACAAATGACGATAAGACCGTCACAAGATAGATGATGCAGCCCTTAAAAATGACGACGCAGAATTCACTCGCTAACGTGGAAGGATTCGCGTGACGTGTTAAGTCAAATCGGAAAGCTGCACGACAGTGTAAAATGCGGAATAGCGCTGTGTGTGCGCCTCACATCTGTTACCACACTACTCCGCCGTGTGCGCATCTGCGTGGGGGGACAGACAGGAGAAGGCGCGGGAGGTGAGAAGGAGAAAGGAAGAAAGAGGCAGATCGATCAGTCTTGGTAGAAGAATTTAAGGAGATTTCTGCTTTCTTTTTTCTTCCTGCATTGGGTTTTCTACAATGAGCGGCTTTTAAACAGAAATCTTAAAAGAGAGTTTTCTCTTTTAACATTTGCCGGGGGTTAGCCCCTGCGGCGGGGAGCCCGGGACTTAAAGCCCCACGAACAGCGGCACACGAGCCATTTCAGTTGGGCCCTTCAGAGGCGACGTGACGGCCGGCCCTTCAGAATTCCAGAGGACGGTCTAGCGCCTTCCCTTACGACGAAAGCACATACGAGAGAAGGATGAAATATAAGTAAGTCTAGCTCACTAATTAGTACTTTGTCAGCCCAAGTCTCAAATTACAATGAGAGGGTGGAGGCTCCTCGTCGGCCACGAGGCCTCGCTCCGACCTCCATCTCTTTCGTACCTGGCTACCCGCCCTCAACGCAGGCCCCGTTCCGGGCAGACTGGGGGACCTGAGCCTGCTGGCCGCCCCACGCGCATTCCTGCCTCCAGGCCCCTGCTCGCGCCACGGTCGTGCCTTGACCGTCCTTGTCCTGTGCCTGCCAGAATCTCCTTCCTCAGGAAGCCTCTGGCCCCAGATTCCTACATGTCTCTGCTTCCAGCCTTTCTAATCGACCCCTGGCACTGTCGTCACGGTTACTGTTATGAATAACAACATAAACGACCATGGACTGCGTCTGCCGTGCTCGCGTGACCGGGCAGGTACTGAGGACACGTAAGATGAATGCGGCGGGCTGGGCCTGGACCTCGGGCCACTTCTCGCTCCCAGCCAGCCTGTGAGCTCCTAACTGGATTTCGACCCCCTTGTTTCCCCGCACAGAGCGGGGAGCATTTTGCACAAACGAGGACCTGCGCCGTGGATGCTGGCAACAGTGACGACGGGCCCAGGCCGCCTTCCATCAGCGGGAAACGGGAGCTGGATCTGTTTGCATCCAAGCCCCCTGCATCCTCGAGTGAGGGCTGAGGCCTGAGCCCCAAGCTTCTCCCATCCTGGCTGCCTATGAGACTCGACTAAGGAGGCGTTTTGCTTTGTTTTTAAATTCTGTTTTTAATTTCTGTTTTTAAATTCCAATAACTAGGACCCAGGCCAGTAAATCAGAAACCCCCGGACAGGGCCCAGGCATCAGAGCTCTGTAAAGCTCTCCAGGTGACTCCGGTGGAGCCAGGACTGAGACCCGCTGCTCTAGTCTCAAGGCTGTTCTGCTGCGTAGCAGGTGCGAGAGCTCTAGCCCCCTCCTTCGGTGCTGTTTCGGCCTGGTGCTACCTGCAGGACGGAATCACAAGGAATGGGACGACTGCCAAGCCCTTAAAGCCACTTTCAAAAAATTGTGGCATGTAGCGGAGAAAAAGTGAGATTGGGCCCAGGGTACGGGCTGTGACTAGTGACCGCTGCCTCCGGCCTCTGCTTCCACCTGGTGTGGCTCCCCTGACAAGTCTAGGCCTGGCCCCCGGGGCCCCACTGAGCAGCAGAGTACGGGCAGGCACGACACCCAACAAACGTCACTTGCCATGGAGGTCGACAAGGCTGTACTGTTCACACAGGTGGCGTCTTCGACACAGGAGACACCCAGGTCTGCAAGGGCAACGCACTTTGAGACGGGCCGCCGGCACCACAGAAGTCTCTGGCCTCTTTGATAAGACGGTCGGCCGCTGAAGAGTGGCAGCCGCCATCCTGATGGCCGCTGAGCTTCCCTGGTGGTCTGGAGACAGCCAGAGCTGTGGCACTGGGTCTTGGCTGCCCAGAGATGCTGAGCCTCAGGCGGCCAATGGCATAGGTTTGTGGTGGTGTGTGGTGTTAACAGCCAGAAGTTCCCTTCTCTACAGAGAGGAGTCACACTCCAAAGGACTTCGTTTTTCTTAAGAGGCGCGTGCACGGGTCAAGATTCCACTAACGACATGCATGAGGCACAGTCTCAACCTGAACTTGCAGAGGGGATCCAGGTGAGCGAGGATGGGAAGCAAACTGGAATAGCATCTCCATCTCGGGACGTCTCGCTTCCCACTCCCAGGAAAAGGCCAGTCCTCCCGCCACCAGACAGACAGGATGCTACCGCTCAGAGGTTAAGAGCAGGAGCCGGACTCACACCAGCCACATCTGGGTCCACTGCTACTCGCTAGCTGTGTGACCCTGCACAAGGTAACCTCTCCGTGCCTTGGATTCCGTGTCTGTAAAGTGGGAATGATAATGAGAATATCTCTATCACACAGTTATCGAGGGATCAAATACAGGGTAACAGTCCAAAGAGTTAACAGATGATATAGCGGCAACGTGCTGAATGAATGAATGCGGAAAAGGCGGCATAACTGAATAGGCAAAGGATTCCAGGATGTGCTCGGCCTTGAGAAAGAGCCCGAGGCTCCGAGCGTGTGGGCTGCGGGGCACAGAAACCGGGAGGAGGACGGAGGAGGACGGAGGTGGGGACGGCGGCCACTGAGGCCTGCAGAAAGGCGCACACAGTGCTTTGAACTCGCACGAGGCTCGGAGACTCTGAGTCTCGCTTCTCCCCCAGAGCTCACTCCAGTCGCAGATGCCACCTCGGCCGTTCTCGCTCAGACACGCCTGCCCGGTAGAGACTCCTCAGCCAACACGCGAGCCGGCAAGGAATGAGCGCACACCATGTGCCGAGCCCCTTCATGCGTTTACTCCTCACACCAGCCTTACCAGTCGGGTCTCTGGGATCCCGACTGTACCGATGAGAACACACCGAGGCACCGGGATATTAAGAAACTCACCTCGGCCAGGAGGCGAAAGTGCAGAAATCCCACTCTGAGCGGTCTTACTCTAACGCGCGCCGCTCTTAACCCCTTGGAAAGAAGACAAATGCACTGATATAACCAGAAAGACAATTCTTCCAGCCCAGTCTTCAGAAGCTGACCTCCATCGTAATCTTTCCACCATTAAAAAACACCCAAATTCCCTTTTATCTTGACATAGCTACTAGGCAAATGGGTTCAAACTAACTTGGGCACCAAAACGGTAATGGTGTGGGTATGAATATCGTAAGTGTCAAGCTCATGAGCCTTCTGAGGGCTAGAGCGGACCCCACCTCAGTTCTGCCTGTGTACCGAGCTCAGTGCCACAAGCGACCAGGAGCTTCGGAGGCAAGGCTGGCTGTCGGTCTGTCCGTGAGGTTCTCTCTTCCTAAAGAAAACCTAACCTGAACCACTGCTTTTTGGGATGGGTGTTCAAAAGCCAGTTTATTTCTCGAGCGACTCTCCTATGCTCTTGTTCTCAATCCAGCGGTCCACGAGGTTCAACAAATCTCTTGATTTTACGCTATTTCTAAGTCTTCTGCTTTGTACTTTACTCTTCTGGAGAACAGAAAGAATCACATTTTTGCAGTATTTGACAATTCTCTCCAATCATCACAGTCACTATTTTTTTTTCCCAATTGCTTAAAACATGGTAAAAATTGTTCATTTCTTTTTGGCAGAAATATCTCATATTCAAGCTTGGATCCAAGGTAAGCATTTCTAGCACATACAGTTAAAAAAAGATCTCTTTGAATTAAGACAGCATGGGAAATACACATTCATTTAGCCTATCTCCAAAAGCTGATTTCTAACAGTTGAACAATATTTGACAGTATTATTCTTGGCGCATGTGAACTGTTGTGTGGCTCTCTCTAAGGTAACAGATAACTAAGATCAAGATGAGCTGTGGATCAGAATGAAAAGAAAGTAGCAAAGTTCCAGATGCCTTGTACAGGCTTCTGAAGGGTGGGTTCAGGTTTTGCTGAACAACAACCAGACAACGTGGAACAGGGTTGAAAGAAAGGAGACATATTTTAGTCCCTAATATGCTTCTATTTCCCATTGAATGACAGGTGATGTCTGCCTAACCCTGAGTGGGAAAACAAAACAAAAACAAACAAACAAACAATTAAATCACACAATGAATGTATTCAAAGAAATAAAAACTTAACAAAAATGTGAATGGTTTCCCAAATCCAGACATTTGAGTTTTTGTCCCACTGCATTAATTCAAGCCAACGTGGATATAGGGACATCAAAGCTTTTGGGTATTGAAACACCCAATTATTGATTTTTAAGCCACATTCCCACCCTCAAAATGGGCTGTAAGAAAGGATGGCCAGCCACCTCCATATTTTATGCTTACAGACTCAACATGGAATACATTTGTGTGTCGTTTACATAGGAAATGCCATATTGTAGGCTCAATGGATTGTTATTGGATGGATGGATGGATGGATGGATGAATGGATGGATGGATGGATGGAGAGATGGATGGATAGAGAGATGGATGGATGGAGAGATGGATGGATGGAGAGATGGATGGACAGACAGACAGACGGATGGATGTACCACACCACACCAGGTTGTGATTACACTGCAGTCATAACCACAAGGTCTGAAAAGAAAGCTTACTTGATAAGAGATGTTTTAACTAAATTTAAAAGGAATCTGTAACCCCCTCCCCCAAACACCGTCTTACTAAAAGCCAAAATCTAATAAAATAATTAAAAATTAATATTGGGCCGTAGATAAATGCTTCTGGCATTTTGCACTTGTGGAGGTAGCGAGAGTCACATCCCGTGGCTTTAATGACCCTCTTCAGCCATCACGCTTAACGTTTCTTAGTCGCTCAGCATACGGCAAGTGCGACGTGACCCTTGACCACTGGTCCCTCACCGCTGCCAGACTCGGACGCACTTCGGGCTTTATCCTTAGACTCTGGTAAAATTCCCTTTTCTAACTCACTCTGAATCACACCTTGGAATGAACTAACTCCTGGGGCTGGGTCACGCCTCTGGAGAGTCCAGTGAGTTTTGCGCGCAAAGCCTAATCAGGACACATCTTCCTAAATCACACGGAGATGCTCTACCTTGGCAGCTGATCGTCCCTGGGCAGACAGCCTGGGAATTTCGGCTCCAGGACGAAAGGTCATCTTGGCATTAAGAGTCCTCCCCGTGTCTCCCAGGGGCCAGGGCTCTTGCCACCTGCTTTGTTCAGGCTAATCAAAGCACAACCTTCGCCTGCCCTCCTTGCCTCCTCGTCAGCCAGAGAAGTTCGGCCATGCTCCCTGCCACGCCCGCGGCCAGTGGGCGAAGTGGGCAGTGCAGGACACAGGGCTTCGTCCACTCCTTCGTCCACTCCAGCTGAAACCCTGCCGCCTCCTGTTTCCCCACTCGGAAGGCAAACTCCCCTCTCCTCCTCAGGAGAGAGAAAGTCCTCTCCCTACTGGAGGTGAAAGGCATCCCCGGTAATAGCTGTGCTGCCAGATGCTGCCCCGGACAGAGCGGCGCTCCTCGAAGCAGCCAAGGGAGGAGACTGGGACTACTGTCTGCCGTGGCCACGGGCTGCTTCCCCCAAACCAGCCTCCACGAGCACCTCGGCGACAGCGGCACCAGAGGCAATGGCCGGGCAGACGCGGCACGTGCCTGACGACAGCCTCCCGTTCCTGTCGCTGGGTGTTCGTATGCGCACGGGTGTACTTGCCTCAGGTACAGTGCCATCCAGAACTGGGGGACAGACTAGAAAATGTCACTTCTCCAAAATAAAGGACATGAAATGGATAAGATCAGTCAGTTTTATAAACACGCTGACTTCAGAAATGGTTTTAAGGCACGAAGGAACAGTCATCTGCAGGCAGTGAGAAAAAAAAAGCTGATGACTAAGAGTGAGCTGCTATTTACTCAACACTGTCTGGAGCACGTCGGTCTATGAACTCCAGGAGGGAGAAACAGTGCTCACGTCTTCAGCACGTGGCACTGCGCACTTAGTAGGTGCTCAATTGATACTTGCAAATGGCAGAGGGGAACATGCAGGCATGTGGGGAAACAATGTACGTGTGGGTGTGTGATCACACGTACACACACACACACACACACACCCCACACACAGAACAATCCAGAGGCAATTCTCCAGGCCTTCTCAGAGTCCGAGACTCCCCACAAAACCGTTGTCCTGATTCACTCGCAGTCATCAATCAATTCTGATCAGAGTTCAAGACGCCCCCCAAAACCATGGCTCTGATTCCCTCACAGTCATCAATCGACTCCGATTTAGAATTAGATTGCCCAGGTGCCTCCGTATCTTCCATGATCACCCTAGAAGGTAGATATCAATTTCTAATATTTTTAAGTTAATTGTAAATTAATACGTTAGAATGCTGATTTCACAAGCAAGGTTTTTAGGTTTGGTCAGCATCGATTTCCTCCTAGAGAATGTGGTGAACCATTAAATCAAGTTTCTGGATTTGCCAAGACTGAAAACCAGGCCCAACCTCACCAGCCAGTCAATCTTTCCTTTCTTAACATCCTGTGATACAAAAGCCATCAGGGCTGAGAGGTGCCTGAATTAGGTTTGGCACTGCTGTGTGCAGTATCGAGATTTCTCTCCCTCGCTGGTGTTCAAACACGTGACCACGAGCAAGATTCCACCCTAAGCATCACTCACACAGCCTTGCTGAGGAAGATGAGCCGACATGTCTTTAAAAATAAGGATCATATTAGTATGTCCCAGCTGTCAATCACACATAATCAAGCTCACAAACAGTAAACAGAACACTTTCTTTTTGATGAGTGAAATTTTGTTTTTACATATTGATGGAAAGATGGGAGGGACAGATAGGTCAATAAATAATTCTGTAGAGGAAAAAAATAGTAATGTTAAAAATAGATTTCCTTGATTAAAATAAAGCAAAAGTCCCAGGTAACCTTAAACTTCCTGTTCTCCACTGCTGAGTGACTCCTTCCTGCCAGTTTTGTACCGGATAAGACCAGGACACAGAGAAAATAGTATATCTCATGATTCGAGGAGCTTATCGTCACATCAGGTCAATAAAACATTCAAAAGAAACAAAAAATATTTTTTAAACCAAAAATAAAATTTAAATATCAATGAGAGAAATACAAAAGAACCACCAAAGAACCAAAAAGAATCATGTGATTACATGTAAGATAAGTGTCGGATGTCAGTGTTTAGACGTTGGAGATGCGGGTCCTCAAGGCTTAGCTATTTACAGGAAGCTTCACGAGCAAAGCAGACTGTCAGCTAGACCCGGACGAAGGGACAAGACTGGCGAACGGAAAGAGGAGAGCGAGAGGGCGTTCTAGGTGAGGAGGCTGCCGAGGCCTATCCTGGGCGCACCGCACCGGGCACCGGCGGTGTGGCTTCGCGTTGGCCGGGGTTGGTGCAGCCTAAAAACCGTAGGCATTAGGTTCTTCATAATGGCAAAGGGTCTGCACAGGGGAAAGCAGCATTTTCAGAAGATTAACCTGGCAGGGGTGTGCACACTCGACTGGAGTAAGGCAGACTGGTGTCCAGAAGGTCAGCGCTCAGGCTACAGCAAAACTTCGGTGTAACCAGAGTAGGACAACGGGGGCGAGGAACGTGGCAAGAACTGACTGGAGGGACACTCGGAAAATGCTGTTAGGCCGTGGCAACCGACTGGATACCCGCTCTAAAACAGAAGCGAGGGTCAGGATGGGCCTTGGCTTTGCCGGTTGAGAAACAGCAGGAAGAAGACTCAGATGAGGATGGAGAACGACTTGATGCGTTTCGTGCAGACTGGGCCGAGATGATAACGTGGTGCGGGGCAGAAATGGCCAGTGAGCGTCTGGTCCGTCCTCTGCTGGAACGCCGCGAGACCAGGGCGCAGACCGGGAATATCTGAATGGAGCAGACGACGCGGCCACCGGCGTGACTGGGATCGCGGAGGGAGGATGGCGAGCACTGAAGAAAGGACAGACGCCCGGGAAAAGCGGGCAGGCACAGAGCCACCGATGGGGACCGAGAAGGCGCGCCGGAGAAGGAGAAGGGAAAGCAGGATCAGACGGCGGCGTGACGGCCGCAGGAGCTGCGTCAAGCACTGCCGAAGAAGAGAGGGACTCAGGGCCCGAGCCGACCGGCTCCTCAGAGTATCAGCGCCACAGCCCGCGGAGGACAGAAGCTAGATCGCCAGGGGCTGGGGACAGACGGGAAACGGGATGGGTACGAGGTCGGGGATGACGACTGTGTGCCACCACACGGCCGTCTGCCTGACCACTAACGCAGCAGCAAATGCACGACGGCAGTGCGAGCAGACAGGGGCACGGCTGCCCGGGAGCCCCACGCCCGCCCCATCCAGAGCAACACCTGCCCGTCTCCGGGAGAGTACAGACATCCTGCGGGCAAAGGGCCTGCCTCCTCTCTGTCTCACAAGGCCAGCCCACCAGGATGTTGCAGGAGAAGCTATCCCCTGGTACCAACGATGTGCGAGAGGCCTGAGGCCTACCGTTCTGAGAGCGGAAGCCATGTGGCCGCCCTCTCTTCCCTGCGATTCTGATTCCAGCTGGCAGGGGTTAAACATTCCCAAGAAGAGAGGAGAGGAGGAGTGTGGGTTTGCAGGCAGAGCAGCTATGGCCGTTGTGACTCAATAAAAGAGATGTCAGGTGGCGGGGATCCCCGACTGAGGGAGACCCGGAATGCTGCCCCGCGGGCGGCCACAAGTTCTGGCCTTGTTTGTCCTTACCTCGCTGCGCTCGGAGCTCGCTGGCATCGTTCGGCGGCGGCGCTCTCTGGTTCCCGTCTGCTCCCTGTCAGGAACCGGGTTTCAATCGGTGGTTTCTGCACTTACTGATGCCCTGGTCTCATCGGGGGGTCCGAAGCAAAGTGTGCCTCTTTCTGAAGTAAGACCCTCTCCCCGGACACACGCCAGTCACGCAGAACGTGCAGATACAGGCTTTTACGAGGAAAGCATTAAGAAAATGCAGACTTTTGCCAAGGAAAGCACTGAAAGCCACGGTTACATTTGGGGTCCAGACTGCCACTTGCACAGTGAATGTGCGGCAGCATTTTGAAGCGCAGAGGGCAGCGGAAGTGCGCAGGAAGGAGGAAGCATTCCGGCTGAGGCCACGCGGCCTCTGGAGCCCAAACCTCCCGCGGGGCGTCGTACGTGACGTAATGCAGGAGCTCTGCTAGAGATCCACGCAGTTCCCTTGAGACAGAATGTGGTTCGTTTCCACCAATTCACAGGAGGCACGGGGCCAGGAAAGCTGATGATGAAGCTGGGACAGGCGTATCCCAGGCAGGATTCCGGCCCCTCGGGTGAAAAGGCACGAAACGTCCAGGGGCTCATGGGCAAGCAAGAGCCTGACGTCCAGGGCGAGCCCAGAGCCTGAGCGACCAGAGCTCCCCACAAACGGCCTGCAGAGCAGCGAGAAGGAAATTTCTCTTTCTGGTGAGCTGAGCGGTTGCCAACAAGAGCGTGGAGAAGACAGGGAAAGAGGAAGTCATGGCGGGGTCTTCAGTGACACCCCCTGCCACTGAGAATGGTCTAGCCCACTGAGACAAGTGCCAAGGCCGGGGCATGAGGCGGTTTCATGGTCT
Organism: Rousettus aegyptiacus; assembly: GCF_014176215.1. Classification (NCBI taxonomy): domain Eukaryota; kingdom Metazoa; phylum Chordata; class Mammalia; order Chiroptera; family Pteropodidae; genus Rousettus; species Rousettus aegyptiacus. The sequence continues at coordinate 54,521,912 of NW_023416288.1, forward strand.
TCTGATGTTGTAAAAAATGGCTCCGATATGCCTCCAAAAGGATAAACGTGCTGCCTTACTTTGTCTTTTCCCTTAAAGATTTAACTGGCCCAAATTTGAATGTCTACTGCTTGAAGCTTTAAAATATTTAAAAAGAGCTGGTCCCCTTCTGATCAATCGGTTGTGTCTTTTGTCAATAAAAAGTACAATAAAGAGCTAATTCTGCTCATTTGAGATGTTTGAGAAGCTTTTCTTTAAGAGGCTTCGACCTGCTTTAGAAACTGCATTTGCCACCCTACCTGGACAGCAGAAGACGATTTAAATTCTACTGCTTATTTGTTGCCCTACATGATCTTGCAGGTGCATCTTCTTATGAATGCAAATCGTAGAAGCAAATTTAGAAACCGTTTTTGGAATATGTGACCTTTGGAGACTGAGTCTGCAAGCTGAAGACTGGGGAGGTTATTTACAAAATCCTTATACTGATGGAATGCTCAGAAACTCTCATCTCCCAAGTGACCTCTGAGGGCCTCTAAGATATCTAGGGCTTGGGGCTTTATTTCCCAACTCAATGTACAGAAAGTGGTCTCTCCTAGTCTCCATTCTCAGCCACGGGAACGAACGTCTTCTTCATGTTTATGCTAAGTTTCTCATGAAGATGTGAGTCCATTTCTTCCAGCCCTGCTTTCTCTGGAAGCAGAGCTCACAAGCGCCTTGTTAAGAAACCCACTCGCTAAGACAGAAAATCCTGGAAGGAAAGTGAGTGGTGGTTGCAGTCGGTGGGGAGAAGGAAAGACGATGTGTTCGTTTTGGGCCACGCTGAATTCACAATGAGACATCCGACCATTAGGGAAATATTTTTGCCACGATTCAGAAGAGAAGCCCAGGTGGAAGGCAGGAATTCGGGCGCAGGGCCACTGGCAGGTAGATGGGATTAAAGGTGTGGGGATGAATAAGGGGTGGGGACAGTTTACAGGGTAGAGAGCTCGGCCTCCAGAAAGAAACGAAGAGCAAAGTCCACGCCTGAGAGGGTGGTGTCGCAGAACTCGAGGGCATCTGGTGCTTCCGAGAAGAGGAAATTCAATGTCAAAAGACAAGGAAAGCGAGAAAAGAAACGAGTTTGACAACTGGAAAGTCCTTGGCGACTTTGGCCAAGAACGACAATGGTCTTTTTGTTTTGTTTTTTTAATTATAGCACCTTTGGATTGACCAATACACATCAACCAAAATGATTACAACAATTAACAAAGTGTTAAAAATATAATTAATGCTTAATAGGAGATGGTATATTTACTGTGATGTAAACAGCAAATCCCTCCTGAACAGTGGTAGCTTTTTAACCTACAAATCCCCGGTCAGCCACTCCATCTTCGCCATCAAGAGTAAGTGGGTCCTCTCTGCAGCTCTCTCTCTCCCTGCCTCTCCCCCTCTCCTCGCTACCTCTGTTTCTGATTGTATTTCAGTTGCGTGAATCCACACATCCTTTGAGGATCCATCACTGGGCCCCGAATGTCCACTTGCCATAGCCCCCCTTCTCCCTCTGAAATCCCACTTCCATGTGCAATTTCTCCCCCGTTTCCGCTTTCTCGTTTGCTTACGTCATTCAGAATTCCTGCCACTCTCCCTCATCTTCCCAAAACTGTCGCACCTCACACAGGTGACACGTGAAAATAGAGTACCAGAAGATTTTAAAGCTAAATGAACAAAATAAAGTCAGAAAAATAATCAAAAGAAAATACTTTTCTAAGTATAAAACAAATGGTACAAAACCACAAAGAAAAAATGAAACAGGTGTGACCATATGATCTAAACTAGCTTAGATATAAAATAAAAATTCGTGTGACAAAGTGAGAAACAAATTTGTAGCAAATAGTATAATATTAATATCCTGAATCTATATTTTTAAAAATCTAATATATCAATTAGAAAACCAATAACAACCCAACTGGGCAAAAAACAACCAATACATAAAGCATTCAGATACAACTAGATAATAAAATATGAAAAGAATTAACTTTTCTAGTAGTAAAATAATTTAAAACAAAAAAGTCCATATTTCGCAGCTCTTTAAAGATTATACTCAGCTATGCTATAAGTTCAGAGAAAAAAGCACTTGCATATACTTCTTGTGGAAAGTGACTCAATAATCTCACTTCTCTGAATTAATCCCAATGATGCAGAAATGATACATGAATATTAAGTGTAGCATTATTTACAGCAGTGAAAACTTAATATACTATAGAGGACTGATAAAATATAGACTTTTTAATTAGTATTTTCACCTAGATGTAAAGGGGGAAAAGATAAGTATCTTTAATCTAAAAAGAACATTTATAAATTAACGATAAATTTATTAAAATGGCCAGACATGAACAGGCAATTCACAGAATAGTAATTAGTAATTTTTTTAGTTTATCATAAAGTAATGAAAGAAGATAAAACTAACGTCAATCCCTAATTCGTCACATTGGAAAATACTCAAGTGCATTTGTAATATAACCATGAGTATATTAATGTCTACATATGAGTAAATGTAATCAAAAGACCAGAATAATATTCGCCAAAATGTTAGTAACAATCACTTCTGGGTGCTGAGATTATTAAGTGATTTTATTTTCTTTTTAGAAAAGCACTAAGAAGAAAATAAAATCTCTATCTATCTACATTTTTCAAAATTTCTACAATGAACATATATAATTTTTATAGGAATATATTTCAATTTGTTTTCAACAATATATTGGTGAGGATAGAAAATATACATGCTATAACATTAAATAGCAAAAAGCAGAAATAATATGGAAATCAATTCGATCCACTGAGGTATATACACGTTATGTACAGGAAAAATAATGGAAGGAGATATACCATCCAAAGTTTTGAGTAGACATCTCTTGGTTGTAAGAAATGGGTGACTTTTATGTTCTTCTTTAATTTCTCCTATTTTTTTCCAAGTTATTTTATAAGGAAAATATGTTATTGTTATTGTCATAAAAAATAAAATGTATGAGTTGAAGTGCTTCACTCTTCTTGTTGGCAAAATAAAGCCTCCCCCGTTTCAAGTAGGAGTTCTGGGCACCTTTCCCCTGGAAAATTAACTCGGTCCATTTTCTCGGTCCTCCTGCAGAGCACCTGATAATCAGCACGTCTTCACGCCATGTTCGTTTGACTTTCGTGCTTTTGGTTCGGTCTCTGAGTGAATCTATGACAGAGGTGGCCAATTACAACGGAGGCTGGGCATTCAGAAGGCGGGGTCCTCTCCTGCCACTGGCTCCAAGCTCATCACCCAGCCTTGGGCATGTCACACAGCCTCTCTGGGGCTCAGTTTTGTCACCTTTAAAATAATGAGGTTGAACTAAATGCATCTTTTCATGTCGTGTTCTTTGGGGAGCTGCTTTCGGGTGACAGGGAGGCTGTGTGGGTGGAGTTGCAGACCCAGAGACCGACCCTCAACTAGAGAAGCTCTGTGTTCATCTGTTTGTTTATTTTTTTTTTTAAGTTGGAGTTCCACATAAAAACGTGTTGGAAAAGAGCTATGTTTGTTTAAAAAAGTGTGGAATAAATACATTTGCAGCTCTTGCTACCTCTCCCAACCCCACCTGATACAAACTGGATTCGTCTTGTCTGGCACTCTGGACCGCGAGTCTGAGACGGCGGAACGCTTCTTTCAGCCGGAGTCCCAGTTCCGAACGGGCAGGTGGAGAGAGCACGTGTTTCAAAATGAAAGCATCTCAGTTTGGGTCTTGGTTCTGCCCTCGTCTGACATTTATCTAATGCATGATTTGGAGCTTTTTTTTTTTTTTTTTTTTACCCTTCTGCCATCCAGTTTCTTCATTTTCAAATGACGATACAAATCAGATCTCTACCACAGACTGTTATAAGGACTCGATATGATATCACGAGCGTAAAGTGGCTTATATTAAACATCTGTTCTACAAAGTTAAGTTATTCACAGCGAAGGTAATCACAATCACCACACTTACATTCATTCATTCAACAAATAGTCACTGATCATTCACCAAATGCAGGTCTCATGTTCTCTTCGATATGCCCAAACTTCAAGACCTGCTAGGCTTACATTCAACATATGGATTGAAGGAGTCATATCTATAAAAGCCCTCAGCCCGGTGGCTGGAATACAGGAAGTCAGCTTCCTCCCCCACCATGTACTGAAAATGGGGTGGCTTCCTGGATAATGAAGAAGGGACTAGAAGTAGACCCAGAATAAGTGTGTTCTCTGTTGCTATTTATCCCACTTTCCAGGAAGGCTAATCCGTGTCCTCGTGAGGAGGGTCAGGGGAAAACAGGGGCGGCCCCCCAACCACATCAGTTAGCTGAGGGACTTTGTGACTCAGCACTGCCTCTGAAATGGTGGTTTCCGGAACTTAGTGCCCTGAGTGGATTTGTCTAGCGGGAGCCTCTTGCTGGGTTGGGGGCAGGGGCCCCAAGAAGGGACTCCCCTGAGGAGGAAGGGATCTGCTGGACCCCAGGAGTGAGTGAGCACCCCGTGTCAGGATCCCACTTCCAGAGAGCCATCCTCTGCTGCCCGGGGTCCTGGGTCACAGCCCTGGATTAGCGCCTTCAACAAACTGCTAAAATATACCTTAAAGGAATTACTTATTACACAATAGTTAATACTCACTAAATTAATCCAATTTACCTTTTTTTTGTAAAAAAAATTGCCCTATTAAATGGAGAGAAATATGATTTTAATAGCCAAGTTTAGCTAGGCTATAGTGTGAGCATTACTTTTAGAACAAAGTGGATATAAAATGGTACCAGCATCCTCGATTTTCCACTATTGAACCAATCGGTCTATATGTAAGAGGCAACAGATCTGTATTTGTACATTTAACATGGTATGAAGAGTTTTTGAGTCAAAAAAACAAGACATAAGGAAGCCATTACTCTCAAGAAGACCCCAGTTCATCTGGACGACACAACCCAATAAACGATGAGTACCAAATATGGGGATACGATTGAGCGCTAAATTGTGTGGTACAGATCGTATGTTCCGTAGAAGTGTGAAAACGAGGGGGTGGCATTAGTGTGGATTCAGGAAATAAAGGAAGGCTTCCTGGAAGAGGCGGGAGTCGACCTACGGCTTGAAGGCTAAGCAGTGTGAGCACGGTTTGCTTTGGGAAAGCCAGGACCTGGCGTCGCTGTGGTTCAGTAAACAGAGGGATGGCGCAAAGAGAGTAGAGCGTGAGAAAGACGAGACTTGTGGAGGAAGGCAGTCGTGCTGGGACGGGCCGAATTACAGAGGCCGGAGAGCCCAGAAATGCAACAGGCGCCTGGGGTCACGGCCACGCCGCCACCTCCTGCCTGTTACCTCTTCCTAGCTGGAGCTGGCCACACTAAGAAACGTGCAAGAACTAATTCTGCTAACAATGTTTGGTTTTTCGAAGCTCATAAAGGATGGCATAAGAAAGACGTCCTCATATCACAGTGGGGACGCGCCTTCTAGATACAGGAGTTCCTTCCTGGGACTCATAGCACGAACCTGTACCTTTGGCTCCCATAGGGCTGTTGGCACCGCCAGAGACGCGCCCACCCTCTCCTTCCGCTGAAGCAAAGGGCATCCATCCTCGAAGGCCCTTCCCACACGCTTCGTTTAAAGAGCAAAGATACTCATCGAATGGCGAGTGATGAGCAAATGAAAGGGGCTCCTGCCTCTCGCTCAGGCTTGGCGTCTTCGCTCTTCCCGATTTGGTGTGCTTATCTGGCCTTTCAGCTCGAAGAGACGACACATCAAACGCGGCCAAGGAACCGGGAACGTAAACTCATCCCTATGAACTTTGGTTCAGCAGCCCAAGCACCTACTATGTGTAGAGTGCTTGCTGGATGCTACAGAGGGCACCGATCGGGAGGAGAGAGTCCACGCCCTCGAGATTCCTCTTAGAAACCTGATTCTATAACCCGCGTACACACCTGCCCTCAACACCGGGCAGAAGATGAGCTCGATGGGAGAGGAGCAGAAATGAAAAGAGCCCATCCAGCGGGACGGCGTCGGGAGGACGGGGCACCTATGAAAACGTCAAGAAGTGGGTAAGATTTAGACCTGGAGAGAGAAAAGGGAGAACAGTCGTGACCGGCATAAAGGTGGGAGAAATGGCGCAGGAGCACAGAAGTGCGGGACGCAATCTGCACCAGACGGAACAGCAGAATCCGCTCACTGGCTGGTCACGAGAACCAAGCGAGTTAAGCCTGCCGAGCCCTCGGAACGGTGCCGGGCACCCAGACGGTGCTCCACGGCCTTCAGCTACTGCTGCTATTAGTGCTACTACGGCTATTGCTGCTGCTGCTTTTGGTGTCGGGGAGCAACGGCAGAGCACGAGACTGGAAAAGTTATTTAGGATCATAGTCTGAAAAGCCCAGGATGCTATGGACCGTAAACCATTTTTGACAGAGCTGATGTGTCCTGAGTTTTACTTTGGGACTATTAATCTGGCGACGGTATAGGACGGAGTGGAGTGGAAAGAAATAGAAGGTAGGAATACCGGAAAAGAAGTTATTCTTACCGTCTGTTGAAAAAGTCCATGAGAAGCAGCACCAGGTGGTGCGTGCAGCGTGCAGAGAGCCGGGCCCCAAGCGGTGTGCGGGAAGCAGGTGCCGGATGCGTAAAAGGCGGGGAAGGATGCTAGCGACGTCGGGAAGGCAGCGGTCACAGGACTTGGCAACAAGTCAGACGTGGAGAGAAGGTGGCGAAGGGGACTGGGACTGGGGGGTGATCCTGTCACGAGGTGACCAAATGGGGGTGCTAGAGGGGAGCGGGAAGGGGGGATAAGGTGACAGCATGTTGAATGGAGATGCCGAGCGGCCCCCAGGGAAACTGCCCAGGCGGGAGGTGGGGGCAGAACAGAGGTGGGGCGGAGCCGAGAACCACTTAGGTGCGGGTGGTGACAGTGGTTGCCATGGTGGCGGAAGGCGAGTAGTGGCTGCGAGCTCTGGAGAAGGCAGTGTGCAAGAGAAGACGGCTCGGAATAGAACCCTGCCTTGGGGACGTCTACACGGGGTGGGCGGGAGGTGGGAGGAGGAACTGTGGGGCTGGGGGCCACTGCGCAGACCGGCGCAGCAAATTCACCGCCATGTGCTCCAAAGAGCAGAGAACTGGTTCAGAAGAACGGAGCCCTTCGTCCCGTGGCCATTCTGCCCGCCTCCCCCCATCGGTCACTCTTCGCATCCTCCTCCACGCCCGTCTCTCGGCACCAGCACCCAGAGGACGCGTACGACCTGCACGGGCGGGAAGGCGACAGGAGAAACATGGGGCACGTTAAAAGCCTGGACGGACCGACCACCACGGGCCGGAGTGCGCTGGCACTGGGAGCTAACGCGGTCACCTCGCGCCCTAGATACTTAGTTCTTGCGATGAACACCGGTCCCTGAGCGGCTATGGCGCTGCTGGGAGAATGGAAAAATCTGAACCTAAAAGCCTAAATGCAGTCTTGTTTCTACTACGTATTGGCTGTGGGATCTGAGACAAGTCGCCGAACTTCTGTGGGCCTCGTTTCTATGACCTACAACATGGAGACCACGATAACCAGACCTCTTAGTGTTACTTGTAAGGATTACACGGAGAAATGTGTTCGGTGTGCTTAGCGTAGTGACCGGTAGGTAATGAACAGTGGCTTTTCCCTACTAATCAGAGGAGACCTTGCCGACAAGTATCCTTTGCTACTTTACCTCCCCCCCCCCGCTTTGGGAAGCACGTGACATTTTCTCAATGCCGAGACTTTCAGTGGCTCTGTCCCCATTGGGCAATGGGGATCGGTGGAGGCAAAAGGTAGGAATTCTTGAGCCGAAAGCTCTCTCTTCACCAAAAACTGGGTGCGTCTCTTGCATCCCAGGGAAAGTATCAGCAAGGGCAGCCTGGGGCTTATCTAGGCATCGCTGAGTCCCCCTCAGGGCTGCGGGTGACGCCCACGGCAGGGCCCAGACGCACAGCTGATCGGGTATGGGGAGACCGTGCCTTGGGGGCGGGTCCTGCCGGGACAGCAGGGCGCTGGCTGTGCATGTGAACCAAGCCCCCCACCAGCAGGCACCTCGCAAGGGAGGGACACGGAGACTCTGAATCGCCACCTAATTGGAATACAACCCTCTGATCCTCGCTCATTCCAGCTATTCACGGAAGACGCTGCGAACGTGGTATTCGACCTTGTACCTGCTGGAGGCGACGAGAATCCTGCTAACCCAGGCGATAGTTCCCTCCGGACACATTTCCAATCCCAGGGAAAAGCGATAAGGTCACATGACTGAAGAAGAGGCGGGGTGGCGATCGGCAGAGACAGACGAACGTCTTCGCGAAGCCCGGCGGCCCCTGGTGCGAGGGAGCAACACCGCAGGGAAGAACCCGGTTTGGCCGTTTAAATGGCCAAATTACCCGAGACAGACTTAAGGCAACTTCCCGCCCCCTGGAACTTCTACATGTGAATTAACGGACCTTTCTCAGCAAGCCGAGCCAACGCTGGCAGCATTTCCTTCCCCTCCGCCCGTTTAAATCGCTGACCCCTTTTCCCAGCCGGCGCTGTGTTTGCGTCTTCCGCGCCCAGAGGCCGGGTCCCTGTCAGGCCGCCTTCTGCTCACTGGCGTGCGGGAACGGTGGGCATCCGCCAGGTCACAGCGAACCTTCTCCGGTTCTCACGTGCCCGGCGTTCCCAAGGACATAGCATTAGTCGATGGAGCGCTGGGCTGGGACTGTGGGCAAGCTTCACTGGTGCCCTGCGGCCTGCCAGGACTTGTGTGTGTGTGTGCATGATAAAAATAAAAATAAAATAAAAATAAAAAAATTAAAAGTTCCCGTTTTAATCCGTTCTAAGTGCACGGTTCAGCGGCATTCGGTCCATTCGCAGTGCTGCGCAGCCCTCACCCCACCCTCCTGCAGAACTTTCCATCTTCCCAGACCGAAATTCCACTCAACAATGTCCCATTTCCTCCCCGTCCAGCCCCTGGCAGCTGACATTCTACTTTGTCTCCACGAACTGGACTATTCTAGAATCCTCATCTAAGTGAAACTCTTGTCCTTCGTAACTGGCTTATTTCACTTGACTGGCATCTTCACTGTCCATCCACATTGCAGCCTGGGTCAGGACTGACCTTTTCAAGGCCGAATAATATTCCATTGCTTATATCTATCGCTTTTAAAAACCTGTTCATCTAAATTTTTCTGGTTTTATGTTAACGACGAGCAATCATGGAACTGAGCTCCTTCCCGCAGTGCAGAATCTACAAAACGTTTCACCAGCTTGAAGCGCACAGCTCCGGGGCACTCGGCACGTTCACGCTGCTGTGCAGCCCCCACCACCGTCCGTCCCCCGAGCTTCCTCATCTTCCCGGACGAAACTCCACGGCCATTCAACACTCGCTCCCCACCCCCCCGCCCCCTCAGCCCCTGGCAAGCAGGCCTGCCTTGACTTTGAACCGTACCCAGCCTCGGCTCCTTCATGTGAAAACCGGGACATTGTAATCACAGCCTTGGACCTAGGAGTCATGGGAATGTCAGCTGGGTCATGTCCACCCGGCTCAGGCCTCTCTGGTGGCCCCTCGAATGCTCTTTCCGGGTGGTGCTTAGAGCTGACTCGGTGGCGGCTGGATCCGGGGGACATCTGGGAACACTCCCCACTCGGCGGAGAGTGGGGCCGCCCCTAACATTTACACGCACCCACCAACCACTGCTCTTGGGACGACTCAACACGCCTGCTGGGGGCTGGAAAGCAGAACACGAAAGGAACGATCTAGACCTCAGTCCCCCCCTTTTCTTCTTTTTATCGCAACCTTTCTGGACCCAAGCAAAGAGAAAGGATTGCTGATTTTGATTACTCATTGCCATCTCCTGTAAGAGGAAAGAAAAAATTACAAATATCACCCACCCATCCATCAGTGAAACATAGATTCATGAAACTACCATCTTCTTAAAGAGATGAAAAGTAAGTCCCTGTTCAAATTAAGAATCTCACTTTTGGCAACAGAACCAGTTTCGAATTTATATATATATATTGTGTGTGTTTATTAGATTTTAACAAAGAGGAGAAGTTTCATGTAATTAGTCACCAGAGGGTACCCACACAACCCCGTAAGTGTAACGGAGGCGCCCTGACAGTGGCATAAAAGGAAACGCTAATTAAATCCCGATTTCTTCCAAATGCCACCAGATCTTCCAGGTATAAGCTCACTTCCTCGTTTGCTGAGGAGTTACTCAAACGAGGCCAGATTTCGGAGTGGGCGCTGCGAAACACGGAAGAATCTGGAACAAGGCTTTTCGGGAGCAGCGAGGTGCTCCTCCCTCCACAGATGAGATGTGCCTTGCACGGCCCAGGACAGTGGAGCACGGAGCCAAAGAGAGACGGGGAAGGGGGCTGAGTCCGAGGTAGCGGGACAGCTGAGGAGTTTTCTGGAAACCAGAAATATGATACGAGGTATGACAGTGGGGGTGGGGGGAAAATAAAATTAGGGAGAAGGGTAAACAGAGATGGACCGAGAAAGAGAAAAGACGAAAGGAGAATAGGAGTAGGGTGTGGCAAGGGTCAGAAATGGTGGGGGGCAGGTGAGCAAAGCTAGAAGGGGCGGAATAGTGAACTCGGCGCCCTCCCGTGCCGGTCAGCAGCCCTGGTAACTGTCGGGGACGCAAGCTTTTCCCCGCCATCTACAGGTTGTCTCTCAACATCCAGCACTGGAATGAGCCCAAAATGGTGAGCAGTCCGAGAAACGAAGAGACGGAAGGAGCCGCTGGAGACGGTGTCCGAGCTGCTGGACAGAAGGACGGGGAGCTCTCGCTCTCTTCCGAGACTTCGTCGGCGGGGAAGGGCGCGCGGGCACGTGAAGGCGCCCGCACTGCTACCTGGCGGACCGG